>NW_026692781.1:25825000-27025000 GCF_021218885.2 Marmota monax | reverse complement strand
CACCAGGATTGTAAGATAAAAAAAAAAAATTGTGGTAATTGGTTATTAACAGTAATAGAAAAGGAATACAATATTCCATATTTTGGGTAGAAGTACTTTTAAAATTAGGACAGATTTTACAAGGTATTTTAAGTCTTCTAATATATTTTGATGGAACTTTAAGTGCAAGAAGCAAATGTCATATGATACTATATTAATTTTCCATAAACTGATATATTTTTATAGTGTGTTTCTAAAGATCTTTTATATGTTCAACACAAAATACATATTAACATAAGTAATGAAAACTCCCAAATTCTTTTATGTTCAGTATGTCATAAACACTATCGAATTTCCCTGTGAGAACATTTCATATACATATTCCTAATTGAACCCAAATTCCTCTTGAGAGATTCAAGTACCATTTTAGACAGTGTTTCAGGAAATTGAGAAATGCATATTATAATTATACATCATAATATTCATTCAGACAATGCCAATATAAAGTTCACTATGGCTTCCAACTTTTCCTGTATGGTAGATATATTGAATTCTATCTGTTAATAAAGTAAAAAGAACTATAGATATTCTTTTCTTGTGATTACAGAAACTCTTGATGAGCCTGTCCTTCCTCTACCACAACTGGAATTTGGAAGTATGAATAAAATAAAGTTCCTGAAGAATCCTTGGAGACCATAAGTTATTTTCTGCAGAACTTGATAAATTTCACTCAAGCAATTTTTTTAAAAAAGAGAGAAAGAGAGAGAGAGAGAGAGAGAGAGAGAGAGAGAGAGAGAGAGATTTTTTTAATATTTATTTTTCAGTTTTCGGTGGACACAACATCTTTATTTTATTTTATGTGGTGCTGAGGATTGAACCCAGCGCCCCGCGCATGCCAGGCAAGCGTGTTATCACTTGAGCCACATCCCCAGCCCCATCAAGCAATATTTGAAGAAGTGAAATTGATGAGAAATTGTCAAAGCAGGTATCAGTTGAAGATTTTGATTATCCTCATTTCAAAGTTAACTAGTTAAATGCATGTGGAAGGAAATTTTTACATAGTACAAAAGTGGCTACATTATAAATCAGAAATAAGTGTCTAAAACTCAAAACATTTATAAAGCAATACCAGTTGCTTAAATTCATTAAAAATAGATTTTACAGCACTCAGTCACAAGTATTTTTTTTAAACTCATTTTTGTATTAGGGATGTATATGTTAAATTACTTTCTTGCCTTTTATAAACCACAGTGATTTACAATTTAAATTAAAATTCATGTAAGAAATAGAGATTTAAATAAAATGTGAAAAATGTGTGCCTATGGCTACATATTTATATTTATATAAAACACATATAGACATGGGAATATTTAACTTGAAGTGACAAAGAGAGATATTATAATTACAAAGCTACAATTGATACATGTGCTGCCTTTCTTAATTCTACTTACATTTTTATATAGTGAATCTTTTTGTTATATAATTTTAAACAAATTTTGAGAAACCTATGCAATACTAATCAAAAGATCTTTTAAACATTTTTTTTCACTGACAAGTTTGAAAATAGTGTATAACAAATAAATAGTTGTAAATTTACTCTCTGAAAGGTATAAAATCATTTTAAACTAATGTCTTTTCTTTAAGCAGGAATATTTTTCCTCCAATTATACTCCCCGCCCCAACTTTTACCAATAGCTTTTGATTTTTCAGGTTAATAGATGCCATCTAAATTATAGGTCAAGCTGTTCAAAGACAAAGGACATATAGATCACTAGCTTTGGCAATCACTGTTTGGCCACTCATCCACACCCCCAACTCACCCTTATGGATCCTCTGTTATAAAAATTGCCCAAATCATGAAGCCAGTCTATATGAGTATTTATTATGTCCTAGTTATGTCTCAAAAATTAGAGAAAAGGAGATTAAAATCTATTTCTAGGGACTTTTCCCTTCCTTGTGATTCCATTAGAACCTTTACCATGGCTGACACTATGTTCTACCTGCAAATTCTTACTGGAGTTTGGTAGTTTTCCGAGTGAAGTGTGAGCTTACGGGAAGCTTTTCATAATATGGGATGAAAATATTAGATTTTTCTATGGGATGAAAATATTACATTTTTCTATTTATAGTCTGTTTCTTTCTTTAAAAATTTCAATTTCTTTGCATGTGTTTTCAATATTTATACATATAAGTTACTTTTAAACATTCTAAGAATTGCTAAGAAATGTTTTGAGGGTGTATGTTTACAAGTTTGGGCTGATATGAATGTAAAGTCAACAAATTTGGGGATTTCCCGGGATGATTGTAAGGAGAGAAATCCTGATTCTATTAAATAATCCCTGATATTATGTTCTCTGAAGCGGAATCCAAGCAACTTCTACTCTCCTTAACTGAAATCTCCTTATGACAATGGCTGCTCTAACTTTACCCCCAGATACCTAGTTGTATCCTGATTCTTCAGAGAGATACCTTATACTGGGGTTGGCAAATTTTGAATTTAAAGAGCTCAATAACAAATATTTTGCCAGCCATATGTTTGCTATCACAATTAATCAACTTTGCAAACTCTAGCACTTTGGTGTGAAAACAGACATAGACAATTTGTAAACAAATGAGCAATGGCTATGATCTAATAATACTTGATTTACATAAATGGGACCAAGTCATATTTGATCACAAGGTACAGATTTCTGATCCCTGCTTTAGAAACTAAAATCTGCTTCAGTTTTCACTACTTGACTTCAAAGTTATTTTTTTTATTTTTTAGTTTTCGGCAGACACAACAACTTTGTTTGTATGTGGTGCTGAGGATCGAACCAGGGCTGCATGCATGCCAGCCAAGCACGCTACCCCTTGAGCCACATTTCCAGCCCGACTTCAAAGTTATTTAAAGAATGATCACCTTTCTTCTCACCAACTACTGGCTGGGCTTTAAAAGTTGATTTAGTCATTTGTGCTGGAAAAAGTGCACTTTTTTTCCCCCTAAGGGACTAATAAGAAATTAACCTGTAATGAATCATTCCCATTTAAATAATGAAAATTTGTTATATATCCAGAAAAACATATTTTTGTCTCAGCTTATTCATGCTACTGTAGTGAAATACCTAAATCAGATCATTTATAAAGAACTGAAATTTATTTCTCATAGCTCTAGAATATGGACATGTTAGATCAAAGTGGTTTCAGGTAAAGCCCTGGTCTCTTCTCCAGATGGTGTCTTGCTATGTTTTCACATGGTGGAAGTAGAAGAACAAAATATCTAGTTAGTTTCCTCTAGTCCATTTAAAAGCCACGAATTCCATTCATAAAGGTTATGCCTTCATGATGTAATCACTTCCTAAAGGCTGAACCTCTTAATACTATTGCATAAAAAAATACTATTAGTTGCAACATGAATTTTGAAGAGGACACAAACATTCAAACTGTACCATAATTGTTTTATAAAATAACACTAATACATATAATTTTTAATAATTCCATTTTCTTGTACTCATTTATTCACAGAAGACATATTATCACACTCAAAACAATAAATTCATTCAGAATACATTTTGTAATTTTTTAAAGTATACACTGTAAAAGACAAGGTTATAAAGCTTTAGGGGTGAAAAAGCATGATGTGGTTGTTCCATAATTAACTCACCTTGACTTTTGTTCATACATATAAAGATATTTGCAATTTTTACTTTTATAAAGAAGAGAATAAGCCGAATGGAGTTTGATGTTCCATTGTTCCTTCTTGAAGATCTGCCTCTCAAGACATTTAGCCTATTATTTTTCTGACTTTGTTGGTTATCTTTGTTTTATAGATTCTATAAAAGTTCTTTATTTATTATGGCAAGATAACCCTATTGTGTAAGGAATTTTATAATTTTTATCAGTTAATTGTCTTTTGATCTTCTTGGTAATTTGGCAAATGAAAATCTTTAATTAATTTTTTATCTAATTAAATAGATTTGTAATTTTGTGGACACTACGTAAGTAAGTAACAAGTAAAACTGCTTACTCGGATGCAATAGGGAAATTCTCTCATGTTAACATTAGTAAAGAGAATCCAACTGGGGATATAGTTCAGTGGTAGAGTACTTGCCTACCATGTATAATACGCTGGGTTCAACCCCCAGGAAAGAAGAAAGAAAAGGAAAGAAGGAAGGAAGGAAGTGAAGAAGGAAGGAAAGAAGGAAGGAACGAAGTGAAGAAGGAAAAAAAGATGAGTGAATAGATCACAAATTTTTGCAAAATGTTTTATTTTCTAAAAGTTAGTACTGTAATAATATCATTATTTTTCTCAAATATTTTTTGGGTGGGGGAGCTGCATATTAGATTTCTAGGATGGCTGCAACAAATGATCACAAACTGAATGGCTTAAAACAACAATAATTGGTTATATCATAGTTCTGGAAACCAGATGTCCAAAATCTAGATGTCAGCCAAACTGGTGTGGTCTGGAGATTCTGAGGGTAATCTGTGAAATACAGCTTTCTCCAAAGCTCTTTTTGAATATATGCTTAGCTTTGTTTACTATGACTCTTCATGCTTCAAAATGCCTGTTTGAATCTCATTTCAAATAGTATTTTTCCTTGTTCACTTGAAAGGCGTGTTAGGGAAGAACAAAAACATCCTCATGCTTCTTGGTGTCATAGTTTTCTTTCTTCCTATCACTCCGCACACCAAGAGATGCCAAGACAAATGGCCTTCTTAAGTTCCTTTTTGTACAGAAGGCTCTTTACTTTCTATCAGTGGAGATCAATAAATAACCCAGCTTAGTATCTGTGGCACTTCATTTCACCTTTAAAAAGGTATATTTTAATGTAATTTTTTGTCTTCCTCTTTTTATTCCAAGTATGTTGGACTTTCAGTAGATGCCTTCAGCCTAGGACCCAGAAAGTGAAGGATATCATTGCTTTTTCACATTCTTATTGAGTCATTGTGATTGCCCAGCTACACTCTATACTGAGAAACTGATAAGTTACGTTAGAGAAAATGCTCATGCACACATATAATGGCGTGTCAGAAATGATGTCATTCCCAGAGTGGTTATACACATAAATACATAGTGAAGAGGGGAAAATATATGTGACAAATTTGTCTCTGAAAATTTTGATAGAATTATTAAATAATGTTCACATTAAAATATTAGGAACAAATATTTATTATTTTCAGTTAGCAGAATCATGTTTTATTTTTAGTCAATTACTGGCCAAGTTTAAGTTATTTTTGGATTGTAAGAAAAAAACACAGGCCAAACAATTAAAATAAAAGTAAACATACCAAAATTGAAGCAAAAAGACTTGGAACTGAGGCAAATGTCTTAAAGGGAAACACACACACACACACATGTTAGAGTCTGTAAACAAGTCAAAATAACACCTGGCATTTTGCCAGGGGAATGTTAGAGTTCGTAAACAAGTCTGGATGGTGCCTGGCAAAATGCCAGAGGGAGTGGTTTGAGAAGTAACAAAAGCGAGCCATTAAGTGTGGAGATTCCTTATTGGTTGACTGATGTATCTAGTTTATGCTAATTAGATAAGCTGTGTGGAATGTATAAATACTGCTCCTGTCCTGCAATAAATGGCTCCTACTCATGCTGTATCAACATACACAAGTTATTCGTCACCCCCCGGTTATTTTGCTGCAGCCGGACTGCGGCACACACACACACAATTTCACTTAATACAAAAAGACTAAGTTCCGAAAGAATGGAGGGGGTAGAAGTTAACTTCTTCTTCTTCTTTTTTTTTTTTTTCTCATAAAAGACTCATCACTTTTCTTAAAAAAACAAAACAAAACAAAAAAACAAAACACCTTTATTCCAATAAATATCTCTGTTGGAATTTTTTTTTAAATCACACTTTAGAATTTCAAAAGAAGATATAAAACTATTATATGAAAAAAATGTTATTCTGCTAAACAATCAGAGAATTAAAGCAACATGACCTATCATAAAGATAGAGTAAAAACTCAATAAATTGGAGAATTCAGTCTTTTATCTTGAATTTATTTTAAGAGCATACTGAGATATAAGTCGTTAAGGAATCTATGCACACAAAATTGTTCAATGCTTCAACTATTTTCATATTAGGTCCATTTCATTCCAGGGCTTATGTAATCACAATATTTTAATGATTTTTTTTTCAAGATGTGCTTACAATAAGACTTCATCAGAAATCACAGAGAAGAAATTAAATGAAAAAATGATGAATACAAATGACCTGAGAATGGAGATGAGAATGGGGGGATCATTTGTTAAGCAGTTTCCAAATAATATACATAGAATCAAGTTGATGACCTATGGCAGAAATAAACTCTGGGAGAGAATTTTTGAATGAACAACATACACTTACATTCACTTACGTTGAGCAAGAGTTACACTGAATTTCCACATCACAATGATGGCTAATTGAAGATGCAGTCCAGAGGACTGTTGAATACTCCCTACAAATTAATGCTAGTTGATGTGATCTCTGATAAGGAATGTGAAGAGGTATAACAGAAGTATAATTATAAGCTGTATTCTAATGTGGTTAGAGGGTAATGGAGCTTAATCAAACTTTTAGTCATCTGATATGCTTTTCCCTTCCCACACTTTAAAAAAACATTTTTTTTTGGTACTGAAAATTGACACCAGAGGCACTTTACCACTATGCTATATTTCCAACCCTTTTTTTACATTTTTATTTTGAGACAGGTTCTCACTAAATTGCTGAGGCTGCCCTGAATTTGTAATCTTCCTGCTTCAGGCTCTGGAGTCTCTGGGGTCACAGGTATGTGCCACCCCTCCTTGACCTTCTGATAAAGCTTGTGTTTCCTACTTGAAAAGATTAATTACAGAAATTCTATAGAGTTGAAAATACCTGTGTATTATGCTTTTTTTCTCTCTTTTATTTCAGCCAATTGTTTGGGTTGATACTTTGTCCTCTCATTAAACACAAAGCCATTTTTAAAACAATTAAGATCTTCAAAGCAAATAACTTTATCTCTGACATCTACTTGAGTGTACTTATGTAAATTATTGCCTAAGTTACCCCAAATCACCGTGGAACTGCCAGTTCTACCCTCTGTATTATAAAGGGCTGCCTTACATCTGGCAGTCCTCCACTAAGCACAGTTCTTGGATTAAGATGTCTCTTTCCACCTTTAATTTCTTTGTGAATTAAAACTTTTCTCTCTAATGAAACTTCATGCATATTTCATCATACAGTATCCAGTTTTGATAAACTCATTTAATATAGAAGGTTACTATTTTATATTCAGTCATGTATGAAATGTAATTATTCTGGCTATGTGTCACTCCAATAGCAAAATTGCAAGTTAGTATGACAAACTATAAAATGATCTTCGAACAGAGAGAAGACAAAGTCTAGAAACATATTTGCAAATAAACATCTCAAGGATAACTTTTGATGTCACAAACAAAGCATATAACCTTGGTCATCTGTATTGAGTTTCTACTAAATTGACTCAGTCAAGCATCTATATTTTGAAATTGTAAATGATGTATTTCATTCTGCAAATAATTATTTTTGTAAAAAAAATGATGCTCACGTCTCTCTTTCTACAAGATATATTCCAGGGAATCTGAAGATGCAATATACTGTAAGTTTATAAAATTCTTTTGTGAAAATTCTGCAATACTGTCTTCTGAGATATTTTTATGTAATGATATTATGAATGTGTGCATATGTGTGTGTATAATTGTGTGTTGCTGGTCCATAATTATGATGTTCAAAACATAACATTTTTTGGTCATTATTAATTGCCAGAGAATAACTAGAGGAAATGTAATATATTACCTATTTAATTCTCCTAAGCACCAATTGTCAAACTTTCCTATCAATTTTTCTACCATCTGGTCAAGGACTCCTGAGGAAAGCTCTCCTGGAGACTGTATCTGAACATGATGTTGTCAACATGTGACTACATTTATATCTAAATGAAAATCTTAAATTAATATTGTGATATTAAGTATTACCAGCAAAACCAATATTAAAGTACTGAAAGAATTACTCAGGGGGCAAAAACGAAGAATTATATCAACCTTCATGTCTCCCCCCAACTCACTGCCCAAAGTTCATCCACTGGATGCCAATTCCTATACACTTTCAGTTTACTCTATCCTGCCCCTTCTCGGAGCTGGTAAGGAAGCTATATTCCATTCCACAGCATTTGAGGCCTCTACAACATAAGCTATGAAACTCAGAGAAGTCAGCAAGAAAATCAAATAAGGGCTAGGAGCATTCTTCCTATTCACAGCTTTTAATTTTGCCACCTGTTCAATGTAGCAGTGCAAGTACATAGGCACCAAAAACCATTGCATGATATTTTATATTGTGCAAGTTTTAGAGAAGTCCCTAGAACTAGGTTTGCTGCAAGGCAGGTGACATTAAGCCAGAAGTCAGACTCAGTATAATGAGTTATTTCTTGAGGGCAGGAGCAGCTGTTTTGGTACTGCAGACAATCAGGCAGAGTACTATAGCACTATAGCCTTTCATGAAAGTCTTGTTGAAACTCAAACTTTTTCTTCACAGGAATGAATCTTTCATTCTGTAGTCCATGAGAGTATGACTGATACCAAGGGATCATCATTAGTAAAATGGAAATAGTATGATTAAGTGAATCAAAGGAAATCAATAAGCTGGTTCTTCTTTGGAAATGTTAAGGATGAGTGGAAGGGTATTTAAGAGACTTATGTGAAACTCTGAGTCAAATTTAGAAAATGGTTTGGCATACAGAAGAGGAATTACCTTTAAGGGGAATTTTGTAAGTAGACTCCACTTAATTTATATAGAGAATTGAGGGAGAAGGAAAAAGTCAAATTGAGTATAATTCCCTTATTTGAATGGCTACATGGGATGAATTATTGAGTCCAACTTGGTGAGCAATATGAAATCTCTGATTTTAAGCATAATATATTTGAGGTTCTTGTGCTATCAATAGTGGAAGAGAACAAAGTGATGTTTTGAGAGGAAGTTTTTTTTTGTTATTGATGCATTAAATTATACATCATTATGGAATTCATTATGTCATATGTGAACATGCACATGTCATAATTTGACCAATCTCATTCCTCAGTACTTTTTCCTTATCATGCCCCTCTGATTTCCCCTGATTGGTTTACTCTACTGTGTTCTATTATTATTGCTTCTGTTATTATTTTAATTAGTGTGTTTTAAGTACATATATAAGCAGAATTCATTGTGGTATATTCTTATGAGGAATGTTATGGTACAGTTCAAGTTGTATTAGTGAGTAATGGTACCTGAGAAAAGTGGCAGTAAGACTTGTCTGTAGCTTGTGGAGATAGTCACTTTGGTTTGAAAGACAAATTTAGCCTTTATTATCCATGTTCACACAGATAAGTTATCTAAATTTTCATATTCTTAGAGGAAAGCCATGTTTAAGTTAGAACAAAAGAAAAGCAATGTCCCCTGAGAAAAGACTGAAAATATAGATGATTTTGTTAATAACAGAAAGTGAACATACTTTTAGAGCTGAGAGGGAGTGAATTAATGCCCCCCAAAAGATGATACCATATTAAATTTTAAGATTTAAGAAGTAGTATTGAAAATCTGGGTTTCTGATGGACATAAGTAAGAATACAGTAGTCATCAAAATGGACAAACATTACAATGAACTACATCTTAATGGTCTCAAAGCAAATAATGTGTGGTTGTGCATGTCAGAGGGTAAAGGATTGATGAGTTAATGATCCTGAGCACACAAAAATGTGTGGTCTTCTCTACTTCTATCTTTGACTCAATAATGAAATTTAGATCCAGTATTTATACTTGATTTTACATTTTCTCATTGATAAATTTTGTCTGTTTGGGATATGAGATAGGTTTTGTTCTCATGTCTCCCACAGATATTATTTTTTGTTTGCTTTTTTTTTTTTTTTTTTGCTACTGGCATAGGAGTATAATACCACTAAGGCACATCCCCACCCCTATTCATCTCCCTCTACTCTATTGGCATTCCATTCAGTCATTTATTTATTTATATTAGTGGATGCATTATAGATATATAGAAAGGCGGAATTCACTGTGATAAATTATATATATATATATATATATATATATATATAATCTATACATATATGTGTGTATGTGTATATATATATATATATATATATATATATATACCTTTGTGATACCTGACCCTCTTCTTTTTCCCCTTACTTTGCTCTAGCTTCTGCAAATAAGAGAAAACATTCAATGCTTGGTTTTCTATATCTGGCGTATTTCACTGTTTTCCAGTTCCATCCATTTATCTGCAAAACAAATAAGTTCATTCATCTACTGACGAGCACCTGGAATTGTTCCATAACTTGATTATTGTGAATTGTGCTACTATAAACATTGATGTGGCTTTATTAGTACACTATGCTCAGTTTTATTCTTTGGGGGATAAATACCAAGGAGAGAAATATTTGTGTCATATGGTGGTTTCATTCCTAGTGTTTTGAGAAATATCTTTACTGTTTTCCAGAGTGGTTGTACACACAAATTTTCAGTCCCACCAACAATGTATGAATGTGACTTTCCCCCATATCTTTACCAGAATGTCAGCATTTATTATTATTTATATTATTATTTTTGGTATCAGGGATTGAACCCAGAGGTGCTTAACCACTGACCAACATCCCCAGCCCCTTTTAATTTTATTTAGACACAGGGTCTGTCTAAGTTGGCCAGCTTTAAACTCCTAATCCTCCTTTCTCAGCCTCCAGAACTGCAGGGATTATAGGCAAGTGCCACCATGCCCAGCTTATTTATATTTTTGATAATCACTATTCTAACTGGAGTGAGATGAAATCTTACTGCAGTTTGATCTGCATTTCTCTGATTGCTAAAGATGTTGAACATTATTTCATATATTTGTTAGCCATTTATGTTTATTTCTTTAAGAACATCTGATTAGTTATTTTGCTGACTTATTGATTAGGTGATTTTTTTATGTGTGTCAAACTTTTTGAGTTCTTTTTGAGATTAATCCCTTGTCAGAGGAGTAGCTGGCAAAGATTTTATCCCATTATGTAGGCTCTGTCTTCATGCTCTTAATTATTTCCTTTGAAATAATTTTAATTTAATGTTATCCCACTTATTGATTCTTAGTTTTCTTATGGTTTATTACTCTAGTCAAGGAAATCAGTGCCTGCACCAAAATGTTGGAGTGTTGAACCTATGTTATCTTCTAGCCCTTGAATTTTTCTTGTATAATTTCAAAGTCTTGGATCCATTTGGCTTTGACTTTGGTGCAGGGTGAGAGATAGAGATATCGTTTCATTCTTCTGCATATGGATATCCTCTTTTCCCATCACCATTTGTTTAAAAAGCTACTTTTTATTCAGCACATATTTTTGCCACCTTCATCAAGTGTCAGATGACTGCAAGTATGTGAGTCTTTGTCCTCTATTTTATTCCAGTGGACTTCATGTCTATTTTGAGGCCAATACCATGCTGTTTTTGTTATTCTAACTCTGTAGTATATTTTGAGATCAGATATTGTGATACCTCCAGTATCACTCTTCCTGCTCAGGATTGCTTTAGTTATTCTGGGTTTCTTATTCTTCTGAATGACTCTTAGAAACTTTTATTCTAGTTCCATGAATAATGCATTGGTATTTCATTGGGGATTACTTTAAACCTGTATAGTTCTTTTGGTAATCTGACCATTTTGGCAATACTAATTATGCCTATCAAATGACATGGGAATTCTTTGCATCTTTTAAGGTATTCTTCAGTATTTAGTGTTCCATAATTTTCATTGTAGGGATAATTTGTCTCCTTGGTTAGATTAATTCCACAGTATTTTTCTTTAAGTTATTGTGAATGAGGTAGTTTTCACAATTTCTTTCTCAGCAGAATAACTTTTAGCATATAGGAAAGCTATTGATTTGTGAATGTATATCTTGTATCCTGCTACTTTGTTGAAATAATTTATTATCTCTAGATGTCTTCTCCTGGAATTTTTTGAGTCTTTTAAATATGGGATCCTGTCATCATAAAATAGATATTTAGGATTCTTCTTTTTCTATTTTTATTCTTTAGCTTCTTTCTGTTGCCTGATTTCTTTGGCTAGAGTTTGAAGAGCAGCATTGAATAAAAGTGGTGAGAGTGGACATCCTTTTCTTGTTTCTGATTCATAGAACATGCTTTCAGTTTGTCTCCATACACTATGCATTATGATGTTGACTTTGGGTTTGCCAACATTTACAATGTTGAGGTAAGTTCCTTTTATGCCTAGTTTCTCTGGTGTTTTTAACAGGAAAGAGTGGTAGATTTTATCAAAGGCTTTTTCTGCATTTATTGAGATAGTTGTATCATTCTTGTCCTTAATTTTGTTTATGTGGTGAATTACATTCATTGATCTGTGTATATTGAACCAGCATTGCATCCCTGGGATTAAACCCACTTGATCATGCAGAACTATCTTAATGATGAAGTTTATTAATATTTTATTAAGAATTTTTGCATCTATTTTCATTAGGGAGACAAAAACTCCAAACCAACAATCAGGACCCAATTAGGAACAACTAGAGGGGAAACTCAGGTCACACTCCTGGACAATCCACTCATATAGCAAAAAGAGAAAGTAGTCTGTAGAATTAAATAAACAGACAAACAAACAAACAAAAAACGACACCTCAAAATACATGGGTATAAAAGAGGTCCATCTAAATTGATGCACAAGTCAAAGACAGTTATGGGTGTCTTCCTAATTGCTTGTATGGGATGCCAGCAACAGAGGAGATCTCAGCTAACAGTGGTCTTTCTAGAAGTGCTTTCTGGCTGGGTTCTTAAGAGATCCTACTACAGGGTTTTATTTGTAGCTGTCTGTGTGTGGGAAGGTGTTGGTTCGATTTAAAGGGGTGAGAGCCAGTGGAGGGATCCACAAGATGGCCTGTTTTTGTGAATTCCTGGCTCAGTTTTCTTTTCATGATTTGGTTTTAAGCTGTGTGCTCTGTTTCAAAGACCCTTCTCTTACTGTCACATTTTAAATTTTGTCTGTCTTCCCAAATGTTTTGAAGTGGGTGAGCTTAAGAGATTTTCCACTTTTCCTCTCTCTTCCATGAAATAGAAAGGAAGCAAACACAACCAAATTCATTCTATGAAGCAATCATCACCCTGATACCTAAACCAGGCAAAGACATCAAGAACAGAAAATTTCAGTACAATACCCTTGATGAATATAAATGCAAAAATAATTAAAATATTGTCAAACCACACATAAAAACACATTAAATAGATAGTGTACCATGATCAAGTGGTTTTCATCCCAGGGATACAAGGTAGGTTTAACATATGGGACTCAATAAATGTAATTCACCACATAAAGAGACATAAGGACAAGAATAATATGATTATTATCAATTGACAAAATACAGAACCTATTCATGTTTAAAACACGAGAAAAACTAGGAATAAAAGGAACTTACCTCAACATTGTAAATGCTACATATGTTAAACCCAAGGCCCAACGTTTTTCCAAATGGAGAAAAACAGAATTCATTTTCTCTAAAAACAGGAACACATCAAGGATGCCCATATTCACAACTTCTTTTTAACACAGTCCTTGCAATGAGGCAAGAGAAGGAAATTAAAGGACTGTGAATGAAAAAAGAAGAGCTGAAATTATCTGTTTGCTAATGACATGATTCTATATTTAGAAGATGCAAAGAACTCTATCAGAATACTTCCAGAACTCAAATGAATTCAGCAAAGTAGCAGTACACAAGATTTTATTTACAATCCGATATTCCAAGGATGAATGTGTTGAAAAAGAAATTAACAAAGCTATTCCATTCACAATATATCCCTACCAAAATGGTAATTGAGAATCAATCTAACAAAAGTGGTGAAGGATCTCTACAATGAAAATTAAGGAACACTAGAGAATAAAATTGGAGAAAACCTTAGAAGATGGAAAGAACCTCCATGTTTTTGGATAGGCAGAATTAATATTGTCAAAATGGCCATAGTACCGAAAGTGCTATACAGATTAAATGCAATTCCCATTAAAATTCCAATGATATTCTTCACAGAACTAGAAAAAGCAGTCACGAAATTCATTTGGAACAATAAGCAATTCAGAATAACCAAAACAATCCTTATCAAGAAAAGCAAAGCAGAAGGCATCACATTACCAGACCTTAAATTATAATACATAGTTATAGTAATAAAAACAACATGTACTGGCACCAAAACAGGCATGGAAACCAATGGAATATAATAAAAGACACAAAGACAATCCCACATAAATGTAGTTATTTTATATGGGACAAAGGTGCCAAAAACAAACATTGGAGAAAAGATAGCCTTTTGAACAATTGTGATGGGAAAACTGGAAATCCACATGTAATAGACTCAAATTTAACCCCTCTCTCTCATCCTGCACAAAAGTCAACTCAAAGTAGACAAAAGACCTAGGAAGTAGACGAGAAACCCTGCAACTATTGAACTTCAACTATGAAGACCCAACACTCCAACATGTCAGCTCAGGAACTGACTCCCTTAACAAGACTTTAAAGCTCAAGAATTAAAATAAAAGAAAATCAATAAGTGGAATGGCATTAAGTTAAAAAATTTCTTCACAGCAAAGGAAACAATCAAGAGAAAGGAGAAAGTTTACAGAATGGGATAAAATCATTGCCATCTGCATCTCAGGCCATTATATCCAGAATACACAAAGAACTCAAAAAACCTAACACTGAATAATAATAAACAACAACCATAATATAATAGCCCAATCAATGGACAAACAAGCCCCCAACAGACACTTCTCAAAAGAGGAAATACAAATGATCAACAAATATGTAAAGAAATGGTCAACTTCTCTAGAAATTAGGGAATACAAATTAAAACTAAATTTAGATTTAATAATACTTCATTTAGAATGGCAGTTATCAATAATACAATAGTACATCTTCCCAAGGATGTGGGGAAAAATGTACACACATACATTGCGGATGGGACAGCAAATTAGTGAAACCACCCTGGAAAGCACCATGGGATTTCTCAAAAAAATAGAAATGGAACCACCGTTGATCCAGCTATCCCACACCTAGGTATATATCCAACATGATCTAAAACCAGCATATTACAGTAATGCAGCCACATCAATATTTAGAGCAGTACAATTCACAACAGCCAAGATAGGGAGCCAGCCTAGGTTCCCTTTAACAGATGAATGGATAAAGATAATGTAATTTATGTATAGAAAATGGAATACTATTCAGCAATAAGGAAGAATAACTTTATGACATTTTGTGGCAAATGGATGGAATAGAGCCTATCATAGTATGTGACATATGACAAAATTCAAAGAACAATTGTTTTCTTTGATACATGGAAAGTAATCCAAAATAAGGGTGTGAATAATAATAATAATAATAATAATAATAATAATAATTGTATAGAAGAAAGTTCAGTGTAATAGACAAAAGTGGAATTAAGGGAGGGAAGGTGGAATGAAATAGGGGAAGACAGTGGAATGAATACGACCTAACTTTCTTATACACAGACATGAATAAACCACAGTGAATCCCACCATCATGTATGTCTGCAAGACACTAATTAAAAAAAAAAAAAAAATATATATATATATATATATATATATATATGAGCATATAGCAGAAATACCAGTAGAATAGACGGAAGGGAACAGGGAGAAGGAGGAGAAGAGTGAAAGGGAAATACTGGAGACCAAGTTAGAACAAATAATGTCCATGTTTTATAATTAGTCCAAATGAATTCTATTATTATGTATAACCAAAAAGATACATACAAAATAATCTCTGCTGCTGGTGATCCTGGCTCCCACCAGACTATCTGCCCATGGGTGAAGAGATTTTTGTCACCTTTTACTCTACAACTTCCTTCACTGTCTTTGGGGCCACTAAGATTAGCCTCCCTCTCTATTCCACAGGTTTCCTGAAGCCATTTTTTTTCTGTATTTTCTTTCTGCTTTGTCATCCTCCTTTCAGCAGTACATTACCACTTCAGCCCCCACCACTGCTAGAAGCCAGTTGGCATATCTCTAATTTATTTCTCTTTTATTATGTTCAAAGTTTCCAAATTTCTGTGCCTATATGCTTTCTTTTACTGTCCAATGTTGAATTTCAGTGAATTTCCTTAGTATTCACCTAACTGAGCAGCAGTCTTCACAGTTCTTAACTCTGGACCTAAGAAACTGCTAGACATTACATGGAAAGATCTAATCTTTCATCTTCTCCTCACCCTCTTGTCCTTTTGATGGTTTAATTTTGACACAAGGTTTTGCTAAGGGTCTTGTTAAGTTGCTAAGTTTAACCTCAAGCTGGCTATCCTTCTGCCTCAGCCTCCTGAGTCATTGGGATTCCAGGCCTGGGCCATTGACCATGACCCCCTCATGACATCTTATGATGAACTCCACCTGTAGTCGTTACATGTATTATGTTTTAGATGGTATAACACTAAATACAATGTTGCTTTATTGACTTCTTGGCCAGCTCCTGATGACTACTCAGGAGTTTTATCAGTAAACTGTGACTTGGGCACCTGAATGTCCTGGCCAGCTGCAGCAAGATAAAAATTCAAATAGATCCTTTTCTATGGACTCTGGTCAGTGAACACTATAGCCTGACTTAATACTAAAACATAACTAAGTTAAGGCCTGTGTTCTGAAAAATTAAGAGTGAAAGAGGTACGTATGCTAACAATTTGAATAGACAGAAGTATTCTCCAGTCATAGAAGGAAGCAGAAATGTCAAGAGAATGAGATCAAAATTTCACCAGCCCTACATCTTCAATTCCCATGGTTTCAATAACCATTGATATAATAGCATTATCAAACCTAAATATCCAATCACATATTTCTCCCAAGATAGATACAGACATTCTCATATAGATATCCAGAGGAGATCTACATCTTAGCATGTCTAAGCTTAACATATTATCTTTCTACCAAATTTGTTATTCCTTCTACTATATTATTTTCATCCAATAATACCACTACTCATCTTCCTTCTGAAGCCACAAACCAATCTTAGGTCTCTCCTCCAGTTTAACACATACACTCCATTGTAAAGTTTTAGGTACTACTTCATGGCTATGTGTGGGATTTTCCCCTTGTCTCCAATTCTATTGCCTTAATGATTCCATATTTCAATACTTCAAGAGACTCCTAATTGGCATCTGTTTACCTATTTCAAACATGAATTTTATTTGCTAGCTGTTAAAATATTTTTCCAAAAATACCAAAGTAGTCTTGTCATATCTGTTCCAGTTTCTGTGCTATTTCCCCATTGTTTTCATCATAATTTACAAAATGTCTTCATTGCATAAATATTCTTTTGTTGTCTGATTCCTGCTTATATTTCCTCTTTTAAAAATTACTTTTTCGGGCTGGGATTTTGGCTCAGTGGCAGAGCACTTGCCTCACAAATATGACTCACTGGGTTTGATCCTCAGCACCATGTAAAAATAAAATAAAATAAAAGTACTGTGTCCATCAAAACTAAACAAACAAACAACAACAACAACAAAAACAAACAAACAAACAGATAGTGTGTTCATATTTGACACTGCTTCAAGCCCTTTAGAAATACCAGTGAATAAAACAATCAAAAGACTCCTTAAATATAAAAAAAGAAAAAAAAATTGGTGATATAGTAATGATCCTCAAGAATGGATAATGAATAATAAGGGTTCATTATATTTTTCTTTGTTACATTTCTGTATATTTGAAATTTTCATAATAAAAACTTGTAAATATGAAAAAAATAAAATGTGTAGAATATAAATACAGTATTCTATTACCTTCATACCATTGGACAAACTTTCCTCCTTGAAATTAATTTTATTTGTTTTCTAAAATAATCTCCTCATTTGTGTCATGGGATGGGAGGAAAAGTTCCTTTATACATTTCCCTAAATTTGTTCCCATTTTCATAGTTTCAGACTGGTTCTCATCACTTCTCACAACATTTAACAGGTTGATTGCCTTTTATTTTGTTGTTTTACTTTACTGTGTATGCAATTATTCTACATTTTACTAGCTGTAATAAAGCAAGACATGAGATAATTAGAAGTTTTTATTTTTTCTATGCTCGTTACGTACAACAATATTTCACACAAGCTAATTCTTAAATACTTTAGAATGAAATTATTTATATCATTTTATTTTTAAAAAATTCATCACAATGCAGTGGTTATGTCATGTTACTACTCAAAACCATATTCTATTAAAAATGATGGAACAGGAGCTGGCACTGTGGCTCAGTGGTAGAGCACTTTCCTGGCACACATGAGGCACTGGGTTCGATCCTTAGCACCACATAAATATAAAATAAAGGTATTAGATCAACCTACAAATAAAATAATACATCTTTTTAAAATTATGGAATAATTTGGACTATTAACTATCCTTTTACCTCTAAAAGTACATAATTATGTTTCTTAATGATAAAATGTAATTTAATTCATGGAAAATTGTTTATCACTTTGGCTGTAATAAATCAATTCTGTAAAACAAATTATAAAATATGACAAGATAATTTTGTATACAAAACACGTATTTTTTTTAAATCAGGAAAAAAAACTGTAGAATTAAATATGAATTTCAAAATAAAGAAACATCATTATTTTCATATTTTACATGTCCCCTTTGCTTATTTAGTGCTTTCTCAACTTTGCTCTCATCATTTATTCCCAGTAAATAGAAGTTACAGACAGAAGTTACACCAAGGTTGGTAGCACAACTTAGGAATTTGCTACTGAGTTGATTGTCCATGTTATGTATATCTATATCTTCTTTATTTAGAAATACATAATTAATGATTTAATTAATATGATAAAATTGCTAACTTCATAAAATGAATTTCAAAAACATTAAAGTCATTACATTTCTTTCTACATTTGCAATAGTATATTAAATCAAATTTCTCATCCATCTAAGAATGAATTAAATATGAAAAGCAGAACAACCACTTTCTGAAACTCTCATAGATAATTTTAAATTTAACAATAATGATTTTAGTGTAATATATTAATTAAAACTTCTGTGAAAAGTTATCTACTATTTTGGAAGCATCCTCCTTGGCTTCAAAATGTATTGTCACATCTTAATGTGCTTCAATATCTCTTGGTAATAAAATTTATAATGTAAAACACAACTTAAGGTTAGATGATATGAGCATCAAAGAAACTAAGAGAAAATTATACTGATTGTAGCATGCCCTATGTATTTTTAAATTCCTTTTTAAAAAACTAGTGAATTTAAATTTTCTTGTTAACAGTTAGGTCCTTGAGATAAATATTTGATGTTTTTGTAAGGGCAATAATTGAGTATCTTTTTCTCTTGAATTATATCCTTTTCTTGTAATTTATTAGGATACCAGAAAATAAGGTTTTAAATTTCCTTAAAACTTTGGTATGATGAACCAAACTACCTCATTAACGTTTATATCTTCTTACTGATAGAAGTATAGTTAATTGTTTGTCCATGTTTTAATTGAAATTGCACATTTCATTTTAATTGCATGTCTTTTTATATAAAATTCATTGCTTTTTCAGAACAAAATTAAATGAAGAATATTTATGGTTAAGCACCTAAATATGCTAGGCTAATTTATTTCTATCATTTTTTAAGAGCTAGTGTTTGAAAAACATGTAATTGCACTAAGATATTGATAATATCTGTGATTTCAACTGATATTGAGTAAGAGATAAGGACAAAGAGAGGAGTACACTAACAAAAATAGTTCTTCAGTAAGGTAAACATTACTCTATATTAGTTCTGACATGTCAAACTCATTAAACATTGGCCTTGAGGCAGTTCAACATTCAGTTTGTTCAAAACAAGAAAATTCAGGCATTTCCAATTGTGCATGCAACTCAATAGATCATCACTAATTTCTAACAGGTGTCCCCAATTAGTAAATTCAGCTTTATTTAAATATATACACAAATATATACATACTTTTTCTCTTTCTCCCGTTCTCTTTCTCTCTCTGTGTGTGTATATATATTTGTATATATATATTATATGCATGCATAGGTAGACATATAAAGTGTGTATGTGTGTGTATGTGTGCACGTGCATATAAGAGGTTAGCTAGATGGTGTCTTATCTATTTCTTTATGCAGTTATAGTGGATACCTGATACTCAAGTCAGGCTGAGATCTTACCTAGTTACAGGTGTAGTGGCCACAAAGGATAGTTAGTTGTAACTGGGAAGAAAAAGCTATCTTTGCAAGGCATCTTCTTTAGTTTAACTTATTAATAAGGTGTTCAAGAAAAGGTAGGTTAGATCCTCCAACAGAGGAAGGCAAGCTCTTTGTCCTAACAATAAAAACTAATAGCTACTTGGGGGTTCAAGCTTTTTAGTTGAACTTGAGTCAAAACATATGATTCTAAAATGTTAGAATGCTACTCTTTAGCCTTGAATACCTATACATAATAAATATGGTGAGATTCAGACTTCACTTAATTTTGCATTTCATTTTCTGCAACATAGACTCCATGACTATAAAAAAGTAAGAAATTTGAAGACTGTCACAGAGTCTCCCTTGTTTTCAGATCTCAACTTGAGCTGAGAATTACATTGCTTCACCTTGTCATTGTTTTATTTGTAAGTGTCCAGTGTGTTCAGGAAGTTCCATTCCCATCATATGTCTGGTTCTACCGCATAACACTCCTGTAAACTAGGCTTTGGCTTTGAGGTAGTTGCTTCAGTAGGCAATTTCTCAAAGTCAAGCACAGGCAATGGATTGATAGATTGTGACACTAGTGAATGACACAGATTATTATCATTCTATTTTCCATTTTTAAAAACTCAGCCTTTCACTGAAGATCAATGATACAATCAAAACAATCCCCCAATTCCTTTTATGCAACCTCTCCTAATGATGAATCCACTTATAGTTAACTCCAAGTTAACATACAGAAATCACTAAGTAATTTGAGTAAGGAAAATACACTGCAAAAAAATATGGTAACTAGGAAGTCTTAGTATGACTTAACTACTGGGAGTTAAGAGAACTCCAGAATGCAGAAAGAGCAGAAAGTGGACATTATCTCAAAAGTATGAGGTAGAGTAACACATGAAAACAAATTTGGATGAAGACCCTTGTAAGATTCAGACTTCATTGGAAAAAAAAATGACCTTAATAAATTTAATAAAATGGTACCAATGAATTAGGCAAGGAGTAAACTACCTGCAAAGATGCAGAGAAAACTTTCTAGGAAAATGATAACTAGAGTTTTTTTTTTTGAGATTATTCTGTTATTGTACCTATACAATTCAATGAGTAGCTGCAAGAAATACTGGCAGGAGTCACTGGGAAACCATGGAAATTTGCTAGGAAGTGAACATCGCAGATGTTGCACATACCACAATCTGGCATGTATCACAGATGTAAGCAGGAGAGAGCCCATTGTAACAAGGAAGAGAAGGTCCTTCCTTCTGCAGTGCCTTTCTTGCACCTGCTATTAATTATTCTTAGGTGCTCAATACTACACCAACTGACAAAGAGGAAATGTTTTCAAGGTCCAGATCCAGTATCGAAAATCAGAGCAAAGATGGATGATGGGATTACATGGGTTGTAATTAATTAATTACTCATAAAAAACACCAAAAAAAACAAAAAAATAAAATTAAAAAAATTAATTACTCATAATTCATCAAATAAGTGCCCTCAAACAACTGAAAGCAACAAAAACATGGAATGTGCAATGGCAGAATAAAATAATAAATACGAACTGTGACCTCACTTCCACTCACAGAAATGAGGACTGCCACAGTTGCATATAATTTCTTGTTTTTTTCCTTGGAGTGTGTGTGTGTGTGTGTGTGTATGTTTAGATGAATTTGTTTGCCTTCTCCTTTTTTTTCACCTGCCTTCTTAATACATTTTTGTTGAACATTAACACTATGATTTAGTCTTTGGTAAAAAGAATATTTAGGTTGGGATTTATTGAAGTTGAAGCATAGTTAAGATAACCTAAAAGTGATTAGTATAACTGTTTTCCAGAGATAGATCCAGTAAGTGTTGGATTTTCATCATTTTAAGAAGATGGGAATAACTTTATTTGCACAAAGATTTGTTACATTTTGCTAAGTGGAAACGAGTTGTTTTGAAGTGTCATCGAAATTCAAATATATGCAGAAAGGTGTATGGAGGATGCTGAGTAGACCAAAGAGTAGATTTTAGTTATTAAAGCTATCTTCTCTCAGCTCCCAAACCATCCTCTAGTCTTTATTCTGTGATGCATATTTATACTTTATCAGCTGGCTCTAAAAATTCTGCCAAGACTGAAGGAAGAAGATCTTTCTTTCTCTTTCCTTCCTTTGGGCTTTCTGTTTCTTCACCCAGAGAGGTAGTACATTCCCAAAACAGCTTCTAAGTTCAGTTTGCAGATTTTACAAAACTTGTAAAAGAGCCTCACCATGCCTTTCTCAGAGACACCCGTGCCAGCTAGCCAGCATCCCCTTTTCTGATGTCTGAGTTTCATTGCTATGGAGCTGCTTCCCCAGGCTCCTCAGTTTTAATAATCTTATTCTCTTTCCTTTGTTTTCCAAATTTGTTGCAGACATAGCCTAAGTTGACGCCCTTAAGTGAGGGTCTTCTCTGATTCCCTTTCCTGGAGTCCCACCAGAAACTGTGACTTGCATTTTAGTTTACAGAATATAGCAGGGTTAAAGGCGGATGCAAATAAGGCCCCAGATCAATTTATTCTGACTTCATCCAAAGGAAATTTAACCTCAGCGAGCTTGAATCGTTCAGATGAAAATGATTAAAAGAGAGTCCCCAAAGCCCTAGTAGAGCTCAGATACCTGATCGTATGCTGGTCTTGAGGAAACAAACCACCATGCTGTGAACTGCCCATGAAGAAGGTAGTCTCAGTCCTTAAACTGAAAGAAACAAAATTCTGCCACCAACCTGAATGAGCTTGGAAGAATTCAAAATGAAAAAGCCATTTGACTGCTATCTTGAGTGTATCTTTGGGACACCCAGAGCAGAGTACCTGGTTAAGCCATACCTGGCTCTGACCCACAGGAACTATGAGATGGTAAGTAGACATTGCTTTAAGACACAAAATTTGTGGTGCTCTGGTACATAGCAGTATATATATATATATATATATATATATATATATATATATATATATAAATTAATATTAATTATTAACACTGTGATATTTTAGTATTTCCTTATGTTTTCATTGCCTTATCAATAGCATCATACCTAATTAACTATTCCTTATATGAGATATTCCCTTTCAATTACTGATGACTGGACTAACAGGTAATTGAGTTTATTGCTAATTCTAGAACATTTGTAGTCATTGTCCACCCTATAAATGGAAATAACATCTATTGACTATCTTATACCACAAATTATGTACTTGAACATGTGCTACTTATCATTTTTATAGAATTAGAGTAAATATAAGTTCTATATACTATGGCCATATTACCATATTCACATACACATATTCCCTGTCTATAAAAAGTCTGCAAGCATACTGACAGCCAGTGTATAAAAGAAATAATTAGGTATAAAATAATAAAACATGACTCTTTTAAAAATATCTTACAACTTGTTAATATTCTAATAATACACCAAAATAAATTAAAGATTCACATATGATAATTGTTAATTGTTTTAGTAAAATTTTCATCACTGTGACTGAAAGAACTGATGGGGGGAGTAGAGACAAAAGTTTATCTTTGCTCACAGTTTCAAAGTTTAGTCCATGGTTTGCCTACTTTCTAGATCTAAGCCAAAGGTGGGATAGACCTTCTTGGCAGAAAAGCATGGTGGAGGAGAGCAGCTCAGTACATGGTAACAAGGAAGTAGAAAGAACTCTGCTCATCAAGAACAAAATATAAATCCCAAAGACACACCCTCTGTGACCTAATTCCTCCAGTCATGCCCTGCCTACCTATAGTCACTGCCAAATTATTAACCTGATTAGGTTATACCTCTCATAATTGAATCATTTTACTTCTGAATATTCTTGCATTGTCTCACACATGGCTTTTAGAAGAAACAACATCCCACCCATAATGTTCTGCCCCTGGTTCTCAAAAATTTATGCTCATCTTACAAGGCAAAATATGTATAGTACATTTCCAATGGTTGTCATAGTCTAACAGTTCCAGCATTACCAAAATTCTGAATTCAAAATCTCTTTTGAGTTTCAAGAAAAACTCTTAGCTCTTTTCTTCCTGTAAATATCAAAATAAAGTTACATATGTCCAATATATAATAGCATAAAGTAAACATTTCCATTCCCAAACTAAGATATAGGGGCATAGAAAGAAGAGATATAATTAAAGTAAGACAGAAGTCTAACTGGGCAAACAAGTGCTATAGCTCCATTTCAAGCATTTAGGGCCTGTGGTATGGTGATATTCTCTCCCAAGGGCTTGTGTAGCTCCATTCCTATGGCCTAGCTGGTTATAGCCCATATGGAATATCTCTTGGCTTTTCTCTGCTCAATTTCTGCATTTTCCTTGGTATTTTCCTTTCCACGTTACTGGCATCTCTTAAACTTAAGATTCTCCTACCAGCTTCAGCTTCCTTCTCATTTCTTTACACATTATTCCCTCAGGAGTAATCTACAGGGTGAACCCAGCTACACTTTGACTAGCTTCACAGGCTGTCTTTGATATCCTGGTGGAAGCTTCTATAATCCCCTAAATCCAACATCCTACAATCCTGCAGGAACAGTACCACGTGGTTGATGCCAAGTCTGCTGCCATCTAAAACAGTAGCAAAACTTCTTGGAACCATAGATGCAGCAATTTCTGAGATCTTGAGCTGCTGAACATGATGAAATACCTTTCCAGCCCCACCCCTATGACAGCAAGGCAACCCAATGTTCTCTTCCCAAATCACTTTTTACTTTTTTATTCTGAGATGGATGTGGTCTTTCTAATTCCTGAGATGCCCCAAAACAATATTTCCTATTATACCTTTTTAAATTACTTAGCATCTCTTTAGTAGCTACAACCTCATTTTAAAAAATCACAAATTTCTTACTCCAGTTTTAATTACACTTTTCTGGCCAAACTGAAAGTTTTAAAAATCTTTTTGCTTTGCTTTCTGCTCCTGAAGACCATGCTAAACTTGGCTAAAAGATGTCAGCAATATCCATGCCACTACCTGAATGCTTTTCAACTTTGAAATTCCCTTCACCAGATTAATTAGTCCACCACATTTAAACTTCACAAAAAGAACATGAGCAAAATGTAGATAATTTCTTTACTAAATCTAAAATGAATGGCTTTTAGTTCAATTTACAAGAGAATCTCTTTCTTTTCTCAAATCTAATCAGCCCAGTCTTTACTATTGACAGTCTTTTTTGGCATTCTGGTCATCTAAGTTCCCACCAGAATTGCCTTTAATCTCTGAATATAACATCCTAAAATTTTTATAGCTGGAGGCTCTGAACCACATAGTCAGGTTAGTCACAGCAATGCCTCCACTCTTGGTACAAATTTCTGTTTTACTAAACTTTTCAGTGCTATGGCCAAAAGAAAAATGTAGTAAAGGAAAAGTTTATTTTGACTCATGGTTTCAGAGTTCAGTCCATGGTCAGCCAACTCTGTCACCCTGAGCCCAGTGTGAGGCACAATATTACAGTGTGAGGCCATGGCGGAGGAAAGCAACTCAGATTATGGCAACAAGGTAGTAGAAAGAATGTCACTCACCACTGACAAGATACATAAAACCCAAAGGAACACCCCTGGTGACCTACTTCCTCCAGTCACTCCCTGCATGCCTGATGGTGCTGTCTATTTAATCCATATCAGTGGATTAATCCATTGATTAGGTTGAAACTCTCATAATAATTTCATCTCTGAACATGCTCACATTTTCTCAAACATTGCTTTTGGGGAACTTACATATCCAACCCATGATGTAAATAAATTAATTTCAATTGTTCTTAATAAAAAAGAAAGAAAGAAAATTCCTGTATCCATGCAGTTTGGCTTGGATTCAGAGACTAAGATAAAAATCATTAAAAGAACAGAAAAGGAAGTATTAAAACATGATTTGATTCTTTTCTAGTAAGCAATATTGGTTTAGGAATATTTCTCCTACAAAGTATTCCTGTTTCAGTGTCAGTTTGACATATAACACAGATAAAAACAGAACTCAGTCAAAGCAACATGCTGTCTGGAGTGCACCAAATTTTTTATTCTCCTCACTCTGTGTCCTAATATAACAGCTTATTTTTTCAGAAATCAAATTAGGTTGCATTCACGCCATTATCTATATGTAATAATACTCAATGTACTCCATCAGACTTGGATTTTATATAAATGAAAAACAAAATAATTGATGGAGAGGGACTTAGTCACTATGGAATTAGAACTATATTCAAAGAGAAATCTTCATGGATTTGTTGCTCTGCTTGATCTTTTTCTAACCTGACTGCTCTTTTCATGATCAGCATCTTTTAATTCTGCCTCTGTGTTCCTTGCCAGGCCTCTGTATATGTGCCATGCAAGTATGAGCAACTTTAATAATAACTAGTCACACTTCAATTTGAAATAGAATATGTATTATGAAAGCAGTCACTGGGAAATGTGGCTAATATTCTTAAAAAATTCTTCACAACCCAAATGATTAATGTGGTCTGTCCCTCTCACCAGTGATTGGTTTTGGAATACGCAGCAAAGCCACTTATGGTGAATTAGATGAAGAAAATAATTCAACTTGGGGGTTTTCTGGGAAAAAATTCTTTTTTCCTTAATCCACTCACAAGAAGAGATAGCAGTAATATTAAATATCAAGGCTGAAATTGCCAGTTTTGTTGCTACTGGCAACATATATTGAAAATGAAGTCAATACCAAGGAGAGCACAGCAAAGAGATGCAACCAAGAGACTTAGGCACTTCAAGCAGAGGAGTCCGAAAAAATGTCCTATAGAGGGCATTGTGAATTCATCTCATTAATTATCTCAACTGACCTGTATCCAGAAAGGGCATTCCTATGAAATTAGATGCTGCAAACTGCAGAACTTAGTGATGCCTCATGCCCTTATCTCTTTTCTGGACTTTAAAATATAGGAGAGGGAAGGGAAGGGAAGGAGTAAATTCTGTCAGAGTTTTCTTTCATAAAGGAAGTGCATAATCTGTTTGGCTGCCTTTAAGTTCCTTTATACCTCACCCTCCAATTCACCTACACTTTATATTATGTACTTTTAAAAACACATCAGGGCTTTAAATATAAAAATAACCCAATATTAGAAAATAAAATTCTGTATAGTTGTTCAACTCTGAAGTTTATTCCTTTCTAAAATAAAATATAAATGCCTTCTGCAAGCTGTAGCAAAAGAGCTGACTTCTTTTTATGCTAAAAGGTGGTGTTCAGTTCTTTTTTGATTTTATTTTCTGCATCCCATTTCTATTCCAAGTGATATGATTTGTTGTTCTTCTTCTTCTTCTTTCTGGAAAGGTACTATACTATTACAGCCCATGTCAAGGATTCTAGAACCAGGTTGTCAAAGGTTGAATCTTTGAACTACTACTTCCTAGAAGTGTGATCTGGATAAATTTATTATACGCTGTGTTTCTTGTCTTTTTCATCTGTAAATTCACATCTCCATCTTGGAGTTGAGCAATAAATTTAGATAATGACTTGGCATAAAGTATAGACTATGATAATTCACTTCTGTTGTTTTGGCATGTGCCCTATCTCATATTCAAGCTTTCATTTAAAGAGGAGAGGTTTCCTTAATTTACAAAACTTATAAAAAGTACTCAGTTTTTACTTTTCATGAAGCAATTATTTGGATTACTTTGTTTCTTTCAAAGAATTTTATATGATCTGCCTAAAAGAATCTTTTTATGACTACTGCTTTTTAATGTTTATCTTAATCCTGTTTAGTTATTTTCTTAAAAATTACAAGGTCAGCATATGGCTTGGGGTTCGGGAGAACAAATTTATCTTTTTTTGAGAAAAGGGAAAAAGAACTTTTATTGCTTTGCCAGTAAAGGAGAAACACAGGGGACACCTGTCCCAGAACCTGTGATTCTGCCCATCTGCAGGAACAGGGAGTTTTTTTTTTTCTTTGTTTTAGTTATACATAACAGTAGTGAAAAGACACTTGAAGAGTCTGTGCAAGGTCCAACGACCATTCCACATACAGAAATCTCACACATGAGATTTATTGTTGGTAACACAAGGCATACAGACAAGGCTGTCCCTCTGAAGAGAGCAGCAGCACATTGGCACTCACAGAGCAACTTTATAGCCTACAAGAGGAATTTCATAAGCTGCTTAATAGTTGCATCATAAACTGGGATGGGGTTGATAGTAAGCTGCTTAGGAGTTTAAGATGGGGTGGGGTTGATCCTTTATCAGAAATTAAGCAACTTTGCCTCAGAATCAAAGCTTTGGAGCCTGTAGATAAAATGGTTCCCAGGCTAAAATGGTGAATCTGATGGCAATATTGATCTGATGCCAATAAGTAGAATGCATTAGGTACCTCATTTATGTATGATATATCAGGAAGCTTTAAAAGAAGTGATTCCAAGACTACTTTCCATGTGTTATCTGTGGGAGTTGGAATTCACTCGTTAATTTAGGAGATAGTCATTTCTGAGTTCTTCTGATACCATACTCAAAATCTAGATTACTTCTTTCCTATGGTGGATGTGTACTTAAGGACAGATAAATCTGCCTAGGATGGGGAAAAAAGGTCCTCCTATTTCTCCTGAGATTAGGGATGGGGAGAGATTATGGAGGAGCAGGGAGAGAGGAAGAGAAAGAATATATGTCCATTTTAAATATCAGTTACAGAGGCAGAGCAACAAGGCCTATATTAAAAATATAAAGCGGATCACTGTTGCTTTTTCCCACTGTCAATTTCTACATTCCATTTCTGTGGGAAAATGGGCAATGACACCTCCATGCTGCTTCCTGCTGAAAGTGGGAGAAGTTGCGGGAAGTACCCAAAGTCCTTGTTCTCTATCAGGTGGCGAGTGGACAGTTAAGAGCTTTCAGCATTGGAGAGGTCCAGGGGTCCATAGTAGTGGATGGCGGGTGACTGGACAAGGCATACATAGGGTAGGGATCATGCTAAGGAAACAATAAAAAAAAGACAGCAAAGCATTTTTATTATTAATTATTATTTTGTAAACAGCACGAAAGCAATTAGCAATTTCAGCCAGTCCCTGAAAACCATGAAGATGGAAACTCATAATCATATCAATGAAAAATAGATCAAGTTTATTAATGTAGGATGTTGGAAAGATTTTTAGGTCTAGGAGATCAAGTGCAAATTAACTCAGGTCAAACTTGAACTCTAGAGTCCCTAGTGATTATTATTATAAGGTACTCCCACACAAGAACCTTTCCTTTATAGCTTTCAGGCTTACTTGCTTTTGGCAGAGCTGACACAAATATACATCTTAAGTTATATTAAAAAATATTGTTTTTGCTTTTAAATGTCCATGTAGGACTGTACTTAGGTTATACTCTCCTGCCAGGTGTTTAAAACCAATTGATCAAAACTGACCTTATTTCTATATACTATCAAGAGTCAGCTGAGATTCCTCAGAAAAAACTCTTGGAGATATGTGTGAAGCCTTTTGGCTCCTTTAACTTTTCTCTTCCAGTGGTGCCATTGGTCAGGATGGGTCAGTGTTTTGCTGATGATATGTGGCTTCTCTTAGAAGCATTAGGGACATTTCTGTCTCTAATGACACTCCTTTTTACAGAATGTGCACTGCTTGGCTTCCCATTCTCTAGGGTTCTCTTGATATCCCTGATCAGAGTAGCAGGGCTCAGAGAGGGGTCCCGTTATCCTCTGGGTCCTACCTGACTTTAGAGGGCAAAGGCCAAAATGTTGACTGCTCTTTCCTTGGCCCTTTAAATTTCTTGACTTTGGACTCCAAGTTTTTTGTTTTAAACATCCAGCAGGGCAGTTTTATCAATCTTGAAGTGGGAGTAAAAGGTTATAACTTCAATATCTATAACTTTACAGTTACTCCTTTCATTTAATTGTGGTTAGTATTAGTGCTAGAACTCAGCATCATATACCATCGGTCTTATAGGTGATGGCTTATTATCTCAAATTAACTCAAGTTGTTTTATTAGAAGGAGTATCGAGGCAAGACAGCAGCAACAACTGTTATATAATGTTTATAAGAATCATACAAAATGAAATTAACAGAGCAAAAAAAATTCAACTTGTTTAATAGCTATGAACCAAGAAAAATGACTTTTATAGCCTTAAACTTTAGTTGTATCTTATATCCTCTGTTTATTTTAAGATCACAGTAATCTTTATAGAAAAAATTGATATTTTGAACAACTTTAAATAAGCTGAAGTCTAGCCTATTTTGGAGCCATTTTAACTTGTAGTAAGTTGAGAGGCAGAGCTGTATCCCAGGTGACATGGGGCTTTTGACAAATAACAATACAGCATTACATCTGAAACATGAATCAAACAAAGGCTAAGAAAACTTTTAACTTTTTTTGAGAATAGTGGCAAAATTATTCCATGTTTTACCATGGCTCTCCTTATTATCTCCTTATAAAACACATTTAAATTCCTATTCCAGTGTGAAGAGTAACACAAAATTTTATATATCATTTATTGACAACAGATTACTTTATCTAGCTATAAAACTAATGACATGAATAAATACCAACCAAATTTGTTATTTCTATAAAAATCTAAGACTGCTGCTACAGAAAATTTTAGTTTGGTAAACACAAACTTGTTTAGTGCTTTCTCCCAAGCTTTACATTTAATTAAGCTTAACTTTAAAATTATAATTTAGAACCCATAGTATGTTGTAAAAATAATTGAAGTCTGCATGTGTTATCAGTATTAGCAAAAATAAAAGGATAAGCTTAAATCTCTTATACATTTAGAAAACAATGTTAATGATCAGAAATAGACTTAGTCAAAGCAAATATATACAAAACAGGCCTTCAAATGAAAGTGTGACCCTTTTATGTAAGATACCATGTATTAAAGAGAGTAGTTATTGTTTACCTTTGTTGCCAATAATCCTAGATAAACTTTCATTTATACATTTTTGCATAACACTTAGACATGATTCAGATAAACATATTTCTCAATTGTATACTTCTGTTTCTTCACATATATTCAGGGTGTCAATTATATCATTATAACCTAAAATAATAGTTGTTTGTCTAACCTGTTACAAGTAATAATTTAAAAGATATTAAAACAGATACAACTCTAATTCCCTTAAGACTTAGTTTCCCTTAGTAATAAAATTTAACATATACAAAAAATTTATGTTGGTAGATAAAAACAGATCAAGGTTTCATACTACTTTATATAAATTAGTTAAAGTTCAAATAACTTTGAGCTAATTATAGCCAATTTAATCACAAACAAACTTTTGGGGATTTACCTTCTGCAACTAACTTATATATTCACAACTTATTTACATCCTTAATTTTTTCCTGTCTTTTGTCTAGTGCATTAGCACAAGAATATTACTTTATCAGACATAGTATATTCTCATTAAGAAACATTTTTTTGCTTTCTAATTTTCCATACTAAAATATATTTCCATACTTATAACTTTCTTTTATCTTTCCTAGTTTTGCATCCTTTCTTAAATTTATATTCCAAAATGATCCTTATAAATGTTATCTGTGCATTTAATTTACACAACAAATTTTATCCAGGAGAAGGTTGGACAATCTTCCATATACAAAAACTGTGCCTTAATCTTTTTGCCCCCAGGTTGTATTCAAAGGGTGGGAACACAGGATATTTTTGAGCCTGACTTGTTTCCTTTATCATTATCACAATGCCATCAACTTTGAGTTCCCCACTGCCAATTGGACTTAGAGGCTCCTTTGGGGCCTTTTTTTCTTATACTAGGCATATTGATATGCAATGGAGGAGGCTCTTTCCATCCTTTCCTTTAGGTTTCCTTGAAGACCCATTTTCAGAGGCTGTCTACAAAACACAGGTTGGCCTTAGTTTCTGTGATTTTCTTTTCTGGGTGCAATTGTGTATCCTGCCACTCTCCCCTTGCATTTCATTTGATGGAATACTGTTATAGCAAGAATTGCTTTGCACCAGTGATGGATATTTCCTGGCCAAATGGGGTGTCCTGTCAGATCTTAAAAGGGGAGACTATTCCTGTCTCCAGATCATAGATCTGTAAACAAAAGTGCTGAGACCTACTGTCATATCCTTTGGGACCAGCAGTCTCCAGCCCACATGGGCAAAAGGGGCTGGAAGACAGGGCAGAGGCCAGGTTCTCTGTAGCCATTTTTCTATAGCCCAGGCAACTTTTCTGGGATTTTCTTTCTACCTTAGGGTTGGTGTCCTTGAGCCACAGTGAGGTGATCTGTGGCTGCCTGGGGCCAGGTTGAGAAACAGTATTGGCAGTGCCAGCTCTGGGTTTAAAAGGTTTAAATCTTTTAAAACCCTTTCTTCTGTGTCCTTCTGTCCTTGTACACCTTCAACTTAGTTTCTAACAGTTCTCATTCCTTATCATACTATTGCATAAATGCCTGTACATACAGAATCTCTTTCACATACTTTACCCCTGACAGATGAATTTCAAATTCAAGATTGTAAAATAATTCAGAAAATCATTCAAAGGTAAGATTCTGTTATTGTAAACTATCTTTCACATCCTAGACAGGCTTATACCTATAGGTGGACCATTCATCCAGGATCTCTCTGCTTAAGAGAGTACCCATAAGCATGGTCCATGTCTTAATGGACCAGGGAAAGATATAAACAAACAACAACAACAACAAAACTGACAAGAGAGGATCACCAAAACCAGGGCTGATAGACGAGAATCTTTAAAACAGGCAGACTTGCACATACAAATTTCTTCCACTTACTTTACTTTTGACAGACCAACTCCAACTGCAAGATTGTATAATAGTCTAGAAAGCTGTTCAAAAGCCAGATCATTTCAGTAAAACCTTATCTTAGGCTTATACCTATAGATGGCTTTTTCTTCAACTTACTTTACCTCTAACAGACCAACTCCAATTGCAAGATTGTATAAAACAAACAAACAAACAACAACAACAACAACAAAAACAAAACAAAACAAAAAAAAACAGAGAGACAACCAGAAAGAAGCCACAAGTCCATAGCAACAGATGGGAATCTGTAAATTGACCAGCTAAGGTATTTCCCAAGAGACTACCTATAGAATCTATGCAGTATTGGCCATGTATTAAAAAGAGCAGTAACAGATACAAACAAACAAAAACACAGACAACCAGAAGGAATTCCCAAACCCAAGGCCAACACACAGATGAGAACCTAGAACAGACAAGAAGAGAGAATATATCCCTAGGTTTGAGTCTCACTTAATCATGAGTTTTACACCAGTGGCACTACAGATTTCCCTACAAAGAGGGACCTGATTTTCCCACAAAGAGGAATGAGATGTGTGAACTCAAGGGTCTAGTCATGCACAATGGCAGATTTCCCAGATGGCCAAGTGTGTTATTGAGTTATTGAGTTCAGTCTCAATTTTCTCAAAGTGGATCACAATAGAGCAAGCTGTAGTGTTCAAGGAAATAAGGGAGGAGTTCCCCAAAGCAAAAGGAGATTAAGCAGCTGCTCTGATGATCTCTCAGTCCCTCCCTTTACTCACAGGAATAGCTTCACTAGTTCAACCCACGGCAAACTCACCATCTCTTAACTCTCCTGCAGTTGACCTCAACAAGTTCTCCAGCCACATGAATCCTCAGCATGGAAGTGGGTTTCCTTGGAGACCCAGTCCTGCCCAACAAAGCTGGAGTAGGGGCTCCTCTAGGGTCCTATCTAGGTCACCAAATTTGTTGCCAAAAGTTTGGTCCTTTTCCCTGATGCCAATTCAATAATTAGAATATGGTTTTGAGAAAACAAAAAAAAAAAAAAAAAAGAAAAGAAATTGTATTGCTTTGCTAGCAAAGAAGAAACTCAGGGGACTCCTGCCCCAGAAGCAGTGATTTTCTCTGAGAACAATTTTAATTTCTAATTTCATATGACATTTCAGAAAATATTGTGATATCTAATGTACCATATGAGCTGGATCATGTCTTCATTTTCTGATATGTTTTCTCCTTTTCCTCTTGAACAGGATGTCTGATCAATAAATCATAAAGCCCAAAAATGCATGCTGGAATTTCTCTGTGCCATTTGGCTTCTTGTTCTTTAAATTTATCCCAACTTACATTTCCCCTGTTTGATGCCAAGTAGCTTATTTACATAGATTCTCATTCAGCTGATCTTTTGATCTTCAGTATAAAGGATTAAGGGTCATTTTGATTATGTCCCTCTCATTTATAATATATATACTATTTTTCTAAATAAAACAATCTTACTTTTGCCTACTTCAGAAATATTGTTTATTGTGAGTGGATTCTACAGGTTTACATATCTCCTTGTCTCTCTTCAGCTCTGTCTCTCATCATTATCGTCATCATCATCATCATCATGTATCAGGTAATTACCCATTCCCCTGGGAATCGGTCCAAATGTTTCTATATGGTGACTAAAACTTGTCATTTATTGGTTGAGTTTTGATAGTCTCTTATTCTTCTGTTACCTCTCTCCCTTTCTTTCCTCTCTCTCTCTTTCTCCCTTTCCTTTTCCTTTTTCATCTTATTAAAAGGAAATATTATGGGTTGAATTACATCACCTAAAAATTATATGTTGAAGTACCAACCCCTGGTGTCTCAGAATATGATCTTATTTGTGAATAAGTTGTATTTTTCAGATGTAGTTAGTTGAAGTCATACTGGAATTAGGTAGACTCCTACATCATCCAACATCACTATTGTTCTCATAAATGTAATGCCATGTTCTGTCGCAGGGGCATGGAGAGAATGCTCTGCACAGAACTATTAGGGTACAGTGAGAACAAACCATAAAACATTAGGAAGAATAAAGGAAGGATTTCCTTTAGGTTTTATAGGGAGAATGTCCCTGTCAATATCTTGATTTCATAATTCTGGCCTTGAAATGTGTGGTAGTATACTTTCATCATTTAATCCAACTTTTAGAATACTGTTATAGGAGCCATAGCAAACACATGCATTATAACATTTAGTATATCTGAGGATTCTAAAATAGTCAAACTCATCAAAGCAGAAAGTGAAATGCTGATTTCCAAGAATTAGGGAGGAGGGGAGAAACAAGGGTGTTTGGTTAAAGGATACAAAATAAATTGGCCTAGATATATACTATTTACATCATAGTGTCTATAGTAAATAATATTGCATTTCATACTTGAAAATTTACCAGCAGGATAGATCTTATGTTGTGTTCAACTAATAATATTAAAATAAAGAAGGGAGAAAGAAACTTTTGGATTTTATGTTTATATTGTTATGGCATAAATCTTGGAAATTCATTCATCAGTATCACATATCTCCAAACTAATTAAGTTGTATACATTAAATATGTACAGCTTTTTGTATGTAAATCATAGTCCAATAAAGTGGATCAGATAAACAAATTTCCTTCATCATCTCTATATATAGTTTGCTGAGTTGTGAAAACTTAAAACCTTCAATGCTTTTTTCATGACAGTATCAATATTTTTGCTTATTTTATACTCAGTAACTCTGTTAGAAATAAGGTCAGTTAAAAGAAGATAATTATAAACAATATTTTTAAAAGTATGCATCATTTTATATAGCACTTATTCACAGTAACAAATGTTTTTTGTTAAAATACTGTCCTTAAGTTTCATGCTTCAAAGTCACAAAAGGAAGATAAAAATTTTTAAGTTTTCTCTTTTAGCTGAATATGTGGTGCTGCTGAAACGTCATGTTTTGCAAGTCTGTTGATAACTCCCAATAATTTTCACCTTTATTAAAATTGGATAAAAATATAATTAACATTCCCACTTTAAGAACTAAGCTGAATCTTCTGTTGTCATTATGCCAGGAAGATTACAAACCCAGCAAATTTAGAAATTAATTTTCACAAAAACCTGGGTGTGTCTATAAATTTTGAGCAGGCCAGTGTGAGCATTAATCTATCAGTCCAGCTGTGGAACACAGTCCCAATTCAACTCCAAATGCTGACATTCCCAACTTGTTTTTGAAGTTTTTTTGGCATGGAATGCAAATTTCACTAAACAGATGTGATATTAAATCGACTTCTCCTAACAATTCTAATATCTTAGCATATGAACATAATACCAATTAAAATTTTGAAACCTAAGATACTTCTTACTTGTTTATACCCCTGACACATAACAATTCAACATTGTTTATTATTGCTTATGTATTTACAGTTGCTTATGGGAAAATTTTTTTGTTTGTTTCGATTTTACAGGCATGGTCAAAATTACTTAATTTCTGATCTTTTCGTATTCTCCCATAAAAATACAACCCCCCCACCAAAAAACCACAGCAACAACAACAACAACAACAACTCCACTAACAGCCAAGAAATATCCTGGAGCCATGCTGACATTTTTAATTAGCTCCAAGTATTTGTGGAGGTTCCACATGTCTAGTCACTTTTAATAAAGTGTACATACTTTTATTATTTCTACCCAGTGTTGATGGAGCTATATCATGTCACATCACAAACCTATGATCCATCTGTAGAAACTTTCAGACACCTTTGAGAGTTCCTCTAACTGAAGGTCTTTTATTTTGATGAGTTGAACTAATATAAGCAGCTGCTCCTGAAAAAAGTTCATTTCATTTCCAATCGCATATTTGCCAAAATGATTCTTCTCAGGCCCCTTATCTTTCTTCTGATACACAAATGTTACCTTTTATTGACTAAATCCCAGTTCATTCATTTTATACTCAGCATAACACAAAGATACCTGGCTGAAGTTATTAATTACCTCATTTCATTTCTATGAGCATTATATATCAAGTCCCTTTTTCTTATTTTCACATAAATAAAAAATTACTTAGTTTTTGTTGTGTGATATATTCTGAATCTTCTTTTTTAGTTTTTGATATGATATATGGGGAAACATGTATTTTTATTTAGTCACTTTTTCAAATCTCTCTTATCAGCTTGAGTAAATTCAATTAAATTGTATTTAAACTTTGTATCCCTTAAATATCATACTAAAATTTTAATTTTCCAAATAGAAGCGGATAGGAATGTACAAATGATGTTCTTCAGTTGTGTAACATTTGGTAATATTTCTATACAGCTTTCCACATCTGGGCTATGAGTAAATGACAATTCTCCAAGAAAGTGATCAGGGGTATGGTCATCTCTAAGTTTCTAAAAGTCCAAACTTTCAGTTGTGTACCATTTCTGTAAACTGTCATACTCATAGATTATCTTCCAGGGTCAATTTCATACTAGGAGCTTAGTGCAATGCATTGAGAAACCTGAGACCAATTGCTTCAATATAAAAGAATTGAGTCAACGAAATTATGTCATTTGCTGGTAAATGGATGGCATTGCAGGACATAATGCTACATATAACAAGCCAGACTCAGAAAGCCAAGGGTTGAATATTTTCTCTACAATGAAGAAGGCCAAAATAATGTGGGGGGGAGTGGGGTGGGTAGATCACCACTCCCGCCTTTATTTTAACGAAAATATAGGATAAATCAGTGGAATAAAGAAAGGGGACCAAGGGAGCAGGGGAAGAATGAAAACTGAGAGAAAGGATAGAATTAAACTATTGTCTACACATATATGAACATACCACACTGAATTTAACCTTTATATATGTCTATAAAATACTAATTTAAAAATTCTATAAATAAATAGAAGGAAGGTTATACTATAAATAAATCGAAGGTATAAAGAAAAAATAAAGGACTTCAAGTTTAGATTTCTTATTCAATAATAACCAAATGTTTTCTGTAAATCATCTGGGGCTTATATTAAACTAAAACTTCATGAAATATTAAGACTATTTAAAAGTCTTCTGGGACCTTTAGACTTAACATGATTTCTAAGAACAAGAATGGTTTTCTTTGGAGATTGCATGGTTTATCAGTCATGTTTTAACCACTCATTTATTTTTCATATTCTTTCAAGCAGTTCCGTCTTTAACTTCTCATTTACCACTGCATATAATTTCACAGAAGACCAGATTTACTTCATGGTTAGGTTGGTTACTTCTGAGGAATATGAGGGAGAATCTATCCAATGCTTTTCTCCAAGTTTCATTTAGCTTGAGAAACTCATTGTCCTATAGTTGGTACTCTCCTTGTGTCTTTGTATGGCCTTGCTTTGGTATGTGTCTGTACTCTTGTCTAAAGTTCCCTTTTTTATAAGGACACTAGCCATACTGAATAAGTGCTTACTCTAATGACTTTATTTTATCTTGATGGTAAAGATTTTCTTTCCAAACAATTCACATTTGGTATTAAGGTTAAGATCTCAACATGTCTTTTATGGGTATGCATTTCAAACCCTAAGCATTTTGTTATCTTCAGACTTTGGGATAGTGATTAGTCTATTCATGTCAGTTCTCTGATGGGTCCAAGAATTGTCATTGATTTTTGTCCATATTTTTCTTGTAATAATATAAATTTATAATCTCTTTACATGTTGGGATATTTTATAGGTTTTCTGCTCTAATTCTCAAATATACTTTAAATTCTTTATCTCTAAATTGTTTATCTGCATACTATAAATCTAAACCTGATTCAAAGATTTCTTTAAAAAATTTAGCATTTTCCAATGAGTTATTTTTTCTTATTTTGCACCCAATCCTCTTCCTCCTTTATGACCTTGCTAAATGTGGAGAGCAGTGAATCAAATCATGCCCTCTGACTCTCCTGGTTGTATTTGCACAGAGAACTGCCTGTGCAAAGGGGCAGATCAAGATGCCACAGTTACTATGGTGACATCACCAGAGAAAACTCTGTGCAAAAGACCAGACTTATTAGTTGAGGCCTTGAGTTCAGACAGCAACTCCCAGGGATAGACGATTCTGAGTAAAACAAGAAGACCTTAATCTTGTACCAGTCCTGAATACTTTGGATTGTCTACACTGCTAAAACTTTACCAAAAATAACCTTTTGATAAAACCTATATAGAAATGGGCTGAGCTAGCTTTCAGTCAGTCAAGCTTCATCAAGGCTTGGCTGAACTATCTGGCCCTACCTTTTACTCTATATGTATGTCAGTTTGTCTTTTCTTCATCTCCCATCACCCCTTGTCTGGTTTCTGAATTAATAGCTCAGGCATGAGGCCTTGGCAGCTAAATAATGATCCAGCTATTAACCAGGATGCCATAACAGAACTGTGTAAAGCCTTTTAACCTTCTTTTTTCTCTTTTCCTTTATGGGATGGGCACTGGTGCAGAATGAAAAAAAAAAAAGAAAATAAGAATGAGTAAAGTAAAGAAAACAGCATAGTACAATAAAATGAAAAAGTATGCTATTTAGGAAACAATGAACACTTCTTTTTGTACTAGGATGTTTAGAAATAATTATGTGAAATTTGGTTTTTCACATGTGATCAAGTTACAGGGTCTAGTAATGAGGTGAACAATCTATGACTTCAGAGAAAAGCTATTTCACTGCTAGTTTTATAAATGCAATTTTGTTTTAATAAAGCTACTATTTTTTTAGTATATTGTCTATGACCACTTTCAGTCTTCAAAAGCAGGGTTGAGCAGTTATGACTTAAATGTATGGGCTACAAAGACTACAGTGGTGACTCTCTGACTGTTTACAGACAAATTTTGCCAATCTGTGGTTTATTCTGTCTTGTTCAATACCTAGAAGTGTGTTTGCTAGTTTCATTTAGTTTTAACTTAACAAGATATTGTTATTCTAAAGTGGCAGAGGTGGAGGTTTTAAACAATATTTTTTATTATTTTGACGTAAATTATAGCAATCATAAGGAAAAAAAATGGAAATAATGTAAAGAGAAGTGAAAGTAAGTTAGTAGAACCCCCCACGAATCAATGTAGAGAGCCATACCCAGAAGACGGAGAGAAATAGAAACACTTTGTGGTGATAATTTTATTTTTAAGGAAAATATTCTATATAAGTTTAAGTAAACATTACAAAAATGATAGTTGTGACTTTAAAATTAATTGGGCATGTTAAAGAATGTTTTGTGTTATAATGATTGGTTGCCTGATTCTTATTTTAAGGATAGCTAGGTTAATATAGATGTAGATGATATAGATAAAGGTAGTGTTAATTAATGTTAATGATTATCATGGACAACAATGTATGCATGAATATACCTAGAAGTTAAGTATAAATTTTACTAATACAGAGTATATATAGCACATGATTTTAAACTATTATAAATTACTTATAGCCAATTTATTCTCATAAAGATTTGATTTTCACAGAACTCTTATATTTTTAGCCTGTGTTTGTAATTGGCAAATGATTATAGTTCTAATATATATGTGTTGGTAGATTTTTTTATGTAAATGAGTGACATGTGGAGGTATATGTTAACACTTGTTTGTTAGCAACATGAGAAATTTCTTGGCTGGATTTATAATAATTCTTGAAATATGGAATGACATTTTCTTATCTTTGAGTGTAATTCATGATGTATTAGCATAGACACAACATACCTTTCAACACTCTTGATAATTTTTTTAAAAAACTACACAATCAACAGAATAATGCATCAAGTCCTAATTTGCCATGTTTGTTAATTTCCATGGAAAAATGTGCCTATCCAATTTTCAGCTACCAACATGATGACAATGTATACAAGTTGGAAGAATGTGTCACAGTCCACTATCATATTATATTTGCATAAAAATATATAATTATTATTTTTTGTGTATTTTACTGGGGATTGAACCCAGGGTCTGGCACATGCTAGTCGAGTACTCTACCACTGAGATACAGCCACCCTATCCTATTTTATTTTAGGTTGAGGCAGAGTTTTACTAAATTGCCCTGGTTGGTCTTGAACTTATGATCCTCCTGCCCCAACTTCCCAAGTCACTGGGATTACTGAAATGAACCATTGTGCCTGGTTTTATCAACATATAAAATATCTCATAATCTCAAGATCTTAGAAAAGAGTAAAATGTAGCAAAATATTTAAGAAAGAAGAGTTTTAAGAATTTGTTATTTGGTTATTTTTGTTTAACTTACTCAATTATATATTTATATAGTTCAATTTTTTAAACAATGTATGAGCTTAGATTATATCTTATAAAATTTCTAAAAATTTCAAAATCAGTTCTTCTACACCAGGACAAGTAAACTATAACATACCACTGTACAGAAAACAAAACAAAACAAAACAAACAACAACAACAACAAAAATTTGAACACCTGCTGGGAGCCATTAGCCAAGTAGGTATGACAATTTCCTTGCCAGCGTACCCCATGTTGCAGTGACATTGAATGTAGGTGACCTTGTTCAAGGACCAAGGCGGATTAGGGCGTTCCCGGTTTAGGTTCCAGGTTTAAGGTTTAAGATTATTCCTGCTGGGAATAGGGCGTATCCTGCTGCCTGAGTTCCCCTTGAGTTCTCACGGGATTCAGACAGTATATTTTGGAGATAGAAGCCCAGTGGAGGTGGATTTGGGCAGAGAACGTGGATTTCCCCAGAACGTGATTGTAGACGGCTGGTGTGAGTTCGGGAATAAAGAGTTGCTGTTTGAATCTACAAGCTGTGTGGTGGCTCGTGATTGTGCGCCCAGCCAGACTGCGGCATTTGTGCCCAGCCAGACTGTGGCAAACACCCTTATTTCTCAGCTATATATGTCAATATACTTAATTATGTAGTAGAATTTTTTAAATAATTGAAGTTCTTATTCAGAATTCAAATCTTAGATTGAGTTTAATGTATGTATGGGAACCATTTGACAGGTCATTTGATCTCCTGGGCTTTAGTTTGTTTTTCTATAAAAAGAATTTGCTGGACTGGGTGGTGGTCCCTTTTCTCATTTTCTTTCTTTCTTTTTCTTGTTGCCATGCTTCATTTGGCTGGTTCTACTTAAAGAAATCTAGATATAAAGTATTCATTTTAAAGGAATTAGGTTTAGTTATGTGTTAACTTTGAATGAAAATATATTGCCCATTTAACATACTCCTGGCTATGGATGTAAAGTTAGTTCTGCTAATGTTTTATACTAGTGATTTAAGAGACTATAAATCCACATTTCATTTCCTTTTTAAACCAGTGGGATATGGGTAGATGTAATATCTAAATTGGTTCAAATTTTAGCTGTCTTATTCTCAATAAAATTTGTGGTGCAATTCATCCTTTTTTCTTCCTTTTTGGACAAAATCAAGGAAGGATAGAATTGACAACTCACTGAACTAAAACAAAAAAATGAATATTTATCAAATGATTGTTTTTTTCAACAAACATGAACATCTGACTTGTGAGAAGACAGATAAAATATAAAATGCTTAAAACTTATTTTCATTTGTATTTTGTATATATAAAAGAATAATCTGGGCTGGAGTTGTGGCTCAGTGGTAGAGAGCTTGCCAAGCATGTGTGAGGCCCTGGGTTCAATTCTCAGCACCACATATAAATAAATAAAATAAAGGTCTATTGACAACTAAAAAATATTTTTAAAAATAATATAAAAAATCTTGCTTTGTATTTAAAATAAACGGGAAGAGTTTTATGAGCCTTCTATTACCCTCTACTCTTTCCCTAATGAATATAGTAATAATAATGTATTATTCTTTAATACTGTTGTGTCATGGATTCGAATGATTTTTATGCTACTTGACAACATTAGAAATAAGTAATTTGTACTGCACTTTTTTCTATTTAGATAATTACATTGTGAGACATGAACACAGTTTATTGCAGATGTAGATAGTAACAGATGTGGTAAATGTAGGACAATTTCCTCTACAAATTTTTTTTTGAGTATGCTTTGAGGAATTGTAAAGTATTCTGGTTGAATTTGTCCAACTACAGAAATTAACATTGTGATTTAAGTGAATTTGGCATAAGAGTCATTATATAAAGCAGTAATGAAAATAGAAGCTGTCACAAAACTGAATTTTACTGACTCTCAAATTATTATTTGTTTATTGGCTCATTTTCTTTTTATTTCTTTTTGTTATTTGTTTTTGTAATTACTTCCACAGAGTTGCTGAATACACAAGTTTTACAAAAAGCCATCCTTAATGTATTTTTCTCATTAAAACAAAACAACATTCTAAAAACAACTGAAAATTTTATTTATTTTACAGTACTGGAGATTGAACCCAAGGCCTTGCACATGCTAGACAAGCATGCTACCTCTGAGCTACCTCACATTTCTAGCTAAAAATTTATTAAGACTATAATTTTGTTACAGTCTTATAATTTTGGAAGAATTTTCTAATATGATGACATTAAATTTGCTGAATATTTGAGAGAAAAGAAAAAACTAAGAGAAAGATAAATGTATACCATGAGTAATTAAGGTTATTCATAAAACGAGTGAGAATTTAAAGTCATATTTTACAAAACTGTCCTTTAAAAAAATATTGTGGAGAATTTCAGGGATGATACATCTTTGAACTCATGAATAACTGATATAATTAACTATCTAACACATATGATTTATAGAATGTAGATAAAATCTCACCTTCTCAAACAACTTCATTAAAATAATTAAAATGACACTATTGAAAAATGTACCTGGTATAAAACTTTATGTCTTTGGGAGAACACAATTAAGGACAGGAAAAGTTATACTATAACTCATTATTTTTCACTGAGAAGAACATACAAATTTTAAGAAATTGCAAAAAATGTAAAGTACAATAAATAAGCTTTGATACGATGAACTAAAGAAAACTATGATCTAATTCAACAAAACAGGAATTTCTTTCACTCCACAAGTTTATTGAGTGCTTTTCTCACTGGTGAGAATTTATTTAATTGTGAACAAACATAACTACATGCTCTTTTGTAACTTATATTCTATTGAGAATGACAGAAAAAGTTAAGAAATATATATATAATATTGGAGGATTCACAGTTCCATCAGTAAATATTAAGAAAAATGGATATCACTGAAGATGAGTGAAATATTTTTCTGAAAATATATAATTAAAGATATTCCAAAACTTCCATAATTTTAAATGGGTCACTATTTAAAAAAACTCTTTCCTTAAGATTATTTAGCTTTAGCTTGCTCCATATGAAACTTGACTATACATTTCTTTTCTCACTCTAAAGTGATTAGTAATGTCATGTAGCATTTTGAGGTCAGATGATAAAATAATGAAGAATATAAACTTTTGGTTCAGAGTAATTGAGATGAATTCCAAATCTTAGTGTCTACTAGATCAATTTATTTATTCTCCGAATTTTTGTTTCTTGTTATATAACATGTAACAAATAATAGCTATTAAAATATTGTGAATTTAAATAGGATAGTGTATTCACTGTAGAAAAATTCAAGGTATATAAGTATTTCAGATTACTTTTGTTGTTATTTTAAAAAATACAATGCCTGCTTGATTCTAAAACCAGGGCTCTCTCCAAATGTTACCAATATATGTAAAGAATCTTGAAACAATTACAACTCTTGCTATTTCTATAAATAATTTTATCTTTCATTAGGAAATAATGCTTAAGCTTTTATATTAATTAGTATTATCAGCATGTATCTGTCTCTTTTACTAATTGCTTAGGTAAAGTTTGGTTATGACTTATCTCAAAGATATATATCTCTGATGAGATTTTACCATTTATGCTTTAAAATTACTTGTTAATATTAATATTATTTAATTTTTGATTAATTTTATACTCTAAAAATATATGATAGCACAATCTAGAAGAACATTGGTAATACAGAGACTTATGGTCATTAAAATAAGCAATTTGTATTCAGAATCTGAAAATTATTTTACTATAGAAATCTTTGATACAATAATTAATTAAAGACAAAAGTACCTGAAAATATATTAAGAGTAAAACGCTGTGATGGAATTGGAATAAATTTACATTATTAAGAATAAAAATTTCAAAAGTAGTATTTCTGTATATTAAAGCAGACTTTGCTAATTAAATTTTAAAATGGATACCAATATCAAGTTAATTGTATTATATTTTTTATCAGAATAAAATAATGATATAAAAGTTTTGTTTCTGAATGGCAAATTTCACAAAATGAAAAAAATGCACATCAGTTGTAACTAAAATTTCCGTGAAATATTTTTAGGAACTGAAAATGTTCTTTAAATACTTAATTATTTAAAAATTTATTCCAATGTATATACCAGCAACAATGTAAAATCTCTGATTTAGTTCTCAAAGTTTTGCATTAATTATGTGTTCTATTGAGTTAAAGATGGTTAACATCAGGTCTAAAATCCATGGTCTTTCTTTACACAAATGGAGATTTGTATTAGTCAAAAGAAAACTACCATACAGTAATATGAATGAAGAAAGTTTAATATGTATTAAGAAATGTTAACTAGTAGTAGAAGGTAACTACCCAAGGGTGAAGAAAATTGTAAAGAATAAAAGATAAGTAGTCTCAGAAAATAACTGCTATCTGTAGGACGGAGGTAGAACAATTGAAGACAATTGTGAAGACTCCTAGACCTTCATCCATCCAGATTATACTGTTAAGGGGCACTTCGGATGCCACACTGGATGTTACAAATGTTCTGTGAGCCAGGCATAGAGAGCAGGGGACTGCACTTTAGGATAGCAACAACACTCACTGGGATGCAACCCACTGTGCACTCAGGGGATCACAAGAGAAGCCACATTAGGATGCCATAGAACTTCCTTGGCCACTGCCCTTTAGAGGTTCCACTGAAGTTTTCTGGTGATAGTATTATCAGGTGTTCTCTCAGGTGCTCTCTTCACTGCAGGCTGGCATGTGCTACAAGAGCAAGCAAGTGAAAGCATACCAAAGCATCAGCTTTGTTACATCAAAGTGAGGGCAAAACAATCACCAAAATGTGGTTTTTCTAGTAACTTCTATTTCAAAATTTTACTTCAGTCTGACAAACGCCTGCTCCCTGCCTTAAATCTTAATTTGTTCCTAATATGTAGCTTCTGAATTTGACCAATCCAGCACAGCAAAAAACTAGTGATTCTTCAGATCGAGTGGAAAACAAAGGAGGAAGGATTATAAAAGGAAACAGCAGCCTATTCTCTGAATGAAATATGTGCAGAATATTTTCAAAGGAGCTTTGTGTCATTGCATGATGAATTATAGACTTTTTGGCTTAAAACCATATACACATTATTTCACAATTACTGTGGGTTACAAGTTCAGGCTCAGCTGATCTGGGACCCCTGTTCAGGCATCACAGGACTGTGATAATCACGTGGGTAGGTTTGGAGCTGTCTTCCTTCCTCCAAGCCTGTTCACGTTGCAGCTAGAATGCAGTTCCTTGTGGTTGAAAGACTCCTGTCTCCTCTTCTTCCTGATCAATGGCTGCTCTCTGATCCTAGACACCCCACAATTCATTACTACATGTGTGATATTCTCACATCATATTTCAAATCCAGCTCCAGAGTTTTTGTTTACCTAAGGGACCAGCTCCTGTTGTAGGACTTTCAACAGATTAAGTAATCTTCCTTTTGATTAACAAAAAATCAACTGAGTTAGGATGCTAATTACAACAACAATATCTCTTCACCTCTGTCATATAAGACAGTCAAAGGACTTTAGAGAGCATCCCAACAAATTGCATACAGGGAATGCATTTGTTCTAATTTAGGAGTGAGAAAGACAGTGAAATCCTGTGGAAATTGGTGATGCTGAGTCAGGCAGTGAAAAGCAATATTTTCCGATGGTCCATATGGTCTAGTATAGCACATTGTTTCATTCAGACTATAATATAGAGACCTAATTCTATTTCTGTGGGAAGAAGCAGCTGGAAAATAAAAGATAGGGAGTAAGCTTCTGTATGAAGGGTTTAAAAAAATGTTTAATCAGGAAGTCAGGTAATTGAGGAAATGAGAAATCACTAGGAAGATGGGGAGCTGGAGTGTAATGGACAGATGTATGAGAACAATGCTCAGACATGCTGTACTCTGGACTTAGAGCCTCAAGGCTAATAAAAATCATTTCATTGACACTTTCATATCTTTTCAGGAAAATAAGACCAAGAATGAAGACCTTCTGGTAAGATAAGATTTACATTACAACAACAAAAAAAAGACACTTATGAATAACTTCTGAGGTGTGTTTCTTAGATTGATTCAGAAGTAAAGGGATTCTCTTTGGAATCATGTTGGATTCCTACGGAAGCAAATATTTTATGAGAACTAAATATTTGTAGCACTGAAAAGTCAACAAATCATCATGTAACCACAACTTTATTGGGTCATTTGCAAACACTACACAAAGAAAGTCTTTATTTCTGTGCCATAAAGAATCTGGTTCTTTAAATATCACAAGTGATTTCAAGTCCACAGACATAACATTAATCAGTGAATGATGAGAAATTAATGCCAATTTAAGAGGCAATTTTCTCACAGGTATTCACAATGCATTGGTTTTATGATAATTTGATAATGCTTTCTTGAGACAGACTCATATTGTTGGGTAATATCTGTGTGTGTGTGTGTGTACATGAATGCATATGCACATTCAAGTTCTACCACAATTAATCTGAAAACACAATGTCATAAAATATTAATTATTAAATAAATGAAATCCCTGTTACTACAGGCTAATTAGCATTGAGAAAATTCAGGCTACAAGCTCAGATTTGTCTTTTACAAATTGATTTGACAGATTTGTATGTTTGTTCTATCTCTCTCTCTGTCATGTCTCTATTTTCCTCTGTAATACTCAATTTAAAAAGGCTTAAGTAAACAAAGTTTATTTTTCCAACTTAAAAAAAAGAGTCTAACATTTACCGGTGAACTAAATTGGTTCAATGAATCTCCATGTTGCCTCTCATGGAATTGCCTAATTTTCTCTACATGTTTTATAGTATGTTCCAAACATTGTGCCCATACTATGCATTCAAAGATAGACAATAGCATGCTTTTACATGAAAGAATCTTGAAAGTCTCTGCTTACCAAGGGGAAAAAAAATTAAAAAACACTTTCTCCAAACTCAGTCTCCTTATCAGACTGTCCAGAAATGTCTCAATTGCAAGGCAGGCTCATGTTGAATGCCACCCAGGGGACCAAGTCCACATTTTCTGAGATAAAGTTCTTCTTCTTAACACTCAAGTAACAAGAAAATTAATTTCTCAAAGATGGAGAAATAATATATTTAAAATCATTAAACTGTGTGCTAAACAATCTTTTATTAAAAATACTGAGGACAAATGTTTTGAAAGTCAGGCCATAGTCAATTTTTTCATCTCTCTGACCAAATGACCTGAAAAGAACAATTAGAGAAGGAAGTTCTAATTTATTTGGGAGCTCATGGTTTCATTCCATTGATAGCCAGATCTATTCCTCAGGGATCTAGGTGAGGCAAAACATCATGGTGGAATAATGTGGCAAAGGAAAGCAGGTCAGGGCATGGTAATGAAGAAGCAGAGAGAGAGAGAGAGTAAGCTCAGCTCATTTATCCCTAAATTAATCCCTACCAGGGAATTAACACACTGTTTGGGATGAAGCTCTCATATCCCAATCATTTAATCTCTAAACCATCTTGCATTGTTTCATGCATGAACTTTTGGGGATTCCTAATATTAAAACCATAACATTCCACCCTTGGCCTCAAAAGCTCATGCTCATCTGGCAATACAAAATACACTTAGTTTATTTTCAAGAATTTCCATAGTCTTAACATTTCCAGGATTAACCCAAAGTCCAAATCCAAAGGCTCCTCCAAGACTCAAGGAAAACGCTCAGTGTGAGCTCCTGTAAAACTCAAAAGCAAGTTATACATATCCAATACATGAAGGTACAGAATAAACATTTCTATTACAAAATGAAGAAATATGGGCATAGGAAGAAGGGATGGGACCAAAGCAAGACCAAAATCCAGCTGGGTAACAAATCCTGTAGCTCCATGTCCAGGGTCTGGAGCACACAACATCAGAATGTTCTCTCCAAAGGGCTCATGTAGCTCTGTCCCTGTAGCTTTGGTAGTTGCAGCCCACATGGTCTGTGTTGACGCTGCCAAATTCCTACAGCCTTTCTCATCAGATATTCCTCCTCACTGGAATTTCTTAATCTTGGGGGTCTCCCCAGCAAGTTGGATTCTTTATCACAGTTCTACATATTGCCCTCATAGGGGCTGCCCATAGGGACTCCAACCCTGCTGCACTTTACTTGGTCTCTCAGGTCTTACTTTAAAAATCTCTTTGCAAGCCTCCATGATCTTCTAACTCCAGCATCCTGCAACGTGGCAGAACCAGCACCATATGGTTGATGCCAAATTCTGCTACCATCTTGAGCAATATCTAAGTCTCCAGGGACTACGGCTACAGCAGCCTCTCAGTGTATGGGTGCCTAATCATGGTGCAACAATTTTCTATACCTGCTGGTACAAGCAGAGTGCTCCACTGATCTCTTATCAAAGGAATTTTTACTGTTACTTTCTTGAAACTGAGATGGGAGTGGTCTTGCCAATTCCAGAGATACTCTCAAGTAGTCTTTACTATTATCTCTGATTAAAATATTTATTGGTGTTTTGGTGGCTGCAATATCTTTAACAATTAAACATTCCCTTGTCCAAGTTTTACTCAGTTTTTTAACCAAACCTCACGTTTGCAAACTGCAATCTTTCTGCTTTGCTTTTTGCTCCTGATTATTAGAATAAACTTGACTAAGAACCGCCAGTAATACCCATGCCACCCCTGCTGGCTGCACTGCAGTGAAAGTTCCTCTGCCAGATTAATTAGCCATCACCTTTAAATCAGACTCACAGAAAGTCTCAGGACATGTGCAATGCAGACAACTTCTTAGGTAGAACATAACAAGAATGCTTCTAGTTCAATTTCCAATAGTGTCCTCCTTCACCTCGGAAACCCCATGAGCCCAGTCATTGCTGCCCAGAGTCTTATTAGCATTCTGATTTTCTGAACTCCCACCAGGAAGGAACATTAAGGTCCACTTTCAATATTCGAAAGCTCTTCCAGGTTGCATCTCTAAACTTTCCAAAATTCCTTGTACAAATTCCAAAAAGCTTCTAAACCACATGGTCAGGTTAGTTATAGCAATGATCCTACTTCTCAGTACCAATTTCTGTTTTAGTCAGCTTTTTCATCTCTGTGACCAAAATGTTGACAAGAAAAATTAGAGAAGAAAAGTTTTATTTGGGAGTGCACGACTTCAGAAGTTTCAGTCCATAGATAGCCAGCTCCATTCCTCAGGGATCCAGGAGAGGCACAACACCAAAGCAGGTCAGAACATGACCACCAAGAATCAGAGAGAGAGTAAGCTCAGCTCAAAATATTTATATCCCAAAGGCATGTTCCAATGACTTCCTCCTCCCGCCACACCCTAGCCCTCCCCAGTGATCCACCTCCTCCACACACTACCAGCCTACAGTCACCACTGAACTAATCCCTACCAGGGGATTAACACACTATTTGGGTTAAGGTTCTAGTAACCCAATCGTTTTACCTCTAAACATTCTTGCATTTCTTCACATATGAGCTTTTAGGGGGCACCTAATATCTAAATCATAACAGGCTATAAAAAGTTTGTCAGTGTTTATTTCTTGTGATACTGAGGGGTACTCTACTCTTTGCTATGCCATACATGCCCTAATTTGTCTTTTTCATTAAAACAAAATCTGATTCCCATGTCATTTTTTTTTTTTTTGTCTTTAGAAAAATCTCTGTCCTCGCAGTCATATTTATTCCTAGAAGATGGTGTAACAGACAGTTACTAGTATCCTCTGATTGTTCTTGGCTCAGAGTCTATAACCTTCCTGGTTGTGTGATAGCAGTCTGGACACTTCAGGGTTGATGTGGATTTTGCAACCTGGCCAGAGGGGACTACATTTTTTTCTACTATATTAAAAGCTCCTTCTAGTGTTAGCTCCTAGGCAGGGTTCATCTTGATTCTGAGAAATTCAGCTTTAAATTCTGCTGAACACAAAAGCTATCATCTTAGGGTCATGGGAAATACTTTAATAATAAAAACCTGGGAAGATGGATCCCTAGATGACATTTCCAATCAAACCATCTCTAAAACGTGTTCCATCATTGACGAGTTAAGCTCTCTGATACCCAAAATGGATGCAGTTGGCCCTCTTCTAGGGACATATAATCCTGTGGCTCTTTCAGTCAGTTAATGAAACAGTCTTTTCACTGTCACCTCCTCTCATCTCTGGGGTTCCCATGAAATAGGACATTGTATAAGGACATTGACATAACTGATCCCTTTCTCTATTTCTATCTATATATGGTCCTTTTGAATGTTATAATCTGGGTATGTGATGTCCCCTCCAAACTTCTGTGTTAATGCAAGAATATTCAAAGATAAGGTTATTTGATTTTGAAAGCTGTAATCTAATCCATCTATCTTACTTTGAATAGAATACCTGGGTGGTAACTGAAAGCAGATAGGACTTGGCCAGAAAACATAGGTCACTGGTGGCATGCCTAGGAGAGTTTATTTTTCCTGAGCCCGGCTTTCTCTCTCTTTCTGCTTCCTCACTGTCACGAACTGAGCAGCTCCTCTTTCATGTTCTTCTGTCATGATATGCTGCCTTGTCTTGGGCCAAGAGCAACCCAGCTGGCCACCAATGACTAAACCTCAAAACTGTAATCCAAAGCAAACTTTTTCTTCTCTAAGTTGTTCTTGTTGGGTATTTTGGTTACAGAGATGTAAAGCTAACACAGAATTTGTTGTCCCAAAGTCTCTTAGGAAAACAAGGAGAGCTCTTGTCACTTACATGTCTAATGTATAATCTGATTTGTTAAAAGCCTTCATGTGGCTCACCAGGATGGTATTTTCTGGCATCCTTGGTGGCAGCTCTGAGTGTCAAATCACTAGAGACATTTCTTTCTTGCTGTTACATATTGCAAGACACAAATATTCTCACATATCCAGTAAATATTGTGAGTGTTTCTGCTCAACAGTGTTGTACTTTGATTCTGGAGCACACCCATGATTTTGAAGGACAATAATTACTTTGTGTTTGATATCTTTGAAGTCATGGTTCAGATGTTCTGCTGGTCATCTTGCCAGTGTATCTTGACTGACTCCAAGATTTTTCCAAGTCTACCAGGTGGTTATATCTGACTGGCTTATGTTCATTTCACTCATACTGGTTGCAAAATAATGGGAACAGGTTCTTAAAACATCCTTGTTTTTTTTTTTTTCTTATGGAATTTTCATCTCATTTCCTCAGTCTTTTCTTGTTTTTGGTGATCTTGAAAGTCTCTAAAAGTACTGGTCTGATATTTTATAAAATATCCTTATTTTTTTATTATGATTAGACTGAAGCTTTGAATTTTAGGGAGAGAATACTTCAGAGATGACATATCATTGGGTCAGATCACAGCATACTTGATAACATACCCTATCACTGGTGATTTCAATCTTGATGATTTCATACAAGTTTATTAACTGTAAAGTTACTCTTTTATATTTAATATTCTATTTTTATTGGAAGTGAGTTTCTAAGTCAACCCCAAATCCAAAGGCAGAAGAATAAAGCTGTACTCTCTGGAGTGGGGACTATCTATCTATGGTTTGTCATTTGAATTTTTATGTAAAAAATATTTTACCCTTCTCTTTCAATTGTTTATTTCCATTGTGATTTGTGTCAGTATAGATCCATGGATATTTAATTTCTTTAATTAGCATCTAATATTATAATTATTTATTTTGTGGTTCAAGTGATCCTACAATTGCCCATTGAGAATTTTTATATTTTGTCTTCTGTGTCCTCATGAGGTTTGCCCAAGGTCCCCCCTCTATTTTTTTTCTGAGCATGCCCTTACTTTCTAGGGCTATAAAAAGCCAGATTCATTTGCATTTTCTTTCCCAAATCATATTGTCAGCTATTTCTCCAATAAGTATTATTTCCTTTAAGAGGAGAATGATGTTTGAACATCAAGATCAGAACATCAGGTATGTTAACTGCTATGGGTGTTTCTGAGAAGACAAAACTAAGAATTATATGCACATTAATAATCTATACATATACTTATCTATAATTATTTCTATGTCCATCTGAATGGATATCAAAATAAACATGAATTTATACTGTCTTTAACTTTAATCTGTCTGTGTAGATTTTTCTGGCAAACCTTCTATCCCAATTTACTAATTTAAACCACCTTTTCTGAGAGCATTAAACAACACTCATTATATTTATAATTTACTTAGTTTTATGTTCAATTCTAGTTTCAGAATTGCTAGTCCATTTCCTCATGAGAATAAAATGCTATTTTTAAATACAGTTATTTACTTTTTGTCTTAAATTATCTAGTCAAAACATGAATTTCCAATTTATGTAGATCATTCCTTTTCCAATCTGCCCCATACTTAGTAAGCTTAAATCATATATTTGTAATATGGTTAATTCATTTATCACATTTTGCATTCCATGTTCTGATTCCTCAGTATCTTGATTGATCTTCCCAGGGGTTCTAAATTCATTGTGTTTGATGTCTCTATTTCCAGAACCTTCTTATTTGGTATTATGACCAAATAGCTAAAAGTAGAACTGGTGGCACTCAAATATACTAGTTAATGGAACAAGTGGTATTCCAAAGTACTAGAGAGTTCAATCAAAATGGAAGCATATTATTATTTTCTTATAAACAAATATGCATAATGCATTATTCCTGTATATATCCCATCTTCAGAGGCTCTAAAACTAATATTGAAATATAGTTGTGTTACCTTGGTTTATAATACAAAAACTGGTAGTATCTGCATAGAAGTTTATCTATATAACACAATATAACTCACATACCATTTTGATTTTCAGAGTGAAGCTTCACCCCCTGTCTATTTTCCAGATGTGATTGGCTTCTAGTACAGAGGGATCTAACTCTTAATATTCCTTGATAGGATATCAACAATATCAGTGTTGGTTTTCTAGGATTTATGATTTTGGGAATAAAGATAAGGGTCCTAATTTTCCTGGAGTTGGTAACCATCAGGTGATGTAAATCTTAATGAACTACCAAATACCCTCAAAATAATCCTGTGAGTTTCATGGTTTGCACAATATACCATCATAACTGAGTCAGCAGTCAACTGGTTGCTAACACTACTGTGTTGGGTCGCTATAGGGTATTGACAAAACTACACAAATTTTACCATGTGATCTTCAGAATCTGTTGAGTAATAATGTCAACTTTATCTCATGCTATGGATGTCTGTGGTATACTAGTAATACACCAGAAATTGCTGTCTTCCTCTAGAAGAATAATGTCTTGCTAGATTTCTGTTATGATATGGTAAAGTGTCAACTCCACTTTATAGCCTTTTTTTTTATTGTTGGTTGTTCTAAACATTACATAGTTCTTGATATATCATCTTTCACACTTTGCTTCAAGTGGGTTATGAACTCCCATTTTTAGCCCATATACAGATTGCAGAATCACATCAATTACACATCCATTGATTTACATATTGCCATACTAGTCACTTTATAGCCTTTTGATAGAGAAAATACAATGCAAAAGAGTCTGTGTTCTAATGTTTTAGAAACTGTTTCTTTTATTTTCTATTTATTTTAATTTATATATTTAACTTATTAATTTATTATTTAATTAATTTATACTTTTTTTACTTATATTACACTCACTTAATTGACTATTGAGATAATAGCAGTTTGTCATGCTACATATGGTGGCACAAGGATTAATTTTATGTTTATAGAAAATTTGTATCTCATTTTCATGTACATTCTGGACATATCTCTTTTCCATTTTTCGGGGATTTTTTTTATTTCTTACTGACTTGTAAGATTATATATATATATATATATATATATATATATATATATATATAATAAAATTCTGTTATTTTTATTAGTTCAGAGGGTATTCATTTATGTTTTATATAATTTAGTCTATCTCCTACTTGCTTATAGCTTCTTTATTTCTTTAAAATTTATTATGGACAAAATTTTTACTTCTATCTAGTTGGTATTTTAATAGCTTTCTTTATGTTATGCCTTTCTTTAATAATGATAAATGTATATATGACTTAAGAATCAAAAATCATTCATAGGAAAGCTAATTCCAGTACCTGAAAATGTCAAAACTGTTCTCAACTTTGTTAGGAATCATATAGATGCATATTAAAATCACAATGAGATACTGTCACACACCCAATGGATTTGAAGAAATTTTACAATTTGAACAAATGTTGGGAGATTGCACAACAATTGAAAATCTTGTATAATGCCAAGGTGTAAGTGGAAAAACTACTTTGGGATAAAGTTAGGCAGCACTTAGTGAAGCAGAAGATAAACATACCCTATGTCTCCACAGTTGCATGCTTGGGTCCTCAACTTAATGAGTATCAATGAACGTACATAGGATGACAATAGCATTGTTAGTAAATATCAAAACTGGAAGAAATGTTAACAATAATAGAATGTATATACAAACCAGAGGATGTTGATGTGGAAAACATTAGAATTATGAAAATCAAAGTATTCATAACCAAACATAAGTTTGGAAGAAACTTAAAGTCATACATTTGAAAGAAAGAAGCCAGACACAACAAAATGTATGCAGATTGATTACACTGAAACAAATGGTAACTGTTTAGATACTAATAAAATTATTAAAGGTGTAAATGCTATAAATGTGATCTTAGTAACTAAAGACACAGGATGAAGGAGGTTATGATAAACAAGGGTCCTATAGAAGGTTATAAAATACTTAAAGAACTTTTTCTACTTATTTGAGAATTTTAGGTAATTAGTTTCATATAATTTAGACTCTATGCAGCTTTTCCTGTTATATTTTACAAATAAGATGATTTAAAGATGATTTTACAAAACACTATGGTTGTTGAGAGCCACAGCCGAAGGGGCCCCAGCAAACTTCCAGCTGCCAGCAAACTTCCAGCTGCCAGCTGATGATTGGCTCACAGCGGCCCCAGCAACATCTAGCTGATTGGCTCCTCGGCCCCAGCAACATCTAGCTGATTGGCTCCTCTGTGGTGATGCTCATTGGGCTGTTTCCCTGCCCTTTCAGACCACGGAGCTGCTCACTGGGGGACTTTTTTGGCTCTGCCCACGTGACCCAGCCAATCGGCCTCAAGAGCAGGAGGATTGTGGGAGGTGGAGAGAAGCTTGGGTGGGAGAGAGAGGCTTGTGGAAAGCCGGTGGTGGCAGTTGAGGCTCTGAGGGTTTTTCCTGAGAGGCTGTTTTGTTTGGCGTGTGTGGTTCTAAAAATAAAGTTAGTTTCTTTTGACAAGTGGCTCCTGATTGTGCCCAGCCAGACTGTGGCAATGGTTATGTTCAACCCCTTAGTTAAATAATATAAATGTGAATACCCATGTACTAATTTAAATTTCTATACTACTATACAATATTTTATATTTTAAATTCTTGTTTTTTTGTGTGTTTTTATTATACACATATGTCCACATGCATACAAATATATCATATATAATCAGATTTAGTCCTATAATTTTAAAAATTCGTATATGGATTCAAAAGGAATGGGACAGTATGTAATTCTTCATTATGTTAACTACTGAATGTGAAATATATTTTGTTTTTAGATAATTGTGTTCTGCTGACAGAGAGTTTTTGGAGCATCTATAATTCTAGATAGAAATATTTTAAAGCTGCCAAATCCATCAGGTTTAAATTATTTACCATCAAAACTCACTGAATAGACGTGGCCCTATTAAAATATTCTTCAATCACCTCTGTGTCCTAGTTTGCTGACACATAGAATATTTCCAATTATTTTCAGGGCACATCTGAATTCTGAACCAATTTTTAGTTATAATTTAATATTTTATTTAATTCTGACACTCTATCAACCTTTGGGATTCAGATAAATCTGAGGATACCCAAGAGATCATCTTGGTATCTAAGACCACTAGAATAAAAAACTGATTAACCCATCAGGAAAGAATGCATTCTGCTCTTAGCATAAGGTTAGTACAAGAGAGAGATGCAAGATAAATGAATGATTAAGAGTGCATATTCTCAATCAAGAGCAAGGGGATTTGAACTTATCTCTTTCATTTACGTTTAAGATGACTTTGGGCATATCATTTATTATCTCAAAGTCACATTTTCCTCATGTAAAATGGCATTTTAATAGCATCCAATATGATTATTATGAGAATTAAAGAACGTGATTTACTATAAGGCCTAATTTAATGTCAAGTATGTAGCAAACACTCAATAAGTGTCAAATCTTTTTTATAACATACAATTTAAGACTTGTTCATATATAGTAATTTATTAGTGTTCAGAAAGTTGATCCAGAATTCTGTACTCATTGATCACAGAAATGCCTGACCTAATTTCAGATCAAAGTGGTAGAACTGAGAGACAGAACCTAAGGCAGGCATGCAGAACCTTTAAGGCACCATAAGCTTTAGAAGAACTGGAAGAACATTAAGCAAATTAATACTGGATATTTTGTGCTACCTGGCAGATATTCATTAAAAAAAAGATAAAATGAAATTTTCAAAATAATTAGGACATACATCAAGAGGAACTAGAAGTATGTAGAAAATGGCAAAATCTTTGAGTCACACTATTTACACAAACATCACTTAACACATAAAGTTAAGGCAGTGTATGGCAGTGTATTTGAAACACTGAAAGATGGTAGAATTTCTAAAGTCCAAATTTACTGAGATGCCAGAATAAAAGAATATTCAGTGTTTTAAATAATAAAGTTGAGGGTGCTCCATAAGAAATGATCTGTTTCTAATAAATGAAATGGGTTTCCAAGTTCAAAGATAAACTTTCAAAGGTAGAAAGTATGGTGAGCACTTTTACATTCTGTCAAAAAATATTAATTACAGCAATATGAAAGAATAATACTAGGAAAAGAAGGATATTCAGTACTTAGAGAAGGAATGACTAATTTCTGAAAAGAATCATTAATTAGGTTGGTTTTATAATACAAAATTATTGGTTAATGATTTATAATATAGCAGAATAGTTAAAGTCAATCAGGTCATGCTGTAGTAATAAAAGACTCAAAATATTAGTGGTTTATAAAATGTTGCTGCATGACTTCTGTAACTCAGCTGCAGTTTTCATCCATGTTGCATTTTCATAGGAAAAACCAGGTGTGTGTTATGGTCTGAAGGTGTGTCCTCAGAATTTATCTGTTGAAACCTAATACCCAAGGTGATGATATTAAGAGATGGAGGAGCTTTTAGATGTTATGGTTTAGATATTTAAAGTTTTCCAAACGCCATAGCTAAAGATACATCACTAACATGTGGCAGCATTGGAAGCAGTGCAACTTTAAGGGTCTGAGATCTAGTGGAAAGAAGCCAGGTCATTGGGAACTAGCCCGAGTAGAGGATATTGAGAACATAGAACCCTCCTTTTTCTCTTCTTGTTTCCTGGCTGCCATGAGATGAATAGGTCTTACATATTATGTACCATCATGTCACAGGCCAAAAAACAATGGGATCAAATGACCACGACTAATACCTCTGAAACCATGAATCAAATCAAATCTTTCTTCTTATAAGTTGATTACCACAGATATTGTGTCACAGTGATGGAAAGTTGACTAACACGGAGGTGACTAGGAGATGAGGGTGAAGCCCCCAAGAATAGGGTTGTTGCACTTATAAAAAGCTTGAGTGAGCATTTTTGTCCCATCAGCCATGTGGGAATCGAGAAGGATGTCTCCATCTATGAAATAGTAAGAAAAACCAGATACCCAATTTGTTGTTGCCTTGATCTGGGATTTTGAAGTCTCCAGAACTGCAGGAAAAATTTTGTTGTTGTGTTCAAGTTACCCAGCCTAAGACAACTTGTTACAGCAGTCCAAACAGACTAAAACTCTATACATTTATACATTTTTTAAGGTCAGCCACACTTTCTGAGAAATGTCCTATTAGTTAATTTCCTAGTGTACAAATATCATAAAATTCACTTACATAAATTAAGATGGCTGTAATATCACTAGATGATAGAATCTTATGGTGCCTCCACAGTACATGTAATCCTTTATTGACCAAACTGTTGTAATGCAATACATAATTCTATACATTAAAATTGATAAAAAAAGTTTTTTCTTCTCTGTCTAACTCTTGCTAGTCATTCTCTTTTTTTCTTTTAAACTAATAAATAGAAAATTCAGTAGGCCACAGTACTGAAATACTGTCAATGATTATGGTGGTGGACATCCACTCCACTCAGAATAACATTGCACTTATGGAGATATTGCTACATGGGTTTCAGCTTTCTCCTAGATGCTTTCATCCTTCTCCTTTGTCCAAAGTAATTGGACACCCCTAACCATTTAGCTTTAATCTTAACATCTGTTTCAACAGATGAAAATATTGTATATCATTTTAGAAACTGTCTTAGTAATGGGCAGACATGATACCCAATCCTAACTTGGGAACCTTGTTTTAAACAGTTCTTTTATATAAGAATTAAACAGCAAGCCAGAAAACTATTTGAGCAGGATTTTTTCTTAGAAACTTTAAAAATATTTCATGCTCTTTTATTATAGTAATGTAAAAAGTATTTCTTTATGAAATGAACACACATTTGCTTATGACTTACTTGATGACCATAGTTAATAGTAAAAAAGCAAACTCCATATTTTTTTTTCTTTCACAGTGTGAGGAATAATCTTTAAATAGACTATGAGTTTTAAAGGTTTTCATAACAATGAAGCAGAATTTGAGCAAAGACTTGTTAGAACAATAACCCAAAGAGTTTATTTTTTCACTTGCTTTCATGGAATTATTTGTGAAAACTTTAATAGCAAAATTATTTCTGCAAGATTATAGATAATATTATGCCAAGGGCTGAGCCTAGGCTAGTCACTGTTTCAGTGCTGATATTCAGTGTCAAATGTGTTGACTGGTGGAATCAGGAAAATTTGAAATGTCTTGTCATGATAAAAGGAATTTTTGTCTACTGGAAAACATCACTAGACTATCTTTAGAGCACAGATTCAGAGATGCAAATCATTGGAATAAGATTTTCACTGATCTCAGCCCCAGAACACTCTTCATAAATGAATTCCATTTTTTTTTTCTATCATAAATCATATATTTGCAAAATTTTTAATCATAAATGCAAACTCTCAAAACACAAAACTAAGAAAGTTTTACATAGTTTGAATACAAAAGTATTAAAATTGAAACTCTATGGTGGTACATTAATTAAATTTCTAATATTTCGTAAAATAAAATTAGATCCCAGCAGTGATGCATGCCTGTAATCCTGGCCAATCAGGAGGCTGTAGCAAGTGGATCCCAGATTTAAAACCAACCTCAGCAACTTTGGGAGGCCCTGAGCAACTTAGCAAGACCCTGTATTGAAATAAAACAGAAAAAGGGTTGAGGATGTAGCTTAGTGGTTAAGGACCCTTGGGTTTGATCCCTAGTACCAAAAAACAAATAAATAAAAGTAGAAATTATGATAGCTGTGCAGAGTTTTACGTCAGAAAACTCAAATTTCTCTGTAGTGAACAGCTGTGGCATTGTCAATTAAAAGCATAGGCTCTTAAAAGATTAGATAATGTTTTAGTGAATTTTAAATTGGAGATGCCAAAGTTTCTTCTATGCATTGAAACACTGTTCTCAATTCTTTAATAACAACAATAATTATATATGTGGTCGTCTGCTGTGATGGTCATAAGATAACATACAGTGCGTGGCCTAAAAAAACAGACCTCTATTTCTCACAGTTCTGGATTCTGGAAGGGTGAGATGAAAGAAGATTAATTTCTCCTGAGGTCTCTTTCCTGGGATGGCAGGCAGCCTCCTCTCTGCTTCCTTAAATGGCTTTTCCTCTATTCCTTGAGGGCTCTGGTTCTTCTTCTTAAGATTTCCTGTCAGATTAAGGCCTCACTCAAATGACCTAATTTGGCCTTAATTCCCTCCCTGCAGGCCCTGTCTCTAAATGCACTCATACTGAGTGTTAGGATTTCAACATTCAGACTTTGAAAGGACACAATTCACTTCCTAACTCAAAACAAACTAACTCAAAAGGAAATAATAAACTCAGATCCATAAAATCTGCCACCAATCATGGAGAACTAACATGAAAAATGAAGAGGATCATGTTAGGAAATCAATTTTTAAATTCATGATAACATCAAAACCATTTTTTTGAGGGGAGTATTAGGGATTGAACTCAGAGGTACTCATCCACTGAGCCACATCCCCAGCCCTATTTTGTATTTTATTTAGAGACAGGGTCTCACTGAGTTGCTTAGCACATGGCTTTTGCTAAGTCTAGCCTCGAACTCCCTATCCTCCTGCCTTAGCCTCCTGAGCTACTGGGATTACAGGCATGCACCACTGCACCCAGAACAGCAACAACATTTTAAAATAAGAGTTTTTCTATGATTTTTTATATATCTCCCTTTGCTAAACATCTAGTTTAGCAACTAGTTAAAAGTAAAACAAATAAAAACTATTTTCCTCTTAAATATTATTAAATTTTTCAGAATAATTTGATTTTATTCACTAAATAAAATAAAACCAATTATCATGCTTTTTCACAAATATTATTGCTGCTTTAAAGATTCCATAATTTGCCCTTGGTAAGAATCAGATTTAAAGATTTTTAGAGATTCTATAATGTAATTTAGATAAGGATCAGATTTAAGGATTTTTAGGATGTCATAAACACAATGTGTAGATGTGAAGAGTAAATAATAAAACATAAACTGCTTTTAAATTGTAAAGAACTATGTGTGCATTTATATAATTCCATTTTATTATGTTTAGCTTTAAAAGAGTAAAGTTGATGAACAATGAGAATTTATCTAAGATCAAAAGTTTGGTGAGAAATGCAGGGACACAAGCCTGCCATCTCAGTGACTTGGGAGGCTAAGGGAGGAAGATTACAAATCCATAGCCAGCCTCAGCAACTTGGGCCCCAAGAAACTTATCAAGCCTCTGTCTTAAAATAAAAAGTAAAAAGCACTGGGGATACAGCTCAGTGGTTAAGAGGCCTGTGTCACTGGGTGCCTTGGCCCATGCCTATAATCCTCGCAGCTCAGGAGGCTGAGGCAGGAAGATAGTGAGTTCAAAGATAGACTCAGCAAAAGCCATGTGCTAAGCAGCTCACTGAGACCCTGTCTCTGAATAAAATACAAAATAGGGCTGGGGATGTGGCTCTGTGGTCAAGTACCCCTGAGTTTAATCCCTGGTACCCACCCCACAAAAAAGACACCTGTGTTCAATCCCAGTATGGAAATACAAACAAAAACATTAATGAAGTTTGAAGTTGGAGGTTACAGAAAAGCAAGGAGCAGATTCTAGAATCATTCATGCAATAGATTATATTTGAATGTATAAGAAAGAAATTTACTTAATATCAATACACATTGAAATACTTATAAATATGTATATGACATAAGTTAACCCAAACACATACAATTCTTTGCTCCCCCAATCAAAAGAACATAGAAGTAGTGTCATTCCAGTAGAAATGAGCACACCTATTACATGGATCTTAATTTCTAACATCAAAAGGAACCTGGGATATTTGGAGAAATAGTCAATTCTAGAGTCAGGAAAGAAAACATACAAGACAAACATTAGCATGTAACATCTGGTAAGGCCAGAAAATAAAGAAGTTCTAAAATCAAATAAAACAACAATGATATACACACATGCACACACACATGACACACAGGATAGGGATATATCAAAGAGACAGGGAATCAACTAAAAGATCTTTCAATAATTTGAGCAACAAAGTAGAATTAAAGTTTAATCTAATCAACAAAGTAATTATTCATGAGTGCATACCCATGAAAATAAGTTTCTGAAAAATGCATAAATAAATGGAGAGAACAGTCAAGTTGTTAGGTGATTCTAAATAGTTTGGGCAGATAATCTGTCCTTAGGGAAGTGGGGCATAGTTTCCCATTGTTTAAGAGTAGACTGCAGGAATTGTTCGATAGAAATAATGTTTCAATTTTTAAAGTAAGGTATTAATAGTGAAGGCAATTGGGATTGGGGTATATGAAAACTTTCTACTATCTTCTTAATTTTATGTAAATCTAAAACTGTTCAAAAAATAAAGAGTTTATTTCATAAATATTTATAGAGGCCTGTCTTAAAAATACTTGTTCTTTTTTATCCTCTTGTCAACTTATTTTTTTCTCTTTATAATACTATCATCCAATTTTTACTATATAAAGTTTATTACAATTTATAGTGCTTGAGTATTCTTTATGATCTTTAAAAATGTTGATTGGTATTTTAATGCAAATAGTATGATCACCAACAATTAAAATTTAAAAATATAATAAATCAGTCACTATTGGATCCCAAGTTTATGCATTTAAAAAATCTTTACTATTGAGAGATCTGTTTCCATCATTAAGATCATGAAGAACTTTGTTGCCCTACTTCCTAGAGATAATTCTGAAAATTTAAAAAATTTAAAAATTTAAAAATTTTTCTTGAAAGTGTAGACTCTACTCAAATTACTCTAACCAAGAACCCAAACTCACCCCTTCTCCCTTCTGCTCCCAGCCAGAAGCTTTCTATAGGGGCAACAACACTTGGGTGTTTTTCATCCTGTCCCCAACTAAATATTGCTGGGACTGTCCTGGTGGGTAGGTGTTTCCTTCTTCTGCCTGGCCCTACTCCTGGAACAAGAGCTATCTTGGAAATGCACACTGAGAATGCTTGGCCTCCATTCACCCTCGGCCTGCATTGTGAAATGAGGAAGGTCTCCAACTAAGAGTTGGAAAGAAATGCGGTCCTTGATTTCAACAGCTCACTAGGATCTGAAATGTTCCATTGATAACAGTGACATAGAAATAATCTTCCTCACCGGGGCATGGCAGCACATACCTATAATCCCAGGGCCTTGGGAGTTTGAAGCAGAAGATTACAAGTTTGATGCCAGCCTCAGCATCCTACCAAGGCTCTGAGCAACTTTGTGAGACCCTGTCTCAAAATAAAAAGTGCTGGGGATATTGCTCAGTGATTAAGCTCCTCTGGGTTCAATCCATGGTACCAAAAAAAAAAAAAATCTTTCTCCATTCAAATCTTCAAATGAGATGGCTGCCTTAGCTAACAACTGATGTGAATCAAAGGATTCACCTTGAGACAAACGACCCAGTTAAAATGATTTTGTTTATCAGCCCCAGAGAAAATGTGGTTTCAGCTTCCAAATGACCTAGTCGTTTGATATGTAGCAATAGATAACCAATACGTGGAATGAGAGTCAAACTGAGCTACTGCCCATTCAGAGAACACCACTGTCAAAGTAGAAATTCACATGTAAAAATTCTCTTTGTCCCTTATATTTCTTTTCTTTTTTCTTTTTTTTTTTTTACCTTGTGTCAGTTATGAAGGGCTCTGAAAGAAAAAGAAACTAGGAAATTAAAAAAAAAAGAGCAAAAATCAATTCACTATCCCTCTCTTCCTATAGATTTCTAAGAATATTTGACCATGGGATGAGGAATCATTTTAGGAGTGACAATGAGCAGACTAAAGGTGTTTTCTTCATTTATTTCATTAGGTCCAGCTTATTAAACAAGCAAACACACCTACTTTTATTTCATTTTATAAACCTCAGTAAAGTTTCTTGGAAGAGGTAACTTTTGTATTTCTAAAGGAAATGGGCACTACCCTTCAAGGTGAATGGCTTGTTTAAGCTCCATCTCTCTTTTCTTGGTCATGAAAAAGAAAGGTGCATCTTCATGCTCTCTGGGATGCACTTCCTGGCCTTGCTGCCACCCCCAGCAAATTCTGAGGAAAGAGGTCCTGGGGCCTGCTGCAGAGAGGAATATCAGATGTGCAATCACATTCTAGTACAGAGGAAATACTTTAAAATTACTACCCACTGTTCCTTCCTTCCTGTGTGTACTTAATAAAAATTTGTGTTTGTGTTAGGAAATTTAGAAAATAAAAATAGCCTCTAAGTATTTATACCTTGAAATGCAAACTTCCTTTAGGCAGAAAACATAAAATGATGCTAGTTACCTCCATGAGTAAGGGGGTTGGATGCAGAGGATAAAGAAGAATAAAAGTCCACTTAAATAACTTATGGGAATTAATACATAAGTTATGCATGATGAAATGTTTTTGACGATATTTAGATTATTCATATTTAATAAAACATTTTCATAACCTCAAACAAATATAACCTGTTCAGTATTGTTGGATTTTTTCCACTCTGTTTGTTAAAATTAAAGTAAGTTTCCAATATAGAAGGATTAAAACTTTATACAATGCCATTTGGACACTGGGGAAGATATAGTTATTTAACACATTTGCCATTACATATGATTAAAAATGAATAAATTCAACAACTATTTCCAATTGTAAATTAATCATTCAATACAGTCATAAATTTCAAAACTAGAGACACATTTAATAATTTTATAATAATGCAGTGATAAAATATTAATACTTAAACTTGTGGCTCATAGAAAGAAAGCAAGATTGGTTCTATGTATTGGTCCTAATAGCCAAGTAAATCCTTTCATATATTTGAGATTAAAACTACCAAAAACAGGGCTGGGCTTGTGGCTCAGTGGTAGAATGCTTGAATAGCACATTTGAGGCACTGGGTTTGATTCTCAGCACCACATAAAAAAGTAAAAATTAAATAAAATAAAGATACTATGTCTACCTACAACTAAAAAAAAATTTAACTAGCAAAAACAAAATACAAGGCAATTTTTATGTTTGAAAATGTTGGTAGCTGAGCTCTGTAGCCCAAATGCAGAAAATAGACTCTTTTTTCCTCTGTAGTCTTCTTCTGCGATTTAGCTTGGCAAGTATTTCTGAGTTTTTCTCTATTTAAGTATAATATGAAGTTATTTTCTCACTGAGAAACTAGAGAAATTTTGTAAAGTACCAGCACTGTTAGCTTTAGATAAGCATATTTTAAAAACCTCTTCCAGTAAAGAAATTTATATTTATTATATAAACCGATTTAAACCATTGGAGTGAAACTTTATGCTCATTTGCCTAACATTTGCTCATTAGAATTAATACTCTTTAAAATCTATGTGCTATTTAAGACTTACAAAAAACACATATTTGAGTATAAACAATTCATTTTCTCTCAAATATCAGCAATGCAGCAACTAGGCTATGTTTCAGTTTGCTTAAAAAATGTAGAACAAGTTGACTTAAACTTACTTTTCTGAAATAGATTTGAAGCTAATTAGTAAATCTATATGACTTTTCTTTTAGCTCCCTTCATTCTCCACTGTAATTATCTCCATATTTTTTAACCTTTTCCATAGTTGAGAGACATTTTATCACTGAACTCAAGAAAGCAAAACTGAAAAGGATTAACCCGACTGCTCACCAAGTTTGCAATTTTTGAGTTTTTAAAAGATGTACATATAAATCTGTAAGGTAAACAGAACAAGGAAAGGCTGGAACAACTTTTAAGGACAAAACACTTTCAGTATTAGTCATTCTCTTGATACATTAAAAATTATATTAATAAATTTGTTTTCTCATTTTGCATGCCACAATAATCTCATTTTGTAGATATTCCTATGTATTAACCACTACTTGGTTATATCAGTACTTCAGGCAAAAAAAATATAACTCCTCACAAGTTAAAACATTTCAATTATTAAAAATTTTATCAACTCTTTGACAATTAATTGAGGATCAATCTTCTATCCTCATTGGTTCTAACAAAACACCAGCGTGAGGGCAAGAGTTCTCTCATTCTCTCATAACTGCACTTCCACATAATTTATCCTGATGTGAGGGCTAGGAGAAAACTCACATCCTGGAAAACATGCTACAATTTTCCAAAATAAATAAAACAAGCTATGAATATTTAAACCTTGAGTTCAAAACTCATACTGTTTAATTCTTTAAGCATATAATTTTTTCTGCCAGAAGCAAATTAAATATTCTTTGAAGAAGATAATATCATTCATAGTTGCAGTAATATTTCATAAGCAATGTTTCCAATTTAATAAAAATTAGGATTCTAAAATTGATTTTAAATAATATTTAAAATACAAGAGAAACACAGGCCATAGAGAGAGAACAGCAAGATATCCAGATTTTGGAAATTTTAGAGAAATTTCAAAAATAAATATGCTAAATAAATATAAGAAATGGATGTAAGGATGTGGAATTTTATCATACTATATTAATTGTAATCCAGTGAAAAATGTAGAACTTAAAATAATAGTAACAAAGAATAAAATCAATACAATAGCAAATTAAATGTATAATAAAATAAAGGGATTAGTCAATTGGAAAATGTCCAGATTGAATAACAGAAAATGAACATGAATTAATAAGTCAGAGGGCCATGTATGGCATAGTAAAAAAAAAAAAAAACAAGGCTAAAACCAAAAATCTAACTTGTCTTGAAATTTTCAATTGTAGAGAATAAAAATGAAGCAGAAGTAGTGGTTGAAAAAACAACCATAATTTTCCATGGTACAAAAAATATACCAAGCCAAAGAGTAATGCCTATGCACTTCAATCATAAGCAGTACAAACTAACACATGCCTAGATACACCACAAAAAATCTACTGTACACTTGATACACAGAGCAACTTAGCAGCAGCCAGTGGATTATCATATACACATGATAGTTCACTTTTAAAACCCAAGAGACAAGAGAAAAGCATCTGCAAAGTCATGGAAAAACATTACTGCCAACTTAAAATTCTACAGCAAGAAAAAAAATGCATTTAAAAAATTAAGGTGAAATTAAGATATTCAGGGAAACAAAAACAGACTATCTAATACCTATCCACCTATCTTGAAAAAAATATTTAAAAAATAAAATTTTTAGGTAGAAATTTCAGATAAAATTCAAGTAACGAAGAACAGATTAAAAATTTCAGGAAGAGTATACATCAATATCAATACATATTGCCTATTCAAAAGCATAATAATTATACTTGGTGAGTATTAAATGATACATAGAAGTAAATCATAAGATGCTAAATGGCATGGCAATCCAAATCGATTAAGTGGGTTACCATATAAACAGGTTTTGCAGTATTTACAAATGATAATAAATTAAAATAAATCTTATTCATTTTGGGTTTCATGTTGTAATCTTTAGGGTAACCATCAAAAGGATAAAATAAGAATGTTTTTTTTAAATGAAGCTAAAATTTTAATAAGTAAAAATCATGGATAAATGTAAAAAAGGCAAGAAAAAAGAAAAAAGGTGAAAGAGGAGATAAAATAAATTTAAAAATCAAATATTTTAGAAATTGCATTTAATGTAAGAGCACTCTCTCAAATAAAAATCTAAATTATTCAGCTTATAAGAACAAGATTGCTAATATAAAATAACACATGAAAGAGATACAAACTTGACATTAAAGGGGTCAAAATAGATGTACTATAAAAATGCCAACAAAGATACTCATTGTGTTCATATCAGATGAAATCATCACCCAAAAAGCACTGGTAAATATAAGGAAAGATGTTGCATGGTGATAACATAGTCAGTTTACCAGAACACAAATCAAGTGAAAATATTTATGCATCTAACAACATGAACTCAAAATATTTAATCAAAAGCTGGCATAATTCAAGGACAGAGCAACAACTTTATAATCAACTATGGAGTTTTGAGCACATTTCTCTAAGGACTTGATCAAACAATCAAACCAAATGCTGATGTAAACAGAGGATATTTGTGCTTCACAATGAGCAATATTTCTCTAAATGCCATATGAAAACACTATGTCTAGTGTTTTTCTATAAGAGACACATTCTTATAAAGTGTATGTAGAATGGGTACTGAAATAAAATCTCCTGGTAAAGCAAGTATCAATAATTTTCAAAGAATATACTCATTCAGAATTTTTCTGACCATGATGATGAAGTTTAATTAAATATCAGTTTATAAATGATAACAAGGAAATGTGAAAGTATATGAAGTTAAACATTATATTCTTAAATGAAAATTTATATAAAATTTAAAACTGTGCTAAAATCTGAAATATTGTGAAATGGAGATCTCAAAATTTACCTATAAAAACTTTTACAATACAGTAAATCATTCTAATTTCAAATATTATAATGTATTAAATTCATATATTAGGAGATAGCTAGAACTAATCATATGAGCTGTGTATCTATTTTTAAAACTTAATCAATAATTAAAAACTTCTCACAAGGAAAAACTTCCAACCCAATTGCTTTCTCTTGAATTCGGAATAGTGAGCTATTCTGAAGATGTGAGAAATAACATCAAATTTATGAGAAAATATCCAGATAATATGAAAGGGAGTACTTTAAGCTTCTTCATAAGCACAGCATATACTTGATAACATGACCTGATTCTAGAAAAATGAAATTGAATGCCTTTCTTTCTTTGCCATACATAGAAAACAAATCAGTGATAGGTGAAAAGAGCAAATTTTAATGGACAAATAAGGTTTTTACAAAATATGCTAGTTTATTTAATATTCAATTTCAACTATTATCATTTACTATAGCATTTAAATAAAGCATAAAAACTCATTAATGCAAAAGTGTTATAAAATTGAGATTAACCATATTTTACAAAGAAATTTCAAAATCTTAGATTAGAAGAATGTTCTATTCTTCCTTATTCTGACATGTTTATAACAAAGCCTCCGGCAAATATTACTTTATACTGAAATATTCAATGTTCTTTGTCTGAAATATGAAGTAAAACTATAATTATTTATCACTTCTGTTCAACATTGTTTTGATGCCTTTATCTCTATTTATAAGTTCCCTCACTCAAAAAGCATACAAACAGAAGAATTATTGAAAAGAAAAAATATTATTTTTAGATAAAATAAATGCAGAATTAGAAAATAATTAGTATCTTCATAGAAGAAGATGTTATGGTTTAGATATGAGATATCCCCCAAAATTCTTGTGTGAGACAGTGCAAGAAGGTTTAGAAGTGAAATGATTGGGTTATGAGAGCCTTAATCCAATCAGTGAATTAATCCCTGACAGGTATTAATTGAGTGGAAACTGTGGGCAGGTAGGGTGTGGCTGGAGGAAATGGGTCCAGGGGGTGCCTTTGGGTTGTGTATTCTGTTCTTGGTAAGCAGAGTTCTCTCTCTCTCTACTTCCTGGGGTGATGTCTTGAGCTGCTTTTCTCCCACATCCTTTATGCCATAATGTTCTACTCACCTTGAGTCCCAAGGAATGGAGCTGACTGTTTATGGATTGAGACCTCTGAAACCATGATCCTCCAGATAAATTTCTCTTAAATTGTTCTTCTCAAGTATGTTAGTCATAGCACCTAAAAAGCTAACTAAAACAAAGGACCTCCAAATATCCTTAGATGTATTTGTACATGTACACAGCATCAGTAAATAAGGAAACTCAAGATGAACCCACGCTTTAACCAGAACTTGCATGCTTTACAGTGCACACTATTCAGTTTCCCTTGTACTAGCCTGTTGGGTTTTCATGGCCTCGTCTTATTTTAAATGAAGTCAGAAAAGTTATTTTATGTCAACTCCCTGGAAAAATAAAGGAAACATAGGCATTTAAATTCATAACAATTGATACTATAATGATGAGAACTTTGTGTGTGTGTGTGTGTGTGTGTGTGTGTGTGTGTGAGAGAGAGAGAGAGAGAGAGAGAGAGAGAGAGAGAGAAATGCTGTGCTCAATTAAATACACATCTCTTCAGGTGTCATAACACCATCACAGTTTCCTATGAATTTCAAAAGCCTGGTGATCCAAAATGGAATGACTTGATTTACTGATTTATCAGTCATTATGTGAATTTTCTAAGAACATCTATATACCTTGAACAATAATTATGCAATTCAATTTCACTGTGACCCTGCATTTTTGTCAATTGTTCAGGAGTTCAACAGAAAGAAAAGTTACACAAAATTTGTCAAAGTACTAATAATACAAACTTTGTGAAAAATGAAGTAAAACCCCAAGAAGAAAAATGTTAATGTAAGTGAGCCAAGATTTTATTCCAAGTCTTTGGCAATTAAAATGTTTTGCATATGAAAGCCTTTAGAATATTTGCTATCATTATTGTATGCCTCAAATGCATCAGCTTTCATTTTCTAAACTGTAAAAAGGAAACAAACAAAGGAAACTAACTCCACTGTGTTTCATACAGATGTGCAGGGATGCTTAGACTATGTTTTCTATTTTCCCAAACCAGATGCTTAGGGATATGCTGTGGCTGGATGGTTTCTTTCTTATCGAGATGCTGTTTCATAGGCAGCCTGACTCTTCATTGATTATAGTGTATAATAATAGGATGACATGCAGTAATACACACACACAAAAAGATGTTCAAAGAGGAAAAAATTATGATAAGACACATCTTCTAGTAAGTTTTTTATTGCTGGTGTTTAGAGAAATCCACATCAATAATCCTTATTTAAAAATTTAAAAACAAAAAAAGTTAAGGAAAACTCTTTTAAATCTAAAGTGGGCTTCTGTAATTTACATGCAGGTGTGAACTGCATTTTGATGTTAATTTCTTGAACCTTTTGTATAAAAACTTTTTCTTTTTGTGATAAAAGTATGTTTAGTTTAACTTCAGGGGAAAAAAAAAAAAAAACTCAGAAGAGCCCTGACCTCCAACAACCCAAGGAAAAATATACTTACAGAAAAAAGTGTAAAAACATAAACTTCAGAAATTGCCATATCCTGTAAAACCCAAAACAAAACAAAATAAAATCAAACTCAAACCAACATTTTCTGTAGTTGTAATCCTACTTATTTTCCATGCTCATTAACTCATAAGATGTTTTTATTCACCCTTGGTGATTTGTACATTATTTTCAGCTAGGCAACAAATGCAATGCTGTATACTGTGATGAAAGAAGAGAATATATATTTAGGCATACTCCAGCTATGGGTAAAATACTTCTGCCTTTTGCAAATGTACATCAGACGTATTTTATAGGGAAAAAGTACAATGTTAGTCCAACAAATGTTCTTCTCTATGGGGCTTACTAAGAAAATTTTGTTTGTTTGTTTTGTTTTCTGGAGTTCTGGGCTGCACTACCACTGAATTACATTGCTAGCCTCCTTTTTTAAAATTTTATTTTGAGACACAGTCTCACCAAATGCTGTTGCTGGCCTTGAACTTGCAATCATCCTGTCTTAGCTCAGGAGTCCTTAAAGAATATAGGCATACACCTAAGAAATGTTACTTTGATATGTGTTAGTAAAATAATTTGTTTTCTAATTATCATCAACATGTAGTAATCATATAATTTAATGTGATAATGGACATGACTAATAATTCTATCCTTATGTCTGTTGAAAGTTGTAGGATGTATAAATGAATGTGAAATTAATTTCATATTCCCAGTGATATTTTTACTTTAATTTGATGACTGAAATTAAGGACTAATGGATCATTAATGGGAAATATAATTCAATAAAATATGATATATTTAATAAAACAAGGTCTTTAGAAAGATAAATTAGATGTATAAATTGCTTACATATATTACTGCTTGAAAAGAGATAACAGATAATATTTTCTGTTACATCCAGAACATCACTCTATATACTTCTAGTCTAAGACTTGTGATTGTTTTCTTTTGATTCTAACCAACTTGAATCAAACAATTTGTTTAGATGGTTTCCAAGTATAGTTCCCTGATACCCAACAACACATTCAGACATTTAACAAAGTTTGAACTAATGAAAAATACTTTACTGATATTTATTTAAAATAGGGCTAAAAAGAAGAGTGATTGTTTCTCAATATATGGAAAGTTTGGTAGGTGTGAGTCGCTGTAGAGACAGTAAGACAGAGAGAAATGGAGATGAAATATAGTATGGGGCCTTAAAGGTACACATGACACTTGAGGATGGGTGCTGTGTTTATACTTCGATGACATTAAAGGAAATTATAAAAGCATACAAAATTGCTATTTGGTGGGGAAGGGAAGGTCCCAAATGCAGATGGAGATAATGAGAGTAGGATTTTTCTGGTAAGTTTATAAAAGCTTTATATAAGATCCAGAATTTAAACATAAATTTAGGATATACACAAAAGAAAAGTTAAGGAAAGCATTGAATGAAACTGAATATAATTCTTATTGACTCATTAAGAGGAATTTGGGGATATTCAGATTTGAAATTTATTGCATTAAATGAAATTGTTTATAATTGCAGTGGAATCTTGCTATTTTGTATTTTTTCACTTTCAAATCTATAACTAAATGAAAAAGGCTTACATACCCATTTGAATTGTTTTTTTGCATAAAATATTATTAACATTTGAGAATAAATTATTTTGGGGAGTCTTTGTTTTTGGTTTTGTTGGCTTACACATGTATAAAGAAAATTTTCAAATATTTAAAAAAAGTAGAAAAAATAATGACATGAACCACAAGAATCCATCAAATAGCTTCAAGACTATAAAGCCATTTTGCTCTGTTTAACTTGATCAACTACTCTTCTTTCTGATTACATTATACTGAAGCAAATCTATTTATTACTCTTTCACAGTTTCTGACTCCTGAAATGGCTTATCAGCAAAGTTGTACTAGTAAAAACCTAGTAGCCATATAACTGATTTCTAAATATCACTGCTCACTTAAGGGAACTAGGGCACATTAGGGAAATGTAGTTCTAGGACTGAAGTAGAGTTCAAAATTCATTTGCCATAAAGTAATACTAAAACAAAACAAAAGCAAAATCATAAACAAGAGAAGGACAGATCAAAGGGCCCAAGAGAGTCTCTACTGGCCAAATTGAGGATATTTAAATAACAGTCTCAGTATCATTAAATAAAATAAAAGTTTATAAGTCCATATATATATATATATATATATATACACACACACACACACACACACACACACAAATAAGTAAGATATAATAGCTCTTCCACACAGGTAAGTGCTCATTCATTAAGATAAATAGAATGATTGCCATAGGAAATGACCATTTTTTCTGTAATCATTGCAATAAGTGATTCAGGCAAAAATCATCAATGGAATCTAAATCTGAAAAGAACAAGATACATATATACATTCAAATATTTCTCCAACAATTTGCTTATAATTAAAACAATTTTAAAAATCACACCATTTTCACCATGTAATAAATGCTAACATCACCAATAATGGTACCAATCTGCATTGTCTGCCTTACTATGTTACTCTGAGAGTGATACAATGTTATTTTATTTTTTTGACCAAAAATATACAATCTGAATCTGATCATAATGAAACATGAGGACTATCAAAGTGAAGGCAGATGTTACAAAATGAATGGGATAAACAGCTTCTAAGCATCATCAGAAAGGCACTTATCACTTTGGCCACGTTTCCATTGATTCATCTGATAGCACATTGAGTTCAAAAGGATCTAGGCAGTTTATTACTTATGAAAATAGAAATATTGGTGTTAGTCACCTAAGCCACTATTTTCAGAGAGTGACTATGTAGGCCAGGGATTGTTTACATGTACAGTGGAAGTATTTATAGAAAGAATTCAGATTGTAAGACAGTTTGACATTACACAGAGGCTGCTGGCAAACTTGGGCATTCCCATCCATGGAGATGTCAGCAAATTGGAGATTGAGGTTTTATTTATTTGTATTACTCTGGAATATATCAGGTGAAGAGGATGTCTCCATTTTTATTATTGGGAATGTAAGTCAATTTCCTCCAGTGGAATTACTTATCCATTTTTTCAGGAATGTCTGCTTATACATATATCCCTGAAAAGATAGTTCTGGAGAAACTGGGTTATTAATGTTTACATGTGTAGAAAGAAAGAGATTAGTGGCAAATTTTCTCCCACCAATAACTGAGCTCTACTATTAAAACACAAATGTCATTTTCAATACAGACAAAGAATAATCCAGAAGAGTAACAGAACACTACCCCGATAAAACCAGCCAGTATAATACCATGTCAAAGGCAGACTCCGCTCAGTTCCTGGCCTTGCTATAAGTAGTGCAACAGAAAATTACAGTGCAACTACTCTGTCTCTTCTCTTCTGTTTCCAAACAGAAATATCTAACAAGAAACTGCAACAGAAAACTCTCCACATGATCAATAAGGTCATATATCTAACATTGTTGGCAAAAACATTATAGGAAAAAAACTTACAAGCTCTATTATTGAAAACACTGAAATATGAATGAATAGAATTAATAGCGTAATCATGGTAACCCTTTAGTTGTCACCTTATAAAATTTAAGTTTTCAATAAAATTCTAAGACATCCAAATAAACAAGAATTTATGTTCCATAAAAAAGGGAGAAAATCTGAAAAAAAAATAGAAATTATCCCTGAGGAATTCCAGGAATTGGACTTACAAAATAAGCACTTTCAATCTGTAACAATAAATATATTCAAAGGAATAATAGAAATTGTGTCTGCAGAATAAAAGAAAAATAGGAGAATCACACCTCCTGAAATAAAGTATATAAATAAAGCTATAGAAATCACTGAAAGTATCCACATAGAAATTCTGTAGTTGAAACATAACTGAAATAAAATAAAATATTCACTACTGTGTTAAGATTTGAGTTAGCAAATAAAAGATTCAGCAAATCTTAAAGATAGGTCAATTGAAATTATCCAGATTGTAGAGCAGAAAGGAAAAATTATCTGAGTTTCAGAAACCTCTAAGATACTGTCAAATGTAATAACATACATAATAGGGATCAGGCTCCTTGTGGAAACCTGGAATTTTTATTTGCTTCATGACACACTTAGACTACTATTAGGTCAAAGTGAAAAAGCAATATGTGCTCTAATAAGTCACACTCAAACAATAGTGTACTGGTGCAAAAACAATTCAGTTCTTATACAGGAAAAAGGAATGGCAATGGTTCTTGCAGGCAGAATTTCTACAAAAATCGACACAGAAATACTGGGACCTCTGCTATCTTTACTAGAGAACAACATTGTCTATATAAAAAGGCAGAGTGAAATGTTTTCACATGGGAGCTTTGTTTTTTGTGACAGTCTGAGTAGCAGCATACATTACTTTCAACTTGATGTGTTAGATCAAACAAGTCATTTGTATCTCCCAGAAGAGAGCAAGGAAATGTAGTTTTCCTTTATGTCTTTTGGGGCAAGAAAAGAAAATAAAGTGCTCCCAAATTGAAAGCAAATGAGTAAAGTTATTTATTTACATATAATATAATCCTGTAGGAAAACCTAAAGTGTACACACACACACACACACACACACATACACACTGCTAAAGATCATGCTCAGCAAGATGGCAAGGATATGAAATCAATATACAAAAAAATTAGTTGTATTTTTATAAGCCAGTGCTGAATAATCTGAAAATGAAATTAACATTTCTACTTGGCATTAAAAAGTTTTTTTCTCAATAAGCTTTGGTTGGTAAGCCTATAATAACTAATGATAAATAAATATAGCAACATAACTGAGAGATGACAGATTATTTTGTTCTCTAAAATGTGTTATGGATTTCCAAGAGCATCAATGTAAGCTTTGAAAAGAACCATTGACCTTAAAGTAAGTCTAATGACTAAATTCAAATTTGTTTCACTTCCCATGCTGATTCTATTGAAAAATTTTACTGGGCTTTCTACTGAAAAATTTTTAAATGTAGCATAAACAATATACAGATACAATGATGATAGATTATTTAAAGGTACAGCAAGTCAAAAGGAAGAACACAACGTAGCTCTATTCAAATTTGATTACAAGTTTGTAGAAGAAAATTCTCTTTGAATGTATATTTTGGGTCTGCATTCTCTTGTGGAAGTTCTCTAATAATCTACTAACTGGTTCTTTAGGGACACATTAGTTTGTCTACTGGGGAGATGTGTCCTCAAATGAATGGATTTGTTTTGAGTTTGACAGACATCCTAAAACATGCACATGTTTCTACTTTACTGAGTGATCTGAAGAAATACATACTCAAAAATTCCCACCTCATATAAAGTCTTAAATTGTCTGGAGATAGCCACATATGTGCTCAAATCTCAATAAAATCACTTATTACTTACATGACTTGGGAGTGATCCCTTCACAGTCTAAACTTTCATTTTATTCTTGTAAAACAGATACAATATAACAGATTTTGGTTTTATTTACAAAATGAATAAGTTAATTTAGAAAGAATATTTAACTGATTATCTGAATGATGCTAAGTAGTTAAACACAAGCTGTAATTGCTTCCTTTATTCCTTCCTTTCTCCTTCCCACCCTCCTTTCTTTCACTTTCTCAGCAATAGTTCTTTTTGACATTCTATGGAATACAAGTTTTGTGTCAATGCTAAAGACATAATAAACTTGGATATCAATGTAGGTCATGTCTGTGAGAACCTCTTAGGCAAACATAGATAAGAAAAAGTAATACAATTATCAAGTGAATTTGAAAACATAGAAAGAAGGTTTATAACACTACAAAAGTATAAACTGATTGAAGGGATTAACCATGTAGAAATTCATATGGAATATAATTAAAAGACCATACAATAAGACAGTATATTGAAAAAATATTCAGGTTTATTTTTTAGTGGTTCACTTACTTATCTTTCAAAAAAAAGGCTGAGTTATGAAATTAACCTTAGCATTTTTAAAGAAGGTTTTTTTTCCTCCTTCTTGGTAATGGGGATTGAACCCAGAGATGCTTAACCCTGAGTCACATCCCTCTCCCTTTTTATTTTTTTTTAATTTTGAGACAGGCCTTCACTAAGTTGATGATACTGGCCTTGAACTTTTAATCCTTCTTTCTTATCCTCCTGAGTGATTGGGATCAGAGCTGTGTTCCAAGGGTGTGTGCCAACATGCCCAGCTAAAAAAGTTTTCATGTTAAAGAAAGAGTATGTATTTCACAATAGATACAAATAATTGTTATTTATACTAGCAATTTGTAAATATACTGAAAAAATCCTACTCACTAAAATAACAAATCAACAATATTTCTAAAAGTAATTTCAATAAACATAAAGTGTGTGTATATATATATATATATATATATATATATGCGCGTGTGTGTGTATATATATATATGTATATATATATATATATTTGAAAACATCGCTGCCATACATTATGTTTGAAGTAAATACTGTGGCACTGATTTAAAGGAAACTTTTCTTGTTATTGGATTAATCTACTTCTTTAATATAATTTCTAGAGTACAGAATCCTTATTTGTGAGAAACTTGCGTATCTTTTCAGTGATAAATCCTCAGCAAGCAACTAGAACAAACATCTTACTCAGAGGACAGGATTGACCATGGCTGAAGAGGGACACTGTGAAATCAGCCAAACACTGGAGGCAGAGAGAGAAATTGGGGTATTAAAAAGATAAAATCATTACATGAATAGTAAGCCATTTTAAAAGGTAAGTAGAAGTACTGTGAAGCAGATTTTTTTCTGAAGAGTAGGTAGTCACAAAAATATTTATAAAGTTTCATTACCTCCAAGTTGAAATGTTTGTAAACCATGAAATGTCATGCAGTTGAAATTAAATAGGATAAAATTTGGGTTATATGTAATATTTAAAGCACATGTCCTTAAAAACAGTTTTAAAATTAATTTTTAACTTAATCATTATATTTGGAAGCATAAAACAAAAAAACTATAAACAAAATAACTCACTTGATAAAAAATAAAGGATTAAAGTAGTTCTCAAAATGTAAAATAAAATTGATATGTATGTGAGAAAATGTCTATATTATTAAGTAAGCATAGAAATGCACATTAAATATGCACAACAAAATAATTTTCTCATCAAATTGTCAAAATTTTAAAAATAAAATGATATTCTATTAAAATACCTCTTAGTGTTTCTAGTAAAAATTTAAGTCGGTAGAAAATTATGTTAAATATATTCATGCTAATTTGCAGAAACTTCAAATTGTTCAAGGTTGAATTACAATGGGAAAAATGGTTGTAATCTAAATGATCTACTGAAGGAAGGTATAATGAGATAACAAAATGATAAGTCATTTAATAGAGTCTTTAAAAAGGTAAATTGTTTGTTATTGTGACATTTTATAAAGGGAGATTGTTATCTGGATTTTTTAATATGGCATATATATTAAAATTTTAAGGGAATTTACTTTTGAATATTGTTAGTAGGGATATTGTTTTCTTCTTACAAATTCCATAGTGTTTAAGATTTCACAAACACTCAAGGATAAACAAACACAATATTTATACACATAACTATATACCTTCTGCCTACAAATTGCTAATAAAAATAAAATGTAGACTCAGCTTTAAATGTCAAAAAACAAAAAGATGCTTCTGGAGCATTTAAAATTTTCTGTGGAATTTCTTTAAATAGAGTTATATGTTCACGTAGTGGACTATTGTATACAAATATGCAATGGCAGTATTAAGCTCATCAAAGTTCTGGATAGTAAAATAAGTGGAAAGTACGTCAAAATAATAAATATATAGGTAGCCTCTTATTTATTTTCTAGTCCATATTTCTGCTGAACAGTATAAAAGTCAAAGGGGAATTTTAATTTTGAATCTATGCCCAATTCATGTCAAGATTTGCATTGTGTGTTCTAAATTGACTCAAAAAAATTAATTCATTATTAAACTACAGCCATTGAAATAAACTTGACTTGTCTTTAAATTGATATTTCTTCATTGAGTAGGATTACTTGTCAAATATTGTAGACAGCCAGTGCCTATAAAAGTGGATAGATGACAAACTGACTGTTTAAATGAGTCATTAAAATTCAAAGTTATCTCTCTTAAAAGCAAATGAATTTCCATTATACAGCATCATACAGTTCACCATTCAGGGTGTATTGGAATTAGAGATCTCGGAGGACATATATGTAAATAATTTGGTGTATTATTATTTCTATTATTGTAATTAATAGAGTGATTATGTATTTTGACTTTAAAAGTAGAATGGGCTTTGCCCAAATTGAAATAAAAAATTATCCACTAGAAAAAGAATCATAGTGGAATTTTTTTTTAAATCCTGAAAGAGGAATACATTTCCCTGAGACAGGCAGTCTTTATGCTGTTACCTACTTATTAAATTGGCCTATAAGTACATTCTCAAAGTTCAGATGAATGATCTGCTTGCGGTATTAATCCCCATGGAATATGTTTAGACCAAAGCTTTATGACCTCTATTTATTATGGCAGACAATGTTACCAGAAAATATCCACTTTTAAAATCTTATTACTGTCAAATTCTTTATCTAGACCAGTGACTTGACATTCTCGCATGAGTGAGCATTAAAGCTTTTGCCTTTTTAACCTCATGATCCTGCAGCATAAATCATTTATAGAAGATTCAATTCTCTGTGTCTTTTCAGTGTTATTGGAGACTTATCATTCATTCTGGTCTGTGTTTTCAAGTTAAGTATTCCATGTTTGCTTTTCTTTCCTGTTCTTCTTCTTCCTTCCCTCCCTCCCTTTCTTCCTTCCTCCTTTCATTCTGTCTTTTCTTCCTCCCCCAAAAATTGTATGTTCATTTTTATGGTAATAATTTTCTATATTTTTTTTGAATTTATAAGGGCACATATTGAATTAGATTTCTGGGTTCTTTTGTACCGCAGCTTTTGGAAAAAAAAATTCATCAAATTATTTATTTTGTTTTTGGTGCCATAAAAGCTTCCTGCATTTAAAGAAATAGATATCCATGTAGTTGAGGACATAGACATTTCTGCATTAAAAAACCCCACAGAAAACACAGACAAGCTATACCATTTTATTAAATTCAGTGGCTAATTCTTAAGTAGAACATTTTGACACATTGAGTTTGGCCTTTGTGTAAGAAATAGGTTTTGCCAAAGAAAATGACTACATTTTTATGACTTTATGATAAGTAAAGAATGTATATTCTAAAAGACTATATTTATGTCTTTTTAAATATAAAAATGTTGTGCTAAAATATAGATTAAAATACAATTGTGATAATTATACACTATTATAAACTAATATCCCATATCATGATATTTCTATATTATGAATTACTAAGCTCTCCTGTTCCATTACATCATAGTAAAAATGAGCTTATTCTCTGACATACGTTATTCACATTATTCAAAATACATGCCATCTCAACTTTTCAAATAAGATTACTTCTGTCTCTTCTGACTTTTTCAATGTAATCTATTTTTAGACAGTGATATATTATTTTTATCTTATATTTCCATCTTTTCTTCTATTATCATCACATTGTTTCCTGTCCAGACACTTATTTCTTATAGTGTTTCTCCTGTAGGCAGTTTTAGTATTTGAACACTCCTTTTCCCAAGATAAGATATTTATAATTATTATTTACAAAGTTATTACAAAACATTCACTCCCGCACCCACTAGTTTAGAATGGATCTAGGACTGGGAAAAGGTGGCAAACTATTAACATAATTTCCTTTAAACAAACCTTTAAAAAACCTTTTCCATAACAAATGTGAATAAAACTATGCACAGAAGTGAACTGCTTCATACAATTGATGTTTTCCTTGATAGGTTTTGTGCCCTAGTAAAAGGACTAGATTCATCATCAGTATTATAAACACTTGGTATAGTCAATTATGTAAATTGTGATTTGATTATGCAGGTAATTCCTAAATATTCACTGCATTATTTTAAAGTTGTGCATATAAGACAAATAACAGAAATTACAGTTAGTCTAGATTTGATTCACAAGACTCTTTCACTGTGTACCAATAAACTCCAAATGTGTTTTTCTAGGTCATATATTTACATCATGTTTTGATGCAATGATGTAATGAATGTGTTGTGCATGTGTGTGTGTTATGCATTTAAAGTTTTATATATATATATATATATATATATATATATATATGGTTATCTGTACACACACATATACACATACATTAATATAATGGACTAGAGGTACAAATATAGATTCACTCTTTTATGTGTGACTAATTTTCTTTTAAGATGCCAATGAATTCAGTCAATAAGACTCTTTGAAACTGGGTGAGAGAACAACTGGATAGCTATACAGAAAATAAAATAAAACTTTGTTCCTACCAACTGAAAGCAAATACAAAACTTATATATAAATTATAATATTTTAATTGTTTACATAAAATATAAAAATCAAAGCAAGTTTTGTGTTAAAATATAAAAATTAACTCTATAAATGTCATATAATTAAACATAAGAAGAAAAAGCTAAAAAGATTTAAAATTAAAATATTGAAGAAAACGTTCATAATATTATGTTGGTTAACACTCCTTAAACGGGACACATCCCATCAACTATGAAAGAAAAAGTGATGAAATGAACTCACCAAATTAAAATTCTTGCTCTTGAAAAGATGAAATTATAACAGAGAGTAAAGATATTACTGTATCTTAAAAATCAGGAGACTTCCAATAGTACTAAAGCATATGAATTTTAGAGAGTCAGTGGGTATCCAGAACATGGATAAAAATGAACCTTGTAAAATTGTGATGGATCCTGTTGGTGAGATGCACGCATTTCTTCAGCGTTCTTTTTTATGTGCCAAAGACTGTTCATCACAAATATGACTGACTTACTGAGAATTTCTGTTACTAGCTGTAAAAGCCAGATATTTGGTCTCAGCATAAGATAAGGTAGAATTGTCAGTCCCACTAGATGTGAAGTTAGTAGATGACACAGATACAGACATTTTTACTTGCTGGTTAAGAAAATACTGAGATATTTTATGTAATTCTCTCCAATGTAATTTATTAATGATAATATTTTTAAAAAATATTTTTAGACATTGATTGGCCTTTATTTTGTTCATTTTTATGTGGTGCTGAGAATTGAACCCAGTGTCTCACACAAAATTAGTAATAAACATATATGTAAAAATTGTGGTTAGTAGTAAGCGTATAACTTTTAAGTGGACAACCCAAAATAAAAGGATAATAGGTAAAGAGTTTCTTTAAATAACTATCCAGTATACTTTGGTAATGTATTGCCTAATACTATTATTAGTGATTAATTTTTATTTAATTTTGTATATGCATTTCATATGCTTAAAATATATATTTATATACATATAATACATATGCATGATTTCATAGTCATTTTGGAAACTAAAATGAATACATACGCATTTCTGAAATTGTGCAATTTTGTGAGTATATACTTACCAAAAAATTCTGATAATGTGATTCTGACTCAACTTTTTCAGTTCTATATTTCCACTCAGCCATGACTTAAGTAGTTGTAGCCTCAATATATTGTTCTGCTTATAACTTATTTTAGAAGAAGCCTGTTTTTTTGTTTTCTGAGGAATTTGGGTAAAATTATGGCTTAGAATGAAGGATGCATGTGAATATGTAATAAATAATATATATTACATACAGTTATTAATATCAAAATATTTTAATATTAATAAAACACAATTAAAGTAATAAATTAAATAAGTTCTGGAAAAACTACTTTTAAAATTTTTAACATAGGTTGAATAATTACTTATAAAAATAGTTGGGCATTTTATTCCTTAAGATGAATCATTCAATGGAATAATAGTTTAGTATTTAAATGTTAGAGATATACATTATAGACAATTCATTAAGTATAATTTTCTGTATTTCTAGGTGAAAATTATATAGTGAAGTTGAATACAGAATTCTTCCAACTTTTAACAAAAATAAGAAAAATTGCTTAACAAATTAGCCAAAACTTTAACCAGAATCTAAACAGAAAATCTGTAATTTCCTCAGAAATAAGTAACCAAGAAATGAAATGGAAGAATCTAACACTAATGATTGTCCCAATAACTTAATGAAAGTACTAATAAAAATGCTAAGAAGAAAAATACTTGCCCAAATCAGACTGAGGGTATAAACAGGTAATCTGGGAACATTTGAAGAAAAAATACAGAAAGTAGGAATCCAATTTAAACTACTGAAGAATTTCAGGAAACACACAAAATCTACCTGACCTTGCCCTTTTAGGGAAATGTGTTGAGATTATAAAATAATCTGGTTCCATATCTTTTCCTTATACATTGTCTTAGGTTTAGGATACATCTATCAACAACAACAAAAAAAGACCTTTCACATAGTTTATGTATTAATATCTTATAAGACCAAGAAGAACCCATGTTTTTCTGTAAAGGTAAAATCCATACCCAGCTAAGAAATCTCCTATCCACCTGGTGACAGAAAATGAAAGACAACCAAGCTTCAAATAATACACTTATAAATTTGTAAGTATAAGATGAACAAAATATTCAATAAGCCAGAAAATAGTCCAAAGATGTTAAGAAAAATTTAAAAAGAGGGAGCTGGGGTTGTGGCTCAGTGGCAGAGCGCTTGCCTGGCATGAGTGAGGCACTGGGTTCGATTCTCAGCACCGCATATAAATAAATGAACAAAGTAAAGACCCATTTAAAAAAAAATAAAGGAATCTCTTTAAAAAATAAAAAAAATAATTAAATAATTTAAAAAAGAAAAATACAAAAGCAAAAACAAAAAGAAAATATGTATTGCACTGGGAAAAACACCAGACTCAAAGGAAAAAATGAATAACTACAATTAAAATTTATCTAAAAAATAGAATAAGATCAAGATGTATAAGAATCCAGTCTTCTTTTGTTGTTAATAATGTAGTTAGTTTCTAAATAGCTAACTAACTTTTTTTAAGGTAGACTCATCAGTATATATAGGTATCTTCTATTATAGCAACATTCTCGATGCAAAATGGTGAACTGAGGACTTTTTAAACATTTAATCTCTGTTTTAAACTAATAGAAATTATAGTTTAAATATTTATCTTAAAGTCTCCTTTGAATTAATAATAAAATTAAATACTTCTGAGTAACAAAGAAAGACAAAAAGAAGACTGGAAGTTTGGTCTGGTATCTCAACACCCTACTGAGAAACAAAACAAAACAAAACAATGCTTCCAATAATTTCAAACATGGCAGAAAAATAAAAAAAAAGGTTCTTACATAATACCAGCAGCCAAAGCCATGTTGTAAATGGAGGCAGAAATTGTTCTTTCTGCCCAGATATTGTGAAGCAGATCACTGCATATTTCTTGCCCTTGACCTAGCTCAAAAGCAGAGAGGCAGACCAAGGAGTAGAAGCTATGCAAGGTCTATGCATAGCACATACATCACCAAGGTGTCAAATACACTATTTGTGTGTATGAGATACCTAAGTCACTCAAGATCTATCTGAGGAAAAAAATTATATTCAATAGGGAAAGAGTGCAAAGAATGAATAATCTATCTAAAGGGAAAGGCATGAGTGGGTTTATGTCCCCTTTCTAGCACCACTAAACGAGCTCCAAAAAAAAAAAAAAATATAAAAAGTACAGGAGAAACTTGTTGGCCAATTAGGATTTGGAATACTTGGGAAAACAAACCTACCAGAAAGACATTTGAAAATATACTCAGGGTGAGTAAAGAAACATGGAACTTTGCAGGTAAATGGATGGCATTGGAGAAGATAATGCTAAGTGAAGTTAGCCAATCCTAAAAAAAACTAATGCCGAACGTTTTATCTAATACAAGGGGATGACTCATAGTGGGGTAGGGAAGGAGAGCAGGGGAGGATTAGATTAATTTTAGATAGGGAAGAAGAGTGGGAAGGAAAGGGAGGGGGAAGGGGATTAGCAGGGATGGTGGAATATGATGGTCATCATTATACAAAATACATGTATGAAGACTTGAATTTGGTGCCAACATACTTTATATACAGAGATATGAAAAATTGTGGTATATATGTATATTAAGAATTGTCATGCAAAAAAAGAGTACATGTATAATGGCATAAATTTTTTAAAAAAGCATGGAACTTGTTGAAACTGACAGGAAAGTACTGGATGAAATGGTTATAAGTATATTATTTTACAGGACCCAAGGATAAAATGGTTCTTTGAAGGGAAAATTAAAAATATCAACATATAAGATGTGTGATGGATTGTATGTGTATATAAATTATACGGAGCAATGATGTCAAAATGAATGGAGAAAAAGACTCCGCAATGCTGAGATCCTACTAGAGGTTCCTAGGAGTAACCTCAAGAAAGTAAAACACTGTTGATAAGAGCAAGATTACAGCTGCATTAATTTGCAACATATCTTTCTAAAAAAAGTATATTTATACAGAAAAAAGAATGGAAGGTATTCTTCAGAGGAGAATGTGCAGAAGAACTTTGCATTTCCTAAAATAGAAGTATATTACATAATAATTACTAACTCAATACAGTTATTATCCCTTGTTTAGAAAATTTTTTGTGAAAAACTATTACAAAGTTGTCTTTACTAGTATGTCAAATAGCATATCATGCTAACATGAACAGTAACACCATGGCATTTATATTATAAGAGTTTTGAGTAAGTATATGATCATTGATGCTTCAAATACGTACCTGAAACGTTTTTCAAATAAGCATTCTATATTTTTTTTCAGGTCAGATTTCTTTTTATTCAGAGTTAAGACTCCTAGCATATAATTATAACTGAAAAATTTCCTCAAATCTACCAAGGCTTCTCACTTATTCACTGAAAAACTTGGTATAGTGCTTAAAGTATCCAATCATGTAGGTTTGTTCTTTTATAAATCAAACATGCAAACAATGAATAAATAAGCAGTCAGTTGGTAGATTCATGGCAATGAATGGGGTGTAGAACATTTGTTCAGCTTGACAGGTGCAAACATTTCTCTACTGATGATTTATATAAATGTCCAAGGTGTATTCATTTTACTGAGAGGAAAAAAAAATGTGAAAACCATAAAGTGCAAGGGAAAGTGTGTGTTATTGGAAGGTCTGATATTATATATAAGTTATAACCTGAATATTTCAGAGTGACTTTGATAGTCCTATAACTGTAGTTTCTCAAAAAAGAGAACATAGACTCGTCTCTGTGATTATTTAAATGCAAGTCCAACCCAAGGTTGCAATACATTATTTTTATAGTTTCCTGGTGCTAGAAGTTTAAGTAAAAAATTTCAAAACCTATCAAAATTTTAAAACTACAATATAAACCTTACAAAGATCTATGATATGGGAGCAAAACATTGGGACAACTAGGTATATCCTTGATTAGACTCAGGAAAGAACAAAGTTATATTTTCAATACAAAGATCCTTGAGAGAAAATATCCTAGTTTCTTCAGCAATAACAGTACCAATATCACAGAAGAGAAGAATACCTTCTATTATGTTACAGTTGTAATTTGTATTGTTAATACAATGTCTGATTTCTGCAAAACTAGGAATAAAAAGATGTTTATTAAACATAAATGTATACTTTGTGTACAATAGCTTAGATTCTATGGAAAGCACGACCTGAGACAGGGGCTTAGAAATATAGTAGGACACAGGATTGCCTAAAAGGAAGTGAATGGAAATAATACAGAAGAGGACAAACAAGACAATTGAATTAACCTGGATATACTAAAGGCAACTGGTGCTGATTCCTTTAGGGCATTATAACTAGCATAATGTATCTCAGAATTTTCAGCTCTGGAGGGCCAAAGATGAAGAAATTTATTTACTGGCTTCAGTCTTCAAAGATGAACTGAGGTGCTCAGGACTTTAAATCCCTCTGCATCTGGGTTATGCATATCTCTTCTGCTTTAGGGTAGTTTAGGTTTGATGTGCCTCTGTGGTTTAGAGTAGGGGGAATTAACTGGTATTTCTTCATACTTCCTAACCTACCTCTTTGTTAACCTTTTCTAGATATTGAAAAAGAGAAAGCATAAGAAAAAGTCATTTCTACTCATTTAATTGAGTAAGGTTACAATCTCCTTTACTGATTGTGACCCATGTCTGTGGGCTGAATCTTGACAGGAAAGGTCTCATTTTTTTAGCACACATTTTAGGTACTGGATTTCTCTGAGGGTATCTGATAACCTCTTTAAGCTGACCCACACCTGTCAGCCTGCACACAACAGCTTGTACAGTTGCACATGGCAGACTAATGCTGTTAAACAAGATGAAGTCTATGACCTCATCCACTCTCTTCAGTTAATTCTTGAACTCTTGGACCCATCTTTTGTGTCACTCCTGAAACTTGAGATACTCTGGGGCCACCAATCCCAAATCTGTATTTCTCTATGTGGAAGTTCTTGACTGTATCTTTGGCTGAGAAACAGAGGATTAGGTAAATTGATAGCATATTTTGCCAACCAAATCACTCCCGAGAATGAAAGGTTTATTCTACCTTCTGCTGGTAGCACTGCGGAAATGGTTTCCAGTTCTCAGTCTTCTTGGTGATTTCTGAGTTGAAGAAAAGAGCCTTGTCCAAAGTTTTGCCTTCTTCCAGGTGCAGTCAACATGCAATAGTTGCATAATGTGAGGGTGTGAAGGCCTGGCTCTTTAATTCAGGTCAACTCAGAAGTTGAGAAGAAGATTAACATTAAACAGGGACGAGAGGTGGGAGGGAAAGGGAGCGAGAAGGGAAATTGCATGGAAATGGAAGGAGACCCTCATCGTTATACAAAATTACATATAAGAGGAAGTGAAGGGAAAGGGGGGGAAAATCAAGGGAGAGAAATGAAGTACAGTAGATGGGGTAGAGAGAGAAGATGGGAGGGGAGGGAAGGGGAGGGGAGGGGGGATAGTAGAGGATAGGAAAGGCAGCAGAACACATCAGACACTAGTATGGCAGTATGTAAAAACGTGGATGTGTAACCAATGTGATTCTGCAATCTGTATACGGGGAAAAATGGGAGTTCATAACCCACTTGAATCAAATGTATGAAATATGATATGTCAAGAGCTTTGTAATGTTTTGAACAACTAATAATAATAAAAAAAAGAAGAACCGAGAGCTGCCCATAGGGTTTATTGAGTCTTTCATTGTAACTGTGCTAAACTACACCTTAACTTCTGCTGATCCTTAAGAATTCCTTGCAATCTCTGATACAGGTGTTAGTCCCCAAAGCACTCCCTAATAAACATCTTGCTTCCTATAGAATATGACTTGAGAAAGAGTGAAAGGGCTTCTCTATTCTCAAAGTGAGGAAATATCTTTCTCCAGGACACTGCATTTCCCTAAAGAGAAAACCTCCTCAGTTAGGGGTAAATTTAGTGTTAGGTGTATATCTCTGAGGAAATATTCCTGAGTGGAACTTGGTTCCTATCTCCAGTATATTTCTGAATATATGGTTGGAGAGCTCCTTCTGTTCTCAACTTGGGGCTAGTCCTTATTTCTTACTGAACTATAAGAAAAACTCTTCTCAACATCTGACTTTCCTTTTTTCTTTCTAATGTCACCAATTCTTTGATGTAAATTTATCTGTTTTTCTTCCTCAACACAACAAAATATATTTATTTACACTTACGATACCCTAGTAACTGAGTGAGAAGAGCATATTCATCAATATCATGCTTTATAAGTATATATATAGCATGTATTATCTTTAAGTTTGTGCTATATATTTAATAATGTCCATTAGCAACAAAGTTGATTGTGCCTTTTCACCAAGTTGAAAACAAATTTATTTTTATACTGTTTTCAAGAAGCAAACAAAAACACAGTATATCTTCGATTATCTTTCAGATTTTCATTATAATGCATTACTGTTCTTTTGCTTGTATGTTTAATATTACACAGCTTTGTCTTCATTTACCCTTCAGTTACTGAGGTGAAAATTCTGACCTGGAGCATACTAATTACTTGGCTTATTAGCTTCACATTACATCAGTAATGGGGTGATAGCCAGCATAATTACTATGACTTGAAAAATTATGCCTTGTTTTACTATCATGAACTTTGAGATGTTTTCAATATTTTACAACTCTTCTAAGGTTGTTAAACAGAATGTTCATGCTTTAAACTTTTAGGAAGAACAAGTAATATTTTCTTTTTGAAAATGCTCTTTTAATACTGAAACAATAATCTGTAGAGAGGGGTAAAACTTATATTTTTGTTATTTCTGGAACATCTTTCATGATCTCAGTTCAGTATAAAGATTACCTCATTTAATAGAATTATTTTCATATTATTTTTTAATTGTAAGAAAGCAAATGTATTTTAGATAAAACTTCTGATTCTTGAATCTTAGTGCATATGTAATACAACATGAGAGTAAACAAACTGTAACACAGCATCAATTGATTTCCAGAATTGATTTCCTGGATGATAAAAGTTTATGTCCATCAGTAAACCACATATGATCCCTCCTAAATCTGCACCCTTATTTACCTGAAGGGGATACAGGGTGCAAACAACCTTTCTTGCCTTACTAGAAACATCAATCCATTCTTCCATTTTTTCGTGATTATGGAATCATAAATTACAAGAAAAATTCATTGAAAACAAATAATCATCTACCCTGTCTTTGTAAGACTTTCATAATTTATATCAAGTGCTTTAAGGAAAAATCTGAGGAAAGTCATGGATTTAATTTTATAATTAAGTTTAATATTTTCTTCCATGCTAAGTGTTATACCTGACTATCAGTAGGAATAGTTATAATTTTGCTTATCAGAATAAGGTCTCATGAATTTCCACAATGACTTATATGAATGATTATCTATTTTTCATTTTATTGTGATCTTAATGTAATTAATATGTTGGGTAACAACAAATTTGATGACTTCAACAGAATTAATCAAATCAAGGGCAAGGGAGAAGAAATTTCAGTTAGATGAAAGAAAAAAATATTCCATATATGAGAATAAACTGAATTGCTAAGATGAAGTAATTGATTAAATATTTATTGCATGTCTGTTCTGTTCAAGGTATTTTTTGGATGTTGGAGAAACAACAGAAAACAACTTAAATCCATGTCTACATGAAGTTTTTGTTCTAATTTTGGAGTGGGATAAAAGTATAAAAATAAAACATTGTTATAAAGATATTGCTAAAGAAATACATATATATTTGGAGAGAAGAAAGGTAGCAAAAAGATGGGGTAGAAGGGTTGCTTTATTAAAATAAGATTATTCAGTAAAGTTTTACTAAGTAGCAATTATTGTTCAACCTCCATGACAGAATTTAATAACTTAAAACAATAAACATTTACTATTTTTCACAAGAATTTGGGACAGCCAGGTTGTTCTTCAGTTCTGGGTCATGCTTGGCAAATACTAGTTAGACTTGCTCATGCATCTTTACTCAAGAGGTGGGTTGGCTTGGCTGGCTAATCTAAGAAAATGTCCCTCACATATCTGGCAGTTCTCAGGCTATTGGCTGGGGAAGCAAAATGATTGGGATATGGACATCTTCATTATCATCATATGAAAGACTAACAAGACTGTGCATTTATCAGCTTGGCAGAGTTTTAAGACAGGAGCGATGTATGCAAGGCCTTTGAAGCATAGACTTGGAACCTGCACATCATCATTTCCACTTTATTCTACAGTTCAATCAAATGACAAGACAGCTCAGATTTAAAGGGAAAGGAAATGGATTCTTCTTTTGAATGGAAGACCTGCAAAGGACTATTGCTAAGAGGTGTGGATATAGTCGTTGTTTGTAACTTATCACCATGACATTAAAGAAAAACCTGGAAAGATTGAAAAAATATGGCTTGATGCTAAGCTTTCTGCCTAATAAAATGAAAAGGTAAAATCAATGGGTTACTAAATTCTGAGGGAATCCAATATATTCTTTAAATCAGATTATGAGAGATAGATGTTGGCCATCATGCTTAACAATTTTAAAAAGATATCAAAGAGCAGAGATTTAAGACTTATTTTTCAAGTGTATTGATTCAAAATATAGCATATCCATACTATAGGTCAAGGATTCTGCTATGAAACAGGACATAGGAATGAAAAGAACAGTGTTTTTATGTATAGAGGTTTTTATTTGCCTAATCTCTATTGTCTGTCATGACTATTATTTCACTTACTGGTTATATAGATCTTTTTTCCTCCTTTACAAATTTTTGCAGAATTTTAGTGTGATGAGGGAAGCAGAAAACAAACAATAAATATCTGCTCAGTGTGCCATAATATGGGAAAATAATAAGCAGAAGCACAGCCAGGTCATCTGATCAAAGAGGTCTAGGAAAACAGAGAAGTAAGTGAAAAGCTGGACTCAGGGCTTGAGAAAGGTTAACCAGTCAGAGCTACAGGGAGAGGACTTCTCTGTGCCATAGGAACTAAAAACATACAGTTTATGAGTTCTTGGACAGTTAAACAATGCGACAGATGGGTTAGTGGTCCCACATCTGCATGTTTATCTTTAAACAGATACCACCATGGCAATTTTAATTTTAACCCTTGAGCTAAATTTAAAAATTTTTGTTGGTGTGTTTTACCTTGGTATGCCATTTCACACTATATTAGTTTTATCTATAGGTGGTTTCAGATAAATTAGCAAATAACAGGTTTGGGGGAGCAGCCAATGCCTACCATGGAAAGCTGGTTAAACATGGTCACAAGATGCTCACTGTGTGACCTTCAACAGAAGACTTGAAACTTGGTGCTAAAATTGCAAATGTGGGAGAAACAGGGGGTGGGAGGGTGGGAAGAGACATGAAAAGACTTTTTGACCCAGTGAAACCACATTAGGAAATGGAAGGTATTTCAATGACAAGGTTTCCAGCTTTTACTGTGATTCTCAGCCAGCTCTAAAAGCTGATTCTTTAAATTTCAAAAGCAGCTAAGTTCCACATGAGTGATTAAAGAATAAGGATATGCTGGCATTGAAATATTAGTTCAAAATATAAGCTGTGCTAGATTAGCAGTACTATTCCTTTGCTATTAACATTTTAAACTTTATTCAGTTGGACAGGGTAACCTTAAGCCATATGGCAAAAGGCTAGCTCCGGATTTCTTCATTTTGGAAGCCATGACCATGACTGGTTAAAGACATACAAATAAATAAATACAGACATATATTATTAAAAATTGAACACAATGTGAATGCCTAAAATATAGCAGATTTAATGGCTAAGGATATTGGAAATATCTGTTCCTTGTATATCTAGGGATTACATTTATTCCCCAAATCATGAAGGATCTAAAAGCTTCTTAGGGAAAAACTACTTCAGAATTACATATCAAAACTCATTAACTAGGGAATGTGGGAATGTTCCTTCTCAGTTTAGATCTTAAAAGAAAATGTGGAGGACAAAGAAGGAGGAAATGAGATCTGGAGGGCATGATAGATGAGTCTATAAAGAAAATGAATATGCATCCAGGACTGTGTTCTTAGAGATGGTTATGAAGTTTGTCCAAGATCAGTACTAGTATCTGAATCAAATACAAAAAGGAAGTATATCAGAGAACAGATTGCAATGACTCCACTGGAGGACACAAAGATTCAAATTCTTTTAAGACTCACTCACTTGAAGTTGGATAAAGAATATTTTTTAAGAGCAAATAGATATCATTCCCTAATCAGGACAAATGTGGTTAATAATTTTTGGTCATCCACCACTGGAAGTCAATTCCAGCCAAAAAAGTGGAAGTGATTGCTCAGGGAAAAGTATCAGAGTACAATGAACCAGGTTCACACACTGATTCCAATGTTTTTGGGCAATTCACTGTTTTGAGTTACAAGTCTAAATATTTCACTTCTAAATGGTACCTAACTCACTGTTGATATTGACAACAAGTGAAATAATTACCACTTTTAAAAAGATTATATTAGTTCATTATAGGTATACACACTACTAGGGTTTATTTTGACATAATTATAAAAGCATGAAATATAATTTGCTTCAATTTAGTCCCCAGACATCCCCTGTTCCTCTTCTCCTTAAACTTACCCCCCAACTGTTTCTATTCCTCTACTCTACTGATATATTGTCTATTTCTTTATAGTTTTTTTTTAATTAATGCACTATGGATATACATAAACAGAGAGACAAAACCACATAGATACAGTCATTTGATACTTGACAAAGGTGCCAAAAACATATGTTGGAAAAACAGCCCTTTTAACAGATGGTGCTGAGAAAACTGGATATCCATATATAGAAGAATGAAATTTGATCTTTCCCTCTCTCTCACCCTGACCAAAAGTCAACTTAAAATAAATCAAAGATACAGGATTTAAACAAGGTAGTTACTATTACTATGTTGATTGTACCAAGACATTTGGTTAGTTTTCCAAACTCAAATTGCTTATAAATGTCATAACTCTAGTTATATTAAGTCAGTCTGATACTAGAACTTGTACTCCAACACCATATTCTAGAAAGGGACTGTGTGCATAGGTCTGTAAAGCACTAATATTTAAATATTGGAAATGGAATGGATATGTAATGATTTGTGAGATAATCAATGTGAAGGATAAGACCCCCATGTATCAAAGAATATAATTTTCGGATATATCTAATTTAATCAAGGGTGTAATGATTTGAACGGTAATTGACAAGTGACATGTTTCTCATGTTATCTTCTATAGAGTTTTCTTCTTGCCATGTTTTTGATGGGAGCTGAGGATAAAGAGTAAGATTGGATTATTTAGTAAAATTCAACAGAATTGCTATCTTGCTCATTAAAGCAATTAGGAGCTTCAGAAATAAACAAAACTGACGGCATGGGAATTTTAATATGAAGAGTCAGTCTCAGACACTACTTGTTTTTTATTAATAGGTCATCACACCCCTTAGATAGGTGGAATATCAAGATATATAAGGCCCAAACCAAAATGATCCTCAGGAATACAATTTATAACTCACTAAAATGAGATACCCAAATTTTGCTGTTTAAATATTATTTTAGTTAAAACTTTATAAAAGTGTTACAGTCATCAGACATGCCACGATTTTTCCAATTCTAATATTACCTTTTGATTGTGTCTGCTGTATAAATGTACATTGCATTTGTTTTAGAAGTGATCTGAAACCTAATGCCAAATAAACAACCTCCCCAATCTTGTAAAATTCATTCTAAGCTATCATGCCTGTCAAAGTAGTTGGCAGGTGTTATATAAATATTCAGATACCTAGAATCTATGAATATTTATGTGTTAAAGTTGCATTTATTTTTACATACCTTGTAAATAAATAGGCAAAGACCTGTAAAAGAGAACAATTTAATAGTGTCAGGTGGTCTATAAATAAATTCATCTACGTGTGTGATATGGATTTTAAATTAATTCAAAGTAGAATACTGAATGCGTTTTCATCATGAAAAATTGCATAATCAAATAATTTTTAGAAAATCTGAGTCTAATAGTTAACTGGTAATCTGAATGTAAATGGATGTTTTAAAATTGACCTCTTTGAATTATGAAATTATCATTTGCAACTGTGTGAATAATTAGAAAAATAAATTATTTAGTTTTTGTTTCCTTTTTACAAATAAAACTAAACAGTACTTGGGCAGAATGTGCATATAACTGAACGTTGGGAAGGAAGGAATTATCTAGGAGAGTATTTGTGTGCCTAAGAATGTGATTCACTGTCCCTGCACTCACTCTTCCCACATAAACTGACAAAATGATACATAATCTCACCAGCTCATTTGGGTAGAAGGTGTTGATGATGATGCCAAATTCTCTAATAGGATTGCTGTGTCAATTAATTAATATTGCTCAAAAGCTAAAATACTTCTTAATTAAAAAAAATAAATTCATTGTTTATTGTTAGGGACTATGACACTCCTGGTAGAACAGTATTTGAGAACTTTAAATTTCTAATTTAAAAGAAGAGAAAGAGCCATTGAAACTGATTTCAATAACCTGGGAACTTTTATTTTCCTTAGTAGGTAAAAAAATATCAAGTAAGAAATCATCTTGTGTAACTCCTTAAATCTGACTCAAAGATGTCCATTTCCAATGAAGACTCTTATCAGTCATAAGAGACTGATTTCCACACTCAATTTTATTTTGTCTTCTTTTAGCCCCATCAGAAATCAAACCAACCACATGGAATGGCTGGGTTTCGGGCAGAAAGTGTAACAGGGAGCAACACGGTGAATTGGTTTGATAACTGTAACATACATAATGTTTCTAAGGAAGTTCGTTTTTTGGTATCTTTTGTGCCTTGCAGTAGCTAGTCTATAAACTCTACAAGATTTTATTAGATGTTACAGAAAGTGCTTCTTTCCTTTGTGTCAATTACAAATTGATTTTCAAGTAATAAACAATATTATATGATTTTATATGAATGTTCAATCAGGATCTTTTAACATTGCAAAAACTTTTACAACTCCTGATGTTTAAGACAACATCCCCTAATTTTGGTGAAAACTACACTGACACTAGAAGTCTTTCTACACATATGAGTGTTCTAAATTGTATGTAATACTTTTGGTTTTTAATATTTATTCTTCTGGGAAAATGATCCACAGATTTTAACACATTGTTTGAAGGTAGATGCACTCAAAATATGAAGAAACTTTTTAAGATAATGTTTAAATTCTGAAAGCATATTTGAAAAGATAATTTAAAGTCTATGGATATACTCTTCAGAGTCAAGCCACTCCATTTTTGTGGTCTAGTTTTCTTCACATAGTTTGAAATTGAATCAAGAGGAATTCATTTCAGATTAATTCAGGAGTTAGGACTTTGCCCTAAAACAAACAGAATGACTCCATAAAACATTTAACTTAGTACTTACACAACAATTCATAATAGAAAGTAAGGAAATTGTCTTTAGTGATATTGTTGCTTAACTTTTACCATAGAAAACCTTTTTATAAATGATGATGAGTTGTCCTGCTTAACTATTTATTGTATTATATAGCTCAGCCACTGCCAGCACTGCTTCCAAAGGAAATTGAAGTTTATGAAATAAACTTAAATTGAACTTTCTGAAGAGTCTGTCTGTTCATTGGGAACTGTTTATTTCCCATGACTTAAATGGTGTTCTTATGGACAATAAACCACAGTATGTGAATAGTTTTCCTGAAATGTTTGAGAGGGTCATTGAAACTGCACAAAAGATAAATGCATTAACTTAAGAAAATGCTTGGTTTGGTCCTTGAAAAATCTGCGATTTTTAAAAGTACACATTTCACTTTTAAGAGGTTAGAGTCATAGAAGCTGTCCTTTCCTAGGTCCTAACAGGATGCTTTATTACATGTAGTATTTACTTTCATTTTTAGAACAGAAAAGTCAGGACAAGTTTTTAAGGATGCGTGTGTCATAACATCATGTCCTATTCATTCCACTTTATAAGATCACAACAACGTATTTACTCTTTTCCCCAAATGCTGCATGTTTATAATAAATACAACATTGTATTCATTGACTATTATGTAATAATTATGGATCATATTCCAAAATATATTTTGAATGTTGAAAAATATTTTTTCATATGTAGATCATTTTAAATTTATTCTGTTGGTCTGCAATAAGAACAGAATAGTATTGTAATATTTTGAATATATTCTTAGGAATTCTTGTAGTATATGAAATGCTAAAATGTTTTATATAGAAGTTAAACTGTTTGATATAAACAACAAAATTTTCAGTTATATATTGCTTGATGATAGGGATATGTTCTCAGAACTCCTTCCTTAGGTGATTTAATTATCACAGAGTATACTTACACACAGTTGCAGCATATGTCAAACGCTCAACATGGCTTCTTGATGCAATCAGGAGATGCAGTAAAGGAGATATATGAGACTGTTGCTGACATAACATGTGTGTTTATTTATAGTAACTCTTTTATAATTAGAAGATGTTCACTCTAAAATAGTGATAAAATGTAGTAAATGTACAAATGAGTTATATTTTTATTATCATTCTCAATCATTATGCATTCTATATAATTGTATATGTTATACTTTTATGGGACAGGCAGTGCAGTAGGTTTTTTAGATCAGCATCATCATAAGCATGTTAGTAATGCATTGGACTTCAACATTATAACAGCTCTTGTATTACTAGATGACAGAAATTTTTTCAGAAACATTAGATATTATGGGACCACTATTAAATATGTGGTCCTTCATTCACCAAAATATTGTATGATATATGAGAGTATGTATAACATAGTGTAAATTTTGTAAAACCTACAGAATAATATTTGGTATTTTATACACACACACACACATTCACTGTTATCCAACTTTCTAATAAGGTATTGTTTTTCACAGAGCACTTCTTAGCATTTACTAGAATTAGCTATCTAATTTGGATCATATTTATGAAATCTGTTGCACCCAAACTTGAGTTGCAAACAAACAAACAAATAAAAAAATCCAAATTGAAAAACAGAGGTTTATTCAACTCACTTTTCTCATTGTCATTAGATTCAAGAAGTGATATGGAATCATGAATATGGACATGAAATATTGGTGGAGCCCAAAGTCTCCTTATAATTTTTCCTGCTGAGAGATAAAGTTATAAAACAATTAGGAATATCAAGACTTTATTTAATTTAGGGAGGTTCTGAAAAGACACTTTAGATTTAAATTGTCCCATAAGACAATCATTAACAGTGATCATTTTTAATATAATAACCAGGTAAGAAGGGATATCTTGTGGTATTGAAACTATCAGTGGTCAACATTATGAATTTTGACGAAACTACCCAAAAATATAATTTTAGAGACCAAGATGCAAAAGTTTATCTTAGTGTTCAATTGAACTTGGTAGAGTATTTGGGAAACTGGTCAATGGTGAAAAGATAAGAAATAAATATGTGCTGAGACAGTAGCTCAGTGGTAAAGTACATTCTTGCATACAGGAGGCCCAGAGTTTCATCCTAAACACTGCAATAAATAAACAAGAAAAAAGAAGCAGAAATGTATTCTTTAAAAAGCTGCTTTATTTTCACTTTTAGAAACTTAGCATGATAGGTTACATTTAAGTGTATGTTATCAATTTCCTTGAGACTTAATTAGTCATTACTTTGGGTCAAAATCCAATTATTAAGCATTGAGCAATAAATGTGTTATAACAAAGTATAAATCAAGAGTGTTAGTCGTTAAATAGATAAGACAATCTCTGAAAGTTTAATACACAATATTTCTTCTCACTTTCCGAGGTTGATAAGAGATACATAAAATTGGTCACAGGTACAAAATTATATACATACAATTTTGTTGAGAATATTGATGGTACTTTGAAAAAATCTTACTTATTGAATATATCAACATAATCTTGTTTACTGACACTTCAACATCTAGAAAATAAGATCTGAGATTTCCTGTTAATCTTAATCTCACTAAGTACATATACTAAGCTGTTATTAATTTTTAACAGTTTGTATTGTCACTTGAGATACGATATGTAATTCAGATTGAGCACAACAGTGATGATCACAAAAGTCTTTGAAATATAAATGCTAAAACTGACAATTTGAGGTGATAGCTTGTCTTTGTACATTCAACATCCTTAAACAAAATTCAGGCAATGAAAATACATCAGTATATCCTTTAAGAACATAAATGTACCAATTTAAATTGGATAAGATGAATAAAGATAACTTATGACTCAAATTAATGCAGAAAAAAATAGACGTTGTAAAAAAGACAGTAAAAACATTCCTAAATTCATACTATACATTGTAAAAATAAGTGAAATTACTCTCCATGTCAAATCTCTGTTTTTAGGCTTTGATCAGTTTTAAATTTGATAAAGTAAAAAATATCTGGTGAAAACAAAATAGTTATCATAGAGCAAGCATTAACTACTCTTTCAAGTATCTGTATTTACATTTGATAAGCCATCATTGGTATACTTTGATCTTTTAAAAATTTCAGCTTTTATAGCATATTTAGTGTTAAAATGTTTGTTAAAATGTTTGTTAAAAGTTTAAAAGTTCATGTAAGTTTGAAATACCTAGAGATTCTTTAAGAATCTATTCCATTTCGTACTTTGAGAAGGGTGTTATGTAAATAAAAATAAGTTTAAAAATATAGTTTGTTTAAATTCCATTAATTTAGGGTTTCTCAAAGCTAGGTGGCATCTTTCTCTTGCCTTTTTTTTTTTGTGTGTGTGTGTGGAAATGTTTTCCTAGGGTAAAATGAAGTGTTAAAACAAAATGGACTTATTTAAAGTAAAAGCCTAAGTTTTCAATAAATAAATATTGCCATAGTAAAGTATATATAAATTGCAAAAATACCAAAGACAAATTGGAGGAAGCCCAGGAAATATAGTCACTGAAGAAATTGAAATAAAAGAAAGTGGGTTGCCCTGTGAGTTAACTCATAAAATAATTCTGTGATAAAAATCATGCAAAGTCTGGTTGAAAGGGAAGGGGGAATTGAGTTAGAACTCAGAGAAAATTGATATTATACAAATAACACATTGGTCACCAATGTACATTTATAAGCAGCACAAAATACAAAAGCATGATTTAGAGAGAACATTTTGACAGTGATTGTTTGACTTGGATGTAAATTGTAAGAAATAGAAAGTCACTTAAATAGGAATCAATTTTGTTTAAAGAGGAAACTATAAGGGCAAGTCTTTGTTATATTGCTTTTCTTTGTAGACTGTACTGACTTCTCCCTGTAATAGCCAACACAATATTTCTTCTATATCCTTTCTGTAAACTGTGTTAATATTCTGATAATTTTAATTCAACATTTCAATGTTGTTCCATTGTTCCTATTCCCATCCAAAATTATGAGAAATAAAACTGAGCAATTCATCATTTTGGACCAGGACACACAGTGGTCACAGAGTGCTAATCAGCTGGGGAATCCATCTTTTAGGGTCAGATGTTTACTGTTGATCCAAATAACTTATAGCAATGGTTGGTACAGAGATAAAAACACTTGACAGCAAGAGAAACAAAGTATATATTACAAAGAATTGATAAGACATGGCAGACAAACATCATCATTTCCAGTTCACCCTGAACTAAGGTCAAGTCTGTCCGATCTGAAAGACAATAATAACCCATGTATATTGGAAATCTGACTCATAATCTTCTTTTATTTCCTGGCATTAAGACTTTGCATCTTAAAACCTATTTTTCCAGTCAGGCAGGAGGCAGGATGCAGAGGATTGCAGGTTGAAAGCCAGCCTCAGCAACTTAGTGAGGCCCTAAGTAACTTGGTGAGACCCTATCTTAAAATTAAGATATATATATATATATATATATATATATATATATATATATATATACACATACATATGGCTGGGATGTGTCTCAGTGGTAAAGTGTTCCACTATGTACCCCGAAACAAAACAACAGCAAAAATTAAAACCTTATTATTCCATGCAGGTTTTATTATTTCCCTACCAACCTCTGATTATGTGTGTTTCCATATAGCTTATTTTCTGGCAAAACATTAGCTAAACAGAGAACATGCTTGTCTAGTTAAATAGGCAGTTGCATCATTGTATAAATAAACAGATACAATACACAAGAAGCTGCTTCTATGTTTGTTGTTTTGAATCAAAGATACCATTACGTGTTGACTTTGAGAAACTGGTAAATTTATGTCTCTGAGCCTGCAAAATTGAATGTGAGATACAGCAATGAAACAGACCCATGTAGATAATTGTCAGCTGAAGAGGGCTCTTCAGAGTCGGTGAGCAAGCTGACCTTCCCTCGTTGACAAACTTTATCTCACAGGTCTACTGTGATCACTTTTCCTACACACATTCACCTATATAAATGCATACAAAAATTCTCACTGTAAGAAGTTGATCTTTAGTTGTGGGAAATAAATTTCAAAGAGCTTTCATTTGGGGAAATTTTTCATAAATACTCATTTTTATAGCCATGAATGAATACATTCAGTTCTTTATAGATCGTACACTATCACTTTTATGAAAAACTTCAACTGTCATGACAACATCTTTTATTTTATGATTCTTTGCTGTCATCTGGGTGACTCTCCTACTGCTTATAGAACTAATTATTTCTGACAATATAATATTTATTATAATATTTTCAATACTTTTCTGTCCTAAAACTTTTAATTTACATCTTTTGTACAATGATATTAGAAGAAAGGGAGTTTGGACAGTTAATATTAGTTTGAATCATTTGAAATTGCCAGATTTTAGTTTTGATGACTCAAAAATGGCAATTTCAGGCTGGGGATATAGCTCAGTTGGTAGAGTGCTTGCCTCACATGCACAAGGCCCTGGTTTTGATCCCCAGTACCACACACACACACACACACACACACACACAAAGAGGCAATTTCATGTAGTTCAAATTAACAATGCTCAATACATTGTATTTTGTTATATTTAAAAAGATGAGATTTTTTTTTCATGTGCTCCCCTTAGATTACATTGTGCCTTTTTATGCAGAGAGATATAATTAATTCTTTGCTTTGATTTTCACTATTTTATTTGAAAGATTGTCTCACAATTTCAATAAACTGAGACAGATTAAATGTCAAGTCCTGAATTTACAACATAATTATGCAGATAATCCTAGAGAATTTGTGCCAAGTTTGTTACCACAAAATCAGAAGAATAACAATATGAATTTCATAGAGTTAGTACAAGGATCAAATAACATAACTTACATTATCATTAAACAACAAACTTAGTAATATTAACACTTTAATAAATATTAGCTGTTATTAGCTACTATTTCTAATAAGTATATGTTATCATTTCCATCATTAATTGGTCATTATTTCAAGTACAATAAATTATCTTCCAAAATAAAAAACAAAAAAACAACAATAATTCTGCTAGGCAGAGAGGTTCAGCTATGTTGTGCATACTTAACCTCAGGATTATCCAATGTCACCCAACTCATATCATCTACAGAGGCTTCCAATGATAATCAACTGCATAAGTTTTCTCAGAATTAAGCAACCTGCTCAAGTTAATATAACATATAGTTATTGAGACCTGCATCTTGTAAATTACTGTTCTAAGTGGCTAAACCATGAAACTGGTGTTCTAGGGAGAAGTAATATCATAAAGATAAAGAATAAATTTTCCTGGGGAGTGGGAGTGTTCAAATTGTAATGATAATTCAGTTTTTACTGCAACCAGGAATCTGTATAGATTTATAAAAACAGTAACAACAAAAGACAGAGAAGGGATTTGAGAACCATGTCCAAGAACCAGAGCTGTTCATCCTTCAGTTACCTTGGTCAGCTCACTGCACAATTAATGTAAACAAGAACTTCCTTGTTGAACCTAGTCAGTCCTTAGTATCATGTGAAATAACATAGTGTTGCTTTAATCCATTAAATTTAGTATACTTTATCATTAAGCAGCAACTGACAACTAGAATACCAAACAATTCTTCATATGTATCCAACAGATAATAAGCATAATCAATAATCAATAACATAGTAAAGATATTTGCTTTTGTGTTAGACCTAAATATACTTCCAGAATATTTTATTTCAATAAATACAAAAATTTTGTTGGGAAAAAAAATCTTTCATCAAATAATTTACTTCATCTGGTAATCGTGAAATTCACATTTCCAAGAAGCTCTTTCAGTTTCCTATTGACTAAAAATCATTTGTGGTCCAGGTGTCTGTCATAAGGTCTTATAACCTAGGCATGTATCAGAAATGGAAAGTTGAGTTCAATGGTTTGCTGCTCAGGAGTGTGAGCCTCAGTTTAGCTGTTATTCACAGCAGCACCACTTCTAAATCTAAGGAGGCTTCCCTCTGCTTGCCTTTGGCTTTTGCCTTCCCTCAGGACCTCTTGATGACACAGCCAGCGGGTATCTCCAATGTACTGATCTTTCCCCCAAAAGAGATCCATGAATATCAGGGGAGGCTAACAGCCTAGAAATAGGAAGAATGTTATTAGTATTAAATGGAGCTTTAAGGATTTTAAAAGTATTGAAGTCAGTGGAGTGCCTGCAGGGATTTTCTAATAATAAGAGCACTTTCAAGCTGGGAAAATTTTCTGTTTTTTAAGGTAATAATGATCCACTTTCTCCCCCCCCCCCGTGTGTGTGTGTGTATGTGTGTGCGCGCGCTTATACGTCTCAACACACATGCACACACATGCTCACATTTCTTATTATTTATCTTATTTAATATTTATTTTACATATTGCTAAACATAAACAAAAAAGTGAAGACTTCTGGAAATGTTTGTGCTGATAGTTCATAAGAAATACTTTTGCTGGGTGCGATGGCTGCACACCTGCAATCCCAGTGCTTCAGGAGGCTGAGGCAGGAGGATCACAAGTTCAAAGCCAGCCTCAGCAAAATCAAGGCACTAAGCAACTCAGTGAGACCTTGTCTCTAAATAAAATACAAAACAGGGATGGGGGTGTGGCTCAGTGGTGGAGTGCCCCTGAGTTCAACCCTCCACAGCCAAAAAAAAAAAAAAAAAGAATGAAAGAAATACTTTTTTTAATTTTTAACTACATGCAGGTTCCTAGTAGTGGACAATAACTGACAATCATTTGTGGTATTTCATTTCTTCATTTAAAAGGCCATAAGGCAATAACAAAATTTGAACCAGATCACAGATCGAAGACTTTAACAAATGTTTTCCATTTAAACATCAATCCTACCTGATGAACTTTGGAGGAATATTTTTTCCCATGAATTTTTGAGAATAAATCTTATTGAAGGTAGGTCTGTTTCTCTATCTTGGTTTTTATTTTTCATGCTGAATTATCTGGAATGTCAGCTAGGGTTGACCTTATATTGTGAAAATTAAATAACATGCTGAACTTTTTCTTTCTTTCTAACTAAACATACAATGATTTATAGGTAATCACGAGAAGAAACTTTCTGATTGATATGCCAAATAAGTATAGCAACAGTTTCTTTTGGCAAAGATAATAAAGCACAAACATAGATCCTTTTAAAAATTACCTAATCCTAGGCTCTTTGTACTTACAAGTGTGCATGAGTGTGCTCTCTCTCTCTTTCTCTCTCTCTCTCTCTCTCCCATAGAGGTCTAATTTTGACAAGCAGTTTATATTGTTTTCACACCAACTGTTATATTAAAACCAGGTTTTATAGTAAATTAACAAGGTTGTCATTTCTTGCATTAACAATGTTCGGCATTTTTGGCAAGTTAACTTTTCCCATCACGCTTTGGTTTTCTCATGATAGGAGGAGGAAAAGAAAATCGACTTCTCACAGAACACTGGCATTCTTATTTTCTGTCTTACTCTCCTTCTATAACTAATAAATAATTTGAAGAACTCATTCATAATAACAATACTGAGTAAAAAAATTTTAAAAAGACCTAATTATAAACACTTGGGATGAGATACCTCCATTTAGTTTTCCTTTTACTGTCTGTACTCTCAAATGAACTAATACCTCCCATTACTTGCACTACTCATATAAATGTAGAAATTGATATGCGTATATAAACAAATGTAATGTGTAAATAATATGTGTGGAAAGAAACATATTTTTGTCCCAAAAAACTAAGTTTCCTTAAAATTTCACATGCAACTCAAGAATAAAAGGTGGGATCCTGTAGTCCTTAAACAAATACATTGAACAAATCAATAATCATTTTGACAATAAATTCACTTGGACTTTTCTCAGTTCAAATCTTTCTACATGAAATCTCTCCCCTTTCTCCACACCAGGGCAGTGACAAATATTGACTACTTTGTGTGGTATGATCACATATATAGTTTGCCTCTGTGCCTGACTGGGGTATGAATATTGATTGGCCTTCCTCCCTTAATCTTCATTTCAAGAAAATAACACTCAACTCTTTTTGTATCACTAGGTGGTTAATTGAGCCCGTGGTCTACCTTCCTTAGAATCTGCCTTGCTAAACTTGGTGTGCTAGATAGGCCAATCTTGTCTCTTGACTTTGAACTGTATTACTATTCAAAGCAGTTTTCTTTCAACCCCTGAAGCACCAAATACTTCTGTAGGTTTTGAAGGTAGCAAATTTCAGCTGAAAATCAAGACTAATCTCTGTATTCAGAAGTTGTCCTTTACTTTCTTGGCAGCCTTCTTCACTGCAATTGCCTAGGGAGAAGACAGGAAAAGCATACTACCTTTATTCTTTCTTTGGCACAGCTCTTCAAATTCTCCTTCTATTCCTCCAAGCTCTTGTTTCTGCTTTTGAATCTAGTCTCCCAACAGGAAGTTGAGAGGAATGGGGAGAGAGGATTTAGAACAAACCTTTTGCACATACAGTATTCTCAATTCTTTTGTCCCCTACTTTGCTAGATCTCTAGTGAATCTTGCAATTCATTGCCTCCTGTATTTATCCTTGCCTGTTTGTACACTCAGTGTATGTGTGTGTAAGGAGGGGAGGGTGGACCCCAGGGGATTATGAAGTACAAGTCTTTGTCCTTCTCATCCTATATCTCAAGTTACTGCTGCAAGAAAATATTTTGTATTTTACTTCTTTGCAAAAATATTCTACTGTGGTAATAAATATGCTCTGGTAGCACACCTGAAAGCAAAACATGTCATCGATATTTCAATTCTAGACCACCTATAATTACTAGAGCAAGGTGCACTATGTTCAGTATTTTTTTTAGATGATTATTTATGGTACTATTCAAAAAAAACCGGTTTCCATAGCAACCTTGTCTGCAGATAGTTTCGGAATAGCCTTTACAGCTTTCGAATCATGAGTGCATTTCATCCACTTGGAAAAAAGGAAGCAAAACAAGTTTCACAGTTAATTTATTTAATATCACGAGGGAGTGATTCTCTCTAAGGTACCTTTCACATACCCAAAATATCATGAACAATAATGCTTTCCATTTGTAGAGGAGAGAGAGGAAGAAAGGGGGGAATGAGAAAGAGAAAGACACAGAGAGAAAGAGAGAGAGATTATTTTTTTCACTCTCCCAAAAGATGACAACTGCTTTGTGATGAGAAATTAAACTTTGTCTCTTTCCTTAAAAAATCATGTTATAGTTACCTGAAGTGCATTTCATAGAGGATTGTCATGCCTCAACTAAGTGTTCCCAGAGTGATTATTTGGTATGTATAGGAGATTCACACCACAGTATTTTCCTTTGTTTAATGAACATTTATTAAGCACCTTCTAATACAAAACACTGTGGGGAGTGTGGAAGTAAATGATGACAGTAACAATGTAACTGCTCTGTAATGACAAAATGTCTGGGAAAGGAGTATACCTTATTGACAGGGTAAGAGGACATGACGCTTGCTGGCAAGGCAGAGGCATATGTGAACACAGGAGAGACACCATACTGAGGGTGTGTGGGGAAGCTTCTAGGAAGGGCAATGCAACAGCTGAGTACTTAAGGAGAATTCATTGATTAGAAATGGACTAGAAAAATACAAGTTGAAGGAATAGAGATGTGATACATATGATGGGATGTTAAGATATGGTAGATGAGATAAACTAAAAGTAAAAATAAATGTAGAATTGAATAGTATTAATCTAGTATGTCATTACAATAAATATGAAAGTGAGGCAGAAACTTGATGGAAGTCAAGTTTTAAGGAGATACAGATAAGAATGTATTAATGTATGATAATTACACAAATACCATTGTAGGTTTTTTGAATTACTGCTGCTAATACAGATCTAGTGACACAGTTTAAGCAAATGCCAAGGGGAATTCTAGGTTCTATAAACACTTTTTATGAGGCTATGTTTAGACTGGCACAAGAATATTAATGGCAGTAGTTAAATCCTTTAGCTATAATATAATAAAAAGGTAGGAAACAGTGCTCAATCTCCCAAGGCACTTGTAGTGTTCTGAGGTGATCTCATAATGTCCTTTTCCTCCACTAATGTATGCCAAATTCTTTTAAGAGATATCCCTTCTATCTCTAAGAAATGTCAAGAGGCAATAACAAAAACATTTGAATTTATTCTAAAATAGTTATGCAATTGTGTGTTCTCTGTCATAATTTCATTAAGAACATAAAAATACAATATTTAAAATACAACATGTATAAATAAGAATTTATAAACAGCTCCAGCCATCCTGTGGCCTGAGGGACATCTGTCCTCATCAATAGGAGTCACTGTAATACTGTGATGGCTAAAACTGCCACCTATTTTCCCCACTGGAATGACTAGTGCTGTGAAAACCTTTTAAATAATGAATACCTAGATTCGAATTTTATTGAATGGAGTTTGAAATTTTCCTTGTGACTTTAAATATTCATTATTTTTACTTGTGAGAGGAAAGAATTGAAATAAATAATATAAATTACATGGAGGAAATTGAAAGAACTAAATTTCTTAAAATTCTCAGTAATTCAAGTGTCTTTCTAGTACTTTCTGTTTCATGAGGAAATTCCCATTATGTGCCCTAATTCATTCCTTCTGAAAAGAACATTCTGGCTATTCTGTTACCTCCATGACAACTGTGCTTTTTACTACTTTACTTAAGATATCAAGACCTGTCAGTGGCTTCTCCTTTCCTCTGACTTTTTAATTAGTTTATCGAATCTTTGAACTATCTCCCTAGAGCTCAGAAATTTCTGCTTCTCCAATTTAACCTTTCTTTGTCAATTACTTTCTCTAGCCTTTATTAGAGTGCCAGTCTTCTGGGTACCTCAAGAAATCTAGCGAGTCTCATTACTAGAAACAACAACTATTTACACAAAATTTCTCTCTCAGTACCTGCATTTGAAATATTTTATTATTTAGTTCATATAATAATGAAATAAGACAGAAAAAATCCACTTAAGATTCTTAACACTAAATTATCTCTTTGAAAACTCCCAGTGTTAAATGATTCCTATTATGAAAATCAGTAGTTTATACACATTAACACATTTCATATCAATGTAAGATATTTTGCTGTTTTATATAAAAAAGATCTTTTTTTTTTCTTTTCTTTATTTTTTAGTTTTTGGCTGATACAACATCTTTGTTTGTGTGTGGTGCTGAGGATTGAACCCGGGCTGCACGCATGCCAGGCGAGCGCGCTACCGCTTGAGCCACATCCCCAGCCCCCCCAAAATGATCTTTAAAATAATATATTAATTGTAAATAAAATCCAAAATTTTATTTTGTTTAAATAAATGAGAAAATTACAATTCAAAAAGATCAAATGACTTATCTTGTAAATAAAATATATGGACAAACAAAGATTAAAATAAATCAGCTCCAAAGCTTGAACTCACACCATTTTGCTGTATTTTATAACTGCATTACCACTGAAGGAATTTTGTAGAAAAATTTTGTATAGGTTTCTTTTTCTCCTTCTGAGATTTTACTTTAATGAATGCCATACTTTCACTATAAGAATTCACACAAACAGCATTTTTCATGGAAGATTCATGCCTTAGGCACTAAAATGATCTGAAGCCACATTATTCTCCTTCAGGGTTTGGTTCAAGAACCATTCCCATGAAGACGTACTTTGATGTACATTAACTTTATTGTTTTTATACAGTTTTCTGATGTCTGTTAACATTACCACTAGTTTTATTTTAATTAGCTGTGTTTGGAAGTGTTTTTGGAAATTCTCTAGAAAAATGTGGTTCATCAGAATGAAGTCGCATTATTTTCTAAGTCAAATTGAACAAGGAATCAGAAGACTCTGATCCACGGACTGTAATTAATTAGCTATGTAATCCCAGCCTTGAAAACAAAACCTCTCTAGAACTCTCTTGCATCATAATATAGAGACTGGACACAGGAATTTCTAACTTTCTTTTAAGTCTAATATTATGTAATTCTAATATATATATATATATAAATATAATTATTATACATAATAATTATATATATATATATATTATAATATTCAGATTCCTCTACACAGTGTCCCATAATCTGGCCTAAGTCCTTATCCAGTATTCATGAGGAGTCCCCCTCAGGAGCTCAGAGTAACATAAACACAGAACGTGACCTCTGCAAGCTATTCATAACCGTCAACTGCGGGAAGCCACCTGTGAAATGTTTGTGGACCAGATCAGCTTTGAAGCCATTGAGTGGGAAGAGCTGGTATCTGAGAACTCACAGCGGCACTCCTACTGGAGAGATGGCCTTATACATGTGAACTCCCACCCAGCTCTGCCAAAGGTCCCACACAAAACCAGAGATGGGATGACCCGTTAAGAGCCAAACAGCCTGCCTACACTCACCTACATACCCTGTTCTCTGTGAAAAAGCACCATCAGGAGAAGACTCCTCCCACACTGAAACCTTATACCTACCAATCCCCTTGGATCTGTACCACTATAAATAAAACAAGCAAAGTGTCCTTTCTTTGCTAGAAGCTGCACCCCTCTGGTCATCTTGGCCTGTCACTGCCCCTGCTCTGAAACTATATTCTGTGTCCTGTGGTTAGTTCAAATTAATATTTTCATAGCTTTTATTTTTCAGCCAACCCATCCCTCTGGAGGGGAACCTTTTCTCTGGCCCATGGGGGACATGTGCAAGAGTCAACCATCTCCTGTCTCTTCCAGTTGTTTTTCATTTAAAAACATGGGGATACTGCCAGTAATATTTAAACCAGGTCAGCTCAACAGAGTGGGTTTTAGTGCACTAGTCAAACGACTAGGTTAGAAAAATCAGATTATCTAGACAAAAAATATTTGGGGTCGGAATTTGGAGAAAGTCAGGTCATGTAGATGTTTCAGATCTTTGGGGTAATACCTCATCACTCCCGATCTCATTTACTCTATCTCAGCCAAACCCAGCTTCTTGGTATTTGGCAAACATGTGAGGCCCAAAGGCTCCTCCAACCCTCTGCACTTATAAGTACCTCTGTCAGTTAGGCATTTCCTTTATATATATACAAGATTCACTTTTTCAAAGAGGTGTTCTTCCACTATCCTATTTAATTATAACTTCCAATAAAATTTCATCCTTCTTCCATGTTGTTTCCCTCATAGAACTAGTAATCATATTCTCTTTTTCCTTATAATTTAAACTTCATAAAAAAAAGAACAATACATCTTTTGTGGCTTGTCTCCATCCATCCCTCTCCTTAGTAAATAAATCTATTAAAATCTCCTCAATATCCAACCTATTTCCACCAGACTCCTGGACTTTAACTCTGGTACCTTTGAAGTCTTTTAGTCAATAAATAGTTACAACTACTAGCATTGCTCAAATGCTGAATCAAGTGTTTCTGGCAAATACATCAATATGAAGAAAAAGCAAAAACGATTAAAAAATACGTTCTTCTCCAGATTTAGCTCTTTCAAAATCCAATGTAACATATATTCCTCATATTTTTGCTGATCTAAATTAACATCTTTGTGCAATTCTTAGTGTATAAATCTTTGGCTTCATGTTTGAAAGGCAGTACCCTGCCTCTGAAATGCTTTGTCTCAAAACTGGTTTTCCACAAAAGAATAAGGAATTTGAATCAGTAAGCAAAACAAGACAGGGAGAACAAATATCCATCTACAACAATCCACATGGAAGAATGTACAGATTTAATAAATATGACATACTGTACATCTATTGAACCATTAATCGTTGGACTGTTCACATTTCTAGATAATGAAAGAAGGATCTTTTTTTTTCCTTCTCTTAAGGACAGCACCTGAGGATTGTGCTTTAAACCAGAGATATCATGGGAGTCCTACTATAGTAAGATCAAATTTCTGCTCCTCCACCTCCTCTTTCTCATTGGACACACAGTGGTAAATAAGCTAACCAAAATTTTAAAAGTCATGGATATTACATCTAACATGTTAATAAGTTATCCATTTGAGAGCCAATGATTCTCAGTCTTGAGTCTTCTTACATGTGGTTGGAAATGGGCAGATGGAATTGGGATGGGTAATTGCTGGTGACCTTTTAAAAGGCTTTTAGATATATCTTTACATCCTAAATAGAATCTCCTTGCTCAATCCCTTTTAGAGTATGTATATGATAATTTTGTTGGGTTGGTAAAAATGCAGTTGATATTACAGCTTAAATGTAAGTAACAAAAATTATCTTAGAAGTATTCAGCTTATATGTTGACAATTTGGATATTGGATATTGACTGTATACCAGGTCTGCTGTCTTCAGCAAATAATACCTTCACTTAACATGTCCTCAAGCATTCAACTGATAAATTGAAAAACAACGAGGAAATCGACAATAAAATCCTGATATTGAATAAAATATTTTTGTAGCTAATAGACTCTCTCACACCAGTAAAGTGCTTAATATATAAAATTGCTAAATATAGTTATTGCTCAGATACTTTATAGGATTTTTGAAAAAGTACAACAAAATTATGAGGACCACAAGCAATGGTATCAGATAAGGTTTAAGATATAGCTTGCCTATTACTTGCTCTGGGACTACGAACAGAGCACTTAAGTTTTATAATAGAGTTTTATTAACTGCCTAATGTACATGGTCAACTGTAATACCCACACCAGAGAATATACACAGGAAATAGCTATCATTGTAAGTAAGGAGACAAGCACTAGTTGTTTCTATGGTTCTGTTTTGGTTGTTAATATGATTTGTATTCTATTGATTACTTGCATATTATCAATATGCAAGATATTGATGATCTTGTCTGCAGTAGACTGCAGTAGTAGATCTTGTCTGAAGAAGCCACAGGTTTTCTAGGAAATAGATCAATGAAACAGTAGCTAATGAGAGAAATGAACACAATAATTTTATAGAACTTTTTCCAAAAACTGGTTTTGAGACATAGTAGAAAGGATAATGACTGTTGTTGTGGTGGACTTCTTGTTTTTGTTTTTCATTTCTTTAAAGACAGATGAGCTTCAAAGAGGGAAAGCCTTGAGACTGTAGAAAAACCAGTAAACCAACAGAAAAATGGAGAAAAAGTCATTGTTTATGTTGTGAAAGGTAAATTTCACACAATTTGAATTATTAACTTAGAGATGAGCAGAGAGCTTTGTTATCATGACAGGAAAGACATGTAGGTGAGAAAAAGTAAAGTTCTTAAATTTAAAGAGAATTGAAGGATCCATAACCTGATGCCTTCATTTTCTATATGAAGTGAAGCAGTGGTTGTTCTCATGATTTCCCAAAGTAGCAATTACTGGACCAAAATGAGTGTGCATTTCTGTTCTTCTGTGTACATATATACCAAGTGATTTTCACAATAAAAGTACTAATTCATACAATTTAGTACTTTCTCAATGTGTACAGTTATATAGTCATCCCTTATTTTCACAACCAGGAGCATTCAGCAACCATCCATTTATTCAAAAATAAATTTTTATATGCCAAGCAATGTTTTAGATAGTGATGAAGAATGTACAGGAATTTTCTGTTCTCACTTGGTGATAATACATTGGGGCAAAACAGTTGATAAACAGAGTATATAATAATGAATAAATATTATCTATCTAATTATCTATCATCTATCTCCACTCTGTATTTATCTATAGTATTTCTAGACAGATAGAGGGTACAGATGCATATGTGGGTGGGGGGGGGAGAGAGAGAGAGAGAGAGAGAGAGAGAGAGAGAGAGAGAGAGAGAGAGAGAGAGAGAGATCTCCACATACCATTGGCTGAAACAAAAAAATACTCTAGGATGGTTTGAATAAATGATACATCTGTTTATACACTCACACAATATACACTCACATACATACTTGGTAACCATAATTTGGAATAAAAAAATAATAAAGGCAGCCAGGTGCAGTGTGCATGCCTGTGATTTGAACTACTCCAAAGGTTGAGAAGAATAATTACAATTTCAAAACCAGCATTGGCAACTACAGAGATTCTGTCACAAAAGGGGTAGGGATGTAGCTCAGGGACAGAGCATCTCTGGGTTCAAATACAGATGGAAGAAAGGAAGAAAGAATGAAAGAAAAGAAGGAAGGAAGGAATAGAGGGAGGGAGGGAGGGAGGGAGGAGGAGGAGGGGAAAGAAAAAGGGAACAATTAAAGAATCTGGGAACTTAAAGAGGATATGTGATAGAGAAATATTTAGGAAGGAAAAATTGTTTCTATTACTTTGTTTAAACATTTAATTTTGTTGTACCTATATCTTTGAACAAGCCATCTTCCCAAGCTGTTGTTTGGGCACTGATTGAGCACAGGGAATGAAATTGGTACCTTAGGGATCTGCATGGTCACTACAACTATCAGGCAACTAACTGCCTTATCTCAGCAGCAAACCTATGTCCTCTACAAATCCATGTTTAGCTCTCTCAAAGGAGCCTGGATTATCTGTATCTAAAATTCAGAATTCTTATTCCAGTTAAGTATGGAACTATTAAAAAATAAAACAGAACCTTAAAACAAAATGAAGGGTTTGAAATGTTCTGAAGGAGTTCCATTTGAAAAGTCTATACAGAATTATAAAATTATCTTTGTTCATGTATTTTATTGGGGTGGGGGGACAAGTGAGTACTGGGGATTGAACCCAGACATACTTTACAACTAAGCTACAACCCCAACCCTTTTTACTTATTTTTCTCAGACAGGGTCTCACTAAATTGATAAAGTTTGCCTCCAAATTAAAATCCTCCTGCCTCCACCTCTCATGAAGCTGGAATTATACTTGTGTACCACCATGAGTAATTTACTCATCTACTTTTGTTCTTGGAGTTCTCAATATCTAAATTACTGAAACTCAAATTCCCTAAAAATAGCTTTCAGGTTTTCACTTGGGATTATAAATTTTACTTTGATTATACCTCTTTTATATTTCCATTATTTCCTACTTTTATTTTGAACTAGTCTCCATGGATACATGTTCATTGGCAAATATTCTTTAAATATTTAAGAACATCAAATGTTTAAAGAAATACTGTAGGTAATTACAGAATTTTTAAATCTTATTTGTTTATGAAGATTTCCCCTTTTTGATTTAGTAAGATCAGAACAAGGTTTTGAATTAATTGCTATTTTAGCATTTATAAATTTAAGATAAATGCCTAAAACTTAAAAGCCCCTTATTAATAAGAACACAAATGAACTCCTCAGTCATACTTCAATATTTTTCTGATTATAAAATCTGGGATAAATAAGCCTAACTGAAAGAATTCAAAAGAGCATAATCCCGTATGAAAATTTCTTTCTTTCTTTCTTTTTTTTTTCAAGCATCAAAATGTCTGCATAATATGTCAGTGTCAGTTGGGACAGATGGAGACAGGTCAAGCATCGAAAAAAGCAGAGAAATGAGAAGGACAGAAACAACCAAGGGCTCCAGTGGCAGAACTGAGGCTGAGGCATACAACTGACCTTCAAATGTTTAGATACCCCAGAGCAGGATTCCTATAGGAATTTCAGGGCAAACTAAAACCATCAAAAAAGCCATGACCAGCCTTAGATGTGGTTTATGAAAGTTTTAGACTTCAGTTTTAACCAACAAATTGACTTCTTTTTAATCCACTGCTGAGATATGCTGAGAAATATTTTAATTCTATTTTATTTTTAAACTTAATTTGTTTAGTAATTTAATAAACTGTGGGGGGGGGGGTCTGTAACTAAATACAGGTGAGTACATTAGGTGAGGTTAAATTTGATTTATTCATTCATAGATAGCTCAGAAATCTAAAAGTTGATTTCTGCCAACCCTCATAATCCCTTCCATGCCTTAAAATAATGATAATTACAACAGCAGGAAAAAAGAAAAACTAAACTTATACTCCCCCTGGTGTGAAACCTCATTTACTGCGATGCTCCTTGACACTACAGGTGAAGACAGGAATTACTTATGGACAAATTCTGAAAGAGAATGGTTTCAATTATACTCTTAAAATTCAGTTGTTGTTTTTTTTCCTTATTTTAGAACATCCATTTATTTGATCTGACACATCTCTTTCATCAAAAAAGTACATAAACGTTTTTCATCAATTATTTTCTGTTCCAACCTTCATTTATTTTCCTACTCTATGTTTTTTTTTTCAAATAGTGTTACAAATATCCTTATAATAAGAAAATTCTATGAGTTTAGCTAGAAATAAAGATATTACCATATCTTCTGATACTGAACTAAATGATTCAGGGAAATGGAGGATGAATTCATGTCTATCACTTAATTAGCTTGTCCTGGTTTATAATTTTCTTTCCATTTAAACCAATATGTAACTATTTGAGTATAGAATGTTATTTGTTTAACTCTGGTTTAAAAATGTATCTTAGAGAATAATTTAATTGCCACACATTTAGTCATAAAATATCTATGTTGTTAAAATGTCAATCAACAGTGACAATCATATTCTGTTTATTCATATGTAGAACGAGAACTCCTTCTTGTGTATTAGTATGTTAAATGAATAATAAGCTAATAAAAATAGAAAGTGTTGAACATGAAATAAAAATCTTCAATACTGTTGAAACAATTGAATAAGAGTGGTATGAAATCATTTGCTTTAAATATAGAATGAATAAATGAAGATAACTTACAACAAACGTATAAAGAGTACTTTATTTTATTTTTTCTCTTTAAATTGTTAAACTTCAAATATCTAAACTAGTGAGATTGTTCACTGGTTTCAACTCAAAAATGGACAAATGGCATGAGGAATCTAATTGCTGAAGTAAAAATAGAACATGAAAAAGCATTTTCCCCCTTTAATTGATGGGTACTGTGATTCATTGTCTAAATAGTTTCATATATTCAAACATAAAGATGGATCTTGTCACAAATTGGCACTATTATGACTTTAATTTATAATGAAAGTGGGTCACATTGAGCTCCTGAAGATATTTTAGGTCCATTTGCTGGAAAATGGAGTAATAGATAAAAGATGAAGAGATCTAACTAGCAAACACAATTATGCTTCTGCTATAATTCATCACTCACATTTCTATTTTCAATGAAGTCTGTATTTTAAATCATTCCTACTAGTTTTGCTCTCTCATATTTTGGAAATATTTATGATTTCTGCCTCTAACCATCCAATATCCAGATGAAGTAAGACAATTCCAATTCAAAGACTTGGACAGAAAATTTCAGAAAATGAAATAAATTAATAGTAGCCAAATTACCAAAGTATCAGATATGAAAATAACATTTTTTTCTTTTCATCTTAAAGCAGTGTTTCTGATTTATTTTGAATTTTTATATCTGTAACAATGTTTCTGCTTAATTATTTTTGAATTTTCATATCTGTAACACCTTTAAAATATGTAAAGCATCATCCAAAGTTATTCAGAAATTTCTCCTTAAAATCTCATATATATATATATATATATATATATATATATATATGTTTTTGATAATAAACAATGAAAATTTTACGGAAATAATTAGGTTCTGAGTACAAGAGTTCACATTGGGTCCTAGTATAGATATTCATAACCCCTCATATTTTTCTTTGGCAACACTGAAACATTCCAAGAACAGTTAATATAAGAGTCTTTATCCTTTTAATACCCTAAAGGAGAATGTTACAGTGTTGTGAATATGTCTTTCATACAATTCTTTTAAGTCAATTGGCATTTTTGACATGTAAACCTTGTTTACTAAAATTTAACATGATAAAAATAAAATCAAGACTTTTTAAAATGGTGCAAAATTTTTGTTATGCAGGAAAAATAATTTTAGAAACAATGTATTAGTATGGTGACCATAGGTAATAATATTGTATACATGAAATTGCCATAAATATTTCTAACAAAATTAACAGTAATGGAAGTGATATAATAATGGCTTTAGTGTAGTAACCATTTTACAATTTACACATGTGTTGAAACATCACTTAGTACATCTTAATTTTATGTCAATTGTAACTCAATAAATCCGAAAAAAATAAATTTTAAAAATTAAAAATGTAAAAAGGGTGACTTTATCAAAAATTAACTATATGGAATGGACTCCAGAGAAGTATTGCAGAGGTTTCAAGAGAAAATTTTAGAAAACTAATGCATCATAATTTTATAATCAGTAAAATTTTTATCATAATCAAAATATTATAAACCTTATTTAACACATATTAATAGAAAAATAGGATCATTGATATATGAATATATCATTTATAATTCTTAAGTAGCTTGTTCCATTAATTAATATATTTAAGAGGCTTAAAGTCATATCTACTTTGAAGAATTCATGCACTTCATCCATAGTAATTATACACACACACAAAAACACAAATACAGTATACACACTCACACACTTATGTAATCAATGAAAGTTATATGCATGAATTTGTATCTTAATTTTGACTAATATAAAAATAATTAGTGTATTACATTCAGTATTATACATGCATCGGTTCATAAATCTGACTTTTTCCTTTTATACCTTTTCCTGCTTTTTAAAAAATCATGCCTAGAGCACTATGATAATAATTTATTTCCTCCTGAATTTTTGAGCAAAATTTTCAATGAGGCATTCTAAAGAGAGAAAATGTTTGTATGATTTACAGTAATGCGGTCAATCAGCATTTTATTTTATTTCATGAAAGTTATTTTATTTCATGAAAGTTACAAATAAGCATAGATTATTAGAAATAAGCATAGATTCTTCAAATCTATATTTTCTAAGAGAAGTGTTATGAATAGATGTGGCCCTCACCAAAAAAAAAAAAAATTACCTGGCAAAAACCAATAGGCTATGTTGATAGAGGAATAAGTTGTCTACATGGTAGTCTTGAGTGCCAACTGGGAAGAGTCATCTTCACAAAAATTGTCTCCATCCAGCTTCCAGAAGCGGGTCAGCAACAGGCCATGTGAGAACTCAGGCTTTTAACAACATTCTCTTTGCTCCCACTCTCATTAGGAAGTGATATTTGGGAATACAGAGCATGATATAAGAAATGAAGACCTCAGATGATTAGCACTGCCTCCAAAGGGCTCTTTGGTCTCAGAACATTCTGGTATTATAGAGGAAATTGAAAAATGAAATAGAAGGCATATGAAGTACAATGAAAACTTTAAATGAGAAAGAAGAATAGGTTGAAAGTATGTGAAGTATAATGAAAATTGTCACTAGAAATAAGAATGGGTGAATTCATTTATTAAGAATATATTAAATAAGAATTCATTTATTAAGTATTATTTTAATGAATGTCCTGGATTTTCAATTATTCTGAGTGGATAAAGATTGAGGAAATTATTTTCAGTGCAAAATGCCATAATTTTTGTCCTGATAAACAAATTGTTTATTTATTTCCTTTAATTTAAAGGAAAGCTACCTGGCACTTATGGTAACCTATTATAGAATAAACAATAATTTTATTGCTTCATGCGTAGTAATTCATATATTAGTATATATGTTCATTGCAACAATTTCACAAAATGGACAATGTGCACATATCTTACAGAGAAGGAAAGTAAATTATTTACAGGGTAACTAAATTACCAAGTATCATACAACATACTAGTTTAAAGACAAGAGGTTGTTCTGGCTGTCTTTAGAGATTCTCTTAACACATCACATGCTAAAATAATAGACCATCTTTGAAAAACGGGCAGTTATTATGTACCTATGATTGACTTGAGTTGGAATAAATGAATTTCAGATGAACAATTGAGATTGTTTTCTTTGTAAAACCCATTATGAGTAATTTCAATGGCAAAAATTTACATTCTTTTGTGTCATATACGAAGAATTCTGAATTAAATGTGACTCGTCAGCAAGCACTGGATTTTATTCCTTTAAGGTTTTCCAAATTTTGAGTTCCTTCTTTTTTTCACTGAATTGTAGTTACACAGATTATTGGGGTTCATTTTGACATAATCGTACCAACACGGAATATAATATGCTCAAACTCAGTCCACAGCACTTCTCCTTTTCCTCCTGTCCTCCCTCCACCATTCCCTTTCCTCTACTCTACTGGTCTTCCTTTTATTTATTTATAATATGTTTAAATTCTGGATTTATAGATATACATAGAGGTGAAATTTTCTGTGGTGTATTTATCTACATACATAAAACAGTTTGTTCAATTTAATTCCATGTAATGCCTCCAATCTCCTGTCACTCCTTCCTCCTCCTCAATTCCCTTCCTCTGTTCTACTGATCTTTCTTATATTTTCATTAAATTTCTTCCTCAATTTTCCCCATTATTTTGATCTGCCTTTAGCTCATGAGAGAAAACACTCAACTCTCAATGTTCTTATTCTGGCTTGCTCCACATAGGATGATATCTTCCAGTTCCATGCTTTTACCAGCAAAGGCCATAATTTCATTCTTAATGGCTGCATAAAACTCAGTTGTGTGTGTGTGTGTGTGTGTATATATGTATGTATATATATATATATATATATATATATATATATATATATATATATATATATATATCACATTTTCTTTATCTACTAATCTGTTAACAGGTGTCTGTGCAGGTTCCATAACTTGTCTATTGTGCATTACACTGCTATAAACTTTGATGTGACTGTATCACTATAGTATACTAATTTTAGTTCTTTTGAATCAATACTGAGGAGTAGGATGACTGTGCCATATGGTGGTTCCATTCCTAGATTTCTGAGGAACCTCCATATTGCTCTATATTACTTTCCAGGGTGGTTTTCCTATTTTGCAGTCTCACCAACAATGTATGAGTGTACTCTTCTTCTACATCCTCACCAACATTTCTCTCTCTCTCTCTCTCCCTCCCTCTCTCTCTCTCTCTCTCTCTCTCTCTCTCTCTCTCTCTCTCTCATTTGTTCTTTTTAAATTATGTATGACCGTAGAATCCATTTTGACATAATTGCAAAAGCGTGGAATATATCTTGCTCTAATTCAGAACTCAGTACTTCTTACCCTCCCCTTCCCCTGGTCCCTATTCACTTCCATCCATGGATCTTTCAGCCATTTACTCATAGCTATTTTTCAATTAATTTCTCATGGATGGTGTGATTCAGTGTAGTATATTCATATATGTACATAGCTGAGTTTTATCAGATCCATTCCACTGTCTTTCCTTTTCCCAACTCTCATCTCTTCCCTTCATTCTACTTGTCTGCTCCACTGAACTTCTATAAGTTTCTTATGGGCATTTTTGATAATTGCCATTCTGACTAGAGTAAGATAAAATCTCAATTTAGTCTTAATTTGCACTTCACTCACTGCAAAAGATGTTGAACATTTTTTTCTACTTGTTAGTCTTTCAAATTTCTCCTTTTAAGAAATGTCTGTTTAGTACCTTTGCCCATTTTATGATTGGGCTATTTGTTGTTGTTGTTAAACTTTTTGAGTTCTTTATATATTTTAAATATTAATCTCCTGTCAATAGAGTAAATGGAAAAGATCTTTCATTCTGTAGACTCTCTTTTCACACTCTCATTTCCTTTGCTGTGCAGACCTTTTAATTTTTATGTTAGCCCATTTATTGCTTCTTGGTTGTATTTTCTGAGTTTTCAAAGTTTTATTAAGGAAGTTGGTGCCAAAGTAAATACGTTAAAGCATTGAGCCTACATTTTCTTCTTGTACTTGCAGAGTTTTTAATCTAATTCCTAGGAATTTGATTCCCTTTTATCTGTGCAAGGTGAGAGAGAGAGATATAGTTTTATTCTCCTACATATGAATATACAGTTTTCCCAGCACCATTTGTTAAAAAGTTTTTTTTTTTCCAACAAAAGGTTTTGAAACCTTTGTTTAGTATTAGATGGCTGTAAATATGTGGATTTGTTTTTGTGTCTTCTATTCTATTCCATTAACATTCCATTAACTGATTAACATTAATAATACTCTTTTTACTCAACATTTCTATAGCTATTCTGGGCCTCTTATTATTGCAGATGAATTTTAGAATTGTTTTTTTTCTAGTTCTATAAAGAAAGCAATTAATTTATATATGTTAATCTTATATCCTGCTACTTTGTTAAATTTATTCATCAGCTCTAGATATCTACTAGTGATGTTTTTTGAGTTTTCTAAATATAAGATCATGTAATCAGCAGAGGTACTTTAACGTTTTCTTTTCCTATTTATTTTCCTTTAACTTTCTTCTCTTTCCTGGATAAAGTTTCAAGTATTATGTTGAATAGAATTGGTGAGAGTGGACATCCACATCTTGTTCCTGATTTTAGTTGAAACGCTTTCAGTTTTTTCCTATTCAGTATAATGTTAAACTTGGGTTTGTCATATACAACCTTAAAAATGTTGATGTGATGTAAGTTCCTTCTATCGCTAGTTGGTGGTGGATGAAATACTCTAAAGATATATATATATATATATATATATATATATATATATATATATTCCATTTCATTAATAGTAGGTTTTATTTCTGAAGAATATTTACTTAGTTTATGTAGGGATGACCTGGGTCATAGTGATAGGGGTGTATTGAAATCACCCAATATAAATTGAATTGCATTCTATTTGATCCTTTATATTGAGAAGGCTTCATTTTATGTAAATAGGTGCACCATTTGGGAGGGGACATAACATAAATATGTATAAGCAATATATATTGTTGTTGAACAATTCCTTCAACCAATATGAAGTGATCTTCTTTGTCTCTGATGATTAATTTTGGTTTGAGTTTCTAGTTTGACAGTAGTTAAACTTGCTTGCTTTTGGCTACCATTTGCATGTGCACTTTCACCTTCATTTATAGATGTCTTTTCATATAAGGTGAGTTACTTGTAAACAACATATCATTGGGTCCTATTTTTTAATTCAAACTGACAATCTATATCTAGGACTTTTGATTGGAGAACATAGACATTTACATTTTCTTACAGAAAGGTAATTTTTATTTTCTGGCATTTCTATTCATTTTAATAATTAATTCAGACTTGATTCTCCTTTAGTTGGCTATTCTTCTAGTGAGATTCATCCCTCTGCTGGTTTTCATTTTGTTTTTCATTTCTTTTGCATTCATGAAATAGTCATTGTATATGCCTATAAATGCATGTTTCATTATTATGAGTTCTTTTCATGTCTGCTTATTGTGGAAGAGTTTTTTATTTCAGCTTCAATTCTGAAGGATAATTTTGTAGGATATAGTATTTTTGCTAGGCACCCATTTTCTATCAGGGCTTGGTATATATTATTCCATGCCCTCCTGGGTCTGATAAAATAGTTGAAGTCCAAATTGGCTTATTTATACATGTGACCTGCCATTTTCCTTAGATAGCTTTAAAATTTTTATGTTAATAGTGGACATTTTAATTATAATGTGTTTTGGAGAGGCTCTTCTTTGATCTTGCTTATTTGGTGTGCTTTGCATGTCATATTTGGATTTCTATCTTGTTCTTAAGATTTGAAATTTTTATGATATAATTTCATTGAAAAGTTTGTGCATTCTTTTAGTTTGTATTTCAGAGTCTTCATCTGTGCCAATGATTCTTATATTTGAGCTCTCAGTGTTATCATGGGTTTCTTGAGTACTCTGGTCACATTCTCTCAACATCTTTTGTTTGTTGTCAGCTTTATTTTCAAGATTATATATTTTGTCTTCAAGGCCTGAGAATCTGTCTTCAAAGTACATCTAATCTATTGGTCATGTTTTCAATTGAATTTTTAATTTGATGTATTGTATCTTTTATTTCTAGGATTTCTGTTTAATTCTTTTTCAGAATTTTTATCTTTTCATTAAAAATGATCTTTCACTCCTGTATTTTCTAAGTTTATTCCTTACGTCTTCTTTTAGCTCATTGAGCATTTCCACTATGAACTTTCTAAATTTTTTCTGTGACATTTCCTTCACTCTGATATCACTGGGATCAGTTGTCGGAAGTGTTGTGGGCTGATTGCATTAGTTTGTTCCCTTTCTTATTCATACTGCTTGTATGTTTAGTCATCTATTGGGATGATTATCATTTCTACATTTATGCAGCAGTCTACTTAGTGAGCTTCTTTCTCTTAGAAAGCCCAGGCTAAACAAATATTCAGGTATTAATACTTTCACTCAACATATATTCTCTGCTGTATCCAGAGAATTTTGAGAGAAGATATTAAACCCTATTTACTGCAATCATTTCAAGGCAAAGCCTCATATTAATCAGTCTTAGGATAACAGAAAACTTTTAAACAATGTTCTTCACAATTCCTTATCAGTTTTCCCAGCTCAAAATCCAAACAAGACTTAGATTTAAAATTAAATTGTCAGAAATATTTGGTCTCTTCTAATCTGAAATATTCTCTTTTCTCTTTGTTATTGAGAATGACACTCCTTAGGAGAATAGGCCAATTATTTTTTAAGTTAGTTTGGGGTTTTCTGTTGTTTCTTCGTGGTTAGAATCAGGTTAGGCATTTTTATCAATAATACCATTGAAAGGATATTGCCTTTTTCTCTCTGAATCTTCTCAGGAGGTAACTGATGCAGGTTTGTCAAAATATTGATAAAGTTGTTTGAAGCCATTCAGATTCCCTAAAATATCTTCCAGGTTTTCACTATTATAAAACTGCCCTTTTTCCCCTTTAATTTCTGTATAATAAGTATTTTGTTGGGGGAGGTAATGTGAAGCTATGCATATATTTTGTTACTCTTTAAACTTTTACCCACTAATTTAGTATCTGTTAATTTTAGTCCATACTTACTCCTGCAATCATTAGGTGGCACTGAATCGTAAGGAAGACCTTTCTTTTCTTCATTATTACTTATTTATGTTCGTATAAAATGTGAGTTATTTTATTCAGTGATCTGAATAAAATTATAATTGTAATTATAATTTAATGATTGTTATTTTAATTTAATTATTTTATTCAGAGTTAAAATCACATTATCATGACTTATTTAGAAGATGATATTGTCTCAGTTTTGGATAGTGCCTCCTTAATCAGCTTCAGTGTCCACTTATCATGTTCCCATGATTTTTAAAGCATTTCCTAATTTTCTGGCACAACAAAATACACCAGGATGAGCTTGTACTTTCCCTGTCTAAACCCTCTAATTACTCATATTTACAAAACTGTTGATTACTTTCAGTGGAATGATTTCACAAAACAAGATATGGGTGCTAAGTATGTTCAATTCTACTGGTACTTCTTGTTCCTAAGCATCATGAATGGAAAGAGTGGGAAAATATCTATTTCTATCTCTGTATTTATCTATCAATCAAAAGTGAGAAAGAGAAAGGGAAATAGAATTGAATCTCATTATTCATAGCACTTCTATTGAATAGTGGCTAGAAACACTGAATTAGTGAATATTGAGCCACTATTCTCAGGAGAAATAGAAGATTTTTTTTCTGGGAGTCTCTGGATACAAGATTTTCATCAATGGACAAATATATGTCCTTGTTTAATGCATATCTCTGTTTAAAAAAACACTTTCTTCATTTATTTCCTAAAAAATACTTGTATGTTGTATTTCTTTATAATTAAAAACTAGCTAAAATGTGTTTAACATGTCCCTCAGCTTGAATAGCATGGCCCTCCATTTTTTAGCTCTCAGATTCACAACATACTGTCTGCTACACTCTCTTTCTTGGTTGTCCTCTCATGAATGCACAGATTAAGTTGCTTTTCTGTCTTTCTTGTAGCTTTATTATACAATTTAGATGTTACTTGTACATTTTCTAGGGGGATCTCAAGTACAACTTTCCTCTTTTTTCTCTTAATGCACCATTTAATTGATTCATTACTATTGAACCCAAACCAACAGGAGTATAATTTATGTCTGAAAAAGCTTTACTAACATGTGTTTTTTAACATATAGTACATATCACAACTTTATTGTGCTTTGGCACTTCCTCGGGTTTCAGCACCACACTTGGGGGCATTTTTATACAGAAATATCACCAATTAAAAACCACAACAATCTGAAGAAACATGGCATAAAATAGTTTTTGAAAAGGTTAATTATTTACAGTGTGAGAGGTGAAGTAAGAAGGCAGAACATGCCCTTATTCTAGCTTACCTGGGAATGTGCACCCTAAGCAACTCCAATCTTTCACCACCTGACATTTATCCATAAAAGACTGAGAAAGTATTGCCAATAATTTAGGTATTTCAAATATGTTTTATGAGGTAAACAAACTGGAAAATATGGAATCTTTAAATAATTATTATCAACCAGAAATTATAAAATATCAAACGCTACATAATATGGGAAATATGTAAAAATTCAGATACATAACTATAATTATATAAGATATTTTCAAATATGAACGTATATAATATAATACTTATGTATTTACAAAATATATATCTGAGGAGATACACACACGTATACATACATTCATATATAGCATATATATGTATATATATGCCTATATATGTGTGTATATATATATATATATATATATATATATATATATATATTTTTTTTTTTTTTTTTTTTTTTTTTGATACAAGGGTTTTTACCCAGGGGCACTTAACCACTTAGCCATATTCCCAGCCCTATGTATATATTATTTTGAGAAAGAGAATCACTAAGTTCTTTTAGGCCTTACTAAATTGCTGAGGCTGGCTTTGAACTTACAATCCTCCTGACTCAGACTCCAAAGCTACTGAGATTGCAGGCATGCACCACCATATGCAGCCACATATATATTTATCTAAGTTTTTTTCTCCCTCTAACTTTCCATATATAGAGATACATAGGTCTTTCTAAATTAGATAAATATCATATTGATATGGATATTTACACTGACAATATTACATTGAAGTGTTCTCTCTGTGCAATTCTCTTCATAATTATAAAAATATGCCTTCCACTATCATCAATATATTAATTTAGTTACTAATCTAAAATATACAGAAGTACATTCACACCTATAACGGTGGAAAAAATAACTATTTTTACTAAAGATTAATATCCTTCCTTAACTCCATATTAAATGTATTTAAATAAATTTAAAAACACCAACTTTGACATTTAAAGTGAATATTCCAAGAACATGGGGAAAGCTGATGTTTGCTTTCTATATGCTTATTATGCTTTCTATAACAAACTTCCTAAAAGTCTTTTACATCTAAACACCTAAAAACTTTAGAAAAAATATAACAAAATGAATCTAACTGAACAATCATTCCTAAAACAATTTAAAGCCTTTTAAAAATTGAAGGTAAAATGTGTTTGTTTTTGTGTGGCGATTGTCAAGCAAGATAGCATGGAGTCTAAGATCTTCAGCTCTCTCCACTGCTACACAAATTTGAGCAGCTATTCACACATCAAATCCCAGCACAAGAATTAAGGAAATCATGATGTGGCGATTCTGTGTGGTGTATTCATATATATATATATATATATATATATATATATGTACATAGGTAAGTTATGTCAGATTCTTTCCACTGTCCTTCCTATTCCTATTGCCCCTCTTGTCCCTGTATTCCCCTTTGACTAATTCACTGAACATCTGTTCTTTCCTTCCCCCTCCCCTCCCCCTCTCCTCCCCTCCCACTCTCCTCCCCTCCCCCTCTTTCCCCCTCTCTTTCTCCTTCCCTCTCCCTCCCCCTTATTTTGTGTTAGCATATCAGAGAGAATATTTTACCTTTGGTATGAGGGGATTGGCTTATTTCAATTACCATGATTTATATCCACAAGATTGGGATATTAATTAGAATAAGATGTACTCTACATTTGTTTAAATATGTCAAAATTGATTCTACTGTCATGTATAACTAAAGAGAATAAATGAAAGAAACAAATAAACAAATAAAGAAATTTTAAAAAGGAATTAAGTATATCAGATGAAAGATCAATTTAATATATAAAATCACAAACTTACTTATATGAATTATAACTTGGAACTTTGCTCACTTTTATATTTTAATCATTTCTATGTATTAGAAAACATTTGAAGTATGCTTTTGTTGCAAAATATTTCAGCTATGAATATATTATAATTTTTCAGTCCCTGTCATTGAGAAATGAAAATTTTCAATATTGTAATGATGAGTGTGTATACAAGTATATGTATTCTTCAGTCTATAAATATTGAATGAATGGCCATATTTCATGAAATTGGAGCATGTTATACAGTGTATGGGAAAAAAAATCAAAATCCTTGCCTTCATAAGCCTTATAGTTTACTGGAAAAAATACACCGAAAGCAAAAAATAAGGATGTAGTTAAAACAAATGTGATGTGATATATGAAAAGAAATAAAGTATTAAGAGTCTCTCTATCTCTCTCAACCTTTTTCTCCATCTATCCATGATTCTATGCAGCAGGAGCTACAACCAAAATAAATAAGTGACTTTACAGTTAGACTTTCCCAAAGTCTAACCTGATCTTGAAAGTTTGGATGGGGCTAACCATGAAAGTGAAAAGAGAGAGAACATTCCTAGTAGAAGAAACAATATGTGAAAATATCCTATTATAAGAATTTAGTGTGCTTTAGGAGTCAAAGAAGAATCCCTGCAAGTCTGAACCATATCAAAAAATCAGCATGGAGAGCTGACCAAAGGCTCTGCACTGTCTCATACATCTTGGACAAAGCACTCAGCTAAGGTAGGATCAAAGCTGGTTTGAGTTATATTCCCCACCCCAGTGTGTGTGTGTGTGTGTGTGTGTGTGTGTGTGTGTGACTTTCTACTTTCTCCAGTTGAAGCAATTTCTTTTCTTTAACAACAACAACAAAAATCTTCTGCTTACTTGTTAAATTCTATTTAAGAAACAATCTTATGATTTTGTTATGTCGCAATCAATGTCAAGAGTTCAGTAATTGGAAATCATACAAGATTTTATTCAAAACACACTTTTTAGGTTAATGTTAAATGTCCTCCCTTCTTAAAGCTCAGAATGCTCCAGACTGGAGCCTGCTGATACTGCATGCTGCTTTCCAAATGCAAAGAGCTACACAAATAAATAATCTTGCCCACTATGTCCATCTGCTGATCAGCTTATCCACCCTATACAGAAAAGGTTCTTTGCTGCAATATTTATTTGTCCATTTTCCTGGTGCCCACTATCTTCTCTGCAACCATATTCTATGCTTTTCTATTAAGAATTCCAGGATTACCTATGACTATCTCACAGGTAGCTCACACAGTCTTTCCCGGCAGGTCTCACTACCTCTTGACTGTAGTGTATAAAATACCGTGCAGTTGTTTTAGCTCTCTTCTCATTGCCAACTAAATAGTCAGTGCTTTACTTGCTTTCTAGATTTCTGAAACCAGATTCTCACAAATATTCCATGACTTCATTGATACCTAATTCATGACAACTTCCTTCGCTTCCTGAATAAGAACAAAAGCTTTCTACTGATCTGTTTCCAATAGCTTTGCTGATACCTAATACTATTTCTCCTATTCGCTATTGGACCTATTTTTTTAATTGAATCTATTATATCCTTTTTCTTCATGAAATTTCTCAATGGCTCCCTCTACCTCTCTACCTCTCTACCTCTCTCTCTCTCTAACAGTGCTAGGTATCAAACACTGGGAACTCACACATACTAGGCAAACATTCTACCACTGAGAATTCTACATCTCCAGCCTCTCCATGGCTCTTTTCTGCATAGAACATATAATACTGTGTCCTTAACATAGCCTTAAACTTCATTCTCAATATGTGTCTTCCTCATTATCACATACATTGGTGCATGCCCACACACTGACCCTTCCTAGGTATGGGCTAAACATGAACAGCTTTGATCCTTCTATGTCACATTTTATGCCCTGACAACCACTTACCCAAGCTCTTGTACAAATCATTTGGCTAACAACTCCTTACACTTTAATACTGACCTAGACTACAAAGCTGTGTCTGAATCCCATTATGCTAGGCTGTCAAAGCTCAATTGACTTCAGTCTAATTCTCCTATAATGCACTTAAGCCACCCTTTTATATTTGCTTGCTTGTTTGTTAATATTCCTTCGTAAGTCATCTCTACTTCAACAGCAAGAATCACGCCATTTTCTCACCATGGTATCAACAGCATATAATATGATACTTGTAATGATTAGTACTTAATGAATATTTGTGAAAGTAATTAATGAGTTGAATTAATACAGTGGTGGAAATCTGACCCAAAAAATGTTTCTCAGAAGCTTTAGTTTTATCAAGACTCCAGTCTGACTTCCAGTTTCTAAATTTATACTTCTAATTCTAGGTAGAAAAAAAAAATCTGATGGATCCATTTTAATTTCAGTATATAGTTTCTGATTAAGATGAAGTTAATTAATTCCAATTAATAAGAAGCATATTGCAAATATTTTCTCAATTCTTCCAGTTGACTTCATTTTGACCACTTTATTTTTTAAAGCACTTTTAACTTACATATTTTAGTGTTGAAATTAAAGAATATAATAGGCCTTTTCTTAATTCTTTTAATGAAAGAATCATGAAGCTTTGCTTGTTTATAAATACAATTTTATGTTTTCTTTTCATTGATAATGGATTAAAAAGATATTTTCAATTACCTACATATATGGATGTTTACATGAAGTATCTTCATTTTCATTTAAATATTTTGATGTAATATAAACTATTGTGAGGATTTAATTGGTCATAATTTTACCTGTGCTTAAAATGAACGTAGTGTGTTCTACCAATAAGCTATACACCTAGCTCTTTTTATTTTTCATTTTGAGACAGGGTCTCACTAAGTTGCCCAGGCTGGCATCGAATTTGGAAATATAAATATAAATGTGGTAGACAACATAGATGATTTTAAACATATATTTAATGCTGATTTAGACGCTATGTTCTTCATATATAACTAAATTTCACTTGAGATGAATGGATGGAGTTGAAGTTCTTGGTAATCTAATATTAGTTTGCCTCATTATTTTTGATTTTTTTCTCAATAGTAATCAATGGATTACTATTTTTGGCTTTTGTAATACTTGGTCATTTTCTATTTCCATTATAATATATATATATATATTTTTCAATATTGCAAATAATATTATGCAAATCTCTCTGGATCCTGGTGTGAAAAATCTGTAAGATTTTAGGCCTAGATATAGAATGGACCTTAGTGAACTCAACTAAATGGATATTCTCTTCTAGTACTGGGTCATTATTTTGAATGTGCATAACCGTAGTTTTGAATGTTTCTTGGTGACTGAACTTTTATTTATTTATTATTTAAAACTTTTTGTAGTGGGTAGACAACATGTCTTTACTTATTTTTATTTATTTATTTATATGTGATGCTGAGGATCAAACCCAATGTCTTAAACATGCTAGACAATTGCTCTGCCACTAAGCTATAGTCCCAGCTCAGATAACTCAGCTTTTAAATAATCTCTTTTAGTAAGTGTTATACAAAAAAATGTTATACTACATTTCTGCCAAATATTCATGTTTCTGTTTTTGTACCTATTCTTCCCATTCATGTGTATGTGTATGGCAACATTTTTATGTCCCTTGACTTCATGACACTTTAGGTATAGCCTGATTTTTCTAAAAATTATGTGACTATTTATACAATCTTAATCTTCCATCTCTCAATTCATCCTTATCTATTGGGAATTTGACTCTGATCTTTTTTTTTTTCTATTACAACAAGCAGTTTATTAAATTGCTGTGGGCTGTGAACATCTTAAGAAGAAGAAAGAACTTCCTTATATATGTAGGAAAGAGAACATTAAGATAGCATCAATATTTTGTACCAATAATTTCCATGAATTTTTCCTTATCATTAGTTAAGTACTATAGAAGTAATTTTGTTCCATTAGCTCTTGAGATAGCAATCTTTTTTTATTTTTTTTATTTTTATTATTAGTTGTTCAAAACATTACATAGCTCTTGACATATCATATTTCATACATTTGATTCAAGTGGGTTATGAACTCCCATTTTTACCCCGTATACAGATTGCAGAATCACATTGGTTACACATCCACTGTTTTACATACTGCCATACTAGTGTCTATTGTATTCTGTTGCCTTTCCTATCCTCTACTATCCCTCCTCCCCTCCCCTCCCCTCCCATCTTCTCTCTCTACCCCATCTACTGTAATTCATTTCTCTCCCTTGTGTTTTCCCCTTTTCCCTCACTTCCCCTTATAGGTAATTTTGTATAACAATGAGGGTCTCCTTCCATTTCCATGCCATTTCCCTTCTCTCTCCCTTTCCCTCCCACCTCTCGTCCCTGTTTAATGTTAATCTTCTTCTCCTGCTCTTCCTCCCTGCTCTGTTCTTAGTTGCTCTCCTTATATCAGAGAAGACATTTGGCATTTGTTTTTTAGGGATTGGCTAGCTTCACTTAGCATAATCTGCTCTAATGCCATCTATTTCCCTGCAAATTCCATGATTTTGTCATTTTTTAGTGCTGAGTAATATTCCATTGTGTATAAATGCCACATTTTTTTTTATCCATTCATCTATTGAAGGGCATCTAGGTTGGTTCCACAGTCTAGCTATTGTGAATTGTGCTGCTATGAACATCCATGTAGCAGTATCCCTATAGTACGCTCTTTTAAGGTCATTAGGGAATAGAAGGGGAATAGCTGGGTCAAATGGTGGTTCCATTCCCAGCTTTCCAAGGAATCTCCATACTGCTTTCCAAATTGGCCACACCAATTTGCAGTCCCACCAGCAATGTACAAGTGTACCCTTTTCCCCACATCCTCGCCAGCACTTGTTGTTGTTTGACTTCATAATGGCTGCCAATCTTACTGGAGTGAGATGGTATCTTAGGGTGGTTTTGATTTGCATTTTTCTGACTGCTAGAGATGGTGAGCATTTTTTCGTGTATTTGTTGATTGATTGTATGTCCTCCTCTGAGAAGTGTCTGTTCAGGTCCTTGGCCCATTTATTGATTGGGTTATTTGTTTTCTTATTGTTTAATTTTTTGAGTTCTTTGTATACTCTGGATATTAGGGCTCTATCTGAAGTGGAAGCAGTAAAAATGTGTTCCCAGGATGTAGGCTTCCTATTTACCTCTCTCATTGTTTCTCTTGCTGAGAAAAAACTTTTTAGTTTGAGTAAGTCCCATTTGTTGATTCTTATTTTTAACTCTTGTGCTATGGGTGTCCTATTAAGGAATTTGGAGCCTGACCCCACAATATGTAGATTGGAGCCAACTTTTTCTTCTATCAGACGGCGTGTCTCTGATTTGATATCAAGCTCCTTGATCCATTTTGAATTAACTTTTGTGCATGGCGAGAGAAAGGGATTCAGATTCATTTTGTTGCATATGGATTTCCAGTTCACCCAGCACCATTTGTTGAAGATGCTATCCTTCCTCCATTGCATGCTTTTAGCCCCTTTGTCTAATATAAGGTAGTTGTAATTTTGTGGATTGGTCTCTGGGTCCTCTATGTTTCACTTCATGTGACCTATGGATTAACTTTCAAATGCTAAAAATCTGTGGGCAGTTTAAATTTGTTTCATCTTATTTCTAGAAACTTTATAAAGATTTTAGTTTCAAAAACTCCTGCAGTACCTACTCTCATTTTTCTTCACCTTTGTAAGATTCTTTTCTAGGGCAGTCTATACCCTTTGCCTATGGCTTATATCTGACAGTTGGTTTTTCTAAGCCCTCTGACCTCTGTCTTCTTCTTTATTTACTTCTCTAAACAATATTTGTTTTCCTAAGAATCATAGATTCTTGAACGGTGTCTACCAAATATTCTATCAAAATAATTTGTAAAATATTTTACATACAAATATTTTAAGAGAACGATTAAAAACATAATTGTATATTTATACCACAAGGTAAATAGTTAATGTCTTAAAATTTCTTCATGTAGAATCAAACACTTTTTTAGAATTTTAAATATGAACTACAAGTTATAATATTAGAAATATGACTTTTGTTGCCCTTTAAAAGTCAGTTATTTCTCACCTATTGCCTCTACCATGTCTAGGTAATCCACATTTTATTCCTATAATCCTTATGTATAATTGAATTGTTGAATTGCATGAATTCTCTTTTTAAAGTATGTTTTCATATGCTGTTTTCTTTGGACAATTAGATCCTAAATTATAAGGTTTATTTTAATCATTGTAATACTCTAAGCATCTAGTCTGTAGACCCAAGATTTATTTGGTTGATATATATTGGTCTGTTATTTTGGGTTTATATTTATTTATCATGGTTTCATGTCTTGTATATTTTTTTCATCTTTTGTATTTCCCTATGAATTTTTTCATTTCATATTTGACTTTTCAGTGACTAATAGTTTTTAAATCAAGAACCAAAAATACATATGTATTGTTTGAAGATCAGAAATCACCTTGGAACTACAATTATATAATTACTCAGCATGATAAGCCTGCTTACTTATTCCCAAATGAAAAATGAGGCCAGAAAAAGTAACTTTTTTTTTGAAGAATGCAAGGTTATGCTACCTATAAACATTGGAAGAACTTTAAGAAAGGAGTTCTTGGACTTTATTATATTATCTGCCAAACCTTCTCCTGGGACTTGGGAAGTGCAGACATGTCTACTTCAGGCTACCTTGTAATTAGGCTTTATGACAAATCTGCTCAAAATACTTATCTTATGCCAATTGCTCTCTGTATCTCACTAAGAGTGTATAATAGATGTATGGTTTAAAAGTTTCAATAAAGTAGTAGATATTCATGTGTCCTCACTAGTTTTAAAACCAGCATAATCTCTAAGTTAATAGTACAAATTATAAAATACTAATGAGTCCTAATGAATATATTGTGTAAAATCAACACTATCAAATAAAGCTACCATTATTAACAGTAATGTATAAATAAGACTCATTTATTTTGATCATATTTATCTTATATTTATCCTTTAGCCTAGCAAGGAAAATATATGAATTTATACAATTCTATAATTATCAGCTTGAATGAATAAAAATGCTACCATGATCCTGAAAATGTCAACACTCTTAACACTTGAATCTGAAAATTTTTACAGAACTGCTAGTGACTCCAATTTGACATTAAAAACAAAAATCAATTTATAGGAACTTAGAAAATCTTTTGCTTTTTATGCTTGTTATAGTTTCATATTTACCTTTTAGGTTGTCAGATTCCCCAAGAAACTATTTTAGTATTCCAGGTTTTGGATGGGATAAAATGGTATCAGAGCATAGAGAAGAATAAAAACAAATGCAAGCTTTCTAAGCCACTGTATGTTACATGCACATACACTCACACATGTTTTATATATATGTGCATGTAAATATATATATATATATATATATATATATATATATATATATAATTATTATATCACACACACACACACACACATTAAGCTCAATAATTGAATGTGAAACCATTGTTTTGGTGTTGTGCCAGGATTCATTGTTATGCCCATGAGAGTATTATGAGGTTTTTTCAGAAAGCAATATATATTCAGACTCAGGTAACTACACAATACACTTAAAGTAAAACCAATTAAAGGTCAAGATAAATTATTAAAATTTCAGATTTTGTTAATTTTCAAAAGCAAAACATTGTTATTAGGAATCATATCCTGTAAAGGTTTAAAGTATATATGCACATGGCATGTAGCAGTAGTGTGTCTTAGGAAGAGTTTTTTTTTTTTTTTACTTCCTTTCTTTCATACATCAATCTTGTGCTTTTTATTCATTTGTCATTTTTTTTGTTTGTTTTCCCTTTCCCCACACATGTCCAAAGCAAGTGTCCTGTTCTCATGTGGCAGTCTTACTGCCATACCATGTAAATTCTTTCCTTTTTGTAGATAACAAAACTATCCTTAGAGAGGCCATTAATAATAGAACAGGGCTTCTATCATTTCTGTTTAAAGTGCGTGTTCTGTGTTTCACAATAGCCTTCTCTGTATCATAAGCTTACTTCTTCAAAGGACTTTCAAAGTAAGGAGTAACTTTATGCAACCTTATATTTTAATTCAGAAAGGCAGAAAAGATATATGCATTTCTCCTTCCATTGAGAAACAGATATCAGCACATTTATGAGAGCATATTTTGCTAATAGATAAGTGATGGGTGAGGTATCATAGCAGAATCAGCAAGGTTTCTGATTTTTCTCTTTAGGGATCCATTTTCACAGATTTGGTTTTATTAGTGTAACATAGGATAAGCCTGATCTCAGACTCTCTCAAATACAAATTTATATTCATACCATAATTCAATTTCAATTTTAAATTGAGATGTAAATAACTAACAAGTTGACTACAGTGCAGATTTTCCTTGGTTAATGATTTTATTTTCTATTTTGAAATGCATATTTAAAGCATGCAGAAGAGTTTAAGGAGCACCCATATATGACATCAACGAGATTTAACAACTTACTATTTTGCTACATTTGATCCATCTATTTATGCTTTTACTGAAGTATTATAAAATATTACAATTATAAAACCATACAGATATAAATGTTTCAGTTGGCATCTGTACAGAATGAGGTTCTTTTCCTTATATTACCACTGTCATTATCATAACTAACAAAATGAATAATTCCAAAATTCTCTAAACTCTGGTCAAAGTCACATTTATCCAATTATTCACTAAATGCCATTTTCGCAAGTTTCATGAAATCAATATCCATCAAGAACCATGCATTACATTTGCTTGTTATATCTCTTAAGTCACTTTGATCTAAAAGACAACACCAATCCAACAAGCACAATGACCAAACATACATTCTTTGTTTCCTCCATGGTACTGACTTGTTGAAGAAATTCCAGAATAGTCTCCCTTCTAGATTTTTATTTTTTAATATTTATTTATTTATTTTAGTTATAGGTGGACACAATACCTTTATTTTATTTTATGTGGTGCTTAGGATCAAACCCAGTGCCTCATGAATGATAGGCAAGCACTCCACCTCTGAGCTACAAGCCCAGCCCAAATTTTTTATGTTAATTGTTTTTTTGTTATCTAAATTACTAAAACTGGAAAGTTAGATGTAACAGTCGGAACAAATTTGAGCTAAACATTTTTGCAAAAACATGCTAGTGTAGGTTCTGTGAAGTTTATGTTACATAATGTATGTGATACTGGATGAATGATAGACTAATCACTGAAGTAGTGTAATGACATTCATCACAAAGAAGTAATCTATGGAGTGATACTTCATTATAATATGAATGATCAATTATGATCATCACTTGAATCAATGATTTCACTGAATATTACAAAATGTTGATTTCCTAATTCTATCATCCTTCCTTAATTTAACTACCATCCCATTAATAAGATTTTTCTCTCACCAAATAAGACTAACCTTAATTCTTTCCCTTTAACTATCTTAAAGTAAATAGTTAAAGTTATAGTTGTATAAATTGTGGTAGAAAAAAGTTTTGTTTTTACACTTTTTAAATACTAAATATCATGGTTTAGTGGATTTTTTTAATACATGAAGTATTTCCATTAATAATAGAATTTCTTTATATCTACTCCATTAACTCATCTTTGTCAGAGGACTTAAGTTTAAACTGTTTCTTTGTCCTTTTGTCATAACTCAATTCATTTCTTTGTTTCTTGTACAACAGAATATTTCAGATTCACATTATAAAAAACTGAAAAAAAAAAAAACATGCCCCAAGTACCCTAGCACAGATAAGATGTGAATTAGAGATTAAATTCTGGGAACCAGACATACCCATTACTTCTTGACTCCTTTGTGAGATAAGATATTTATAGTTGCTGACAATTAAAATTATTATGATGAAGTTTCTTATATGTGTGCTCTTCTTATACTAAAAACATTGATTCTCCATGATGGTTTATTTGTTTTATATTAAGTATAAATTTTACGTTCTCAATTAAACATTATAATAAATAAATATAAACTTTTCAAGTATTCATATTAAATACCAATGTGTGCTACATAACATTTCAATCAATGATGGACTGGACTTCAGGTGATGTTTTTGTCATCAATTATGATGATAAAACAGTGGGCCCATAAGACTGCGTTTCCTAGTAAAGCCAAAGCCATCTTAATCTGCATAAGGATGATGTTTACACATAAGTAACACACATGACTATAACCTGAATGGAATTTACTATCTCTAGTGGTTTATTTGTTGATTAGCATCTTCCACTACCCAGTATGACTATGCACCATGTATAGCCAGAGGAATGAGAAGTTGTGCTCAATTTGTGTACAATGTGTCATAATGCATTCTACTGTCATGTATAACCCCAATTAGAACAAATTAACAAAAAATAGAAAGGAGAGCAGTAGAATCGACAAAGGGGATCAGGTGGAAGGAGGGGAAGGAAAAAGGAGGTAATGGGGAATGAAATTTATCAAATTATACTGTTTTATTGTGTGCATGTATGAATATATTATAAGAAATCCCACAGTAATGAATAATTATAATGTGCCAATAAAAAAGAAAAAAATGTAATTGTTCAGATTACAGAAAAAGATAGTTTATATATGTTTCTTGAGTCTTCTTTCCTTTCTGTACGCAATTTATTTATTTATTTATTTTACTTTTTTTAAAATTTTTTATTGTTGGTTGTTCAAAACATTACAAATTTCTTGATATATCATATTTCACACTTTGATTCAAGTGGGTTATGAACTCCCATTTTTACCCCATATACAGATTGCAGAATTACATCAGTTACACATCCATTGATTTACATATTGCCATACTAGTGTCTGTTGTGTTCTGCTACCTTTCCTATCCTCTACTATCCCCCCCTCCCCTCCCCTCTCCTCCCCTCCCCTCTTCTCTCTCTACCCCCTCTATTGTCATTCATTTCTCCCCCTTGTATTATTTTTCCCTTTCCCCTCACTTCCTCTTGTATGTACTTTTGTATAACCCTTAGGGTCTCCTTCCATTTCCATGCAATTTCCCTTCTCTCTCCATTTCCCTCCCACCTCTCATCCCAGTTTAATGTTAATCTTCTTCTCCTGCTCTTCCTCCCTACTCTGTTCTTAGTTACTCTCCTTATATCAAAGAAGACATTTGGCATTTGTTTTTTAGGGATTGGCTAGCTTCTCTTAGCATAATCTGCTCTAATGCCATCAATTTCCCTGCAAATTCTATGATTTTGTCATTTTTTAATGCAGAGTAATACTCCATTGTGTATAAATGTACGCAATTTAAAAAGTGAATAATAGGAATAGAAGAGTTTTCTGTATTACCAATAACAAATTACAAATGCATATAAGATTGTCAAGTTAGTGTGAGGGAAATGTTCGTTGTATAACATAAAGTGAATCCTAGACTGTCTATTTTAAGAACTAGATCAAAGATAGTTGAAATATAAGGCATTAAGGGCTCTACAGAAGCAGGTGTGGGATTATTTAATCCAACTATTGGACTCTGAACTAATGTTGCTCTTCATTGTTTCCTATTGTAAAGTATGAATATACTTTATATTCTGCTCCCAGTTTATACATCATGGAAGAAATATGTTTTATCTCAGTGGCAGAAAATTTTCTAATAAACAGGGAAAATAAAGTGAAATAACCTCTGCAATCTAATCCCAAGGTAATTAATCAATATGGGAAATTCATTCAATGAAATCTATTACATATTTGTAATTTCTAACTTAAAACCATAATTTTTCCTGCCTTACTTTAAACAGGAATGGAAAATAAATCTTCATACATAAGGAAATCTAAGGAAAAACAACTCTGGGTGCAGTGGTACAGGCCCATAATGCCAGGAGCATTGGTTCAAGGTCAGCCTGACTACTTAGTAAGACTGCATCTCAAAAAAAAAAAAAGAAAGAAAAAGAAAAAAAAGGAAGAAAGAAAGAAAAAACGAAAGAAATAAAGAAAGAAAATGAGAATCTTAAGTTGTTTCTGTCTCTTGTGTTCCTCCAAGGTTATATCTTCTACCTTTTGTTTACATAGTCATCAGAGAACTGTTCTGTTTCTTGATTTAAACATAAGTCAAAGGTCACTGATAAAATTTAAAAATGATTTACTCAATATCCTAGAACTATCTAGTTGAGTTCAGTTTTTCCTTTGAAAATACACGTTGATAAATACACACATTCAAATTATTTAAAAATAACTTTTGTGTTCAAGTTCTGTTTCTTGCCCCTGTGTTCAAGGAACTTTTCCAATATCAAATCTGCAACATTTAAAAAATGTCAACAGCACCAATTAAAAAAAAACAAATGTCAACAACATCATTTCAAATGAATTGATTTAGAAGTAACTCTTTTATAGTGGTTTATGTGTGATTTTTTTCTCTAAATATCACTTCATAACTATTGATTTTATTCTTAGCTCTTCATTTCATTCCATCCACTTACTTTATACTGTGAAATGCTTTAATCACTTTGTATAGAACTCTACTTAAGATTCTGTTAGAAAGTAATAGTAATTATCAGTTCTATAAATACATTTTTATATATTATATTGAATATATTGCTCAGCATTTTTAGTAGAAAAAAATTTGAATGACATAAATTAAATTATTTATATATCTTAAGCTATTTCTTTGTTTTCTGCCCAATGGTGACTAAATAACCTCTTTATATATGCTTGTAAAGATACAAATAGAAACTTAAATATTGAAAAAAATTTTCATAATAAAACATGATAATTTAAAATATTTAAAGGTCCTATTAAAATTACCCATATTTAGTAATTCATAGAATATATTAATTTACAAATAGATTTGAATTTATTGATTTAAAATTTTAATGAAAATAGAAGTGTAGAATAAAAGGAAAATTAACTATGAGGGCTTCTTATTTGAAATCATCTTACTATTGTCTACTTGTATACAATTTTGTCTTAATTGAAACACCAAAAACAGTTATGCAATTACTAAATTATTAAATTTAATTCTATAATTTTGATAATTGTTTTCTAATTTCCATCTGTTCTTGCACATTTATTTACCCTTTCATTTTTAGTTTATTTTATTCATTTTTAATGAATACATAGGAAAACAAGAAATGAACAAATTAATGGAGTACCAGATAATGTTTCAATAATAAAATATTACTATTTTTATTCTTTACTAGATATTAACTTACATAGTATTTATATAGTTTGTACAGAGTGTGTTAGTTTCCATTCTGCAACTTTCCACTGGTATTAGGAGTGCTCAGATTTTCAAATGGGATTGTGATATTAGGTTGTTTACATATTTGAAGTGTGAATACTTGTTAAGGGAAACAAACATTTGTTATCTGTGGCATGAGGGGGCATCATATTTGGTAATTACAAAGGTGTGTCTTTGAAGCTAGTTTTGAGGGTACTAGGGAACACACAAAAGGTCAAAGTGAAGATCTTAAGAGGACAATTCATGGGGCTAGGTTTGTAGCTCATTGGTAGAGCGCTTGCCCAACATGTGCAAGTCCCTGAGTTTGATCCTCAGCACTTGCCAAAAGAAAAAAAAAAATCACAATCGTATAAAATCACAATGACTCTATTTTAACTTTAATAGTTTCTTTTCTTCTATAACTTAAAAGGAGTTGAGATACATAGAAGGAGTAATGCATGAGGAACTTATGCTTGGGTAAACAGATTCGATGGTATATATTTGAACTCATAAGACCTCCTGCAGATTTCCTTGCTGGCAGCAACATTCTCCTGTCCCAAAGAAAGGGTTAGTCTTCCACTACATAAAACTTTTCAATGATTACCATTCATCTGACAAGCAGATGTTACTATCTTCAGGACCCTTTCCCCAAATCTCTTTTATATTCTTCTAGACTCTAAACCCATAGGGAGAAATAGATCTCGAAATAGCCTTTCTAATACAAGACTACCTGGGTATGAGCTAGCTTAGAGAACATGTTGCTGATTTTTATCAACAGAAATCAGTGGAGAATCTGTGTGTGGATTTTACAAGTTGTAGAACAAAGGAGAACAAAATACGAACATTTGGTTAGACACGTTTATTAATATGGGATTACATTCTCCACTTCTATACTTTAGTTTTGAACATATTAGTTTGATTCCAATTGAGTATTGACTATTGAAATCTTGACTCATAGGTGATATTTAGTCATTGAGGTTGTGATGTCCAACCTGTTAATATGTTTTTGAAGGAAATCAAAACCAGGGAATTGGGAGTGTTGAAACTTATTTTGTGTATATTCCAATCAGATAGTTCTCAACTACATTTTCCACAAAGTCCATAAATGCTACACAATGCAAAGAAAGCTCTTTGCTGGCTGTAGATGATCACAGAAAAGATTATAGTGGAGTTAGGTTTTAAAAGAAGGAAAAATGCACTTCTAAAAGTACTAAAATGGGGTTGATAATTTAGCTCAATGGTAGAATGTGTACCTAGTGTGAGCAAGGCCCTGGATTCAACTACCAGTACTGAAAAACAAAACAAACAAACAAAAAAACAAAAGTACTAAAACATAATGCTATTAATGTCATTCTAGGTTATAAAAATAATAAAATAAAAGTAAGTTACAATCATATGAATTTTAATTTTAATGCACATCTTTATATTTGAAATGGAAATATAAGACATTGAAGTTGTTTGCAGAGTCACAAAAAATTAGTTATTTTTACCTTTTAGTTGAATATGTAGAATATTTTTTATGATTACAAGAATAGAAATATTGCATGTTACTAACTTAACTGTTTTTAATTCACTTTTTGATATGTGAACATTCTATCAATACTCTCTGTCTTTGCATGTTAATTAATATTAGCTAAAAGGAAAAGTAAATATGGTTGCCTTATGTTTTTTTCTTTTGTGCCAAGGAATGGTTGGCTAATAAAGACTAGTAACATAAAAGAAAAATAATGATAAGATTCCTTGATTGTGTTTCTTGTAACAACTTAAGCTTTTATGTTTCCATTCAAAGCAAGTTCTGCTTAACAGAAAAACTGGTTCAGATATTTCACATTTTCAGTTGTAGTCACATCAAAGTAAACTTGTGCAAGTTTTGAGTCTCATTGACCTCCCATGCATAATGGTTACTTCAGAATTCTGTGAAGGTTAAAGGTCACTTGAAAATGGAGAAACTAAAACAGTGTTGGACAGGCATATTATATGTATCTCCTCTCCTTGTGTGTATGCAATATTATACCATCAGTATATCCAAACCAAATATAAGAATAAATATATATTTTAATATTTCAAGATAACAATATAAGGATGTTATATGTAGTGTTGTTATAGATTCAGGGCTTTGTTATTGACTAGAGTGTCTGAACACTGATGGAAGAAAATATCCAAATTTTTAGAAAATATTAAATACTGTATGTGCAAAGTGAAACTATTTTCTATTCATCATATTTTGAATCTGGGGATATGAAATTGATGACATAGGTATCTTAGATTATTGTGGTACTATATTATCTTTTACTGATAGTTTTGCCAGCCCCAGAATTTATAGAAGTAATAAATATTAATAACCAAGAATGATTACATGGATTTCTTGATATATGAACTGGAGAGTATTTTGGTAGAAAGGACAAAGTGAAAATCCTATGTGCTGAGGTTGTGTCTCAGTGGCAGAGAGCTACCCTCACACATGTGAGGCACTGGGTTTGATCCTCAGCATCACATAAAAATAAATAAACAGAACAAAGATAATGTGTCCATCTATAACTAAAAAATATTTTTAAAAATTCTTCATGCTTTTTCTCCTCACCTAGCAAGATAATAAAACAAATACCATATTCCTCATATAAGTGCAGAAATTAGATAATAAAATGTGTAAATGATGCAGAGTTGGTGGCTCCGAAAGCATACTCAAAGTGACATGTTTGATCAGTGTCAAAGTCATAATGAATCAGGATTGGCATGAATGTTATCAGGTGGGATACTCATTTCTGCTTTAATCTAAAATATGATGTAATTAGCAGAGCAGAATGTTATAGCATCTAGTACCTGGTCTGCATTATTAGTCCTGCATGTACTTTCTATCAAAACTAACAAAAATATAAGCAACTTGATTTTACATATGCATGTAGCATCTCTAGAACATGTACATGTTTAAATTTCTTGTCCAGTATATGCCATTTCTCCTACATTCTATCATAGCATGTTCTGAGGAGATCCATTTATCTTGATATCTTGTAGTGAATGAGAGAAAAATGTCTTTTTCTCACTAAACCTGATTTTGTTAATTTCTAATAAATTCTCAATGGTGTCAACAGAAAATATAAAATTTGATACCAAAGCAAAAGCACACTTGTCCTGGATAAGATCTAAAAAACATTCAGTGACAAATAGATGATATTGATTACAGATTATGAAAGATAAAGAAAGTTTTCCTTCAAGAAATATATAAATTTCTAAGAAATGAATTTTCCTCTCTCATAGTACTTCTGTCAGTGTCATTTGAAGACTTAGAAAGTGCCTTACTCATTGTAATCTACTAAATATTTTCTCTAATTAAGACATGCATATCAAATAATAGGTATGCACAGTCCACCAGAAATACTTGTCATGATAAAAACAATAGACTAGCCTGATAAGGCTTGGTACCAGGTGGGGATAAGAACTGTTTGAAATTGAATTATTCTTACTTTTGTACAGGATGCAATATAAGCTTTAAAGAAGTGGTCAGTATCTGGGTGACATCTTCCCCTTAATGCCAGTACCTATGAGCATAAGGAAATGTGATATGGTTATACCAAAACCAATATTTAAGACTTTTTATCCTTGCTTCTATCAGTTTTGGTGGTCCTAGTGCCTAAAGGAGAAATGTTGGATTTAGTAAATAAAGTAATGGCTCAAATAAATTTGTAAAATGAGGAGCTAGGTGTGTCAGCACACACCTATAATTCCAACTAATTCATAAGAGGCCGAGAGGCAGGAGGATCACAAATTGAAAGATAGTCTATGCTACTTAGTTAGAAATTGTCTCAAAACAAACAAAAAAAGGAGGGCATGAGCTGGGGACTTAGTTCAATAGTATCAATAGTAGCATCCCTGAGTTCAAGACCCAGCACTGGGAGGGAAGAAAAAAGAGAGAGAGAGAGAGAGAGAGAGAGAGAGAGAGAGAGAGAGAGAGAGAGAGAGCAAGCAAGCGCATGGGGCTAGGGGTGGGGTGGGGGGAGTGAGAGGGAGGAAATGTCACATGCTGCCTCATCTGTTATGCATCCCATACTTCTGAATCAACAGGAAGTAAAGAGAGTTTCTCTACTGAGCCCCATAACTGATACTGATCCCAGTTGTTGCTACACAACAGCCAGGAGGAATTCAGTCTCAACAATCCAGGGTAACACACTAGGATACCAGTGACTGTTCATTTGTTGAATAGTGTTGTTCAGTAAAAAGCTGTAAACAGCAGTTAAAAAGAATTTAGATCACCAAAAAGAAAACCAATCAAAAGAAGTTAGATCATATAAAAATGGAAGTTTGGGTCATTCTGTCCGGACTGTATCTGGTCCAGTGGAGGTTCTGGAAGAAAGTAAGAGAAAATCTGAATTAGTCCTGGAAGAATAAACTATAATTATCCTCTTAATCAGATTTAGAAAGAGGGATTTCACTATATTTTGTTAATTATTCTTCTTTCACCCACATTTGTCTTCACATATGAAATTCAGTAAGGTTGGATCCAATAATGGTAGAGTTTCAATTTGAACAGTGATTGAATTGACATAATGAATTGAAAGATAGCTGTCAGGATTTTCTGGACCTTCCTTTGTTGGAGACCAAATATGATATATGCCCACAACAATAATGGTTGGGTGGTTCTGGATATTCTCCTTTCCCTCTGTAGATGTACTGTGCATCCTTCTCTACCCTCTTCTGATTCATGAGGCTATTCTTTATAAACTTTATCAAGTAGGTTACTCTGCCTGGCTAGAATTCTAATTAGTACTAGTTAATGTCAGTTGCTTGCGGGAACTCATAAAGAGCTAAGAGTAGAACCACATTGGACTTAAGGCCCTCTGCCTTTCAGAGACATAAAAATGAGGGGTAATGGCATCTCTTCCAAAAGTCACATACCTTTACAAAGAACCTTTACCCCTGGGTGCTGTAATTACATCCTCCCTTTGTCTTCTTACATATAAGGATGGTAAGTTTTCCTGTTATGATTGGTGCTTCACCACTTATTTGGAACTATTTCATTAATTAAATTATCATAAATTATTCTGTTTAAGTGTAGTTTGAACTTTAGGTCAAAATATCAACTTAATTTGAATTTTACTGAGTTTAAGACTAAACACATTTTATTTATCATGATTCCCTCCAATTCCATCCATTTTCTTGCACATGACATAATTTCATTTTTTATGGTTCAAAAATATTCCATTGTGTACACATAATATTTTCCATTCATTTTTTGATGAACATCTAGACCAATTCCATAATTTGGCTATTGTGAATTGTGCTACAATGTAGCAACACATGTATCTCTATGCTTACCTTAATTCTTTTCGATAGATATATACAGAGGAATGGTGTACCTGAATCATATGGTAATTCAGTGTTTAGTTCTTCCAGTAAACTTCTTACTTATTTCCAAAGTGGTTGTACTAATTACTCTTTTTTGTTGTTGATGTTGTATAATATTTTACCATTTGTATTTCTTTTCATAAACTTGGGTGTGTGTTTGTTTTTATAGCATCTCTGCTGCTTTACCGCTGAGCTAAATCCCGAGTCCTTTTAATTTTTTTTTACTTTGAGACAGGGTGAACTGAGACTGGAGTTGAGGTTGGAATCCTCCTGCCTCAGGCTCCCGAGTAGCTGGGATAACATGCATGTACCACTGCTTCAACTGATGTTGAGATTTTGGAGTTCTTTATACATTTTGTATATTGACTCTGTTAGAAGAGAAGATTATCTGTCAAAGTTTTTCTCCCATTCTGTGGACTGCCTGTTCAGTTGGATTGAAAACTGTGGTTTTCTTTTCTTAACAGAAGCTCTTTAATTTAATGCCATGACAATTATCATCATGTTAAATAAAATAAGCCAGACTCAGAAAAATAAGTGTGTGTTTTCTGTCATATAGAAACAAGAGGGGACAAAATGAATGTCAACATAGTAGAAGTGAGGCAATTGGAGTGGATCTGGGGATCAGGGGAGGTAGGAGATAAATATTGAGGGTAAGAATAAATATTGAGGTATCAAATTGATCACATTATGTAATGTGTACATACAAATATTCCATAAAGAAATCCACTATTCTATATAATTAACATGCAGTGAAAAGAAACAATGATAAATGTATGATGCAGAGCCATTTTTAGGACCACATTTTGCTTTATAAAGAGCAATATAACAAAACAGTGGGTAACATATAACAAATCTACTTGCCGATTTTAATTCTTATGGATAGGTACTAAGGAGTGGCATAAATGGATAATATTGTAATTCAATTTTTAGTTTTTCAAAGAACCTCCATAATAATTTCCATAGTGACAAAATTGTATTTAATTATTAAAAAAAGCTTTCATTTTTAAAAGAGCAATATTTTTAACAGTTCAAAGATAAATATTAAACAATAAATTATTATTTTATATTACATGCTGAAATGTTGTTTAAGGTTTATCTCATTTTATTTTTAAGTTGGCTTAACAAAATTCAAAATATGAAACACTTTATAAATAGTAATTTAATTCTATTTTCTTTTTATAAATAAATCATTTTTAGAATATTTCTTACTTTGAAGAAAAATATTATTTCTTGTTTTATATCTCAGACCAATTTCTATTTATGGCTTTTAAAAATACAGAAAATATAATAACAATTTTTAGAGAAATGAACATTAACCATATAAGTTATCCAACAATTTCCACACCATTTATTTAAGATTTTTTAAAAAGGTGTTTGGTTAGAGACTGAGCCTGATGACCTCATTGCTTCTTTCTTCTTTGTGAGGAATAGCTGTAACACATAAGCTGTTCCTTTATATATGTGTTCACTAAGAACTCCTGAATGGGGCAATACTATGTGACCTCCCAGCCTACTTTGGTTGACATAGACACCGGTCACACATACTGACCTACAATACGTATTAACAGTGCACCTGCAAATTGATCAATGTGGATGACACATGCTTGCTTTGAAACCTATTTAACATTTAGAGGGAAATAAAAGTTCTTGCAATCCCCAGTGACTCACTGTTTAGCTATGACTTTCAAGGGAATTAGCCCTGATAATTCTCTGCTCATGAGAATTAGTAAGAAACAATGGCTGGGTAAAGCTTAATGGTAAACATTCCTTGAAATGTAATAAAGAGAGGTCATTATTTTTCACAAATTTAAAGAGGCCATATTCTGAAATATCCAGTTCATATCCATGATATATGAAATAGTCCTGACCTGTAACATTTTAAAATAATAATAACTGATAAGATAAATGCATGTGGATGAATTGTAATAATACAGAATATTATTTGAACTAAATCATTTCTGAAGCATATTTTATGAAGGAAACCAAGCAACACATCTTTCCCATATCTTCCTTCTCATACATATCCCCAAGCACACTTTTAGTAGCATTACAGGTATGAAATTTATGTTTACATTTAACTAGTTTATATTTTTCTCTTGGAAGATACTTAAATAATCTTTTTATAAATGTGCATGTTAATTCACAGCACTCAACTCACTGATTGTATTCTTTGTTATTTTTAATTATTGACCCTATTTTCAATCATATTTAATGAATAAATGTTAATTAAATACCTACCATGAAATCAGTTTTTATCTCTCAGAGCATTGGTGGAAACATACAATGAGTAATTTGATAAAGTCAAAATGAAAGACCCTCATAAATAAATAATAAATAAATTAAAAGACACACACATACCAGACTAATGACTTATATAAGCTCTTTTGATTTATTTTTGTGACTATAGAGTCAAATAATATATTCTAATTGGTGATAAGCAATGAAAAGAATATTGTGCTAATTTTCTATCATGTCAATGAGACAAATGACAATGGGGGTGGGTGAAGAAAAACACCTTTAACTTCAATCAGCTCAATCTTTCCCATTACAAAGGGAAGCCTATCTAATGCACAATTCATTTTTATCTCGAGAAATTTTTTAATAGCTTCTTATAAAATGTTCTCAATGTTCCTGTTTTTAGTGATTAATCAGTAAAATGTATAAATTTAGTGTTGTCATGCAAGTCTATATAGCATGAAGCATGAGGCATGGTTATGCCATTTTGGGCAATAATATATTTGGTCAATAGACTCATTAGATTTCAATTTCAGTCCTCTTTTTGTTAATTTATGTATACAGTTTTAACATATATCAGTGAACATTTCATACATCTGTTATGTCATCAGTCTTGGTAAAATTTAGTTATTGATAAGAATTCTTTTAAAAGAATTGTCATCATCTATGCAGTTATACATGTTACATAAAATAAAGACAAGGCATGTTATATGCTTTATTTTTTTTTCTCTTTATTTATCAACTTATTGAAATCTGTCAGTATCCTAACACTGTCAAGACAGACAAGAAAGGGAATGATTTCAGAGCATCAATTTAGTTTTAGCCTAGGATTTTAGTCATTCAAAAATATAAAAAAAAACCCATAATCTATAGCAATCACAGGATATTGGAAACAGCAATCAGATTTGAAGATGTTCTATTTCCTCCATCAATGGTAAAAGTTAACAGGATTTTTAACTCTTCATTAAAGCCTTCAAATTTCTGATTATGCTATTTGTCCGTGATAAATACATCTTGTAGCAGAAGGGAAACAACCTGAAAGAACTAAAAATAAAAGGGAAGCTTTCTCATCTCCTTTGATTAGTGTCAAAATGAATCCTTTTTCTTTACACTTAGACTCATGTTACCAATAATTTGATTACATTTGTGTTAAGATTATCATTATAAAAATTATTTTTTTTACTTTAAAAGTGGATACAAAAGTGAGAGAAATAATTTTATCATTTTATTATTGTACTATAAATTCTGCATAAGAGAAGCCTCTCAATTTTGACCTTGATGTATTTAAAACACCTGCCAGACATTAGAAATTGCTCAATAAATATTGTAAATGGCTTTGGATAATTTTCTTTAAAGTTCTCTGAGATTGAAGGCAACCATGGAGTTTTGTTGACATGAGATGAAGGCATTTCACCAAAATGAACCAAGATCATATTTGATTGGGTGTTAGCATAAAATTTTACAATTGTTACTTAATTGCTGAGAAAGAGTTGGGGGCTATAATGTTCCCATATTAAAATATGCTAGATATCTGGAAATTCTGAAACAATAATCAGTTTTAATTTATCTTCTAGTGGTTGGTGTTATCTCAGAAGGATGTTGTATTAATAAAAGTGGAGATTTCCCCCTTTACTGACAGGAAAAGCTCATAAAATTTCATTCATGTCCAACTTTAAATGACATTTAATTCTCCATAATATATGCTATCTCTTTGTTAGCCTTTGACATTTAATAGACATTTTTAAGCTTAAAAGTGCATTTATCTAATATTAATATTCTTTAATCGCTGATGCTCAGTTTCATATTTCTGAGGTGTTAACCCCTACTCATTCTTTATCTAAGAAAGTTGGTTACATGTAGGAAGCAGAGCTTAGGTTTTTGCTGAAAATGTACAGAAACAGCGTGCCTATTATTTTTATATAGCACAGGTTTTATTCTTGTTGATTTTATTGCTGGTGAAGTTTTTTGTTTGTTTAAACAGATAATATACTTCTTTTCTGATGAAATTCTAGTGAGCTAAATAAATATGAAGAAAACCTTTGGCAGATTATGTATGTTTTTTTTTAATATAGATAAAATCTGTGGGCGCAAATGTATATTTTAAAAATATTCTTTGGCAAAATGTTCTTGACAGTATTATTATTTTTTTTTGTCATCTTTTATTTTTTTTATTTTTTTTTAATTTTTTATTGTTGGCTGTTCAAAACATTACATAGTTCTTGATATATCATATTTCACAATTTGATTCAAGTGGGTTATGAGCTCCCATTTTTACCCCATATACAGATTGCAGAATCACATCAGTTACACATCCATTGATTTACATATTGCCATACTAGTGTCTGTTGTATTCTGCTGCCTTTCCTATCCTCTACTATCCCCCCTCCCCTCCCCTCCCCTCCCCTCTTCTCTCTCTGCTCCCTCTACTGACATTCGTTTGTCCCCCTTATATTATTTTTCCCCTTCCCCTCACTTCCTCTTGTATGTACTTTTGTATAACTCTGAGGGTCTCCTTCCATTTCCATGCATTTTCCCTTCTCTCTCCCTTTCCCTCCCACCTCTCATCCCTGTTTAATGTTAATCTTCTTCTCATGCTCTTCGACCCTACTCTGTTCTTAGTTACTCTCCTTATATCAAAGAAGACATTTGGCATTTGTTTTTTAGGGATTGGCTAGCTTCACTTAGCATTATCTGCTCTAATGCCATCCATTTCCCTGTAAATTCTATGATTTTGTCATTTTTTAATGCAGAGTAATACTCCATTGTGTATAAATGCCACATTTTTTTTATCCATTCATCCATTGAAGGGCATCTAGGTTGGTTCCACAGTCTAGCTATTGTGAATTGTGCTGCTATGAACATCGATGTAGCAGTGTCCCTGTAGCATGCTCTTTTTAGGTCTTTAGGGAATAGACCGAGAAGGGGAATAGCTGGGTCAAATGGTGGCTTCATTCCCAGCTTTCCAAGAAATCTCCATACTGCTTTCCAAATTGGCTGCACCAATTTGCAGTCCCACCAGCAATGTACAAGTGTACCCTTTTCCCCACATCCTCTCCAGCACTTGTTGTTGTTTGACTTCATAATGGCTGCCAATCTAACTGGAGTGAGATGGTATCTTAGGGTGGTTTTGATTTGCATTTCTCTGACTGCTAGAGATGGTGAGCATTTTTTCATGTACTTGTTGATTGATTGTATGTCCTCCTCTGAGAAGTGTCTGTTCAGGTCCTTGGCCCATTTGTTGATTGGGTTGTTTGTTCTCTTATTGTCTAATTTTTGGAGTTCTTTGTATACTCTGGATATTAGGGCTCTATCTGAAGTGTGAGGAGTAAAGATTTGTTCCCAGGATGTAGGCTCTCTATTTACCTCTCTTATTGTATCTTTTGCTGAGAAAAAACTTATTAGTTTGAGTAAGTCCCATTTGTTGATTCTAGTTATTAACTTTTGTGCTATGGGTGTCCTATTGAGGAATTTGAAGCCCGACCCCACAGTATGTAGATCGTAGCCAACTTTTTCTTCTATCAGACGGCGTGTCTCTGATTTGATATCAAGCTCCTTGATCCATTTTGAATTAACTTTTGTGCATGGCGAGAGAAAGGGATTCAGTTTCATTTTGTTGCATATCGATTTCCAGTTTTCCCAGCACCATTTGTTGAAGATGCTATCCTTCCTCCATTGCATGCTTTTAGCCCCTTTATCAAATATAAGGTAGTTGTAGTTTTGTGGATTGGTTTCTGTGTCCTCTATTCTGTACCATTGGTCCACCCGCCTGTTTTGGTACCAGTACCATGCTGTTTTTGTTACTATTGCTCTGTAGTATAGTTTGAAGTCTGGTATCGCTATACCGCCTGATTCACACTTCCTGCTTAGCATTGTTTTTGCTATTCTGGGTCTTTTATTTTTCCATATGAATTTCATGATTGCTTTCTCTATTTCTACAAGAAATGCCGTTGGGATTTTGATTGGCATTGCATTAAACCTATAGAGAACTTTTGGTAATATCGCCATTTTGATGATGTTAGTTCTGCCTATCCATGAACAGGGTATATTTTTCCATCTTCTAAGATCTTCTTCTATTTCTCTCTTTAGGGTTCTGTAGTTTTCATTGTATAAGTCTTTCACCTCTTTTGTTAGGTTGATTCCCAAGTATTTTATTTTTTTGAAGATATTGTGAATAGAGTGGTTGTCCTCATTTCCATTTCAGAGGATTTGTCGCTGATATACAGGAATGCCTTTGATTTATGCGTGTTGATTTTATATCCTGCCACTTTGCTGAATTCATTTATTAGCTCTAATAGTTTCTTTGTAGACCCTTTTGGGTCTGCTAGGTATAGAATCATGTCATCTGCAAATAGTGATAATTTAAGTTCTTCTTTTCCTATTTTGATGCCTTTAATTTCTTTCGTCTGTCTAATTGCTCTGGCCAGTGTTTCGAGAACTATGTTGAACAGAAGTGGTGAGAGAGGGCATCCCTGTCTTGTTCCAGATTTTAGAGGGAATGCCTTCAATTTTTCTCCATTCAGAATGATGCTAGCCTGAGGCTTAGCATAGATTGCTTTTACAATATTGAGGAATGTTCCTGTTATCCCTAGTTTTTCTAGAGTTTTGAACATAAAGGGATGCTGTACTTTGTCGAATGCTTTTTCCGCATCTATCGAGATGATCATATGATTCTTATTTTTAAGTCTATTGATGTGGTGAATAACATTTATTGATTTCCATATATTGAACCAGCCTTGCATCCCAGGGATGAATCCTACTTGATCATGGTGCACAATTTTTTTGATAAGTTTTTGTATCCGAGTGGCCAGAATTTTATTGAGGATTTTTGCATCTAGGTTCATTAGAGATATTGGTCTGTAGTTTTCTTTCTTTGAAGTGTCTTTGTCTGGTTTAGGTATCAGGGTGATGTTGGCCTCGTAGAATGAATTTGGAAGTTCTCCCTCTTTTTCTATTTCCCGAAGTAGCTTGAAAAGTATTGGTATTAGTTCCTCTTTAAAGGTTTTGTAAAACTCTGCTGTATACCCATCCGGTCCTGGGCTTTTCTTAGTTGGTAGTCTTTTGATGGTTTCTTCTATTTCCTCAATTGATATTGGTCTGTTTAGGTTGTCTATATCCTCCTGACTCAATCTGGGCAGATCATATGACTTAAGAAATTTATCTATGCCTTCACTATCTTCTAATTTATTGGAGTATAAGGATTCAAAATAATTTTTGATTATCTTCTGTATTTCTGAAGTGTCTGTTGTGATATTGCCTCTTTCATCCTGTATGTTAGTAATTTGAGTTCTCTCTCTTCTTCTCTTCGCTAGCATGGCTAAGGGTCTGTCGATTTTGTTTATTTTTTCAAAGAACCAACTTTTAGTTTTGTCAATTTTTTCAATTGTTTCTTTTGTTTCGATTTCATTAATTTCAGCTCTGATTTTAATTATTTCTTGCCTTCTACTTCTTTTGCTGTTGTTTTGCTCTTCTTTTTCTAGGGTTTTGAGATGAAGTATGAGATCATTTATTTGTTGGTTTTTTCTTTTTTTAAGGAATGAACTCCAAGCAATGAATTTTCCTCTTAGAACTGCTTTCAATGTGTCCCATAGATTCCGATATGTTGTGTCTGTGTTTTCATTAATCTCTAAGAATTTTTTAATTTCTTCCTTGATGTCTTCTATAACCCATTGATCGTTCAGTAACCTATTGTTCATTCTCCAAGTGATGTATTCTTTTCCCTTCCTTCTTTTATCATTGATTTTCAGTTCCATTCCATTATGATCAGATAGGATGCATGGTATTATCTCTACTCCTTTATATTGTCTAAGAGTTGCCCTGTGACATAATATATGATCTATTTTTGAGAAGGATCCATGTGCTGCTGAGAAAAACGTGTAACTGCTTGATGTTGGGTGGTATATTCTATATATGTCAATTAAGTCTAGGTTATTAATTGTGTTATTGAGTTCTATAGTTTCCTTATTCAACTTTTGTTTGGAAGATCTGTCCAGTGGTGATAGAGGTGTGTTGAAGTCTCCCATGATTATTGTATGGTGGTCTATTAGACTCTTGAACTTGAGAAGAGTTTGTTTGATGAACATAGCTGCACCATTGTTTGGGGCATATATATTTATGATTGTTATGTCTTGTTGGTGTATGGTTCCCTTGAGCAGTATGTAGTGTCACTCTTTATCCCTTTTGATTAACTTTGGCTTGAAATCTATTTTATTTGATATGAGTATGGATACTCCTGCTTGTTTCCGAAGTCCATATGAGTGATATGATTTTTCCCAACCTTTCACCTTCAGCCTATGTATGTCTTTTCCTATCAAATGCGTCTCCTGTAGGCAGCATATTGTTGGGTCTTGTTTTGTGATCCATTCTACTAGCCTGTGTCTCTTGATTGGTGAGTTTAAGCCATTAACATTTAGGGTTATTATTGAGATATGGGTTGTTCTTCCAGCCATATTTGTTTATATATGTTACTAAACATGGTTTGTTTTCCTCTTTGATTATTTTCCCCCCTTTAGTGTCCTACCTCCCACTGTTGGTTTTCATTGTTATTTTCCATTTCCTCTTCCTGTAATGTTTTGCCAAGGATGTTTTGAAGAGATGGTTTTCTAGCTGCAAATTCTTTTAACTTTTGTTTATCGTGGAAGGTTTTAATTTCATCTTCCATCCTGAAGCTTAATTTCGCTGGAAACACAATTCTTGGTTGGAACCCATTTTCTTTCAGTGTTTGAAATATGTTATTCCAGGATCTTCTAGCTTTTAGAGTCTGTGTTGAAAGATCAGCTGTTATCCTGATTGGCTTACCCCTAAATGTGATCTGCTTCCTTTCTCTTGTAGCTTTTAAAATTCTCTCCTTATTCTGTATGTTGGGCATCTTCATTATAATGTGTCTAGGTGTGGGTCTCTTATGATTTTGCACATTCGGCGTCCTGTAGGCTTCTAGGATTTGGGGTTCTGTCTCATTCTTCAAGTCTGGGAAGTTTTCTCGTATTATTTCATTGAATAGATTGCTCATTCCTTTGGTTTGAAACTCTGTCCCTTCCTGTATCCCAATGACTCTTAAATTTGGTCTCTTAATGTTATCCCATATTTCTTGGATGTTCTGCTCATGGTTTCTTAACAGTCTTGCTGAGCTGTCTATGTTCTTTTCAAGTTGAAATACTTTATCTTCATTGTCTGATGTTCTGTCTTCTAAGTGTTCTACTCTGCTGGTAGTACTCTCAATTGAGTTTTTAAGTTGGCTTATTGCTTCCTGCATTTCTAGGATTTCTGTTTGTTTGTTTTTTATAACCTCTATTTCCCTGTATAGTTGATCTTTTGCTTCTTGGATTTGTTTATGTAATTCATTGTTGAAGTGATCTTTCATTGTCTGATTTTGCTGTCTGATGTCTTCCTTGAGACTCCAGATCATCTGAAGCATGTATATCCTGAATTCTTTATCTGACATTCCATCTGCTGCAGCTATTACCTCTTCTAACGTTGAGTTGACCTGCAATGCTTGTGGTCCTTTCTTTCCTTGTCTCTTCATACTGTTCGCGTTCCTTTCTACTTGGTGAAACTGTTGTACTATTGAATTTTCCCCCTATATATTTATATTGGTCTTGTATAGTTGCAAAGTCTCCCTCGCAGGCGCGGGCGGCGGCTCTGTTCCTCTGCGGGCCGCTAGGCTTGTTCTGTCGGTGGTCACAGTTCTGTCTACTCTGCAGGCGCAGGCAGCGGCACTGCCCCTCTGCAGGCCTCTGGGTCTGTACTGCCAATGGGTCGCAGGTGCGCCTACCTTGCAGGCGCGGGGGGGGGGGGCGGCTCTACCCTTCCTCAGGCCACTGGGCCTGTTCTGTCTCTTGGTTGCAGGTCTGGCCTGCTCTGATGGTGGTCACAGTTCCCTCTACCTTGCAGGCGCTGGGGGGAGGGGGCGGCTCTGCCTCTCAGCAGGTCGCTGCTCCTCTTCTGCCGGTGGGTTGCAGGCCCACCTACCTTGCAGGAGTGATTGGAAGCTCTGTCCCGCCGCGGGCCACTGGGCCTTTTCTGTCGGTGGTCACAGTTCCCCTACCTGGCAGACGCGGGGGGTGTGGGGCGGCTCTGCCCCTCAGCAGGCCGCTGGGCCTGCTACGTGCATGGTCACAGTTCCCTCTACTTTGCCGGCACAGGGGGAGGGGGCGGCTCAGCCTCTCAGCAGGCCGCTGCTCCTCTTCTGCCGGTGGGTCACAGGCCCGCCTACCTTGCAGGAGTGATTGGAAGCTCTGTCCCGCCGCGGGCCACTGGGCCTTTTCTGTCGGTGGTCACCGTTCCACCTACCTGGGAGGCGCGGGGGGTGGGGGGCGGCTCTGCCCCTCAGCAGGCCGCTGGGCCTGCTCTGTGCGTGGTCACAGTTCCCTCTACCTTGCCCGCGCAGGGGGAGGGGGCGGCTCAGCCTCTCAGCAGGCCGCTGCTCCTCTTCTGCTGGTGGGTCGCAGGCCCGCCTACCTTGCAGGAGTGATTGGAAGCTCTGTCCCGCCGCGGGCCCCTGGGCCTTTTCTGTCAGTGGTCACCTGGCAGGCGCGGGGGGTGGGGGGTGGCTCTGCCCCTCAGCAGGCCGCTGGGCCTGCTCTGTGCGTGGTCACAGTTCCCTCTACCTTGCCGGTGCAGGGGGAGGGGGCGGCTCTGCCTCTCAGCAGGTTGCTGCTCCTCTTCTGCCGGTGGGTCGCAGGCCCGCCTACCTTGCAGGAGTGATTGGAAGCTCTGTCCCGCCGCGGGCCCCTGGGCCTTTTCTGTCGTTGGTCACCTGGCAGGCGCGGGGGTTGGGGGGTGGCTCTGCCCCTCAGCAGGCCGCTGGGCCTGCTCTGTGCGTGGTCACAGTTCCCTCTACCTTGCTGGTGCAGGGGGAGGGGGCGGCTCTGCCTCTCAGCAGGTCGCTGCTCCTCTTCTGCCGGTGGGTCGCAGGCCCGCCTACCTTGCAGGAGTGATTGGAAGCTCTGTCCCGCCGCGGGCCCCTGGGCCTTTTCTGTCCGTGGTCACAGTTCCACCTACCTGGCAGGCGCGGGGGGTGGGGGGCAGCTCTGCCCCTCAGCAGGCCGCTGGGCCTGCTCTGTGCGTGGTCACAGTTCCCTCTACTTTGCCGGCGCAGGGGGAGGGGGCGGCTCAGCCTCTCAGCAGGACGCTGCTCCTCTTCTGCCAGTGGGTCGCAGGCCCGCCTACCTTGCAGGAGTGATTGGAAGCTCTGTCCCACCGCGGGCCACTGGGCCTTTTCTGTCAGTGGTCACCTGGCAGGCGCGGGGGGTGGGGGGTGGCTCTGCCCCTCAGCAGGCCGCTGGGCCTGCTCTGTGCGTGGTCACAGTTCCCTCTACCTTGCCGGTGCAGGGGGAGGGGGCGGCTCTGCCTCTCAGCAGGTTGCTGCTCCTCTTCTGCCGGTGGGTCGCAGGCCCGCCTACCTTGCAGGAGTGATTGGAAGCTCTGTCCCGCCGTGGGCCCCTGGGCCTTTTCTGTCCGTGGTCACAGTTCCACCTACCTGGCAGGCGCGGGGGGTGGGGGGTGGCTCTGCCCCTCAGCAGGCCGCTGGGCCTCTTCTGCCGGTGGGTCGCATTGACAGTATTATGATGAATGTTTCTCACTGATGTTTTTTGGGAAAATCTGATTACTTAATTTATAAAATATTCCAAGTATTTTTATGGCCTGTGACAGAGAAAGTGTTCAGTAATAAAGATTTTCTTCAATGAAGTTTCAAATGTTGGCATTGATATTATTAGAGTTATATTTGAAAATGGCACTTATAAGTAATTGTTTAATTGTTTACATAATTGTATGTTTTAAAAACTATTCAGTGGCTCATTTTTTAATATTAACATTTAAATCATCAAAGTTGTAGCAAAAATGCTTTAAGCCTTTCAGCTCAGTGTACAGATTTTACTAGCTTGTTCATATGTTTAGCAAAAATTAAGAGTAACTTTTTGTTAGCTGTTAGTAATGCTTGGTCCCATCTACAAACTTAATTAATTAAACATCTTAGAGTATCATAATTACATTTAAAATTTTAATATATTTGATTTCTTTAATATGTACTTTAATTGTCTAACTTAACAAACAAAACTTGAATGCAAATTAGTTCTTGACAATTAAGTTAAATATATAATGGGGAAAGTTAAAATTACCTTAAATGCTGTACACTACATAAAATTTGTACACTTTCAATTTGTCATATTCTTGAAGCTAAAGTTATAAAGTTATCAGTAGAATCAGGCAAATTTTTAGCCCACATCTAAAATACCATTACATGTTTCTTATACAAAATATTAATATTATGTTATTTTTTCAAACTAAGTTTCACATTTTTCTGAGATGAATGATATTAGTCATGAAGAAAAGATTGTCATTCTCACTACCTGAGATTAATAAGATTGGATTCTTCAGCTTTGTATGAATCTTGGACCTGCAGACATCCACAAGATTTATCACTATTGATTAGGAAAACCATTTCAACTTCCACAGTAATTTTGGGAGTTTCTTTTTCAGTGTGCTTGGAGTCAACACAGACCAGAGATGTTGACAGAGATGCTCACCAGACTGTGTAGATGACATTAGTAATGCACATACTATTCTACTTATAGGGTTCTTTGTCAATGATTCCCTAACTGAAAAGAGATTCACACAGTTTAACTCTTCAGATGCAGAATATACACATTACCCAATTCTTACAGACTCTGCTACTCATACAAAATAAATTTTATTATTAAACCAGGATTTGCATCTCTAGGTAAGTTGTACACAAACTTTTTTTCCCTTTTGCACATTGTCAAGGTATTTGCACTTGATGATAGCCTGAATAAATGAGGACTTATCCACTCTTGGATACAACATATTTTGCAGACATTTGAAACTTAAAAATGCTTTATATTTGGCTATTTTCATGGCTTATCAGTGGCCCAGCTTGTAAAAATAATAATACTGATGCAAGAAACATAAATTTCCATGGATTTCTGTAGAAAAGTTAAATTTTCCACTGAATCTCAGAAAAAAAAAAAAAAAAAATATATATATATATATATATATATATATATATATATATATATATATATATATTCAAAGCATGGTTCTTTGTATTTAAGGATGTGTCTGTCTATCTCTAGGCACTATTTTCTACAATTTGTTTTAAGAGTATATATATTTTTCAAAGTTTGTACAGATATGTCTTTCTTGTACATTTCTCTACACTAAAATATTCTGAGACTATGTGGGCTCTTTCATTCAATTTTTGTACTACAATATTTTTTTAACTGCATGAACTTTTGTAGATTGATGTATAAAACATTTTGAGACAGATCATAAATATTTAGAACAAAAGGGAAGACCCAAAGGAAAGAAAGAAAAGTTGAAGGAATAGACATTTTTAAAATAACACTATCTATATGTCATAAACTGAGCTAGATAATTGATAAATTTGTTATTTAATTCTCATAGCAATGGGTTAGGGAAGATACTATTATGAGTTATACAGATGAAGAAACTTCAGTTAGGATTGCAACTCAGATTTGTCTCCAAACAAAAGCACTTTCTACTGCAGCCACCTATACTGCATCACCTTAGAGCTCATGCATAGTCCCAGCCTTGTTTTACAGAGAGTGCATTCAATTTAGTCCTTAAGTGCCTTACATGGACTCATTTTCAGTAAGAAACTCCAGTGCTCTTGAGACCACACAGTACTTTTTATTTTCTATCTACTAACCTTTTCACCCACACAACAGATCCTTTTTAATATCAAATTTAAGAAAGGCTTCCATGTTAGTGGTTCATGTGCTCACAGTTTGGCATGCATTTATAACTGTCTGTAAGCAGGAAATCTTGCTAACCGTCTGTTGCTGTAAAAATGTCTATCAACATAGTACTTTACACTAAATAAACTCCACAATGAGAACATTGAAAGAAAATATATCTCAGGAAAGTCATTTTAGGTATGATGTTTGATATTTGAATTGTTTTCTCTGAAACATCTGGAATGAAAATGCTATCAATTATTTATATGTCTTGAAATATCATGTACAATCACAAACGATTACCTAGATAACTGTGTCAAAAGTGGAGTTATCACTAAAATAAAATTTTAATGAAATGAACATAATGATAAACTGGTTTAAGCTCATTCTTACTTTTGAAGTCTGAGTTGGTTGAATTTTAGAGTATGATTAACAGAATTATGGTTGTTCACATAGTATTCTTGAAAATCACAAGTACTATATAATTTCTAAAACTCAGAAGGGAGGGCAACTTTTATAAGCAATATGGTTGTAGTAATTACCAGTCCACTTCCAGCCTTGAGTAAATATTATTAAATATCATCTACTAAAATTACATAAAATGAAGAACTATGACATGCTATTTCATGGCATACCAGTAAATTTTTATTAATATCACACTAGAAATAGTCTCTGCAAAGCATTTCCTTAGGTCTGTAAGATATTTATTGCCTTTGACAATTTAGTTTAGTTTAATTTAATTTGAGAAAGAGTCTGCAACTATGATATCCTAAATCACCTTCTTAGAATTAACTTTTGTTTTAAGGGGGGGGATTTATCTCAAACATTTTATATAGTTATGAAAAAATACCTTTGTTCTCTGCATTCGAAAGCTCTAACTGGTGACAATGAAATTACATACATTGAAGAAAAAAATGTGGTACTGAACATCTAAATTCTTTATATCCCTTATAAAATTTTATTAGTATGAGTACTGAAAAGTTACTGGAAAATCATTCAGCATTGCTGAGCTGTCACTTGATTATCCTGAACTTAGTAATATTGTAAAAGTAGAATAAAATGCCGAGTAAAAAAAAAAAAGAGGTTAAAAAAAGAGCAATAGTAAAAACTACAGTTCAGGATATTAATTTGTTGAATCGTGTGAGTTTCTGACAGGTAATAAACCAGTGATAGATGTGATCTCTAAAATTGCATGTTTATCATGAGCTGAACCCTCAGTCTAATGCTGGGTCATTGTATTTTACAATCTCATAAGCTTCCAGGACTCTGCCTGGCACATCAAAACAATTGCTTAATATGCAATAAATTCTACAGCTAGCCATCTGCTTACCCTCTTGACCTTTCAAATATTATAAAAACCCAAGCCCATAATTTTTCACTTCATGAACCACCAGATTTTTGGAATGTGTTATATTCCACAGTTACTTCATATTTTTATGCAACCTATGAGACTTAATATATTGGATAATATTTGGCAGCAACATTCCTTTTCTATTGGAATGGTTATGAGAGCCATCACTAGAGTTAATAAGATTTAGGCTGCTTCTACCCATTGTATAGCTCTATGTGCTCTTGTAGACAAACACATGCTAGTTATGGGGATTCTTAAACTACTCAGTAATGCAAATTACAGTAAGTAAGGACTCTAAAAAGTAAAGATACAGTAAAATTAATCAGATTAATTAGTTTTATTGGTAATACTTAACTTTGTATTTGTATGAATAGAATATTCTATCATTTTTATATTTTGGGGCTAGTCCATGAACAATTTGCTTAATCATTTAATTGAGAATTTCACTGATAAGTCACAACAATATTACATACATCTTCAAAGAACATCTTTAGTTTTGAGATGTTTAAACATTGTTTATGCATCATGTATATCCAGTCTTAGGGCTGGAAGAATTACAAATGTGAGACAAAAATAGCCTGCATGACTCCTTCAGGTTCCCATGGGTAGGGGAAGATCTGAGAGTTTCTAATCTCTTTTACTAGGTTTGAGCATGACCTGGTCCTTAGTCTTGGGGGTGGGGAGGGTGAAATACAGATATCAGAAATCATAGCATCAGTACACTATTTATTGGTTTTGACTTAGGAAATAAAATGTAGAAGCTGAGGTTGATAACTGAAGAGAAACTGCAAGTCGGTTCAGGCTGATACATGAAGGGCAAGCAAGAAATAATCCATCAATTTCTTTACTTTTTTGTGTTTGTGTATCTTTTTTTAAAAATTATTTATATATTTATTTATTATTTATATATGACAGTGGGATGCATTAAAATTCTTATTACATATAGAGCACAATTTTTCATATCTCTGGTTGTATACACAGTATATTCCCATAAATTTGTATCTTCATACATGCACTTTGGATAATAATGATCATCACATTCCACCATCATTAATAACTCCATGCCCCCCCTTCCACTCCAATCCCTCTGCCGTATCTAAAGTTCGTCTATTCCTCCCATGCTTCCACTCCCTATCCCACTATAAATCAGCCTCCTTATATCTCGGCATATGTTTTTTTGGGATTGGCTAACTTCACTTAGCATTATCTTCTTTAACTCTATCCGTTTACCTGCAAATGTCATGATTTTATTGTATTTTATTGCTGAATAATATTCCATTGTGTATATATATGCCATATATATTTTTTTTTATCCATTCATCTATTGAAGGGCATCTAGGTTGGTTCCTCAGTTTAGCTATTGTGAATTGAGCTGCTAGAAACATTGATGTGGCTGTGTCCCTGTATTATGCTGTTTTTAAGTCTTTTGGGTATAGATCTAAGAGAGGGATAGCTGAGTCAAATGGTGGTTCCATTCCCAGTTTTCCAAGAAATCTCCATACTGCTTTCCATATTGGCTATATCAATTTGCAGTCCCACCAGCAGTGTATGAGTGTGCCTTTTTCCCTACATCCTCGCTAATACTTACTTTTGGTTGTATGCATAGTAGCTGCAATTCTGACTGGAGTGAGATGAAATCTTAGAGTGGTTTTGATTTGCATTTCTCTAATTGCTAGTGTTGATGAATATTTTTTTCAAAAATGTGGCATATATACACAATTGAATATTATTCAGCAATAAAAGAGAATAGAATCATGGCATTTGCAGGTGAATGAATGGAGTTAAAAACATAATATGCAAAGAGAAGAAAAGCAAGTATTATTTGAATAACAATATGCTATGTAATTCAGTTTATCACAAATAAACACACCAACAAACATTAATTTGATTGTTTATTTTTAAATCAAGAAGATAAATTTCCAAAGGAAAAATAATTCAGATAAATTGCTGTTATTATCTCTGAAATAATTGCTTGTCTTCCTATTTTCTTTTTCAACCTCATTCCTCTTCCCTCACTACTATTATTTTATATGCAGAAGTGTTATTCTTCAATGAATATTGGTGAGCATGCTATTTCACCATATTAGAATGGTATTTCTATTTGGGGGGTACTGGGAATTGAACACAGGTACACTTTACCACTGAGCTACATCCCTATCCCCCTCACCCTTTTTATGAGGCAGAGCCTCACTAAGTTGCTAAGTCTGGCCTTGAACCTGTAATCCTCCTGCCTCAGATTCCCAAGTCATTGGGAATGCAAGTTACAGTCATGCACCACCGAATCTGTCCTAGAAAACTCTTTCTCGAGAACTTCCTAAGGCTTGGGCTCTCAATTTTTTTATAATTTAAGTTTGAAAAAGTGCCATCTCCATCAATAAACATTTTTTTTGTTTTTCTATCTGAAATAGCCTTTTGTCCAATTTTCTCTCTTTGTGTATCATTAGTTTAATTTTTTTGTCCATGGAATTTATCACATGAAATTATATGTTTGTTTTATTTCTCACAGTTTTTTTTTTCATGAGTGCAAGTTCAACAAGTATTTAATCTTCTTGTATTTTTCTGAAGAATATGCCATACCTGAGATAGGATTGAGCACATCAAAGTCCAAAGTTAAATTTTTTAATGAAATAGATCAGCATACTAAAAAGGCATTATTTATATTAATACTAATACTACAAAAGGAAAGATGAATAAAATGATGGAAAGATATAAGAAAGAATAATTAAACAATTATCAGGAATGAGAGACTAAGAGAGTGGAAACTTAACAAATGTACATAAAATCCTCTCTCATTCCTTGTTGCTATAAGTCTGTAGAATGATTTCTTCCTTACAGTTTGAAATTTCAGATTCTCCTTAGCGAAAAACTGATTGGCTCAACCTTAGATTAGATAACTAGAACTATATCATGCACTAGGAATAGAGTTGCAGAGTCACTCAATGTAGGCACCATCAAATCAGTAAGGGCACAATTTTACATTTGATGCCATTCTTGAAGAAAAGCTCAACAGACAATCAAAGAGAAAACTACCAGTTAAACTTAATCATAAGAAATGAGTGGACTATCAAAATTACTGTTTACCATAATAGTTCCTTTGTGATTCAGTGATAAAATAATTGGTATTTCAGGTTGATATTAAATAATTTATCAATATATGTGTTGTAGAATACTTTCAGATACAGTATTTGTTGGTTACACCTAATTCACTCAGATTGTTCTATAAAATCAAGAATTTGAAGGAACTGAAATTGCTGCAAGAGAGCTAAGTATATATTTTAGTACCTTTTGTTGTCTGTAGTGATAGTGAAATAGTAGAGGATAATAAAACTTAAAAATTAAAAATTATCTTTCAGGATACATAAGGGTTATATGACATTTTTCCTTGTTTTTAAAATTATTTAACCAAAACAATTCAGATACTTGTGACATTAGTGTTTGAAAGTAGAACACTTGTTTCTCCATATTTTCTCTGGCTTGGCTACATAAAGCTCAGCATACAACAAAGAAAACTACTTACTTTAAATTCTTGTTATATAGCTCAATCAGATTTTACCAAAGAAAAAGATTTTACCTCTCCTTTTACTATAAAAGTTTGTAAAATATGAAGTATTTGTTAAAATGGTGGAAATTTGAAAGTCAGTGCACTTTGTTTTGATGAAATAGACAATAGCATGGGAATAAACTAAAAACAGGAATGGCTTAGAATTTTTGCCTTACTATGTGGAACTGGAGAATCCCAAACCCCAAATTAAGCGTGTATAAAATGAAAATAATAATATATAATAATAATGTATACCTCACAGGAATATTTGAAAATTATATGAGATATTATGTTAAAAGCACAATGCATATAACAAAACACAAATCATACCCCATTGCTATGTACAATTTTAAAGATTTATATATTAGTTAAAAGTTTTTTTATTTTAAAAAATACCACATAATATTGGTTAAAAAAATCTTTGTAATTAAATTGCGAATAAAATACCTCCATGGTATTTATTATAACTGAATATCCTGAAGTCACTAAAAAGAATATCAAAGTTCCTTATAAACTAATACACTATTGAATGGCCAAAAGAAGGAGAAAATAATGTGCATTTTATGTCTTACTTATATGATAAGAGGAAGGCAATATAATACACATTAATAACACATATGAAATACAAAATTAACTTGGAAGAGCTACATGAGTAACTGATTTACTGCTTGCCTCTAGAGCAAAGAAATGAGTGTATTTGTCAAGACAGAGAAAATAATTTTCTTTGCACACCTTTGTGTATCCTTTGAATTATGAACCAATGATATGCATTGTCAATAAAAAATGAATACATGATGTTCAAAGCTACTTAAAGTTCCCCTGACTTTCCTACCTGATTCAAGGCCAGAGATATAGGGAATTTAATTCAAAAGTTAAAATGTCTTAAATGTTGAGATTGATTTTTAAATACTTAAGTACTGTGCAACATCAATCATTTAAGATTATAAGATTTTTTTTTCATCTCTCCAATTTAGGCCCCGTTAGTTTTGGATAGTTTAGTTTAATACTTGGAATAAAGTATTAAGATTTATTGTTGGAGTTGGGATGTGGTTCAGTGGTAGAGCACAAGACTGGCATGTGTGAGAACCTGAGTTCAATTCAATACCATAAAGGAAAAAAAAAAAAAAGATTGTTACTGAGAAACTTACTCCATTGAAAATTGCCTGTATTTTCAATTTTTGTTTATGTTAATCTACTTAAAAAATAAAAACATTAGGAAAAGTATATGTATTATGTCAAATGTGGCTATCAAATGAATATAATAACCACATGCTTTGTTCTTTTTGCTTAATAAATCTTTTGTTTAATCTGTTTTACCTAATCTTATCAGCAGTTCAAATTCAATGACTTTTGAGAGTTTAGCAAAACATAAAAAATAAATATTTATCATTTTCTAGTTAAATCACTAGCAACTATCCATTGCTCCATATCTATTAAACTTCTTAAATATATTGTAATCACATTACTTTTGAAATGCAAAAGTACCAAGCACTTAGGCTAATTTTTGCATGTTAAAAAACATTCTGTTCTCTGGAATGTTATCTGTCTGCCAAATAATTCAAGAAAAAAATCACAATGAAAAGGAAAATGCAGAGAACACTTATTTTTTAATTCTATGAACTGAGTAATATTTGTTAACCATAAAGCAATAATGCCTCAGACTTAGTGCTTCACATTTTTACATATAACTTCTAATTTTACTTATACCACTTTGTATGGAGTACGGATCTTTAACAATGCCAACCGTGATTCATTTTTTTTCCCCATTGCTGAGCATGGCATAGGATAAAAATAAAATTTGACAGGAACAAACATGTAATTCAGCAGAACATGGAGTTTAAAACCGTTCTTCTCCCCCATTGAAAATCAAATCTGCTGCAGACTTCATGGCATCTTGCCCGAAGGATAGTGTTAGAAATGCTGCGCAGAGTTAAAAATTATGTCTATGTTTTGCTGGCACTTATGTGAAAGCATAGTTGTCTTATCATATTTTAAAACCGGCAAAATTCCATTATGACAGATGGACAGAAGCAGTAAGTGCCAACTCTCAGTGCGGCAGAATCCTTAACAAAAGGCTTGAGTAGAAGGCCAAGAGCACAAAAGTGTTCTGAAATTCATCTATTCTTCTATAGAAAAAATAAATAAATAAAATAAATAAATAAATAAATAAATAAAACATTGCTTCATCAGTTAAGGATTTGGGTATTTAAGATGACCAGATAATCATACCTTTGAAATTATGGCAATTTTGTGTAACAACAATAGCAAAAATTGCATTGATTTGAAGAAGCCAGGGATGCAATAAGATGCTTCAGAATGTAGACAGCATTACAAAAGACAGACCAGAAACACACTGAAAAGGATGCTGAGGAAAGGATAAAAGCATTAAAGGTATTGTTAGGTGACCTGGCCTTCAGAGGCTTATTCAACTCTGCAATTTGAAGAGTCTACATTTTTCTCTCCGTGCAATTTAAAAGGCACTGGATAGAGTAAAATGTTATCTACAAGGAATCCCTAAAATTATTTAATGGTCTAAATGTGCAAATTGTGATTATATTTTGATTTGGATTTTTGTTCAAGATACAAATCAGGTGATTTTCTCTTCTGGAATGTGGAGAATCTTGGAAAATAGTATCAGGCAACATTAATGAAAATGTTTTACTAACTTAAATTTTTATTGTAGTTCTCTCTTTAGACAAAGGATGTTCAATGTTTAATGACATGGGCTTCAAAACAAAAAGTGCTTGCTCTAGGGTTTATTCAGGCCTGCTATCATCTTCAGAAGGATGCTGAAGTGCAGTCATTACAAACAAGCTACTGATCGCTATTCTTATGCAACTTATGGATTTGGGATAAAGATATTTAGACCATTCCTAAATACTTTCTTTTCTTAACTATCATGACACTTCCACTTAATTATGGTGTAAATTTCTTAGACCTAATGACATTCAATATCCAGAGCAGACACTGAAATTATTCGTTACATTTATGCTTTCTTACATTGAATGAATACTACGATATGTTGTTCACTTGCTTTTGATTCAGTTTATGGGCTTGCTTAAAACTTGACTTACTATATTATTACCAATTGCTCTTTTGTGATATTATGTCTATGACTAACTATGTTATACACATAAATGAATACCTTTCTTTTTAACCACAAAAACATCTTTATCCAATGGAAAAAGAAAACCAGATCAGCAGTACACAAAACTATACAATTAAATTTTCTGTATATATACTGTAGTACACTAACTTATACAATTAAATAATAAACATATAATAATATACTCAGTTATTTACTTTGAGATATAGAGATAAAATTAAATGAAATTAGTAAAGAAAAACCCCATTGCACTTTAGTTTCTGATTAGTACATATTACATGTCACTGTGAGTACCTAAGTTTTGTCTCTCAACCTCTCTTTTCAATTAGCATCTGATATATCCCTTGTCCCAGAGGAAAGAAGTGTCAAGAAGTAAGAACCTTCAATTTCAATCTTGGCAATTATTTTAGCCAAATCTAGAGGGAACAAGATCTCTTTTAATAACTTCCTAAAGCAAAATTTGATGTAAGATTTAAATGCCAAAACTAATATATAATTATTTTACCAGGTACCTCTGAATTCATCACATATCATTCACAGATCTTTAAGCATTTTTTTAGGAGTATTGCTATTGCTAATACAGTTTTTGTTCCCCTGAAATTAGTGGAAAGAGACAGAATCATGCACAGAGGGATTAGATGATTTCTAAGATCCCAGAGAGACATTATAGAATAAGAAGTTCAGAATCAGCTTAAAACCTTGCCAATGATCAGAACTCTAATCCTTACTTTGAAAAAAGTATAATTAATCATACAATCAAATATTATAATAGGACATTCAAAAACCTTTAATAGTTATGAAAATAATTCAGGGATTGTAAAAAAGTAATTGATTTTCTCAAAAATTCCTTTTGGGCATCATAGGACTAAAGTATAATAAGAGAATGAACTTGGTTTGAACTCTGCAGACTAACATTTTTTATCATTGTTAATATGTTTCACTTACATTAATAGGTCTCCGTGAGTTCCCTCTTGTGGCTAATCTAAAATATAAAAAAGTGCATTTTTCTCATTTACCTATGATGGCCCTGCATTAGGGAGATAAGGCCCTGTAACTGCCAGTTGTATGAGACATTTGTGTCTCAAATTCTTTTCTGGAGTAGTTTCTTAAATTTGCTAATGATTAAAATGCATATTTTATGCCGCTGTTATAGAAAGGAATATATTTTCACCAATTACTTTCCCAGTTATTTCCAAATATATCAGAAGAATTGTAAAACACATTATAGCTCAAATACTGCCCTAGGAAATAGTAAAATGTTTTCTATGTACATACAAATATGGAGTGTACAAGAAGCAATATTTGTCTCAATAGGAAAATACTGTTATAACTCTTTTCTCATCCATAAATATTTTGGAATCTTAAGAAAGCCTATTTTTTAATGCTTTGAAGTTGTGTTTGTGTGTCCTCATCCTGCAAATATTTTATTTCTACCATTCATATCTCTTGACTTTCTATGTTTGAATGCAATCATTTAGGCTCATGTCTAGTTTATCTTCTATAGTAAATTATAGGCATTTTGAAAAGAAGATCCATGTCTGATTTAAATTCACACATCATTCAAACTCTTGGTCTAGTGCTCTGAAATGTGGTCAACAAATAATGCAGAATAAAATGAATTCTCATAACGTGAAATTTTTATTGAATGTTAAAAACATAAAGATATTTGGATAATTGTGAATATACAGTATGTATTTTCAATGAAAAATACAAGCAAATGCATTATATATGTTATATTGAATAATTTAATGAAATGTTCTTGTTTGCTTTTTATTCACAAATGGATGTTTTTAATAATACATACAGAAACTTTATCAATGTCAATAATTTGTCAAATTAATTCACAAGACTGAATATAAGGCTTTCTTAAGATAAAAAATCAGTTATGGAACATATTTTTAAGAACTAGAAACATGGAATGTTAGCAAAGGCTATGCTGAGTAGACAACAGTGTAAATTATTAAGTATTTAAACATATGCTGAACATACCAGGTTTGTATGAGAATTCTATAATGTTCTATGTTAACTTTAGCTGAAAAAACATGTGTAGAAGAAATACCACATTAAAGTAGCTTGACATAATTAGAAGAGGAAAAAAATATAACGCAAACATACACATGAATGTACACACACACACACACACACACACACACAAACAACATGCTCCCTGAACTTACATACAGGACTAGAAGAGAATTAATATTATATACTATTCTTTATGCATAAGAGAATGTGGAAGAGGGAGTCCACCTTGAAATTTAGAAGGAAAAAAGGAGAATTATACATGTTGTTGTACCTAAAGTCATGTACCTCTAAAAGTGGTACATGACTTTAAGCATAACATTTTAAGGAAAGCGGAGTTTGATAGGAAAAATTAATTTCTGGGGGGAAAAATTGTACAGTAACATTTAGGATTTTGTATTCTAGCAGTATTATACATTATCATAAAACCTTGATATTATCCCAAACTTACAAATTTTCTATTAAAAAAACAGACTTTCACTGATAAAGTCTTGTGGAAATAAAGGAATAGCAGTGACATCTACCCAACAGAAAAACCACAAGGTAAATCAAAACAAAATAAAACAACAAAACAGCATCATGGTGTTCAAAGAGCAAGTGATTGTGGAACATTTGAATAATATTTTTTTAAAAAAATATATAATAAATTATAGGCAAATGAAATCTCAATAAACATTTAATAATAAATGAGAAACAGGGATTCAAGAGCAAGTGTCAATGTAAACAAAGAAAAATATAACTAGACAAAAAGGAGTATAGATTATAAAATTTTCAATAAATATGTGAATACATTTGTAAGTGGTTTAGAAATTAAAGTAAGTAATGAGAATTTATTTTTAAATTACTAAAATGAAGAAAAAATAACACATGCAAAATAAAGAACCTATGAGTTGATAACAACTGAACACCAAACACTTAAGTAACTTTATTTAAAACTTTATTTAAAACTATAAGCTTAAAGATTCAAGCAAACACTACTAACATCTTTTCAAACTCTTCTACTATTACCAATACAAATGAGTAGAAAAGCTATAGAACTTTGGAAGATAAGATTGATATGCATTACAAGTTATGACAAATTTCAGATATACTCCAGGACAAGATGACAGAAGAAGGAGAAGAAGGAGAAGAAGAAGGAGGAGGAGGAGGAGATGATGATGATAATAATAATAATAATAATCAGGAATTTATCATCAAACAGATTTGGGATTGGAATTCATATTTTTTGTGTAGCCTGAAAAACTTTATGGAAAGAATTTGATTTTTGAGCTGTCTCTGATTCATAGTATCCTTATTTTCTTGTGAGAAATGAAAAAAAAATCCTTACTGTACAAAAACATCTTAGATCAATATCACTGCATTTTTCAAAGATGCTAAGCTCTATTTACCTTCATACGAACGCCCTAGGCTTATTTTCCAGGAGCAGTTATTTCCTATTTCAAACAGCTCTGTTCATTTGTGTGACCATGGTATTGCTTAACAAAAAAACCTATCATATGTTTCATCTCATTGATTTTTTAGCATAAAAAAGAAAAATATGTTTATTTTGAATATAATTTAACAAAAGCAATGGGTATTATTTTGGCTCCAATTCTCATTTGTTGATAAATAATTACAGAATAACATATAGTGATAATATATCTATGAGCATATATAATTATAGGATATTTTATTATACTATATGGTTATAATAAATTATTGCATTCTAATAATAAATATAATAGATCATCATTATTAACATTATAATATGTATAATTCGGTCATTATGTTACATATGCTTTATATACTACACAGGCATACAGTATATATATATATATATATATATATATATATATATATATATATATGGATTTTTTTTTCTATAAAATTTTCAAAATTTCTTTCAAAGTTGTAGGGAAATTATTTTAATCATCCAAATATTGTTTCTTCTCTGAATCCAATGTTCATTTGGAAAATTATTTTAAAAGAAGAGTTGCCCTGATACTTACACATATTTTGCCAACTTTAAAATTGGTCTTTCATTAGCAGATTGTATGTATGCCTAGGATGTCTGTTACTCAAATAAGCTATTCCAAATAGATATGTTTCATTGATCTATTGCTGTGTTTGTGTTTTCATCACCAAATACACTCAGGGAAGGAGCAGACTTCCAAATAAGAGGGTTAATGCCATGCCACTTAAAAAAAAAAAAAACAAACTTCTCTCCTAAAATCTTAATACTAATATCATAAACATAATATTTGAGCTGGAGAAGATATCAGCTTATTTTTAGACATAAGCACAATAAAATTAGTTAAGTCTATTATTCAACAATATATTATTCTTTTATATATATTAATCACTAGTAAACTAAGTTCAAAAAAGACATTACTAAAATTCTTAAAGTATATATTTGTGTTTTTGCCACAAGTAAATCATGAACCCATTCTTCTTAGCATTTTATGAGTTACAAATGGATCTGCTTAAATTCCAACAGGCAATTCATTTAGAAAATGTATTTCCTTATTTTAAATTATCCATTATAATGAAACATTCTGTTGAGCAGCTCTGATTCATTTTTTTTCTCAGAAATGCTAAGTGGTATATTTTTTTTGTAGAGCATGTGGGGCCAATTGAGGAAAGAGGCTGTCATCACAGTTTGCAAGTGGAAGAGAATAGGAGGTGATTTTTTTCACTCTCAATCCTCTTGAAAGTCAAGGATAAGTTTCAAGGACATATTATTTTAATGAAAAGTGGTGTCACACATCTCTGAAGAATGGTAGAGTCTTATCTCACCTTGGAGTGAGATGACCGTCTACTAAACTACTTGAAGTTCTGAGACAAATTTATTTTGCCTAACATTGTAGACTTTAATACAAATGAAAGGAGAAAAAAAAGATAAAAATCCATAAAAGTATTTATTGAGGTCTTTGTGTAGATTGAGGAGGAGAAATCTCATCTTTTGCTTTAAGCGATTTTTATAAGGAGAATATCGTAGAGAATGGTAAGCAATGGTTGCGTATATGATAGGTTTAAAAAATCTTAAGATTTTTCCTGTACTATCATCCTTGCTACTAATTCTTCCAACAATACAAGCAGTAGCACAAAAAAGGAGTAGGGCCCAAGCTGCTATTAAGAGCTTGCCTTCTATCTACAAGCTGAAATGAGATTCCCATAATATATTCATAAGGAAGTAATGAAGAAATCCTGGCTTTCCTTTTGTCGCTCCTCCCAGATCTGTCCCAACTTCCCCCATCTTTTTCTTTTCACAATTAGTATTAAATATGTTCTATGATTAGGTCTTAAATTATGCCATCGGAATAAAATACAGAACAAAGGGATTATGGTACCAGCCATCACTGGGCTTATATTTTAATGTAAAAACTACCACACAATGGTTCCAGGGCACAGTTATTCCAAATGTAAAAGTACTATAAAAGAAAATCTCATAAGAGGAGATCCGCTAATACTTCACACAGCAAAAAAAAGGCTCATGGAAGTTAGAAAATGAAGAATGGTCTCAAAGGAGGGCCACAGGTGGTGGGTTCCCACCTCTCTTTTAACACATCAATTGTCTGGGTAAGCTGTATGACCAGAAATACTATTCCAATGGTCTGAAGTGAGGCCTTGAGATCAAGAGTTTTTAAAAGCACCCTGGCAATTCTTCTGTAGAAATGTGTTTGACAAATGCTAGTGTACTTCAGCACAGTATAGATGACACAGGTTTTGCTAAGGATATGAAATTGTGGCAAGGTAAATTTACCAAAGGACTTTAAGCCAGGTCCTCATAAATTCTTATTTGGTTATTGTGAGAAGAGTGAATTGTATTAAAGAAAGAACAAGAGTGTAAATCCAGTTAGAGAATAACTGGTCTCAAGAGAGAAAACAGTTATATAGAGTAGAATGATGGCAGAGGAAAAATATGAAAAAAGATAATTAATAGCAGAGTCACTCCTTCCCCTGGCTTAATTGCAGTGTAAACTAAAGTGCTTACTTTCCTCTACAAGTTTCTATTTCATTATTTATAAAGCAGAATGATAATGTTAAATTACACATGTGCTTATTAGAATGTTAGCCTAGTACAATGCTTTGCAATATGGAAAAAGTACTGATAAATATTAGCTATTATTTCCCTTAAGTAGACCAGGTTGAAATAAAATTTGGACAACAATGATTAACTGAAGTATTCCTTCTTCTCTTAATAAGATTCTCTCTACATGAAATATAGCAAGTAATAAGTAAAGTTCATATTTTGTTAGATGTGCAAATGTGAAGCAAAGGAAAATAAATCAGGAGAAGGAGTTAGGAAGTTTTTGCCCAAGTTGAGGGAGTATGGTTTTAAGTAGAATGGGTAGAAAAGACCTTCTTGAGAAGTTCAAGTTTGATTAGTCAGGTATGACAGATTCAGTGAGAACAGGAGCTCTGTCGATGATTGGAACCAGATGGAATTTGCAGATTTGTACATGAACTGCAGAGGGAAGAAGTAAGGTATTCTACTTTGAAGATGAAAAGGCTGAGACAATATAGTGGATAAATCAAGTTAGATAAGTTAGATATATAAATTCTGGGTTCAGAGGCAGCTTTATATACGAGATAAAACAAAACTGAGAATTTTGTTATTATGCTTTATACACATAAAAGTCACAATACTATCATAAATATCATATATTAGGTATGTGTGATATATTGCATACATATATGTGTATACACACACACACACATACACAGGTTTACTTGATTTTGAACCTCTGTGAAACAATGGGTAAGTTTAGTGTGATATGTTTCTTGAAGTATTTGGGATTATATGACAAGGAGAGACTAAATACTGATCAATTGTTTCTCTGAATTACAAATTTAACTGGACATTTTGCGTTTTATCTACCAAGGCTACATACATATTAAATGTGAAACTATATATACATCTAATATAAAAGAGAAAAGGCTCAAAGATGTACCTGGGCACTCCAGTGGTTGGTTTTAGATCAGAAAGGAACAGCCAAGAAGGATAAGAGGGAGTAGCTAGTCAAGTAAAACAGATAACAAATGGAAGGACAGAAAATCTGTAATGATGTCATTAAATGGCAGGAGGAATAAAATATCTGGTGTAAAAGTAGTGGAGTTGGCTTTATCCACAAGCAGGGACAGCTTATGCACAGCATCAAGTACGAAGCAGAATACTGGCTGCATGTGTGTGTGTGTGTGTGTGGTGTGTGTGTGTGTGTGTGTGTGTGTGAAGGGGCAGAGCTGGCTTGTGCAAATTCTATTCTGATTGCTTCCATTTTTACAGTGAAATATACAGAAAAGCCATCAGTCAGGTTACAGCAAGAGATGTTGAAGTTTTCAAGTTTAAGGAAATCATAGAAACACATGGAATATCTGAATACTCATTTTAAAGCAAAATTCTCTTTTTAATTTAATTGCTTTTAGTGTATACCTCATTTGATGATTCTTTTTTTGTAGTCATGAAGCACATTTGCATATAGCACACAAGAAAAAGTTTTATTAAGCTAGTAAAATAATTTTACATATAAAAATGCATCATGTAAAGAATTAAAATAATTAATACTAAATATTTAGAACTTAACTTATTCAATCTTTACTAAGCCTCCAGGAAAATGTGGATTGTGTTTGCTGTGATGTGCTGTTATTTTTACCTGTGTTGAGATATATATAAAAAGACATTTAAAACAAAACTGATCTACTACTAGGTCACAGTCAACGAATGGAAATCATATACTATATCTTCCAAACCAGGACATTTTATAGTGTGTAAAAGGACACCTGAAATAATTATGCTAGGGCAACAGTTGTGAACTGTTGTCTCTTTATTTTCAATCTACTTCTTTTATCTTATTTATACCTATTTATGCTATTAAAGTGGTATTCTCAAACAAGTTTTAAAAGCTATGACAATAGAGATTGTCTCTGTTACTGGTCTGTAAAGCCTGCAGAGTGACAGCTGACACTGTTTTGATTTGATTTAAGATTTGTTAGTATTCCATTGTACAACTAGAAGGAATATTTTCAAGGTTTTTATAAATTCTTACAATGACAAATAGCCAAAATAAAACGTTTGGCCTCCTTTATGCAGTGACAAAAGGGAGGCTATACATCTAAATCAATAAAGGCTCCCCAGCCTTCAATAAAATACAGGTCCCAGGACAGTCTTCTCTTACAGTTGGCACCAAATAAGGTATGGTAAAATTGTCCTTTTCAAAATCAGGGTTTTTTGTTTGTTTGTTTTTTTCCTGTTATGTAAATACAAAAAGTGACTTATTAAACCCTCAAAATAGAATTGTATTCTACTCTTCTATTTTGATTACAAAGATTTATATTTTGATGTCCTGAGTAGTCATCCCTACCATTAATATCATTCCATAAATTTCCCATTATAACCATAGTCTCCATTCTGCATACATTTTTTAGAAAAACATGTGAAGGATGTTAAGCAACAATAAATAGTTATGAATATAATTTCTGTTTCTCCAAATTATCAGTTAATATCTTAAAACATTAATGGATCCATATCAGTTTAATGGCTTATATAATTAACACAATTATCATCATTATTACATACCATAGAAGGTCATTTTCGACTAAGAAGCCTTTGTTTACATGCCATTGGTATTGTTTGCAAAATGTCTCTGAAAGTTACTATCATCTATTCAGTTTGCAAGGCCCCTCTTGTTTAATACATTTATCAGACCTCATATCTAGCCAATAAATAGGGTTGCTTAATTGACCACAAACATTCCTATAATCCATTTAATAATGGTATTCTTCCCCTTGGCTACCACTCTAGCAGATTTCCATTCCTATTTTTACTAGACACCATTAAAGATTCTCCTCATGTTCACACTGCCTAAGTAACAGCTTCTTCTAAGAGAAATAGTCCCACCATTTGGCTTTGCCTGTGGTGTAAACTCAAGGATACATAAAAGTTTACCCCGTAGATAGCTATGGTTTTGCGAACAGGAATTACCATTAATTTAAAAGCAATTGAGCTGTTATTTTATTTTTGTTGTTTCTAAAGGACAAGTTAGCCTTGCTGTGTCCTGGTATATCTATCTCTGTCTCTGTCTCTGTATATCTATCTCTGTCTCTGTCTGTCTCTGTCTCTCTCTCTCTCTCTCTCTCTCTCTCTCTGGGATCCAATAAGTATGCCAGAGCATACCTGAGTCCTAATTCTACTGAGCTTTTACAGATTGACCAAGTTCTCTAACTCCACAAGGCCCTCCTCCATTGCTGTTTGTATTCATTGTTAGCTAGAGAGTTTATCTATTGCACTGTTAGTTGCAGTTACATTCTCTTCAATGGCTTGAGCTCCTATGAGGAATTATCTTTGCCTTACAAGCAGGAAGGCTGAGCTAGAGGAACAGAATCCAAACTGGAGCCACAACTCCCATCTTTGCATAACACCAGTTTCATCAAGTGTGTCACCATAACACAAATTATAAGTCCCACATGATGTGGCATAGATTGCATGTCAGACCTCAATTCTTAAATTTTTACTTCACACCCTAGTCACACTGCACTTTCTTGTCCCTTTCCATCTGCTACATTCTCATTCATTTGTCAAGTATCAAATTACGAGAAACCATCTCTGGAAATTTCTACTTGATTCATAACAAAAAAAAATCTGATTTTTGTGTTTTGTTTTTGTAGTCAAGAAAGTGTCCTGCTGATTACTGTGGCATAGGCCTGTAATACCAGCAGCTTTGGAGGCTGAGGCAGGAGGATCTAGAGTTCAAAGCCAGCCTCAGAAAAAGCGAGGCAATAAGCAACTCAGTGAGACCTGTCTATAAACAAAATACAAAATAGGGCTGGATATGGGACTCAGTGGTCGAGTGCCCCTGAGTTCAATCCCCTCACCCCCAGAAAAATAAGCTTCCTATGCTTTTCCCCTTGGAATTCATCACTACTGGGCCATGTAAAGTCTTGCAGAGTATTGGGCATGGGAATTCTGGTGCATCTGCTCCTCAGATGCAGGAGAAAGTTATAGTTATTATCCACATTTTTTTCTGAGCTTATATGAGTACATAGTCCCTTGATTGAAGACACAGCTTTTAGAAAGGAACAGTGAGTGGACACAGCAGTAGAAAAGAAAAAAATATAGGACCAGTAGGGCATTGAGATGATACCAGTGTGGAGAATCACTAAAGACAGGGTCCATTCCCAGTGATGAAGATCAAACACCTGAGAAAAACCAATGCAAGTGCAGAAAGCAAGTTTATTTAAGAAAGAGAGCAGAGATAATAGACTGTTCTTGAGAGGAGCCTTGACCAACAACTGGTGACCAAGGGAATGGGGATTTCCTGTTCCTTTTATAGATGTTAGATTTCCTTTATTCTTATGCCCTCTCCTCCTCTTCTTTTGCCTACTTTACCAAAAGGTGGGCCAAAAGGTGGGGAAGCAGAATTCCTTGCCCAGAAAGGGAGCAGCCCAAGCCCATTTATTAACTACTCTTTGTTGGGAGGAACAGTTCCCCAGACGCAGGTAACCTTGGCAACAGTTCAAAGGAGGGGAAAGGGCTCTAGAGGTATTAGCATTTTATTTCATTTCATTTCAACCTCTCCCCCATTTTCCCTATCTGACCTGATAATGCATTACCTACACTGACTTTCCTTTTACCCATGGTCTCAGAGTCATCTATGTAAAGAGAAAAGGCATAAGTTTATTATCTATTCTGAGTGTGGATTTGAAAGATGTTGTAATATTTAATGGGGAAATGCATATAATTTTACTCTGTAATGCTCATTCCTTTTTGTAAATGTATATTCCGTGTTTTTGATAAACCAAGAGGACAAATGCAGATTACTTATATTTGCTCAAGTCCAACTGGTATATGATATATGCACGTATGTGTGTGTGTGTGAGTGTACACATAAGTACGCAATTTCCTAACATGCCATCATCCTCAGATAGGAATCTAATGCATTTTGATTTTGTCCTAATGTCTAAGCATTTGGCATTATGACATAAAGGCTATTGGGGAACACAAGATAAAGTAGTTGCTCTCAGATTAATATCATATTCCATTTAAGGCCAGGAAAGAGCAAACATTTTACCAGGACCCCTTGAAAAGCTGTTTTCAGAAATGCTGTGATAATAAGCAAGAACTGAGTTGGGGTTGTGGCTCAGTGGTAGAGCACTTGCCTAGCATGTGTGAGGCACTGGTTTTGATTCTCAGCACTGCATATAAATAAATGAATAAAGTAAAGAGGTCCATCAACAAAAACAAAAAATATTAAAATTTATAAAAAAAATAAGCAAGCACTACATAAGTATCAATGTAGAACATGAAGTAAAGATGGTAACATCTAAGCTGGTTTCAAGGTGTGATAAGTTCTTCAGTGCCTAGGGCTTGCACACATTCTAATAGTAAGTAATTGTGGTTATTTAAGAATGAAATAATTTTGTTTCTTTTCTGTATATTTTTCTCAAAAGGATAATAAGTTGGTAGATGATAAATCCTTATGATGTTGTTTGGTCCTAACTTCTTAATACAGTGTAACTGCTGTGTTTTTTTTTTTTTTTTTTTTTTGTCTCAGAGGCACTGGGGAAAATATTACTCAGACACTAAAGGAAATATATAACAAGAGAGTTTAGAAACTGGTTTTACCAGCTAATTAAGGCAAGAGGAATTTTGGTTTACTTTGTTTTCTTATATCATGGCTTACTTATTTCTATCTCTTTATGTCCAATCTACTCCATTTTATCTTCTTTATAACTGCTTATGCTTTTCTTTGTTTAGCAAGTTAGTAGACATTTAATAAACCTGGGCATCCACCTTTTGTAAGAACTTTACCATTTATCTCAGATGCTTTATAATTTAAAATCTTTTTCAAAGTGGCCTCATTGAAATTTGGGATTTTTTTTTATTGAGATGTAAGGATTAAGAAGGTCCACTCAGTGCAAAAATTAATTATGTAAAATATAAAGAACTTTATACTCTAATGTTCAACCACATTCAGTTTTATTTTGGAATTCTGCTATTTCGTTAGAGATCAAAAGAGAAAGATGCCTAAGTCTAGAATATTTATATGAAAGAGTATTAAGATACTAACAAATTACAACTGAATTTTCTGAACAGTACTTATTTGAAAAACTTACATATTTTATTGAACTATTTTCATGAATTCATTCAAGTACAATCTCACTCTTTATTCCTCTATTTTATGATCTAGGTCACACCACCCACTATGAAACACATTCCCTGAATTAATTTGCATTGCCAAGAAATTGAAGACAGCAGTTTATAGGAAGCAAAACATATTATATCAGATGCATTTTTATTTAAGCATATTATTTTCTAATACTATTACTGTTATTTCATATTCTGTGTCACAGACAATCTGTATATTTTATTAAAGCAGTTCATACTGTAATTGCCTAACTTTTCCGTAAACCATGATTTCATATGCAAAAATTAAATTTCATATAAATTTATCTGTAATTATTAAGCCATAAATACCATTGCCACTACTTCTTGGAAATGGGCCTGAATTAAAAAGATCCCTTAATGCATTCGTTCTCCATACATTAGCCTGTTTTAAATCAATATGCTGAAAATGTTTACACAATAATGAAACATCTCCATTTGTGTTCAAGCAGTGAAGATTCCTTAGATTTCTTAGTTTATCTTCAGAAGAGTATTTATTCCTGATATTTAAAATAGTAATATAAACTTCACATACTAATTTAATATTTTTATAAAATATCCTTGAAGCTAAATTTAAAATATATTTATGATAAACCATTTAAAAAGAAATATGTGAAAACATTCTATCCATGTATTTAACAGAAAATCAACTCCATTTAATGGTCCTTGTTTGGGTAATTCTGTGTGGGTTGCTAAAATTTGGGTTCCTAATCTTTAAAAAAGGCAATCAGTTTTTAAACCTGTTCTCATTAATTTTGACTTGAGAGATTTTTAAAGTTGTTTACTCTAAAATGAGGTAAAAATATCAAAACCTAATGTTTCTAAAACAGCATGACTAATGTTTTTAGCAAGATCACATCTTTGAGGTACAACCATTTCTCATCCCTATGCATCTGAAGAAAACCTTTCAGTCACCATATTAGACAATGAAACACCAGAACTCTTTTACTGGACATAATATTGTACTTCCTTTACTCATTCATTTACCCACAGGCATCAATGACCTTTTGTACTTCCTTTCTTTCTCTTCAAACTTCCAATATTCTTTCCTCAATCCTTAACCTTTCAAACTGTAACACAGTCTTCCACTTAATTGATAAAATTGAAATTATCATGAAAGGCAGGGACACTCTTTCTTTAGTACAATGTGGAATAGCAGATATCATTGGTTTGTACCAAGCCAGAGGGAAATAAATCCATCCTTCAACAGAACTGTGCTATTGATCCTTGGATTTTCTCAAATGTCCTTTGAGGATATTTCCCTACTATTTCTGTTTACTGACAGTTTGATCACTGAGGTGTTGCATGCTCTTCCTTGTTTTTAAATGCTCTGTGTGCATTTAATTTTTCTGTGCAAAATAATATGGTTCCTCCTCTATCCTGTTAATATAATGAATGATATTAGTTGACTTTGGAATGTTAACCCAATCTTTCCATTTGAGGCAAATCCCCCTTGGTGTGAACATAGGCCTGTTCTCTCTCTCTCTCTCTCTCTCTCTCTCTCTCTCTCTCTATATATATATATATATATATATATATATATATATATATATATGTTAATATGCTAGATTTACGGGTGTGTGTGTTTGTGTGTGGTTACTATCCTCATAATATGTTAGGCAACTGTTTTAGTCAGCTTTCTGCTGCTGGAAACAAAAGACCTAAGAAGAATAATTAGAGGAGGGAGGATCCAAGATGCATGCCAGAGGGAGGCAGCATCCTGTGTCACTCCATGACCTGGAACTCAAGTAGTGAGAATACTGCTTCTCTATGAGTGATATTACTGTTCCCATGCAGGAATCATGGCCACCATGCCTGGGCAGGGCTCCAGGCCTAAGCGACAGAATAGGTCTTCCAACTACTCACACATATAGGACTACCAGGTATCTGAGTGGGACCATCAGCATCAGCACCCAGGCAAAACTTTTGCCCACCCACCAGAGCAGAAATCCTGGATGCAGCTCCCATGCAGAATACTCAGCAACTACCCACATGCAAGCTCTGCTGCTGCCACTCTTGTGTGCACCCTCATCTACCAACGTGGGGCTCCCCCAGGTCACCTCCACCTTGGGACTCTGCAGCAACAGAGATAATCCCTAAGCATAGCAGCCTGCCTGCACCCGAAAACTTCACACGCGCTCTGGATAAAGCCTATAACCACACTGCACACCACAGAGCTCATCTCTGAACTCATTATCCAATGCCATCGCCCCCCCACCCGACTGGACACCCAATTGCTTAAAGCAACTGCCTCCATCTTGGGTCACCTTCATCACTATCTTTGGTGAGGGAAACTCCCAGTTTGGAACTCTGGCCATCCAGGTACCCAGATTTTAACTCCTCCCTCTCCCCAGCAGCTGCTTACCAGCAAGGTGACTGCCCAACACAAAATGGCTTTCAGAGGGGCAGGTGCGCGGCACGCCGAAAGTGCCACACATAAGAGCCAGGGAGAGAAAGGTCTCTTATTAGGAAGCAGTAGGGGAGAGAGTGAGCATGATATACTTTTTAACACAGAGACCAGGAACTGGGAGGTCTTCAGGCGTGATAAGGAGATAAGACCAGATTCTCAGATCACATGAGTGGACCCCAAAAGAAATCCTTGAAATGAAGTTTCCCTTGGAAACTGGCAGGTGCCACACCCCACTTCCAGGTGCCTCCCACCCAGGACCAACCCTCCCACCCTGGATAACTGAGGATGGAGATACCAGCTTACAACAGACAACCCCACCTATTGGATGAGAAGGGAAGCAGGAAAGATAGTGATCTCCAACCAAGACAATCCTTGTTTCTTCCTTTGAGATTTTTTTTCCCTTCCCCCTCTCTATTCTCTTGCCCTCACATCCCAACATATATGAATCCATGTACTTTGCATGGATTAGGATATTGAGGACTGGAACACCTGAATAGTATCACACTTATGTTGTATATCCTTTTTTTTTCTTTTCTCCAATTTTTATTATTTGAACACTATTATTTTTCCTAATAAATATGTGTGTTTGTTTTATTTACTCTACTGTCTTCCCACTTACTTGTCTACCCAAATTACTTCCTCTCCTTTCTCCTTCCACTAATCTTTATCTTTAGATTTTCCTTTCACACTTCCTAAGATAAAATAACTCTATATACTCACCTCCTACCTCCTCAGCATTTCTTCCTACACCTCACCGCCAGTTCTTTGTCCACCATCACAAACTGTAAAACCCCTTTTACAAACCTACTTAATATACTGCAGATAATGATTTAATTCACCATTTCGGTACATTGTGACAAAATTGTAAATGTCTTAATAGCAACTATTAGTTTTTAGTTTGTATATGGTTTATATTGGTATCTGTTAGCATGGTGCTTCCCCTTAAAGGGGAGGTATTAGAACCCTACAGGGGCACTATAAGCCTATAGGGTAAAAATAGTAGTGCCTCAGATTAGAAGGGAAGACACACAAGCAATATTAAAATACAAGGGAGGTAGGTGCTCCAAACAAATCAAGTTACCACATTATTAGAATCCATGGCCAGCTCAGCAGATGAAATTACAGAGAAGGAGTTCAGGATGTACATAAGTAAAATGTTGTGTGAATTAAGGGATGATACAAGAGAGCAAATACAGGCAGTAAAACATCATTTTGACAAAGAGCTACATAAACAAATACAAGAAGCAAAAGATTACTTCAATAGGGAGGTAGAAGTTCTAAAGAAAAACAAAACAAGAATCCTTGAAATGAAAGAAACAATAAACCAAATGAAAAGTTCAGTTGAAAGCATCATCAACAGATTAGACCACTTGAAAGACAGGACCTCAGACAGTGAAGACAAATATATATAATCTTGAAAAGAATGTAAACCACACAGTCAAAATGGTAAGAAACCTTGAGCAGAACCTTCAAGAAATATGGGATAGCATAAAAAGATTAAATTTAAGAATTATTTGGATAGAGGAAATCATAGAGTTCCAAACCAAAGATATTAACAATCTAGTCAATGAAATATTATCAGAAAATTTTCCAAAATGAAGAACAAACTGGAAGACAGAATGCAGAAAAAGCATTAGACAGATCCACACCAACCCATATTATAATAAAAGATGCCTAATATAGAGAATAAGGAAACAATCTTGAAAGCCATGAAAGAAAGGAATCAGATACTCATAGGGGGAAACCAATTAGGTTATTGGCAGGTTTTTCAACCCATACCCTGAAAGCTATAACATCTGGAACAACATATATCAAGCTCTGAAAGAAAATGGATGCCAACCAAGAATCCTGTATCCAGTAAAATTAAGCTTTAGATTTAATGATGAAATAAAAACCTTCTGTGATAAACAAAGTTAAAAGAATTTACAGCTAGAAAATCTGCACTATAGAACATCCTTAGAAATATATTCCATGAAGAAGAAATGAAAAACAACAATGAAAATCAGCAAAGGGAAGTATTACACTAAATGAAAAACTAATCAAAGGAGAAACCAAGTCAAGTTAAATACCAAATTAAACAAAAATGTCTGTGAATACAAATCATGTCTCAATAATAACCCTGAATGTTAATGGCCTAAACTCACCAATCAAAAGACATAGATTAGCAGATTGAACAAAAAAAAGTACCCAACAATATGCTGCCTCCAGGAGACTCATCTCACAAAAAGACATCCAAGGAGAGAAGGTGAAAGACTGGAAAAAATCAAACCAAATACATGGACTTGGAAGCAAGCAGTGGTTTACATCCTCACATCAAATAGAGTAGACTTCAAGCTAAAGTTAATCAAAAGGGATAAAGAAGATCATTTTATTCTGCTCAATGGAACCATACACCAACAAGACATAACAATTATAAATATATATATGCCCCAAACAATGGAGCACCTGTGTTCATCAAACACATTCTTTTCAAGTTCAAGAGTCAAATTGACCACAACACAATAATTTTGGTTGGCTTTAACATTCCTCTTTCACCACTGGGTAGGACCTTCCAAACAAAAGCTGAACAAAGAAATTGAAGAAATCAATAATGCAATCAATAACTTAGACTTAACTGACATATATAGAATATTTCACCCTTCAACAAGTGGATACACTTTCTTCTCAGCAGCATATGGATCCCTCTCTAAAATAGACCATATATTATGCCACAAAGCAACTCTTAGCAAACACAAAAAAGTATAGATAGCAACCTGCATTTTATCAGATCATAATGGAATGAAATTAGAAATAAATGACAAAATAAATAATAAAAGATACTAAAAAACCTGAAGAATAAATAATATGCTACTGAATGAACAATGGATTACAAAAGACATCAAGAAGAATATTAACAAATTCTTAGAGGTATTTGGAAACACTGATACCACACACTGAAATCTCTGGGACACAATGAATGCAGTTCTAAGAGGAAAGTTCATTGCATGGAGTTCATTTTTTAAAAGAAGCAAAAGTCAACAAATAAATGACCTAACACTACATCACAAAGCCCTAGAAAAAGAAAAACAAATCAGCATTAAAAGCAGTAGAAGACAGAAAACAATTAAAATTAGAGCTGAAATTAATGAAATTGAAACAACAATAACAACAACAAAAAATAAATTGAAAAAATTGACCAAACAACAAGTTGGTTCTTTGAAAAAATAAATAAAATTGATAAACCCTTAGCCATGCTAATAAAGAGAAGGAGAGAGGAAACTCAAAATACTAATATTCATGATTGAAAAGAAGTATCACTACAGAAATACAGAATATAATTAGAAATTATTTTGATAACTTATACTCCAATAAAATAGATAATATTGAAGGCATCCACAAATTTCTAGAGTCATATGCTTTGCCAAAATTGAATCAGGATAATATACACAATTTAAACAGATGAATTTCAGATGATGAAATAAAAGATGCCATCAGAAGCCTACCAACCATAAAAAGTCCAGGACAAGATGGATACATTGCTGAGTTCTACAGGACCTATAAAGAAGAACTAATACCTATACTCTTCAAACTATTTCATGAACTAGAAAAAGAGGGATCACTTCCAAATTTATTCTATGAGACCAATATCATCCTGATTCCAAAACCAGGCAAAGAAACACCAAAGAAAGGAAATTTCAGACAAATATCTCTAAAGAACATAGATGCAAAAATTATCAGTAAAATTCTAGCAAATTGAATACAAAAACATATCAAAAAGATAATACACCATGATCAAGTGGGGTTCATCCTAGGGATGCAAGGTTGGTTCAACATACTAAATCAATAAATGTAATTCATCACATCAATAGATTTAAAGATAAGAATCCTGTGAACCTCTCAATAGATGCAGAAAAAGCATTCAACAAAATACAGCACTCATACATGTTCAAAACACTAGAAAACTAGGGATAGCAGAAACATATCTCAACAATACAAAAGCCAACATCATTCTAAATGGGGAAAAGTTGAAAGCATTCCCTCTAAAAACTGGAACAAGAGAGGGATGCCTTCTTTCACCACTTCTATTTGACATAGTTCTTGAAACACTGGCCAGAGCAATTAGAACGATGAAAGAAATTAAAAGGATACATATAGGACAAGAAGAACTCAACTTAGCACTATTTGCTGACAATATGATTATATGCATAGAAGACCAAAAAATTTCCACCAGAAAACTTCTAGAACTAGTAAATGACTTCATCAAAGTGGCAGGATACAAAATCAGCATCCATAAATCAAAGACATTTCTCTATTTACAAATCCTCAGAAAGGGAAACAAAACAAGAAAAACTACCCCATTTACAATAGCCTCAAAAAAACCCTAAGATACTTGGGAATCAACCCAAGGAAAGAGGTGAAAAACCTCTACAACAAAAAACTGCATAACACCAAAGAAAGAAATGAAAGGTCTTAGAATATGAAAAGATTTTCTTTTCTTTTCTTTTTTTTGATAGGCAGAATTAGTATTGTCAAAACGACCATACTATCCAAAGTATTATACTTATTTAATGCAATTCCAATCAAAATCTCAATGGCATCCCTCATAGAAATAGATAAAGCAGTCATGAAATTCATCTGGAAAAGTAAGAAACCCAGAATAGCTAAAGTAGTTCTTTGAAGGAAGAGTGAAGCAGGTGACATCACTGTAACAGACCATAAACTATGCTACAGAGCAGTAGTATAAAAACAGCATGGTATTGGCACCAAAATAGACTTGCAGACCAGTGATACAGAATAGAAGACCCAGAGACTAACCCACATAATTAAAGTTATATTAGACAAAGATGCCAAAAACATATACTGTAGAAAAGATAGCCTCTTCAACAAATGGTGCTGGAAAAACTGGAAATTCATATGCAACAAAATGAAATTAAAACCCTATCTCTCACTATGCACAAAACTCAACTCAAAGTGGATCAAGGACCTAGAAATTAAACCAGAGACCCTGCGTCTAATAGAAAAAAAAAGTAGGCCCCAATCCCCATTATATTGGATTAGGCCCCCTTTTCCCTAATAGGACTCCTATAGCACAATAATTAAAATCAAGAATTAATAAACAGGATGGATTCAAACTAAAAACCTTCTTCTGAGCAAAAGAAACAATCAGGCGAATATTGAGCATACAGCATGGGAGCAAACTTTTACCGCTTGCACATCAGATAGAGCCCTAATCTCCAGGGTATATAAAGAACTCAAAAAAAGCTAAACACCACCAAAAAAAAATCAATAAATGGGCCAAGGACATGAACAGGTACTTCTCAGAAGGTGATATACAGTCAGTCAACTAGTATATGAAAAATTGCTCAACATCTTTAGCAATTAGAGTAATGCAATTCAAAACTATTCTAAGATTTCATCCCACTCCTGTCAGAATGGCAACTATTAAGTATACAAAAAACAGTAGGTGTTGGCGAGGATGTGGGGGAAACGGCACACTCATACACTGCTGGTGGGACTGCAAAATGATGCCGCCAATATGGAAAGCAGTATAGAGATTCCTTCGCAAGCTGGGAATGGAACCACTATTTGACTGAGCTATCCCTCTCCTCAGTCTATACCCAAAGGACTTAAAAACAGCATACTACAGGGACATAGCCATATCCATGTTTATTGCAGCACAATTCACAATACCTAAACTGTGAAACCAAGCTAAATGCCCTTCAGTAGATGAATGGATAAAGAAAATGTGGTAATATATACACAATGGAATATTACTTAGCAATAAGAGAGAATAAAATCATTGCATTTGAAGGTAAGTGGATGGAATTGGAGTATATAATGCTAAGTGAAGTTAGCCAATCCCCAAAACCAAATGCTGACTGTTTTTTCTGATATAAGGAGGCTGATTCATAGTTGGGTTGGAAGGGGGAGCACGGGAGGATTAGACAAAGTCTAGATAGGGCAAAGGGATGGGATGGCAGGGGAACTGGCATGGGGGTAAAAAAGATGGTGGAATGAGATGGACATCATTACCCTAAATACATGTATGAAGACATGAATTATGTGAATACACTTTGTATAAAACCAGAGATATGGTAAATTGTGTTCTATATGTGTAGTATGAATTGTATTGCTTTGTGCTGTCATACATAACAAATTAGAATTTAAGAATATGAATAATTAGAGGAGGGAAAGTTTACTTGGGAGCTCAGGGTTTCAGAGGTCTCAGTCATTAGATAGCTGCCTCCATGGCTGTGGATTCCAAGTGAGACAGAACTTTGTGATGGAAGAGGTGGCAGAGGAAAGAGGCTCAAGCTGTCACACTGGAAGCAGAGAGAGAGATAGCATTCTCCTCATCTTGACAAAATATAAACCCCAAAGACATGGCCCCAATACCCCACTGTCTCAGCCTCACTCTATTTGACTTCATTACCACTCAGTTAATCCCTGTCAGAGGATTAATTTCTTGATTGTGTTAATTCATTGACTGATCCCATAATACAATAATTTCACCTCTAAACATTCCTGCATTGTCTCACAAATGAGCTTTACAGTGACACATATTTAAACTATAACAACAAAAATCTCTCTTCTTTTGTATTCTGAAATATTTTGTGTAAATTATGTCTCATGAATATAGTATTGAAATGAGTTTTGCTTTGTGAATCAATTTCAGTGCATTTTTTTGGAGGGGTTATGGTTAATAGGTGATAATCTTACTTTTTCATCCTTCAGATTTGGTGGAAATCACCAGTAAAAAAAAATTTGGACATGGATCTGTTTTTCCAGTTTGGTTAATAACATAAACATTTTATAAGGTCTAGAGTATTCTCTATTTATTTTCAATAAATTACCTTTATAGTTGAATTTTTTGTTTTTGTTACTAATCCTTCTTTTTATTTTTGTTTTCATTGTCTTGTGATAAAAAATTACATTAGTTCTAATTTATGTAATATTTTCTCTATGTTCTATTATTTTTATGAATCTTATGTTTACATGAATCAAAATTATATTGCCTAATATTAATTTTTAAATTCTAGTAAATGTCTATAAGGTGGTGTTTTTATTGTATTGTTCAGATCTTTTTAAATTTTTTTCTCACTTGTTTGTGCTCTTCCTATTTCCTGGGAGAGTATTGATGTGTTAAGATCTTCTCTGCATTTCTTCATACATTTTAACCTGTCATGTAAGTTTTTGGTTTATAAAGTTGCTTTATCTGTTGCTGTTTTTATAATTAGTCATACCTGTCTTACATTCCCTGTAAATATGGTCTTTAGAATTTAAAGCTGTTTTTTACTGCTATCTTTAATAGTTTGGGCTTTGTTAAGGTTTGGATAGGAGATGTCCCACAAAGCTCATGTGTGAGATGATGCAAGAATATTTGGAAGAGAAATGATTGCATTATGGGAGCAATCAATTAATTAACCCAATCAATGAATTAATCCTCTGAGAGGGAGTAACTGAGTGGTAAATAGAGGCAGGTGGGTGTGGCTGTAGGAAGTGGTTAATTTGGGGTGTGGCTATGGGGTACATATTTTGTACCTGGAGCTGGAATCTCCCTCTGCTTCATGATCACTGCGATGTGAGCTGCTTCCCTCTGCCACACTCCTCCACCATGAGCCTAGATGAATGGAGCCAGCCTTCTCTGAAATTGTGAGCCCTCTAATAAATTCTTCCTACCCTGCAATTGTGCTGGTAAGCAAAAAAGCTGACTAAAACAGGCTTCAATTCTGTCTTCTATCAGAACAGCAAAGTCTTCCATCTTTTTTTTCCTTATCAGTATATATTTTGCATCCATTGAGTTGGGTCCTCCAGAGTCATGTTCCTTTAGGTATGTCTCATGAATATAGTATTGAAATGAGTTTTGCTTTGTGAATCAATTTCAGTGTATTTTTTTTGGGGGGGTTATGATTAATAGGTGATAATCTCCCGTTTATTAATATAATTGTATACTTTGTTTGAATTCTCTTTTGACATTTTTGTTATGCTCTTTTTTTGTGTTTACATCATATTTAATTATGTTCCTGCACATAGTTGGCTTGCTTTCATATAATGGGCAGTCTTATTGTTCTATTGTTTAATGCATTTTCATTTTTATTCGAGTGGCTATGCTTCTACTAATAACATTTATAATGTTTTTATTGTTTCCCAGCTTAAACTTTTAACATTGGGTTTTGCAACTATAAAAATTTCCTTGGATTCCCCATTACTATGATTAAATTCATTTTTCTTCCATCTCTGTTTTCTTTCCAAATATAAACTTATGCTATTTATATCTTGTTATTATTAGTATCATTATATATGCTATAAACTCTGTGCCAATATTTTAGTCTTTGACTCATACTTAAACACATGAATAATTATGTAAATATATTTATACATAAATATGTATTTAATATTTAAAATACATTTGTATCAGCAATACAATCGAATGCATGTAAAATGTATGATATTATGATATCTATGTAACTTTATTTGATCAATAATTAAATGTACATATACTCTGTTCAAATTTCCATTGTCATCTCTTATTTGAGTGAAGCCCATTTTCTAGTAGATATTTCAGGAAGATTCTAGGTACAGTGCATCCTTGCACGATTAAAGACTGCCTATACATTTAATCCTTTAAAGACTCCGTGGCTAGATTTCAAACTTTTGATTTTCACTTTCCTTTTTGAGAATCTTATTGAATTATGCTGCCTGGTCTGTGAAGAATCAAGAATTCTGAAACCAATTAGATTTTGTTTTCAATGCAAGTCAACTTCATCTTTTTGACTGATGTCCTAAAACATTTTCTCTTTGATCTTTATATTTCTACAGTTTTGATAGAACATATTTCAGAGTAGATGGTTTCAGGTCAGTGTTCACAGATGCGCTAGCCCTTTCAGTACACAGATTTCTGGTGTACTTTTATTTCCACTATGTTTTCTCAGATTGAAGCTTATATACTGTTCTGTATCACTGTTTTGTTTTGTATTTCACATATTACAAAGATGTAAATAAATGTGTCTGCTTGCGTTTTTTTATATTGTGTGTGAATTTGTGTGTGTGTGTGTGTGTGTGTGTATATATATAAAGAAAAGCAGAAAGAGAGAGAGAGGAATCAAGAGGAATAAAAAAAATTCAGAAAAAATAAAGTAAAATCAATCCAAGAGAAAAGGCTTGTTAAAAGATACTTTATCAGGGGTTCTCTATTATCTCTGAAAATCACTGAATAGAAAGAATGTTCAATGCATGTTGTTCATTTTGGAGTGTTGCTCTTGCTGAGTAATTGCTCTTGCAGGGAATAATTGTTACTTTTTATTTCTTTAAAATTGACTTATAACATTGCATATTTTTATTTTGTGCAAGACGATATTATTAAGTATACATATATGTGAAATATTTAAACCTAAGTAGTTACTGGATTTATTACCTCACACAGTCATCAATTATGGTGTTCTCCTTATATTTTTCTTGAATAAGATATGTCAACATTAACTATACTCATCTTGCTGCACAGTAGACATTTTGAAAAAAACTTCCACTTACCTAGCTGCAATATGTGTCCTTTGACCAACATCTCCACATTCCTCTCTCCCCTCCAACCTCCTGTCTCTGGTAACTGATAAAGTAAAATAAGTCAGGCACAGAAAGAAAAATGCCACCTTATCTTATTCATTTTATGTAATCTAAAAATGTTGAGCTCATGGAGGTAGAGAAAGGGATTTTTATCGACTAACATTTTTTTCCAAGCATGGGTTCTACAATTCCAATCCAGCACAGAAGTCTTCATTGTAGTCTTCTACTTTTCTTATTTGTAAATTCTTTTTCAGACTATGAAAAAAACCTAGCTCTCCTCACCTGCAGTACTATTTCCTGGTTCATTCAAACTGAATATGCACAGCAATCCATGGATTAGAAACATCAGACTGATGCATATACTCAGCTGGTATTTTCCAGACACAGAAAAAAACAAACTACACAAAAGATTGATAACAAGGCAGAGAGAGGTGGATGTTGAGCCCAGAGATTCAACCATAAACAACAAGCTAGCTACAGAAAAATGTGTGAAGGGTATTAACTATGCTTTGCTTACTCAGGGTGGGAGCAAGCATAAATAAAGGCAGAAATAATTAGAATGCACTCCATATTTGCTTTCCAATATTATTGAGGTTGACTTTGACTCATTTCCACTCAGGAAAGAAGGGACTCAAAGTGTGGTTTTGCTCTGTTGTAAGGATCAGAATTTGCACACATTTCTGCATTCACACATATCTATGGCACAGTTTTCCTAGTATATTTTCCAGAGACTGTGATACATTTTTTTAAAGATTTTATGTGTAAATATTACATGTTTCAATGTGATTTAAAAACATTTAACTTCTATAGAGCTGTACATTTGGAATTTATTTTACCATCATTTTGCTCTATATAGTTATTAAATACCTCAGGTCAGTGCCATAGAGCACCCTTGGGAAAGGTGACAGAAACTGTTTCATTGGAACCATTTTTCAAGGGATAAGAAATATACAAAGACTTGTGAAAGACTACTGTAGTGTTAGCAACTAATTTGAATAGGGAAGCATGGTGGGCTTGGCATGCATTAAATATGTATTCCCCAGTAAAATTTTTCCATTTAGTTAAGAATTATAGACCCAAAATTTGGGAAAAAAAACTAATCTCTCTCACATTTGAAGGTCACTTTTTTAGAAGGCCTTATGTATTTACACAAACAACATAATATTTCCAAGGATGGAATTTATCAGGAAGATTGTAAGCTCTGAATCTCTCCAATGAATCAGTTACCACAGCAACTGCATTAAATAACATGATTATAGAGAACAGAGAAGATTTGAAATACATTATTTGACTGCTTTACTTCTATAAGAATTTTAAAGCCAAAATAAAAGGTAGAAATATGAAATCTGAAAGACTTTCCTTGAGATAAAGTTAGTCATATTTTGAAAAGAATATCACATAGATTATCAAAACAAAATGGAAATTATGACTTTTAATAAGCCACCCTTCTTGCTTATTACTCTACAGATTTCAAAGTTTTAATTTTTACTCTAAAATAAAGTTTTCATTTATAGAATCATGTTAATAGAATGAATTGTTGCACAGAAGCATCACTTCAAAATTGCCTTGTATGTTATGCAAATTACAAAAGACTTATTGTGACTTCTTGGATTACTTACCAAATAAATAGCAGTAAAACACATTCTTATATGTAAATTAGCCATATAGATATGAATGACATATAGAAGCAAATTCCACTTACTCCAGTGACATGATTAAAAAAAAAATTCACATCTGCATAACTAAACTGGGAGTCTTTAAGAATGTTAACAACATTTGAATATTTGAGCAAAACAGAAAAAGAGAGTGGCATCACACACCTTGAATAATCAAGAACTCGTTTTAAATCCTGTTTAAAATCGCCTGCTTAAAACATATATAGAATTTCAAAAAAGTGATATAAATATCAGTAAGAATCAATGAATATTGACTTTAATATTTGTGTACTTTCTTTACTTCATATAATTAATGGAAAGACAAACAACTATAAATATGCAATAACTTTTATATGTCATTCTTAGAGCCTGTCTCCATCCATAGAAAAATCTATTTTTCTTCTTATTGTTTCTTCTTCTTTTTTTTATTGGTTGTTCAAAACATTACAAAGCTCATGACATATCATCTTTCATACATTTGATTCAAGTGAGTTATGAACTCCCATTTTTGCCCCAAATACAAATTGCAGAATCACATCAGTTACACATTCACATTTTTACATAATGACATATTTGTGACTGTTGTATTCTGATGCCTTTCCTATCCCCTACTATCCCTCCTCCTCTCCCCTCCCATCTTCCCTCTCTACCTCATCTGTTGTTGTTCAGTTCTCTCCCTTGTTCCCCGCCCCTTTCCCCTCACAACCTCTTATATGTGATTTCGTATAACATTGAGGGTTTCCTTCCGTTTCCATGCAATTTCTCTTCTCTCTCCCTTTCCCTCCCACCACTCATCTCTGTTTAATGTTAATCTTTTCCTCATGCTCTTCCTCCCTGCTCAGTTCTTAGTTGCTCTCCTTAAATCAAAGAAGACATTTGGCATTTGTTTTTTAAGGATTGGCTAGCTTCATTTAGTATAATCTGCTCTAATGCCATCCATTTCCCTGCAAATTCCATGGTTTTGTCATTTTTTAGTGCTGTGTAATACTCCATTGTGTATAAATGCCACATTTTTTTTTATCCATTCATCTATTTAAAGGCATCTAGGTTGGTTCCACAGTCTAGCTATTGTGAATTGTGCTGCTATGATCATTGATGTGGCAGTATCCCTATAGTACACTCTTTTAAGGTCCTCAGGGACTAGTCAGAGAAGGGCGATAGCTGGGTCAAATGGTGGTTCCATTCCCAGCTTTCCCAGGAATCTCCATACTGCTTTCCATATGGCCGCAACAATTTGCAGTCCCACCAGCAATGTACAAGTGTGCCCTTTTCCCCACATCCTTGCCAGCACTTATTGTTTGACTTCATAATGGCTGCCAATCTTACTGGAGTGAGATGGTATCTTAGGGTGGTTTTGATTTGCATTTCTCTGACTGCTAGAGATGGTGAGCATTTTTTCATGTACTTATTGATTTATTATATGTCCTCCTCTGAGAAGTGTCTGTTCAGGTCCTTGGCCCATTTGTTTATTAGGTTATTTGTTATCTTATTGTTTAATTTTTTGAGTTCTTTGTATATTCTGGAAATTAGGGCTCCATCTGAAGTGTGAGGAGTAAAGATTTGTTCCCAGGATGTAGGCTCCCTATTTACTTCTCTTATTGTTTCTCTTGCTGAGAAAAAACTTTTTAGTTTAAGTAAGTCCATTTGTTGATTCTTGTTATTAACTCTTGGGCTATGGGCGTCCTATCAAGGAATTTGGAGCCCAACCCCACAATATGTAGATTGGAGCCAACTTTTTCTTCTATCAGGTGCAGAGTCTCTGATTTGATATCAAGCTCTTTGATCCATTTTGAGTTAACTTTTGTGCATGGCAAGAGAAAGGGGTTCAGCTTCATTTTGTTGCATATGGATTTCCAGTTTTCCCAGCACCATTTGTTGAAGATGCTATCCTTCCTCCATTGCATGCTTTTAGCCCCTTTATCAAATATAAGAAAGTTGTAATTTTTTGGATTGGTCTCTGTGTCCTCTATTCTGTACCATTGGTCCACCTGCCTGTTTTGGTACCAGTACCATGCTGTTTTTATTACTATTGCTCTGTAGTACAGTTTGAAATCTGGTATCGCTATACCTCCAGATTCACACTTCCTACTTAGAATTGCTTTTGCTATTCTGGGTCTTTTGTTTTTCCATATGGATTTCATGATTGCTTTATCTATTTCCACAAGAAATGCTGTTGGGATTTTGATTGGCATCGCATTAAACCTGTAGAGAACTTTGGGTAATATCGCCATTTTGATGATGTTAGTTCTGCCTATCCATGAACAGGGTACATTTTTCCATCTTCTGAGATCTTCTTCTATCTCTCTCTTTAGGGTTCTGTAATTTTCATTGTATAAATATTTCACCTCTTTTGTTAGGTTGATTCCCAAGTATTTTATTTTCTTTGAGGATATTGTGAATGGAGTGGTTTTCCTCATTTCCATTTCATAAGTTTTGTTGCTGATATACAGGAATGCCTTTGATTTATGCGTGTTGATTTTATATCCTGCCACTTTGCTGAATTAATTTACTAACTCTAGCAGTTTCTTTGTAGACCCTTTTGGGTCTGTTAGATATATTATCCAATCATCAGAAAATAGTGATAATTTAAGTTCTTCTTTTCCTATTTTTATGCATTTAATTTCTTTTGTCTATCTAATTGCTCTGGCTGGTATTTCAAGAACTAAATTGAATAAAAGTGGTGAGAGAGGGCATCCCTGTCTTGTTCCAGATTTTAGAGGGAATGCCTTCAGTTTTTCTCCATTTAGAATGATGCTAGCCTGAGGCTTAGCATATATAGCTTTTACAATGTTGAGGTAAGTTCCTGTTATCCCTAGTTTTTCTAGTGTTTTGAACATAAAGGGATGCTGTACTTTGTCGAATGCTTTTTCTGCATCTATCGAGATGATCATACGGTTCTTATCTTTAAGTCTATTGATGTGATGAATAACATTTATTGATTTCCGTATATTGAACCAGCCTTGTATCCCAGGGATGAATCCTACTTGATCATGGTGCACAATTTTTTTGATATGCTTTTGTATTCGATTCACCAGGATTTTATTGAGAATTTTTGCATCTAAGTTCATTAGAGATATTGGTCTGTACTTTTCTTTCTTTGAAGTGTCTTTGTCTGGTTTCAGGATCAGGGTGATGTTGCCCTCATAGAATGAATTTGGAAGAGCTCCTTCTTTTTCCGTTTCTTGAAATAGCTTGAAAAGTATTGGTATTAATTCTTCTTTGAAGGTTTTGTAAAACTCCGCTGTATACCCATCCAGTCCAGGGCTTTTCTTGGTTGGTAGTCTTTTGATGGCTTCTTCTATTTCTTCCTTTGTTATTGGTCTGTTTAAATTGTGTGTGTCTTCCTGACTCAATCTGGGCAGATCATATGACTTAAGAAATTTATCGATATGTTCACTATCTTCTATTTTATTGGAATATAGGGTTTCAAAATATTTTCTAATTATCTTCTGTATTTCTGTAGTGTCTGTTGTGATATTGCCTTTTTCATCTCGTATGTTAGTAATTTGAGTTCTCTCTCTTCTTCTCTTCGTTAGCATGGCTAAGGGTCTGTCGATCTTATTTATTTTTTCAAAGAACCAACTTTTAGTTTTATCAATTTTTTCAATGGTTTTTTTTTTTTTTGGTTTCAATTTCATTGATTTCAGCTCTGATTTTAATTATTTCTTGTCTTCTACTACATTTGCTGTTGTTTTGCTCTTCCTTTTCTAGGGTTTTGAGATGTAGTGTGAGTTCATTTATTTGTTGTTTTTTTTCTTTTTTTGAGGAATGAACTCCAGGAAATGAATTTCCCTCTTAAAACTGCTTTCATTGTGTCCCGTAGATTCCGGTATGTTGTGTCTGTATTGTCGTTTATCTCTAAGAATTTTTTTTATTTCCTCCTTTATGTCTTCTGTAACCCATTGATCATTCAGTAACATATTGTTCATTTTCCAGGTGATGCAGGATTTTTCCTTCCTTCTTTTATCATGGATTTCCAGTTTCATTCCATTATGATCAGATATGGTGCATGGTATTATCTCCAGACCTTTATATTTACTGATAGTTGCCCTATGGCATAATATATGGTCTATCTTTGAGTAGGATCCATGTGCTGCTGAGAATAACGTGTATCCACTTGATGATGATTGATATATTCTATATATATCGGTTAAGTCTAGGTTATTGATTGCGTTATTGAGTTCTATAGTTTCTTTATTCAGCTTTTGTCTAGAGGATCTGTCTACCGGCAAGAGCGGTGTGTTGAAGTCACCCATAATTATTGTGTTGTGGTCTATTTGACTCTTGAACTTGAGGAGAGTTTGTTTTATGAACGTTGCAGCACCGTTGTTTGGTGCATACAAATTGATAATTGTTATGTCTTGTTGGTGGATGGTTCCTTTTAACAGTATATAGTGTCCTTCTTTATCCCTTTTGATTAACGTAGGTTTGAAGTTGATTTTATTCGATATGAGTATGGCCACTCCTGCTTGCTTCCGAGGGCCATGTGAGTGGTATGATTTTTCCCAACCTTTCACCTTCAACCTGTGTATGTCTTTTCCTATCATATGAGTCTCCTGAAGTCAGCATATTGTTGGATTTGTTTTTTTTAATCCAGGTTACTAGCCTATGTCTCTTGATTGGTGAATTTAAGCCATTAACATTGAAGGTTACAATTGAAATACGGTTTGTACTTCCAGTCATGTTTATTTGTTTATTTATTTTAGTTTGGCTAGTTTTTTCTCTTTGGTTATTTTTCTCCCCCTTTACTGAGATACCTCCCACTGTTAGTTTTGGGCGCTATTTTTCAATTCCTCTTTTTGTAGTATTTTGCTCAAAATGCATTGCAGTGCTGGTTTTTTGGCTGTGAATTCTTTTAGCTTTTGTTTATCGTGAAATATTATAATTTCATTGTCAAATCTGAAGCTTAATTTTTCTGGATACAGTATTCTTGGTTGGAATCCATTATTTTTCAGCGTTTGAAATACGTTGTTCCAGGATCTTCTTGCTTTCAAAGTCTGTGATGAAAAATCAGTCATTAACCTAATTGGTTTACCCCTGAATGTAATCTGCCTCCTTTCTCTCATAGCTTTTAATATTCTCTCCTTGTTCTGTATGTTGGCTATCTTCATAATTATATGTCTTGGAGTTGGTCTATTATGGTTTTGAATGTTTGGGGTCCTGTAGGCTTCCAGGTTTTGGCAATCCATTCCATCTTTCATCTCTGGGAAGTTTTCTAGGATTATTTCATTTAATAGGTTGTCCATTCCTTTGGTTTGAACCTCTATACCTTCTTCTATCCCAATGACTCTCAAGATTGGTTTTTTTTATGATATCCCATAACTCTTGGATAGATTGCTCATGAGATTTAAGCATCCTTTCTGTGTTGACTATATTCTTTTCAAGTTGATAATCTTTGTCTTCATTATTTGATGTTCTGATTTCTACTTGATCTAGTCTATTTGTCATATTCTCGTTAGAGTTTTTAATTTGGTTTATGGTTTCCTGCATTTCTAGGATTACTGTTTGTTTTTTTTTTTAAATCTCTGTCTCCTGGTAAAGCTCGTTCTTTGCAGTTTGAATTTGTTTGTTTAATTCGTTTTGAAAATATACTTTCATTGCTTGAACTTGCTGTCTCATGTCTTCTCTAATATTCCGTTCCATCTGAGTTAGGTATGCCTTGAGTTATTTCCCTGTCCATGTTTCTGATGCTTCTAGGTCTTCCTGTAGATTTAAGTTGTCTTGCATTGTTTGTAATCCTTTTTTCCCTTGTTTTTTCATGTTGTTCACGTTACTTTCCAGCTCTGATTGACTGCTGCTTAACTGCTTTCTCCTATAAATTTGTTTTGGTTTTGTATATCTCTGTTGTCTCTCCTTTGTGGTGGGAGATTATGCCTAGAAATGTTGGGCTTTATTGTACTTTAAAGCTCATTCATTCAATTCATAAAAGGCTTTTGGGTTCTGTATGCATATAGTGATTTGTTGTTTGTTCTTAGGACTTTATGTTTAGGTTAGGTGCTATGATGGTATGAGGTTTAGTATGTCTTGGCTACTTTAGAAGATTGCTCTACTGAAGGGGGATACTAACAGGTGATTGGATCAGGGTGTTTGTAGTAGCTAGGTATTTAGCAACCCTATAGACAGCCTCGAAACATTCATCTATTTGCATTTAGACAATTACACGTAATGGAGGACGTAATGCTTGGGATGAAAGTTGGGGGGTAGGGGAAGGAAGGTGCTCTTAAAAAGAAAGAAGGAGAGAGAGGTAGATAGATTAGAAGAGAATGAAAAGAACAATAAAACTTGAAACGGGAAAGAAAGAAAGAAGGAAAAGGGGAGAAAGGGACAGAGAGAGAAGAGGAAAAGAAAAAAAAATTGAAGTCTTAGAGATCCATTTTCTTCTCTTCCAGTAGGCGGAGCTGTGCCCTCCGAGCGGAGCTTCTGCCCGCTGCATGCCGATAGCAATCCCTGTAAGGCGGCTCCTGGAAGACTCTCAGTCTTGTCAGTCCAGAGCTGTTTCACTTCTCCAGCCCTTCCCCCCCTTCCTCCTGTCAGCCAGCCAGCCAGGTCCTGTTCACCAGAAGCGGTTCCCCAGAGATCTAGTTACACTTGCAGCCCCACCGCACGTCCCATTTAAGCCCCAGTGCTGTGGTAAACTGGCGGCTAAGACCTTGGGAGTTGCCGCTGGTGATATGAGGGGTTGGGGGTCGGGAGTCCCCTCTGCTTCCCTACAGACACGCTCCCAGAGAGATCCCTGAGGTTTCCTGGCTGCCTATATCTGGATGGGGTGGGAGTCACACACCTGCTAAAGTGGATTCCGCTGGGAAGGAATTCCGTAGGCCGAACTCCGATGACATCACCTCTCTGCTATGGTTGGCCCCAGGCTCCTTGCCGGAGTGTCCAAAGGGAGGGGTGGGACTGGTCCGTCCCCGGTTGGCCTCAGCTCCCAGCTCACTATTTCATGAAGGCTTGGCTAAAGACCTCTTCCTGCCAAGCTGCGTCTCGGAGGCTAGCCACCCAGTCACGGTGGCTGCAGGCAGGCGGGCGGGCGGCCACGCCACAGCGCCCAGACAGCGGCTGGCAGATCTGGACCTCTGCGTCTAGTGGTGGGGATTCACTCGTCTGGGGCAAACTGTCACTTCCAAAAATCCTAGTAACTCCAGGCCGGTCTCTCTTCAGTGGAATTTTGCTAGGAGATTCTCCACAAGTAGAATCTAAATGTAACTATGTGTCTTTCTGACCCCATCACTGCCTCTCCACCTGCTGCCATGTTGGATCTCTTATTGTTTCTTCTTATTTATACATAACATTATGTTTCATTTTGAAATAATTATAAAAGCATGAAATATAATTTATTCTAATGAAGTACTCAGTCCTCCCTCTTTCCCTACCCTCCTCCATCTTCCTGTTCCCCTCCCTCGATGCTACTGATATTTCTACTATTTACTTATAGTTTTCTTTTCTTTAATTAATGTCTTGTGGATATTCAGGATGGTGAGATTCATTGTGGAATATTCATATACGTACATAGGAAAATTAGGTCAGATTCATTCCACTGCTCTTTTCTATCCATCTCTACTCCCACCCCTTCAATCCCTTTCATCTACTCCACTGATCTTTCTTCTGTTTTATTTGCTCCACTCCTCTTAATTTGAGTTATCTTTCATATATCAGAGAAAGCATTCAACCTTTGCTTTTTGGGACCATAGCATGATAGTCTCCAGTTCCATCCCTTCACTGGAAAATACCAACCATACTGTCATTCTTCTTTATGGCTTAGTAATACTACATTATGAACATATACCACTTTGTCTTTATCCATTTATCTGTTGAAGGACACTTAAATTAGATCCATAGTTTGGCTATTGTGAATTGTAAATCTATAAATACTGATGTGGCTTCATCACTGTAGTCTAATGATTTTAGACTTTTGGATATATACCAAGGAGTGGATAACTGGGTCAAATGGTGTTTCCATTCCTACTTTTTTGAAGAATCTCCATACTACTTTCCAGAGTACTTGCACTAATTTACAGTCCCACTAACAACATATGATTGTGACCTTTTCTCTAAATTCTCACTGATATTTATTGTTATTTGTATTCTTGATAATTGTTATTCTGACTAGAATGGGACTAAGTTTTTTTTTTTTTCCTCTCGCTCCCTGCCCTCTTACTGTAGAAAGGAACTTTAACTTTAATTTTAACTTCAACATAATTTTTTTTTAATTTTTTATTGTTGGTTGTTCAAAACATTACAAATTTCTTGATATATCATATTTCACACTTTGATTCAAGTGGGTTATGAACTCCCATTTTTACCCCATATACAGATTGCATAATCACATCAGTTACACATCCATTGATTTACATATTGCCATACTAGTGTCTCTTGTGTTCTGCTGCCTTTCCTATCCTCTACTATCCCCCCTCCCCTCCCCTCCCCTCCCCTCCCCTCTTCTCTCTCTACCCCCTCTACTGTCATTCATTTCTCCCCCTTGTATTATTTTTCCCTTTCCCCTCACTTCCTCTTGTATGTACTTTTGTATAACCCTGAGGGTCTCCTTCCATTTCCATGAAATTTCACTTCTCTCTCCATTTCCTTCCCACCTCTCATCCCTATTTAATGTTAATCTTCTTCTCCTGCTCTTCATCCCTACTCTGCTCTTAGTTACTCTCCTTATATCAAAGAAGACATTTGGCATTTGATTTTTAGGGATTGGCTAGCTTCACTTAGCATAATCTGCTCTAATGCCATCCATTTCCCTGCAAATTCTATGATTTTGTCATTTTTTAGTGCTGTGTAATACTCCATTGTGTATAAATGCCACATTTTTTTATCCATTCGTCTATTGAACGGCATCTAGGTTGATTCCACAGTCTTGCTATTGTGAATTGTGCTGCTATGAACATCGATGTAGCAGTGTCCCTGTAGCATGCTCTTTTTAGGTCTTTAGGGAATAGACTGAGAAGGGGAATAGCTGGGTCAAATGGTGGCTCCATTCCCAGCTTTCCAAGAAATCTCCATACTGCTTCCCAAATTGGCTGCACCAATTTGCAGTCCCACCAGCAATGTACAAGTGTACACTTTTCCCCATATCCTCGCCAGCACTTGTTGTTGTTTGACTTCATAATGGCTGCCAATCTTACTGGAGTGAGATGGTATCTTAGGGTGGTTTTGATTTGCATTTCTCTGACTGCTAGAGATGTTGAGCATTTTTTCATGTACTTGTTGATTGACTGTATGTCCTCCTCTGAGAAGTGTCTGTTCAGGTCCTTGGCCCATTTGTTGATTGGGTTGTTTGTTCTCTTATTGTCTAATTTTTGGAGTTCTTTGTATACTCTGGATATTAGGGCTCTATCTGAAGTGTGAGGAGTAAAGATTTGTTCCCAGGATGTAGGCTCTCTATTTACCTCTATTATTGTATCTTTTGCTGAGAAAAAACTTTTTAGTTTGAGTAAGTCCCATTTGTTGATTCTAGTTATTAACTTTTGTGCTATGGGTGTCCTATTGAGGAATTTGGAGCCCAACCCCACAGTATGTAGATCGTAGCCAACTTTTTCTTCTATCAGATGGCGTGTCTCTGATTTGATATCAAGCTCCTTGATCCATTTTGAATTAACTTTTGTGCATGGCGAGAGAAAGGGATTCAGTTTCATTTTGTTGCATATGGATTTCCAGTTTTCCCAGCACCATTTGTTGAAGATGCTATCCTTCCTCCATTGCATGCTTTTAGCCCCTTTATCAAATATAAGATAGTTGTAGTTTTGTGGATTGGTTTCTGTGTCCTCTATTCTGTACCATTGGTCCACCCGCCTGTTTTGGTACCAGTACCATGCTGTTTTTGTTACTATTGCTCTGTAGTATAGTTTGAAGTCTGGTATCGCTATACCGCCTGATTCACACTTCCTGCTTAGCATTGTTTTTGCTATTCTGGGTCTTTTATTTTTCCATATGAATTTCATAATTGCTTTATCTATTTCTACAAGAAATGCCCTTGGGATTTTGATTGGCATTGCATTAAACCTATAGAGAACTTTTGGTAATATCGCCATTTTGATGATGTTAGTTCTGCCTATCCATGAACAGGGTATATTTTTCCATCTTCTAAGATCTTCTTCTATTTCTCTCTTTAGGGTTCTGTAGTTTTCATTGTATAAGTCTTTCACCTCTTTTGTTAGGTTGATTCCCAAGTATTTTATATTTTTTGAAGATATTGTGAATGGAGTGGTTGTCCTCATTTCCATTTCAGAGGAGTTGTCACTGATATACAGGAATGCCTTTGATTTATGCATGTTGATTTTATATCCTGCCACTTTGCTGAATTCATTTATTAGCTCTAATAGTTTCTTTGTAGACCCTTTGGTTCTGCTAGGTATAGAATCATGTCTTCTGCAAATAGTGATAATTTAAGTTCTTCTTTTCCTATTCTTATGCCTTTAATTTCTTTCGTCTGTCTAATTGCTCTGGCTAGTGTTTCGAGAACTATGTTGAACAGAAGTGGAGAGAGAGGGCATCCCTCTCTTGTTCCAGATTTTAGAGGGAATGCCTTCAATTTTTCTCCATTCAGAATGATGCTAGCCTGAGGCTTAGCATAAATTGCTTTTACAATATTGAGGTATGTTCCTGTTATCCCTAGTTTTTCTAGAGTTTTGAACATAAAGGGATGCTGTACTTTGTCGAATGCTTTTTCCGTATCTATCGAGATGATCATATGGTTCTTATTTTTAAGTCTATTGATGTGGTGAATAACATTTATTGATTTCCATATATTGAACCAGCCTTGCATCCCAGGGATGAATCCTACTTGATCATGGTGTACAATTTTTTTGATATGTTTTTGTATCCGATTCGCCAGAATTTTATTGAGGATTTTTGCATCTAGGTTCATTAGAGATATTGGTCTGTAGTTTTCTTTTTTGAAGTGTCTTTGTCTGGTTTAGGTATCAGGGTGATGTTGGCCTCATAGAATGAATTTGGAAGTTCTCCCTCTTTTTCTATTTCCTGAAGTAGCTTGAAAAGTATTGGTATTAGTTCCTCTTTAAAGGTTTTGTAAAACTCTGCTGTATACACATCCGGTCCTGGGCTTTTCTTAGTTGGTAGTCTTTTGATGGTTTCTTCTATTTCCTCAATTGATATTGGTCTGTTTAGGTTGTCTATATCCTCCTGACTCAATCTGGGTAGATCATATGACTTAAGAAATTTATCTATGCCTTCACTATCTTCTAATTTATTGGAGTATAAGGATTCAAAATAATTTTTGATTATCTTCTGTATTTCTGAAGTGTCTGTTGTGATATTGCCTTTTTCATCCCGTATGCTAGTAATTTGAGTTCTCTCTCTTCTTCTCTTCGCTAGCATGGCTAAGGGTCTGTCGATTTTGTTTATTTTTTCAAAGAACCAACTTTTAGTTTTGTCAATTTTTTCAATTGTTTCTTTTGTTTCGATTTCATTAATTTCAGCTCTGATTTTAATTATTTCTTGCCTTCTACTTCTTTTGCTGTTGTTTTGCTCTTCTTTTTCTAGGATTTTGAGATGAAGTATGAGATCATTTATTTGTTGTTTTTTTCTTTTTTTAAGGAATGAACTCCAAGCAATGAATTTTCCTCTTAGAACTGCTTTCAATGTGTCCCATAGATTCCGATATGTTGTGTCTGTGTTTTCATTTATCTCTAATAATTTTTTAATTTCCTCCTTGATGTCTTCTATAACCCATTGATCATTCAGTAACCTATTGTTCATTCTCCAAGTGATGTATGCTTTTTCCTTCCTTCTTTTATCGTTGATTTTCAGTTTCATTCCATTATGATCAGATAAGATGCATGGTAATATCTCTACTCCTTTATATTGTCTAAGAGTTGCCCTGTGACATAATATATGATCTATTTTTGAGAAGGATCCATGTGCTGCTGAGAAAAAAGTGTAACTGCTTGATGTTGGGTGGTATACTCTATATATGTCAATTAGGTCTAGGTTATTAATAGTGTTATTGAGTTCTATAGTTTCCTTATTCAACTTTTGTTTGGAAGATCTGTCCAGTGGCGAGAGAGGTGTGTTGAAGTCTCCCATGATTATGGTATGGTGGTCTATTAGACTCTTGAACTTGAGAAGAGTTTGTTTGACGAACATAGCTGCACCATTGTTTGGGGCATAAATATTTATGATTGTTATGTCTTGTTGGTGTATGGTTCCCTTAAGCAGTATGTAGTGTCCCTCTTTATCCCTTTTGATTAACTTGGGCTTGAAATCTATTTTATTTGACATGAGTGTGGACACTCTTGCTTGTTTCCGAAGTCCATATGAGTGATATGATTTTTCCCAACCTTTCACCTTCAGCCTATGTATGTCTTTTCCTATCAAATGCGTCTCCTGTAGGCAGCATATTGTTGGGTCTTGTTTTGTGATCCATTCTACTAGCCTGTGTCTCTTAATTGGTGAGTTTATGCCATTAACATTTAGGGTTATTATTGAGATATGGGTTGTTCTTCCAGCCATATTTGTTTATTTCTGTTACTAAACATGGTTTGTTTTCCTCTTTGATTATTCCCCCCACCCTTTACTGTCCTACTTCCCACTCTTGGTTTTCATTGTTATTTTCCATTTCCTCCTCCTGTAATGTTTTGCCGAGGATGTTTTGAAGAGATGGTTTTCTAGCTGCAAATTCTTTTATCTTTTGTTTATCGTTGAAGGTTTTAATTTCATCTTCCATCCTGAAGCTTAATTTCACTGGATGCACAATTCTTGGTTGGAACCTATTTTCTTTCAGTGTTTGAAATATGTTATTCCAGGATCTTCTAGCTTTCAGCGTCTGTGTTGAAAGATCAGCTGTTATCCTGATTGGCTTGCCCCTAAATGTAATCTGCTTCCTTTCTCTTGTAGCTTTTAAAATTCTCTCCTTATTCTGTATGTTGGGCATCTTCATTATAATGTGTCTAAGTGTGGATCTCTTATGATTTTGCACATTCGGCATCCTGTAGGCTTCTAGGATTTGGGATTCTGTCTCATTCTTCAAGTCTGGGAAGTTTTCTCATATTATTTCATTGAATAGATTGCTCATTCCTTTGGTTTGGAGTTCTGTATCTTCCTGTATCCCAATGACTCTTAAGTTTGGTCTCTTAATGTTATCCCATATTTCTTGGATGTTCTGCTCATGGTTTCTTAACAGTCTTGCTGAGCTGTCTATGTTCTTTTCCAGTTGAAATACTTTGTCTTCATTGTCTGATGTTCTATCTTCTAAGTGTTCTACTCTGCTGGTAGTATTCTCCATTGAGTTTTTAAGTTGATTTATTGCTTCCTGCATTTCTAGGATTTCTGTTTGTTTGTTTGTTTTTTATAACCTCTATCTCCCTGTATAGTTGATCCTTTGATTCCTGGATTTGTTTGTGTAATTCATTGTCGAAGTGATCTTTCATTGTCTGATTTTGCTGTCTAATGTCTTCCTTGAGACTCCAGATCATCTGAAGCATGTATATCCTGAATTCTTTATCTGACATTCCATCTGCTGCAGCTGTTACCTCTTCTAAAGTTGAGTTGACCTGCATTGCTTGTGGTCCTTTCTTTCCTTGTCTTTTCATACTGCTTGCGTTTCTTTCTGCTTGGTGAAACTGTTGTGTTTTTGAAATGTTTTTTTCCCCCTATATATCTATATTGCTCTTGTATAGTTGAAAAGTCTCCCTTGCAGGGTCGGGCGGCGTTCTGCCTATCTTGCAGGCGCGGGCGGCGGCTCTGCTCTCTCCTTACTCCAATTGGGGTGTCGTGACTACCAAGCCGGCAGGTCACTGGGCCTGTTCCGGGCGCGGGCGGCGGCTCTGTTCTGCCCCTACTCCAATTGGGGTGACGAGTGTACCATGCCAGCAGGCCACCGGGCCTGATCCGCTGGTCGGTTGCAGGTCTGCCTACCCTGCAGGCGTGGGCAGAAGCTCTGCTCTGCCCCTACTCCAAATGGGATGATGTGTCTGTCGCACCGGCAGGCCACTGGGCCTGTCCCGCTGGTCAGTCGCAGGTCTGCCCACCTTTCGGGCACGAGTGGCGGCTCTGCTCTGCCCCTACTCCAATTGGAGTGACGTGTGTACCACGCCGGCAGGTCGCTGGGCCTGTTCCTGGCATGGGCGGTGACTCTGCTCTGCCCCTACTCCAATTGGGGTGACGTGTGTACCACGCCGGCAGGCTTCTGGGCCTGATCCGCCGGTCTGTCGCAGGTCTGCCTACCTTGCAGGCACGGGCGGCGGCTCTGCCCTGCCCCTCCTACCACGCCTGCGGACCGCTGGGCCTGATCTGCAGGTTGGTCACAGGTCTGCTCACCCTGCGGGCACAGGTGGCGGTTCCGCTCCGCCCCCACTCCAATTGGGGTCACGTGACCACCACACTGGCAGGGCCTGATCCGGGCACGGGCGAAGGCTCTGCTCTGCCCCTACTCCAGTTGGGGTGACGTGTGTACCACGCTGGCAGGCCGCTGGGCCTTACCAGCCAGTCTGTCGCAGGTCTGCTTACCTTGCAGGCGTGGGCAGCGGCTCTGCCCTGCCCCTCATACCACGCCTGTGTACCACTGGGTCTCGGGTCTGTCTACCTTGCGGGCGCGGGTGGCGGCTCCGCTCCGCCCCCTCTCCAATTGGGGTCACGTGATCACTACTCCGGCGAGCCGCTGGGCCTGCTCCGGGCTCGGGCGGCGGCCCGGCTCCTCCCCTCTGGCTCCACGACAAATCGAGAGAGACTCGGGTGTCTGTGCCTCACCCTCCCTACCAGGAGACCAACTGTTTCTGTCGCCACTGGTATTGATGAAGTTCTCTCCTCCGCTGCTTTTTGATGACATCAGATCTCTGCCATGTTGGTATCCTATGCGAATGGCAGCATTTCGTTCCCTTTGCTGGGTAACCAAAGCAATGGGTGAGTCCTGACTGGCCCTCAGCAGGACCCGGACCGAGAAGCAGTTTCCGCGGGCTCCTTAGCCCTGGGCCAGGGAAGTTCCGGGAGCCGGAACTCGGCCGCTCCGTGCTTGGTGTATGCTCTGATAAGAGCAGGCTCCAAGAAGCACTCAAGCACTGAGCCTGAGTAATCTGTCTGCAAGCCGCAGGCGAATGGCAGCCTGAAATTACCTGTTCTATGGCTGAATGAGCTGCGGTCAGTCGAAAACAGGGATGGTGACGTCAGCTCTCCAAGATGGTGGCTGCTGGCCTCCTCTGTGGTCTGACCGGTGTGGAGAACCGAAATGGACCGCTTCCTTCCCCCGTCTTGAACCCAGAATTCAGCACTGAGTAAGGTGCTTGCACGGCTGGCAGAAACTGCAGCGCTGTATCCCTGCGCCGCTATCTCCTCGTTTCCCAGCGCGCGCTGCAGACTCTAGCAGCGGGGCGATTTGCTGAATAAGCAGTGTTACCCTCCGTGGGACAAATCTCTCGCGTTTGAGTCCCCGTAGCCGATCCTCGTGCGATGGAAATCCTTCCTCCAGGTTCCGGAGCACCCCACTATTGCTGGAAATTCCTAACAAGATGGCCTTTAGCCGTCCTGACTCGTCTTACTCACACACAGTGACGCAGCACACGGGGGCAATGCACTCCCCTCGCCGTCATCTTCCTCCTCCCTCAGACTCAGGGGGACTAAGTTTTAATGTAGTTTTAATTTGCATTTCACTAATATCTAAAAACGTTGAACATTTTTCACATTTTTTCACTTTTTTATTTCTTCTTTTGAGAAGTGCCTGCTTATTTCTTTTGCCCTTTTATTGATTGGGTTATTTAGATTGTTTTTTTGTTTTGACATTAAGTATTTTGAGTTCTAACAAGGTATATGAGTTTATATTCATCTATGTGTATGTATGCATATTAGGATTCTGTAGGGAGAGAGAACTGGCTTTTGGATTCTCACTTACTCATTACTTAACTCCATGGTTTCCACATCTTTGAAACATGATAATCATTGTTACAACAGAATATTTTCCCATAAATATATTTTTATAATGGAACCAGCTCACCCTTTCTTCAAAAGCAAAACGTAGGGATCTTTTTCCAACTCTTGTTCATTGACATCATAGTGACAGCTTAAAATCAACCATTGCTGGAATATTCCCTCTCAGGCAACAAGAAAACAAGGTGAATCACCACTATCACTGCCAAAAGCAATTGTAGCAACAGATCACATAATGTCCCATTAAATAGCAGTTACAGAACTATTGTTCATCTACAGAAGTACTAGCTATATCTGAATTCATTTATAAATACAAATATTTAACAGATATTGAGTACAGGTAAACTACCTTAAGGTTTAAGGGTCAGAAACATAAAAATAAAAATAACAAATAATTGGAAATCTAAATTTCTAAATTAATGTTCAAAGGCTTTCTTAGTATATATAGACATATTTATTAAGACCTGGGCAATTTTCCTAGAACTTAGTGATAAGCATAATATGTTCTATTTCTGCTATCTTTTCAAATGATTTACATTAATTGTTTGGAATTCAGAAAGCTGCTTGTAATTTCATCTTGACATTTATATTTTCTTAGAAATATAAAACTTCCCTCATAGTCTATGATTTTATGCTAGTCTGAAAATAAAATTCTCTAAATTCTTAAAACATAAAACAAAATTTGTTTTAATGTCACATTTTAGCAATTTGTTCTGGGCAAAAATACAAAGTGAATTGAATTTTGTGGCTGCCATTGGCAGGGCAATACCCTAGACTCCCATTAAGTTCAATCTTATAATGGTGGTAACTATTTTTTTTTTAAAGCTCTGCTTTGTATCAAGCTGTGAATTTCAATAGAAATGCTAGTTCCAAATTTTCTTAATGGATTTTTTGCCTAAAGTATGTGCATTTAGTTGTGAGTGGGTAACACCATGTGCCAGCTTTTTTAAAAAGAATAAAATATTGTAGATTATTGTTATTATTTCAGTGAAAAATTATTCTTGGAGATAATACTGGAAATGAAGTGCAAGTACACAAAAAATAAAAATAAAAAATTTGGGACTGTATAAAGTAAGGTCTATTCTCATGAAGGGAAAATATACAGTTTACAATAGTGATTTGTTCTATGTTGGAATATGTAACTTGCTGATATCTGTGTGTGGTGATTAAATCACAAAATACATCTTTTATACATTTCTTTCCTTGGACCCTTTTGTGTTTTTCTTCCTATTCTCCATGAAATGAAAATTAGTTTTTGACTTGTTTACCCTGGAAATGATAATTAACATTTTCCTGGAATTGCTAATTTATTTGTATGAAAATATAGAAGCTTCAGTCTTCAACAAACCTATTGTAAAGAGGCTGGTGCAATATATAGGCACACTTTAAATAAAATATAATTATAAGGCATTTTGGAAAAATTTTTGTTACATTTTGATAATCAACCACTTTTGTCTTCCTTGTCATAAGCTTTTAAAATAGGTGAATACTTTTGCCTCTACCAATAATACTAAAATAAATATCAAGCTGAATTTGGGTTGTGAAATCACTTCATTTACTTTGAATTTTTTAATGTAGTTAATTGTCAAATAAAGGAGTCATTGTATCTTTAATATTTTATCTTGAAAAGACATACTATAGAAATTTCTGCTTCTATCTGATTGAGAAAATTATAATATACTAGTACATCCATCAAGAAATAAGAAGTAACTGGAAAAAATATATTAAAGTTGTATTTTATTTATAGTGGTCAAAAGGCATCATTGGACAGTTTCCGACAGGAGGTAAATAAACTAACTTCATTTTTTGTTCTTAGAGCCACATTATGTACCAGGGCATAGTAACAAAGCACAACATAGTTGTCTTGCCCAACTGAGAAAACAGAGCTGTAACTAGAATTCTAGGTAGATAACCAAAAAGAAAGGATTTCATAACGATGCCCTCAAATAGTGTTGAGTGATGCCAACTAACTTAACATTCAGCAAAAAAAAAAAAAAAAAAAGTTTATGGTCTTATCAGTGAGGATAAGATGAGCTGGGCAAGGTGGCACATGGCTGTAATCCCAGTGGCTTGGGAGACTGAGACAGAAGGATTGTGAGTTAAAGCCAGCCTCAGCAAAAGCAAGGCACTAAGCAAATCAGTGTGACCTGTGTCTAAACAAAATACAAAATAGGGCTGGGGATGTGACACAGTGGTCCTGTGCTCCTAACTTCAATCCTAGTACCGCCCCCAAAAAAACAAAATGAGGATGAGTGCTTTGGCAGATATTATCATCATTATTCTTAATCTGATTTAGTTGAAGAACAGGAATAAAATGAATTTTAAAAACTATTTGATTTTAAAAGTAGCCTCAAAGATATTAAGTACATGTTCTGCCATGAAGTTATGCCCCCACCCCACACGTACTTTATAAACACAGAATAAGAGTTGATATATCTGATACAGACATATTTACAGCCTTACGTTGTCATGTTCTCAAAAATTAGTTCATAGAAAAAAGATAACATGCACTCACAAAATAAACTCACCTTTATAAAATTATGATTACATTCACATTTGAAGTACAAGAAAATGCCATGTAAGAAAGTGTAACTATATTTATTTAAATTTAGCTTAGCTTAAGTAATGGTGGATTATGGCAATTTTCCCAAGTAAAAGGGCTGATATTTATCAGACATTCAGATGAATGTTGACTTCAGGTCTCCATGAGCTATAGGATTTAAAAGAGACACCAGTGATCTGGAAAGATGGCTCATGGGGGGCGGGGGAAACAACAACAACAAAAGAATGTCCTGATTGGTAGGATCACACATGAGGATATTTTTACTTAAGTATCTATAGCCATCCTGACATCATATTTCAAAGAAAACTAAACTTATCTTTAATACCAGCAATTTTTACAAACAAAATGATTTCAGGTAGGTCCTTGCTTTACTTCTTCAGGAACGTTCACAGGATGAAGCCTAAGGAGAACCCAGATAAAACAGGAAAACAGAATGAGGGATGTGGCACTGAGAGTCTAGAACAGTCAAATCAAATTAGTGTTAGCAGGGGACTGAAAAGGAGAGATCTGCATGGAGAGTTAGCTCCAGAAATCTCCATACAGTACTTTCTTCAGTCTTTTTTTTTATTGTTGGTTGTTCAAAACATTACATAGTTCTTGATATATCATCTTTCACACTTTGCTTCAAGTGGGTTATGAACTCCCATTTTTAGCCCATATACAGATTGCAGAATCACATCAATTACACATCCATTGATTTACATATTGCCATACTAGTGACTGTCATGTTCTGCTACCTTTCCTATCCTCTACTATCCCCCCTCCCCTCCCCTCCCAATGTAGGCAGATACGGATATTATCAAGGAAAACAGAAAAAGTAACCCCCAAAGACCTGAGGGAACTATGCTCAGAGCTCAGGCAGGGCTGCAAACTGTTCTTGTTCCTATCTACTGAAGTGGGAAATCTAATAGTTCAAGGTAATGTCTCAGTAGTAGGGGAAGACAGTTGTAAAATAATAAAATCTGTTGTGATTCTGCCTAACAAAGCTTGAACAATAGTATTGAAGACATTAAACTACTTTCAAATAATTTACCTGCAATCAAAAATTGTAAGGAAGTCAGGCACGGTGACGCATACCTGTAATCCCAGTGACTCAGGAGGCTGAGGTAGGAGAATTGCAAGTTCAAACCCAGCCTCAGGAATTTAGCAAGGCTCTGAGTAACTCAGTGAGACCCTGTCTCAAAATAAAATATAAAAACAGGCTGGGTTCAATCCTTGTACAAAAAAAAAAAAAGTTCAAGGATATTTAGAGAAATATACAAATATTTAACAACATACAAGGTAAAATTTAACAATATCTGACATTCAATGACTAATCACATGCAAACAAAAATGAAAATATAACCCATAAATGGGGAAATCAATCTAAAATGATCTAGAAAAGATCACACAAACTCAAGTTAGTGGCCAAGGGCATTGAAATCTATTGTAATGATATTCCAGATCTTTATGAAGGTGAGAATGTATGTTCATTGACATCAAAGAAGTAACAGCCTTGTACTTCTATAGAGAAAAATTCCAGTGTATAAGATAAAAAAAATTCCTTGTATAGGGGTTACCTTGAAGCCAGAATTAAAGACAGGCAGTTAGTATAGATAGGTGATAGGTTTAGATCCAGAGAATGAAGGCCAATTTTGGTCCCTAAGTTGGAGACCACCCATGAGAAATTGAAATGTTAATGCCTTCAGAGCCCTTCCTCCACCCTTATCAAGATAATCTGCCTGTGCTCCAACCTGTTGCTAGGGTAACCTGTCCCAGGGATTGTCCTTCCCTACTGGAAGTTGTAAAGTTGTTAATAAATGTATCCTGGGCCCCCTTCCTGTCAGGATCATTCCACCTTGGTCCCTCCAGCCCATCTGTTTCTCACCTTTTGGCCATCCCACTGAGCATCTCCTGGGCCCAGTCAGATATGCAGGAAAAATAAATATAAAGGAAGAAGAAAGCAAAGGAAGTCTAGGATGTATAAAAGAGGCAGAACACCCTCACTTTTGGGGATACCAGGACACCAGCTATGGCCTCCTTCTGCCTCCCAGAAGAAATCTGTTACTCCTTTTTAAATAAACCCTGCTTTTTTAAATGCTTGCCTCAGTGTGCTTCTGTAATGTTATACTTCAACATCTGAAGAAGCAGGACTCATCACCCTTAACCAATGGTATCAACCCAAGCTTAGACATAAAGAAAAGTTTAATAAACTTGAAAACATTACAACTCAAACTATTCAAAATAAAAGCCAGACAAAAGATAGAAACATAAAACCATAATGGTGAACCATAAAAATTTCAAATGGCCCACCATAGGTATATATATGTATAATTGAAATATACTTGAAGAAGTTAGGGTGAAAAAAGAGTAAATTTTAAATCATAGTCACCCCAAAGTTGCCTAATTTAATGAAAAACAGTGTGAGGATGTGGCCCAATGATAGAGCATTTGCCCAGCATGATTAAGGGGTTCAATCCCCAGCACTGCAAAAAACAAGCAAGCAAGCAAACAAACAAAAAAAAACACCCTAATTTGTTGAAAATCATAGCTTCAGATTCAAGTAGCTCCATGAATTACAAACATGGGATGTGAGAAGAGTATTAAAACAATATATAATTGACTATTTACAAACTACCTCTTTCAAGAAAATCTTAAAAACATTCAAAACAAAATGCAGCATGACACAGAGAAACAAAGAGGTGAGTGATGGCAGATTTCTCATGAAAAAGCACAAGTCAAAAAACATCTGTTACAGTGTTAATGTTCTAAAAGGAAAAAAAAACAACAAAATAATAACAATACAAACAAAAGCTCTTTCAAAGTTGAATTCTAGAGTGAGCAAAAATGTAGCTTTGAAAAATGGGACATAGAGAAGATGAAACAATTAAACACTATTATAAAAATGTCAAACAAAGTCCTCAACAGAAGGAAAACCACTCATTCAGATGGATGCCTGAGTCTACAGAAGGAAATAAAGCCCAGGGTAATCTCATAGTGAAGTAGAACAGAAGAGACTGGACACTTGAGGAATTTTTAGGAAGCAGGTTTATTGACTGCAGGGTTCAAAGGTAGAAGGTGGCTCTCTCCTAAGAATTCTTCCTCTGAACAGTGAATATAGAAATTCTTTGAACTTTATACCCAGAGTGGGGGACGGGGCTAGGAGGTTCATATGTTTTGTTACATCCTCTAGACAGACAGGGGTCTCACAAGTTGTTTGTTTGTTTGTTTTTTTAATATTTCCCTGCAAACCTGGCATTTATAAACAAAGAGGAAACTACAAACCACAATGCCTTCTGCAGATTTTTTGCTGATAGCTGATGACCTGTGAAAAAACCTCTCTGATAAGAAGAGGGACTTACATGCCCTAAATATGGTGGGGGTTTCTGCTTAACTACGGTAAGAGTCTTCTGGGTGGGGGTCTCTGGTCTGCTTCAATAGTAACTACGTGGGTAAGATTAAGTGATGTTTTAGGATTCTAAAAAATTATCTTCAATAGATAATTATTAAAAATAGTAAGAGTATACTATAAAATTTAAAATATATGTGAAAGGAAAATGTATGACAATAAGAGAAAAGTTGGTAGTGAGAAACAAAAGCATAATGTAAGAATACGAAGTTCGTACATCACATGTGGCTCACTATTAGTTGAAAATAGAATGTGGTTAAGTAAAATCATATAAATGCATATTCTATATTAACCATTATTAGAATCAATTAAAAGTCAAAAAAGAAGAAGCAAACTATATGAAAAAAAGAGGAAAAGGAAAGATAGAATTAATAAAAAAAACAAATAAGTGGTAAATTAAACTCAGTTGTAATGATAATTATATTAAATTATATTAAATGTAAATTATCTAAACATCTCAAATAAATGGCCTAGATTTTTAGTTTGGGTAAAACAGAAAATATTCAATGACATACTAGTTGAAACATTATTCTCTTTAAACATAGATATCCCCATGGGTTAAATATACAGAAATAACTATATGATATGCCATTTTTCTGTTAAACATAGGAAAATTGAAATGAATATATCATTCAAAACAAAGTCCACACATTCTATCTGGGATAAGAAGGGGAATTCCACAATTATAAATGGGCTAATTCTTTATGATTAACCTAGAAGCATAAATGTTTAAACACCAAATTAAAGAGTCACAATACATGGGTAAGAACTGAAGAAATGACAGGAGACAAACACAAATCCAGAGCTCAGTCAAAAGTTTCAACATTGTTCACCAAGTTTCTATCATTGAGTACAGTAAAATTTGAAAATCATCAAATAAATAAATAAATAAATAAATAGTATGTGTTACTAGAGTCTACATAAGTATACTGTAAGGGTCCCGCGAAACATCGGAGAAAGAGACCACCAAGTGACCACTCATGCAATTGGCAGAAGGGGATTTATTGAACCAGCATGCTGGGGCTCCATGCCCACTCAAGAAGGGAAAGCAGCCCAGAGCCCCGAGCAGGGGCTGAGCACTGCTTAAGTACACTTTTTGGGGAGGGCGGAGGGCTTTGTATACATCAGAACAAATCATCATGAGGCGCGGGAAAATTGAACAACTCCTAAACATGATTAGTTCATTCATTGGCGGGAACAGGTCAGGCTGGAGTGATAGGTCATTCCTAAGGAGGAGGTTACATTTAAACTAATTGGTCCAGGCCCTGCAATGCCTATGTGCGACCACACAGAGCCCTTATTAAACAACCAAATAGTCAGGGGAAATATTTACTGGGCAGTTCCAAGCATTGTCTTAACACCTACAGAAATTTCAGGTTTTGCAGGTAGCATAGAAACCTAACAATACCTAATCCTTTACATTTTAACTCAGACCTTGCAGCTTAGAAACTTTACAACACCCGGTCTTTTACCCTTTAACTTTTACGCTTTAACTTCAATTTCTTTTACCCTTACAATACAAAGTATCTGTATTATTCCATGATGGTATTACATAAATCATCTGTTGTTTTTTTGTTTTGTTTTGTTTGTTTGTTTGTTGTTTGTTACTACATTTTCTTCTCAATTTAGAAGAAGTCTATTAAACCACAGGTGTATAAATCCAATCAATTTTAGAAAATTCCATCACATGCATTCTACATTTTTGCAATCTTCATGATTGCTAAGTTGAGAAGCAATTGACAAGCCAAAGGAAGCTAATACACCCGATTAATTCCTGACAAAGGGCAAAGGTGAGAGGAATCTTGGTGAGAAGGCCACGAAGGCCCACTGAATGAGCAGCACCAGAGCAGTGCTGGGCTGGGGCAGATGTCCTCCAGCAAATTGCAGGCGTATTCCTGGGACAACAGAGCAAGGTGTGCAATTTGAAGAACAGATAGAACTTAGGAAACAGAGAGAGTCAGGCTGCATGTGCCTGTGCTTGTCTTACATGTTTATAGATCAGATAAGTCACAGCTTATCTAGAGTAGATTTGTGAAAAGGGGCAGAGAAAGACTGAAGGTGTTCAACTAATTAGCTTATTCAACATGAAAGAAACACCAATGAGAAGAACTATCTGTTCAAACAGAATCTTTAAAAATGTCTATTAAGTATGGCAATTTGTAAATCAATGGATGTGTAACTGATGTGATTCTGCAATCTGTGTATGGGGTGAAGGTGGGAGTTCATAACCCACTTGAATCAAAGTGTGGAATATGATATGTCAAGAAATTTGTAGTGTTTTGAACAACCCACAATAAAAAATTAAAAAAAAAAAAATGTCTATTAAAATGTCATTGCAAAGTCAGGATTTTTTTTCTTTATCAAAATGTTTTGTAATATAATAATTAGTAGTAAAAATTCTGCTGAATAATACAGATAACATTGCCATATTCTCAAAAAAATTCTGAATATATGTTATTCAAACAAATTGTTAGAAACATCATCTAAAAATACAGATTTTAATCACAGATGTTTTATTTTTCATAAAATATTCTAAAGAAGATACATATGTTAAGTCAGAGAAATGTGTTTCAAACAAATACCTACTGGGAGTTTTTGAAACAGCCTTTCTGTAAATAGAACATGTTCTGGAAAGTAATAGCTTTTGCATGTTAATCAGAAATCCATCTGTGGCATTCTGACAAGATTTTATCTGGAGTGTTGTGCATCCTTCTCCAGAAGTATTCCCCTAGATACCCAGAAGAATATAGCAAATCAAATTTCCCTTTTAACTAAATGTGTTGACAAATGGTAGGGCATCAATAAGTAACCTTTTTTTTAAAGCCTGAGGTGAATCTTTAGAAAATGAAAAAAAAAAGACATGAGGGAAACCATTGTCAAAAGAAAAAAAAAGCATCTTAGCATAAAAATATCAGGAAAAAAAATAAACGAAAGACAAAACAGGAGTTTGGAGGCTTAACATTGAATCCTCAGGGATTGCCTTTTGCATGCTACCAGTTATCAGCATTTGCCCTCTCATTATTATCTTCTCTGCGTTCTACCAAAGAGCAGAGGCTGTTTTGAAACATTCAATCCAGCAAAACATTCAACTCATTATGTTTTCCCTGTGTTTCATCAGGGAAATTTTCAGAGATGATATTTAACGATGCCAAAGGTCAAACTAAGCAGACAGAAAAATGTTTGTCAGTTTTGTTGAAAATAATTGGAATAGAAAATGATAGAGATGGAAATGAACCAAGTGTTCAAAACTGATAAGACTGTATGGGAAACACAATAAAAATCTTGGGGAACAAAGAAAGCAAATTAGCTCTTTTAATATGTGAGGTATAAAAAAGATTGCTTACATCTTACTTAAGGATTAAGTTGAGAAGGTTAAGGCATGCTAAACCTGATATATAGGGAACATAAAGAAATCACTGATTTCCTTATACAATTGAGGAAAAATAAAGAATCTTGCACTTAATTTTTTAATTTTTGTTACAAGATCTAGCAGAGAAACAAAATTCACACACACACACACACACACACATGGAAATTTATCTTTGCACAGAAAAATTTCTTTCTGTAGTATCCTAGCATAATCTTTGTTTATTTTTTAATATATGCAGTTTTTTAAAGTTACACCTATTAGTGCATGTTAAATGTTCAAAATAATGGGACTTTTTGTAACGATTTTATACTTGCAAATAACACACTTTGATCTCATACAACCTTCCGTTTCCCTCTTCTACCCCCACTCCATTATTCCCTTCCCATTCTCTACTATTTTTCATTCTATTATTTTTCTCTAGATAGAGAAAACCTAGGATATTTGTCTTTCTGTGTGAGTTTGTGTTATTTTGCTTAACACAATAATCTCTAAGTCCCCACTCATTTTTCCTGGAAACAACATGATTTTGTTCTTCTTTATGGCTGAGTAAACTTCCATTACATACCATATTTTCTTTATGTATTCATTCATTTATAGGCATCACATAACTTGGCTATTTTGAATAGTATTGTGATAAACAGGGGGACACAAGTATTTCTATGGTATGCTGATTTTGATTCATTTTGGTATATACCAAGGAGTGACAATGCTGGATTATATGGTAGAAGAAGATGGTTTGTCTAACTTAATCCAATAACTTGACAAGCACAGGTTTTTTTTTTGTAAGAAAGAGAGAGACAGGAGAGAGAGAAAGAGAGAGAGAGAGAGAGAGAGAGAGAGAGAGAGAGAGAGAGAGAGAGAAAATTTTAATATTTACTTTTTAGTTTTCGGCGGACACAACATCTTTGTTTGTATGTGATACTGAGGATCGAACCCGGGCCACACTCATGCCAGGCGAGCGCGCTACCGCTTGAGCCACAACCTGAGCCCCAAGCACAGGGTTTTGATGACATAATGTAAATGCTTGTTTAACTAATGGCAATAACTTGACAAGCACAGGGTTTATAGACACATACCTCAATGACTTTGAAGGTAAGTGTTTTGAAATTTATTTTGGGATTAAAGTTGTTTTAATTAAGTGTAGAGACTCTCAGATCTCTGGACATGCAGGTAGGAATCAATGAAGATTGTTTATCTTTTGTTTCAACTCATAAAATTTTCATGGAGAGGTTTCCTTGATATTTTAAAAATAACCACTAAGATTTTAAAACTCTAGAGTATTAAAAGGAAATATAATGTGCTGTAATTCCTTAGGGAATTTTCTTTTTATTGCCTTATTTTTCATATTTTAACAAAATATAACAGTTAGCTTCCATAAAAGTTTTTGTGTTGAAAATAAGAAAGTTTTGATTAAATTCACTTACAAAAAAACAAAGTTTGTAAGTTTCTTGTGATATTAGATATATTAAAGTACCAGTACACTTGCTGGAAGACTATCAAGAAACATATGAAAAAAAAAAGAGTGTATGAGATTATTTAGTAATTTTCTCATCAGTGTTTATTATACTGTGATGAAAACAAGAGAGAAGCTTTTAATATATTCTTGCCAAAATTAAAATTAACCATCTCTACATCACTTTCAGTAAGATAGTTATATATACTTGAATATGTAAAATCATTTCACAAAATGTGAAGTGATATATATACATATGTATATGCATACACACACACACACACACACACACACACATATATATATATGAATAGTATAATTGTATTAGGTAATTAAATACCCTCATAATAACTTACCACCTATGAACAAATGTTTGTTTTACTTTCTGTGATAATAATTGTTAGCTGAGTATTAAATATACTAATACCTTTTAGGCCTTGCTATAACTTGAATGCCATCTCTAAAACCTGTGTCAATATTTTGTGGTTTTTGAGGTGCTGATGATGTAAACCAGAGCATCATATATATTAAGCACACATTTTGCCATCAAGAATCATCCCTAGGTTCCTCTTGGTGAAATTTAGTTGCCATTGTACACAATAAAGAGATGTGACTCTTAGGAAGTGTTGAGGCCTTAGAGTTCCATGCTCACAAGTGGATTAATGGCATTATCTTGTGAGTTCCTTATTAAAAGAGTGGTTTTGTTATAAAAGGCTCTTCATTTTTTCTTGGCATCTTTCTTTCTTACCTTCAGCCATGGAGTGATAGAGAATGAAGAACCTCACCAGATACTTGCCTCCGTATCTTGAATGTCCCAGCCTCTAGTACTGTGAGCCAATAAATGTCTGTTCATTATAAATTACCTAGTCTCAAGTATTCTGGCACAGCAGCACAGAATGGAGTAAGAGAGGAAATTGAACCAAGAAGTGGTATTGTTGCTGTAACAAAGATCTCAAAATGTGGAACTGAGTAATACATAGAGGTTGGAAAAATTTGGAGAGGCAGGATAGAAAAAGCCTAAATTGCCATAAGCGGAGCATTAGAGGTGATTCTAGTGAGAGTTCAGGAGAACAGGAGAGCTGTTGGGAAGGTCTGAAACTTCTTAGGGATTATTTAGGTAGTATTGTTAGAAATATGGATAGTAAATGTAATTCTGATGAGGACTCACACCAAAAAGAGGAATATTTTATTGGTAACAGTAAGTGAAGGCATCCTTGTTATGAAGTGGCAGAGAGAGAGCATGGATGGATTTTGTCAGTTCTCTGTGGTTTTAAGAAAGGCAGAACTTAATAGCAATGAACTGGGGCCAGGTTGTGGCTCAGTGACAGAGCACTTGCCTAGCATGTGTGAGGCACTGGGTTTGTTCCCCAGTACCACATAAAAATAAACAAATGAAATAAAGGTATTGTGTTAAAAAAATGAACTCAGATATTTGGTGGTAGAAATACCTAAAGAAAAAGGAATTTATGGTACTGCATGATTTAAAGGCAACCTTTATAATTAAAGGGGAAGCAGAAAGAAAGGATTTGCAAAACTCTCAGTCTAAACTTGTAAATAATTTAAAAAAGAAAAAACAATTGGAAGTGAATACTAAATTCGTGGCCAAGCCACAGTTTGCTAAAGCAATTAGTGTGTATAGAACAAAACCATGTTCTATTATCAAGAGAATTGGGAATGGTCTCAAATATAGTTGAGAGACCTATGAAACAAGCTAGGACCTCGAGGGCATAGTTTCCAAAGAGGTAACTGTGAGACCTTGGCATTTTTTGTTTGATACTGCCCCCAGTCTCTACTCCCAACTTACCAGTGCGGCACTACTCAATTATCCCAGCCTTGGCTCTATCTGGCTTTTAATTTAGGATGCCACTCTGGAAGGTAGGAGCCAGAAACTTTGACAGAATCCACAGAGTACCAATTCTGTAGGCTCACAGAAAACAAAGTTGTGCAGGCCTGGCTTCTTTCATCTAGATTTCAAAGGATGTTTTGGACAGTGCTGGGGCTGTGACAAGATTGATCATAGGGCAGAGTCACCAGAAGAGTCCACACTAGGATACTGCTAGAGGAGCTGTGGGAGCAAAACCATCTCCTATACCTTAGAATGGTAGAACTATTAGCATGCAACTCCAGCCAGGAAAGCTATAGACATGGGATTTCCAATGGTGAGAACGATTACATGGTAGGAGCCCAGCTAAGCCACAGAAACAATGAGTCCAGAATGTGAGAAAGGGGTCAAAGAAATTCATTTTGCAGCTTTAAAATGTATTTTTCCTGTTGAATTTTTTTACTTACTGGGAGCTATTACTTCTTTCTTTTATCCTGCTGTTCCCTTTTGAAATTGGAATATCAACCTCATGCCTGTCCCACCATTATAATTTGGAAGCAATGACTTTTTAAATTTCATAGGCTCACAGGTGGCAGGAAATTTGATTAGCATGATCTGGCTTGAGTCTCATTCCTGTTTGGTTTAGATGATACTCTTGACTGTAAACATTTCAGTTGCTGCTGTAGTAAGTTAAGACTTTGGTGGCTATTGGTTTGGAATAAATGTATTTTGTATGTGAGAGGGTCATAAGTTTTGGGAGCCAGGGGTAGAATTGTATGGTTTTAATATCTCCTTACAAAACTGATGTTGATACTTAATTGTCATTGCAGTAGTATTGTCATGGGGAGCTGCCTCAGAAGGCATTGTAAGTCTGAATTCAAAGAAAAGAGAGCTTTATTTACCTGGCCAGGGACTGTCATCCACCTGTAGAACCTGATTCTCTGTGAGAGAACAGCAGCCTCCTGACCTGTGTCTTGGGAATATAAGGACGAAAACCACAGCTCAGTGGCTTGTTTAGCATCATATAAGCAAGCCAATCACAGAAGTTAAAAAAGTAATTAGCAGGACTTAAGTTACAGAAGCTAGAAAAAGCAGTTAGCTTAATCACAACTCAGGTCCAAACAAGTGATAGACAATCGTATCCTGAGTTTCAGCTGGGGGGTAGGGATAATGTGTTTTAAAGTCATGGTGACTCATAAATGTATTCAAACCCAGGATGTAGCTCACCATGACCACCACCATATCCTGATTTGGGTACATTCTGTGGGGTACAAAGTACAGAAAAACAATTTTTTGAAAAGAAGAAAGTTTTCATTTTTGTTTCTCAGAAATGGGTCATGTAGCTCCCTCTTCACAGGGGCAATAACAGAAAAACTAAGAAGGAGTCTAGAACAGCTAAGATGGAGTACCTACAGCCACATTTTTTTGTTCATATAACCACAGTAACTCCATTCCTGCTATCCCAGTACTAGTAATTTATTTGATGCTCACAGTGATCTCGTTTACTCATCATTTTACTACTGATATTTCTAATCCTTATGTCTACATGATCAAGCTAATACAATTATTCACAATTATATTGATTTAATCTTGTCTATATTAACCTATCAGCCTCTATTTATTTATAACTATACTGGAATACTAACTTATTATCTTTCACTGTTCCATATCTTTTTCCTGTGACTTACATCCTGTCCTACAGTTTCATGATTTTATTAGTATTACTTAGACTTACTCCTAATGAATTTACCTATGAAGTTATGTCTTACTCTTGCTTATCTATGCTATCTTGCCTTATACCTATAGTCTATAACCTATGTCTATGACTTATTGATTATATTGAATTTGATTTCTCTAGTTGTTAAAGATGTTGAACATTTTTCATTTATTTGTTGGTCACTTGTGTTTATTCTTTTGGGAAGTCTCTGGTTAGTTCATTTTCCCATTTATTGATTGGGTTGCTTTTTTGTTTTCTGGTTTTGAGTTTTTTGAGTTCTTTATATATTCTGGATATTAATTCTATGTCAGAAGAGTAATGAACAAAGATTCCCCCACTCCATTCTTAATTGTTTCCTTTGCTGTGCAGAAGTTTTTGTTGTTGTTTTGTTTGTTAGTTTTCAGTTGGATGCCATTTCATTTATTAACTCCTAGCATTATTTCCTGAGCTTTAAGTGTCCTTTTTGAGAAAGTCTTTACCTGTGCCTGTATAATTACCCTAAATTTTCTTCTAGGGGTTGCATAGTTTCTGGCTTAATTTCTAGGTGTTTGATGTACTTTGATTTGAATTCCATGCAGGGAAAGAGATAATAGTTTAGTCTCATTCTCCTACATATGTATAACCATTTTCCAAGTACCATGTGTTAAAAAGGCTGTCTTTTCTCCAATGTATATTTTTGGCACCTTTACAAGAATCAGATGACAAAGATGTTTATGTTTTATTCTGTGTCTTCTATTTTGTACCATTGGTCTATATGTCTGTTTTTTTTTTTTTTTTTTTTTGGGTCAGTACCATGCAGTTGTTCTAACATAGAATAATGCTGTTAAGAAGAAGTGTGTTCTAATAGAAGTAAGTTGAGGGATTTCACTTTTACTGATATGGAGACTTGTGGGTTGACTGTACTGGGTACTGTTGCTTCTGCTGGGTACTTTGTTTACCAGTATGATATAGTCAGGTGTGCCATGGCCTTCAATGGCCAGTATTTGTTTAATTGAAAAATACATGTGCAGAGGTATGTGGGAGCTTATCACATATTATGGCAAGATTATTAGAGCCTCTATGTCCTAATTCTGGAGAAAAACATCTTTTATGTAAATCTTTACAATGTCTGAGTTTTATTTTGAATAGAGAGTCTCTGGACATTCACCATTTCATGTGATATTTGGTGACCCTTTGGAAGGATATAGATGCAATTCCTAAGGAGAACTCATGAATATGCTGCATAAAAGTAGCTGTATGAAGAGTAGATGTAAGGTAGCAAATAAAAATATACTACACCGAGACTCTGGAATGTATTGGATTTTAAGTAATAGTTTTCTTTTATTTATAAGAAAGGCCAATTGTGTAGGTGTGCTCTCAAAATCAGTTTGAATCTTTCTCACAGAGCTAGTTATACAGGTCAAAGTTTCAGAACAGTTTAAGTTCTAATACCAGGTTTGTCCTATTCATCAGATCTAACAGCTGGTCCTCCAGGCTTTCCTGGGTCATCCGGGCATTATCTTTATTTAAAAATAATGTACTACTGTGGGCCTTTGTAAAAATACAAGCATGTTTTTCTTATGCTGTTTGAAATTTATGAAAATATTTTGGCATATTATCATCTACTGAATGAATATCACACTAATAAATTAGAATGACTTAAAATATTACATAAGTATAATTAGAAAGGAGAAATTAAAAATAATAAATATTAAGTTATACCTTATTGTTACTCAAGAATGGCTGTAAAAAATGAAAGAAGCTTATTGTCTATCGTGTTTCTGCTGTTCTGTAAAGAGATTTGACCAGGAGTCACAGCCTCTAGAGGATGGTCGGCTGAACCCTTACTCAGAGCCTGCCTTCATTTCAGGTTGTAGAAAATAAGATGGTTTGCTGAAAAACAATGAGAAAATGCTACTAGTTTTCTTTCCATGGTTTCTTTTTTATATATATTTTTTTAATCTTTGGAGAAACATTTGTAGTCATGCTGCCTGCAAAAATGATGTTTGGATGTATTCTGCAGAACTTGCAAAGCTAGTAACTCATAAAATATTCCTGAAGTTGGCAAGTTTCACAAGATGAAAGGTTCACACAGCTCTAACAAGTAACTAAAAAGGAGACTAGTGTAATAGGCACCAGCACAGCAGTTTAAAGCCTTGTGCTGGATACTGGATTGCATTTGAATTCTTATCATGAACCAGGGATGATAACACACCCACAATGCTTATTTGTGCTTTAGCTTAATAGACCTTTCTCCAAAATAATTAAAAATACGAATAGCACAGTTTTTTTTTTCCTTTTCTACTTTATTTTTCCCTTGAAGGAAGTATAGTATTTTCCCTATGAAGAGTATTTTAACATTTATATTTAGCTCTTTTTGCTCTAGCTTGCAAAATAGGTCTCTAGCTTCTGCCAGCACTTGTAACCAAGGAGAATGATTACCACATGCAGGTGTCACTGATTGGTTGGAATTGAAAGCTACACAGATTGGCTTGGAGGACTGAACCCGTCTGTCTACCCTCTCATCTCAGTTGCTTCTGCCAAATGCCATTAGAGAGCAATCATATCTGTTTTGACTGACAGCATAGTTAACAAGTAGGATCACTGTCAACATATCATTGATGTTTGGGAAAATTACATGCATATATATATATATATATATACATATATATATATATTATACATACATAAATTTATTGTATAAAATGGTGAAACATTATTGTTTAAATGCTTTATTTCTACAAGCACAATTTTAAAAGGCTGCTTATAATGCATTTGAGCCAACTAAATGGATCTGATTTTAGGAATTTATTATTTGTAGTTTTCCAAATTACATTTTTTTTCTTTTTTTCTTCTACTTTTGCAGTGCTGAATATTGAACACAGGGCCTCTTGCAAACTAGGTAAGCACTTCTACCACTGATTTCTGGATTTCTGAATTAAAGTAAATGAAGACACATATTCCAACCCTTCCCAAATACTGTGTAGTAGTGTCTTTAGGAGAGGAGGTAAATGCAAAAGAAAATCTCTTATCTAATGAATAGGCATTCAAATTTATGTCATAAAATTTTAAGTATTCTTAAAATAATTATAAACCCTTGCAGAAAATGTATTACTAATTAAAAAGCCTTATTACTTAGGTGAATGTTTTCATTTATAGAACATACAGAAGCTCTCTTAATACATCTTTACAAAGCTGATCTTTGAGATCTTACCTTTTTGAAGAGGTACCAGCTGGACTATCATAGCTAATACATATTTCTATCTTCTATCCCATACTTTCTGCATTTGTTACTTCCCTGAGTATAAACAAGGCTAGATAATATAGATGATGCTTTAGGATGGATTTTATGTAAAATAAATTGTGGAATGCAAATTATAAAAGTCTCAAAGAAAAAGTTTTCTGTTTCTCTAATAAGATGCATGCACATGTTTAAATAGAAATAAAAATTCTAAAGTATGTCTACCTTTTTTATCCCTTTATAGTGTCCTACTTTGGCCTACTTTTCAATTAACTTCCTTGATATCAATTAAGGAATATTTGAAGGCTTCTACTATAGAAGTAGGACGTATTATGCATAAAACATAGATATCTTAGTTTAATATAGTGAGGCACTGAAAAGTGTATTTGATCTCAGAATGTTTAAAGCATGTGTCTTCATTTACTTTAATTCAGAAATCCAGTAACATAGAAACTAAATATACAGAAAATCCTAAGTGCAAATAGAAAGAAGGCAGGGGAGATGGACTCTGGATTTGCCAGGTTTTTAGAGCATATTAAACCCTTTACCTTCCACTGCCCATCACCACAAATGATACTATGTTCAACAGAATTAAATTTGAAAAAATAAATCTACTATTAAATATTAATTCCATTGTTTTGAAAGTGTACTATGGTATAGAATAAATGAATCAATGAATAAACAGAAATTCTCACAATTTCTTACTGTTTTCTTTTTACATTTTAAAACTTGCCACGTGACATTCTTGCTATTAACATTCTTTAAGAGAAATGGGAGAGGAAGCCAAGGATAGGCCACTGATAGAACTTGTCCCATTCTTGCAGTTAGGCCTTCAGGTCTACTGTTATTTCAAATGAACTCTAAATTAGATAAGCCCATTCTGACCAGGATTGATAAAGGCAAAAACAAGAACACACCCTAATTTAGCATGGATAGAACATGGACATTGTCTGAGCTACAACATATTAGATATCTCCCCTTCCTGGTTTGTGAATAACTGCTGTTTCTCTATCAATTATAACAGTAGGCTCAGTTTTGTTATTGTCTTCATAGAAAAGATTTTGTGGGGTATTTAATCATGGAATTGCTTATCCTTCCTGATAGTCGACAATTCAGGACACAGTCCTATTTTCTTAAATTCTTCTGCAAAACTTTACAGAGCTCCACATTAGAGAGTATTGTAGCTTATTGATTAAATTATCCAATTCAATAAAAGTATGGTAACTAGAAATGGGAAAGCTGCTTCTGTATGCACTGTTTAAATTACAATTAAGTTTTCCAGCTGGAGATCTCCAAAATATTGTGGAACCCTCACAGGGATGGTATTTGCCTTGTTCTATTTTAGGATTCCTTAGCAATATCACCTTAGAGCAACAGCTGTTCGAAGCACTGAGATTGGTATGAATTTTTCTTCTACTGCCAGGCAAGTTGAAAAGCTATAAAATATTTTCAGTTCATTTCAGGTTCAGGTATCCCTAGGAGCAATTGTCTTCATGCAATCAGAAGGGAAGGTACTAAGATTGCAAAACGGAGATTCAGAAACTAAATGCAAACTGCTGTTGGTTGGAAACACCAACTGGGAGTTTATTGCCAAACACCAGACATTAGAAGATCAGTAGCTAAATTAGCCAGAGTAAACATCCTGAGGAACAAAACTGGTGCCAGCTCACTGAGCTAACAATAAGACAAGTGGGTGGCAATGGGGCTGAGGAAACAAACTAAATAAATTTGGATAAGTTCAGTATCTGTTCCTATATTGATGGACACAATTTGGAAAAAGAAATCTGTTAAAATAACAAATTCATTTATAAAGATGTAGAATAGAATTTTTGGCAGGTTTATGCTCTTGATTAGAAAATAAATAGCCATATTAAGAATAATTCTATCTAACTGGAGTGCTAACATAAGAAGCTCATGAAAGTAATTAAGAAAATTAATCTAAATTTAATAATCATGCATTGAATGTTTAGATCTTTGGTGGCATTACTGATTGAAATAAGCAATCACTTTGCTTTCTATCCCTTCTCTTTCCTTCTGCTTTATTTTAACTTTTTCTTTTAAAAATTTTAAACTTCTTATTTTCTAAAATTTTATTGTTAAAATGTACATTCAAAATAAGAGACATTTGTCTATGGGGCTGTCTGGGGTCAGGTATTTCAAACACTGGAGACAATCAGACAGAAAAGTCTCTACACATGGAATAAACTTTCTGAGTTTATGAAACAGAAAGATGTCCAGAGTGTTGACAGCAGAGTGGAGGGAAGGGAAAGGTGGATGGATTGTCATTCAGACTTTATCAGCAAATACAGTGGGCCAAGTCATGGATTCAGTATCAGAATGCAAACCTGAAGAAGGTATAGATCTGCCTTCAAGAGGCCTTGGAGTAGCCACAGTGACTCCATCTGCTCATAAAATGAAATGTTAAATACTTTCCATGACATGCACAAAGTGCCACAGCTTCCAAAATCTGCAAGGAGTCTCTCTAGGTCCACTTAAAAATTACAACCACAGGGCTGGGGATGTGGCTCAAGTGGTAGTAAGCTGGCCTGGCATATGCGGGGCACTGGGTTGGATCCTCAGCATTACATAAAAATAAAGATATTGTGTCCACCTAAAACAAAAAAAAATATTTTAAAAAAATTACAACCACATTATTCTGTGTTATTCCATGGAGTTACCATATCAAAACTCAACCTTAATCTTGTAGATTTCTCAATCATTTTATTTTTAACTCATCCTAGTAAAAACAACACCTTTCAGTCTCAAAGTCTATAGTCTACCCACACCACAGAAGGTGAGTTCAGACTCTGATACTCACCCAGGAAAAATTCACTTTCTTAGTTGATGCTTTATTTGACGACACCTCTGAAATATAAAACACATTCAGTAAAATTCACTGAGTAATGTGCCCATGCTTAGTGGAGGTCCATGAATGACACCCACACAGTTAACCCTTTCCCACTGTCTGCAACTCACCAATACCTCCGCTTTTCCATCTAGCAGGGTACCATTCTATCCACAGAAAGCCTGCACTCTGCTGAGGCCAGATGCAGATGCCATAGATTGTCATTTTTAGAGGGCATATTTTGCCTCAGCATCTTGACTACCTTGTTGTACACAGCTTGGCTTTTTGAGTTGGACCCTTGAGAGCAAAGTCCTTATGAGAGCCAAAGACCTCATGTCTTTCCACACCTCTCTTCAGTGCTGGAAGAACCACTCAATAAGTCTTTCTTGGTTGAACACAGTTACACTGTAAAATAAAAAGATAGAGAAATGTGGTAAGGAGTTAAGCTGAATATCAGCTCAAGGATATTTTTGTTTTGTTTTCATTTATCTAACCAGGAAACATCTGCCAGAACCCCCCACCAAAATGTACATTCAAAATTGCAAAATACAATTTTATACCTAGTGACTTTTTTCCAAATGGAACTAAGCTACATAATCAACACTCCATTCAAAAGATTCTAACACCCTTAAATAAATAAATCATTATTTATTTAAGTATAATCAAATTGCATGTTTTAATAGAAAGGGCATTCACTGCCAAAACCTAGAAGGGTAATTATAATTGCATATAATCTTATGTACATCTTCCTAAATGCATTTGTCTCTGCCAGTGCAATCATTTACTCAGTTTCCCCAAACCGTGCTGATTGGAAAAAAAAAATTAACAAACACAAAAATAGAGAAAGCAGGACCCATGGATCAGCCAACCTCTGATGGAGGAAGACTGAAGATGAGCAACTTCTGCACGTTTATTAATAGGTTTTTACATCAAAGGGATTCACTGTGAGAAAGTTACTTTAAAAGTAACTAAAGTTTGAACAAACCAATATACAGTTATCAGCTTGTGCCCAGAATTCTCCACCTCCAAGTGGCTGGCATTTGAATCTTAGGTCATGAACTGATAAATTCTGTGGCAACCACAAAATTTCCCTTTGAACAGGGCTTCACCACACAACCAGGCAGTGTTCTTGGTGCCTTTGCACCAAGAGATTCCCAAAGGAAGCGTCAGCCTCTGTCTCTATGAAGTTCAAAGGCTCATTATTCATTCACTGTTCCTCACATAAGTAATCTCTCAATTTTTAATGCCTAACACAATGTAAATGATATGAAAGTAGTTACATGTTAGGTACTTGAAATCTTCCCTGGATGTTTTATGTTAAATTGCATCAGACCCTTAATCATTTCTTTTTCTCCTTCCTCACTTTATCTTTCCTCCTTTGAATTTAATAATAACTGAGCCATTACCTATATTTTAATTTTCTTTTACACATATTCATGCACACAATTGTAAGCAGGAATTTTGTCTCAAAATTTTGTTTATAACTACATGTCTAACATCTAAGTGATGGTTAGTATATGTTTGTTTTATATATATGTATATATATATATACATATATATATATATATATATATATATATATATATATATAATTAAAGAAGCAATAAAATATGACAATTTTGCTTGAACATTTATTTATATATTAATAATTGAACAATTTATTGAACATTTAGTGAATATTAGTTTCTAAACAGATTTTAAATTTATTTTACTAAATCTTAAATATGAAATCTCCAATATTATCACTGGACTGCAATTTATCATAATTGCTGTGAGAATGTAAAAATACACATTTACTTTCCTGTATCTATGTGAAATTCCTGGTTTTGATATTTTATATATCATAAGATGTAATCATTGGTGAAAATTTTGTGAACTTTACACATGATAAATCTGTAATTATTTTAGATGAAAAGTTTACAAAGTAATTATGTTAGGTGGCTCTATTAATTGATTAATTGCCCTTGATTAGTTTGTATTTATTTTTAAAAAGTCATTATTTTATTCTAATTTCTTTAATTTCTAGTAAAAGATAGACTTAACTGAAATCATTGCAGAGTGAAAGTTCTGCTGCATTATTTCATTAACTATTTTTAAAGAAATACAGATAAAATAATATTCCTATTAAAATATAACTCCCAACAAAAATCTCAGTTCAAGAAAATGTGTTTAAGATTCATTCACTGACTTTTTCATTTTTATAATATTCAAGGACCTATTTCTCATAATACACACTTTCAGAGTTACTTTACCTTTGAACACATTCAACATTTTGTTTTTTTATGATCCATTTAAATCTTTTTAAATGTAACTGACCACTTCAAACATTTTTCTATTGACTAAATCAATTATGTTTTATAGTATAACACAATAATCCACTCAGTTGTTTCCTGGGTATCAAAAACTACATATGTCTGGATGGCTTTATTACCTTCATCATAACTGCCTGTAATTCTTTCCTTTTCTTAAATACTGTCTTTAAATTACTCCCATTAGATTCATATTCACTCTTCTTTTTCTTACACTATCCCCAGCCATTTATGGCCTTAGAAATAGCACTTTTTAACTTCCCTTTTTAAATAAGTTCCCATATTGTTTTTTCTTAGAAAGAAGTGAACATTTGTTTCATCTGCACCAGAATTAGCACCAGTTTCATACACTTTATGATATTTCAGTACTTTTTTTAATGAAAGTAAATTCTCTGCAGGACACAATTACATGACCTGGTATGACATTTAGTGTCTCTTCTGTGACATAGCAATTTCTCAATATTTCTTTGACACTGCTGATCTTAATATTATTTCAAGATATAAAAGTCTGTTGTTTGTTATTTTGTAGAATTCATCTTAATTTGGATTTGCCTGATATTTTTTTATAAATAAATTCATCTTATATTTTCTTGTCAGGTTTCTCTGGAAGTGACTTTTTTTTTTGTCATGAGTAAATGAGGTCCAGAGAAATATGATGCTGTTTTGTCTCAGTAATTGTGATGCTAAATGTGATCACACTTTAAAGGCGGTATCTACTTTGTTTCTAAAGATATTAGTCTACTTTATGATTTATTAGGGAAAAAGTAGTTATTTTTATATTATTTTGTTGCTAATCAACCAACCATTGATTATTTTCTAATTATATTCATATATCTCTACCCATATCTAATAAACAGATTTAGAGGTAGTTTGCTTCCTATTGTAAGGAAGAGCCCTCTCTTTTCCTTTATTTTTTTTATGTTTTTTGCTTATATAAGTATAGCATCACGAATTATTATTTTAGTCAATTAAAAATAATGATTCAATTTGTTTTTATATACAAATTGTCCATTTCACTTATCTCTTTGTGCAAAATTATGTTATTTGCCTAGGCCCACTGCCCATTGGGAAACAAAGTATTTATGCAGGCCAGGAATAAAATCTAGATATTAAATAGCTCTGTGAGTTTTTCTTAATATTTATGTAATTTACATTAATCTTGGTTTATAAATTATTTGAAAATGTATGAAATGAGCTTCAAAGTATTCAGAGAAATTTGTTAATAAATATGAAAAAGTAAGATAATGTCTATGGAAGTTTTTTAAATATATTTTAGGCTTTCGCCTCATGTATAAAATTTTTATTTATATATGTCAATCAGTTATGCAAATATTAATACCATCCTGAGAATTTTGTTCATAGAATATAAAAACCTGTAAAACTTTTCATATAAATTGTCTAAATATTATCTGAAAAGTTGTTCTGGTAGCAATTGAAAGCAACTCTGATAATATTAGGTTAAAACTTTGTCTAAGAAATTCTCTATCCAACGAAGATTTTATATCAGGAAAATCATAATAAAAAGGAAAGAAATACTGTAGTATACTGTTGGCTACTTAAAACTTGTTGTAGGACCATTAAAGTGGATCATTCTCTAGTTCAAAGAAAAAAACATGATAGCTTCCTTCTCCCCATTGCCCTGCTTTTGAGTGAGGTGACAGCAACAGAATGAAAACAGTACAACCAGAAATGAATAGATAACTGTGGTGCCCAGAGAAAGCTCTCCAGGTGTTGTGTTCCTCAGGTAGTTCTCCTCCTGCCCCCAAGCATCAGTCTCTCAAAAGCAGAAGACAAGGATTGGGACTAGCATCTATCCTTAAATTCTTATCATATTTTACAGAAGTATGACATTTCTTCATTAAGCTTAATTTGAGGAATTTATATTTCATATAAAATATTATCACCCTAAATCAGTCTATTACTATTTTACAGTCTCTAATAATATGTAAAATAACTGTTATTAAAAGAAATATATAGAATCCTCATCTTTGAGTATAGTATTTAATTTTATTGTTGCCCTCAAGGCCTCCATTAAATATGTCATGTCTTAGATGTATAAAGCCTAAATCAGGAAAGCACTATTATGACTTCTACTTATTCTGATTTTAGTTGCCTACTGTTCTGATGCATTATCTATAATAGTTCCTACACATTACTTTTAATTTATTCCCAGAAAAAAAGAACTCTTCATAACTTGTCTAAAAGCATTTTTGCCTAGGATTAAAAGGATTGCCATTTTTACATGCTGACTTTAAGTGAAAAAGAATAAAAATGAGAGCTATTTTCATTTTCCAAACATGGCTTTTGAAGTTTTCAAAGTGATCCTTGATAGAGAATAAGACCAGATAAAAATGTTACTACTGCTCTGGCCTCAGGAAGAAAAAAGAATCAAAACACCAGTTTCCCATGGCGACTCCCTTTCTGAAGAACTGATCATTAAATTATCCTGCTGTTTGACTTTCTTGTCATATTTTACAGAAGTGTGGTATTTCTTTGATTGGTGCTTAATTTGAGGAATTACCTTTTCTTATTTTTTTAATCCTGTAACTTTAGAAAGAGTGAATAAAGACATTTTACCATCATGATGAGTACCCTCTGAATACCTGAAATGTTATTAGTTCTCAAAACCCAATGAACTAAATCTGGATTTGAGACCACCAGGGAGCTATAGACCTGAATGGCAATGTCTTGGCCCCTGATAGAATTGCTTTTACTGAATTGCATTCTGGAATTTTGCCAGCAGTTTATCTTCTGGATGAAGAAAAAAACAATCACAAGAACCTTGCTAGCATTGTGGTGTTGTTATTGAGGACATCGGTCAATGTATGGATGGAATAGCTTCCACTTTAGAGTATCCCAGAGGAGAAATTCTTCTCAGGCCTCAGTATCAGTAGAAGTTATACATCTTTCAAACCACAGTCTTTCCTACCTCTTCTCCTCCCTAATAGCATTATAGACTATTATAATTAGTTAATAGACTAATAGTCTCTTAGTTTATTCTGATTGCTTTGACAACTACCAAGTTTGGGATCTGCAGTTATCTACATTTCTGTATCTACTTGGGAATTTATGGTAGCATTTCTTTTTACTAAAATCCTAAATTTGTTATTTCCTTTCCCATGATTTAATTTTTTTTTCTGTTACTTTGGTGTTTGTTTTCATCATTTCATATTGTAGTAATTTAAAATATAAAATACACGAAGCAATTGATAAGTAATTAGTACTTAAAAAGATCTTTTGACTTTACGTTTGTAACTGAAACTTAAACATTCCCTCTATATTTAATGACTGCTTGCTATAATGCCACTTGGTTTAAACATTTTCTTATTATAGACCGGGGGGCGGGGAGATGGTGATCACGGGGAACTATTTATGTTCAACTACAGCATCTTCTTTAGCTTTGTCTCCTTAATGTCCTTACTATTTATTATCTTTATTTTAATGGTTTATTCTTCTCAACCTATGCTTTTTTATTATTGATTGATTGGTTGAATGATACAGGTTCACTAGCAATTATATTCTTTTTTATTCATTCTTTTTAGTTATACATGACATTAGAATCCATTTTGACATAATTATAAAAGCATGAAATTATCTTGTTCTAATTCAGTCAGGCTATGCTTTTTGATGTTCCCACAAATATCTCCTAATTTCTTGTGTGGTTCAAGCTTGAGATTTCAAATTGTAAATTGACAAATATTTATTTTAGATGTACTGACTGGTTGGACTTGGTAATCAGTGGGATTCTAAGAAGTGTTTCTTCTGTGTCCAGAAGATAATTGTACACTGTTGGCATTAACTCAGAGCCACTTCTATAAAACATTTCTATCAAATGTCTTTTTATACATTTTTTTATGCACAAGGAAATTCACATAGAAATCTGTAAGTAATAGTTTGATTTTTTTTCCAAATATAAAATAGAAAAAAGTGAAGAAAATTGAGGCTGACATTTATTGAATATTTGCTCTATTTTATGCACGAGTTTTTCACATTTACATTTTTTAAAAGGGGCTTTTTTAGCTTTTGAAGTGTGACAAAATATTGACATACTGCTGTAACATGCACCCTTTAAATAGATATATGAATTATCTATGGGAGAAAAGTAAGACAGGCAAATATAACATGGTCCTTTTAAAAAAAGAATTGAAGTTAAGAGTAGAAATGTTAATATTCTATTGTGATCATGAAAGAAGCTAAAACTTTCTGTTTTCAAAATTCTTGAGATTAAAACTTTGTTTTATGTCCAATTCAATTATTGTACCACAGATACCTTTTCTGTTATTATTAAACACCCCACCCTTACATTATTATTTCCGTTCTTATCACCTTTTTTATTTTAAATTGGACTCGTATTAATCATTGAGTCTAGGAAATAGGCTAGATACCTACCAAATTAACAGTTTGTTGTTTATTAACTATTTTTAGGATTTGCATGAAAAAGAATGATATAAAACAAATATCAGTGCTTCTGGTAAAGAAAAGTGATTACTATTAGCAAATTGACTTGGATACTGTGTTATCAATTAAGGTCATTCTTTTGCTTCAGTCATTCAGGCTATGTCTTTACTATGATATAATTTTCCTCTTTTTATGATCTTCCAAAAGAGTAAAGAAACTTGTAAAGAAATCATTTTCAGTATCTGTAAAGTGTCCATTCCTCTCCTAAATGGCAGAGGTCTAATAGGCTTAATTAAAAAGAGTGTTTGACTACAAGCCCAAATCTCTCAATTAACAAATTAAGGCTAATAGACAATCCCAGCAATGATGCTCTACATACACCATAATTGAATGGTTTCACTCCATTAATTTATATGATATTAAATATCATCATTGGATGATCTTGGTTCTCGTATCAGACTTTCTTTCTGCTTATATTATCCTTCCTCTCATCATTTTCATATTTTTTTCTTCAATGTGACATTCTTACGCAGATACACCCTGATTATTCTATGTCAAGCTGTCCTCTCCCTCAATCTTGATCTCCTCTTTGCTGCCTATCATTTCCATGACATCTATCACTTTCAAATATTATAATATTTTGTTTACTGCATTTCTGCTTCCATTAAGAAGTAAGCTTCGTGGGTGGAGCTCTTTCGCTTATTAGCTTACCCTAAGGGCTTAATGTGGCATGAAATAGGTCTTCAAAAACACACATTCAGAGAATGAATACATTTCTTTACAAGACTAGGTTTATAAAGAACGTAGTCTTTATTTTATTTGTTGTTATAAAGATCAAAGTCTATGATAAGAGGACATTTTATTACATGAGATTTTGAAATAGTTTGATAAGAGGTAGATAGCATGACAATGAAATGCAACTTTATACATGATTGAAATTTTTAGTCTAAAAATATCAATAAAGAAAAATAATTTGGCTTTAATTTTTTTAAAAATTAAAAGATGATAAATAGTAACTGAAAATATTATTTATTGTTTATTGTTTGTTTATTTTGGAGAGTGAGTTTGTATATCAAGAATGGCATAAATATTAATCAAAGGCTACAAAACCTTTTTTTGCACTGATAACCTCAATTTGGCTATGAATTGACTTTGTCATTAAATAAGCTGTGAACCTTATAGTACCCCAGATTTTTTGCTTCTGAACTCAGATAATTGTTTATAACTTTCTTAGTTGATCTATGTGTTTTCTTATAAAATGCCTTATCACCTCTTAAACTTAAAAGGAAGGACCTGTGACCCTGATTTCAGTAACATATAATTTTTATATTCCTTAATTGGCATAGCACAGTTGCCAGTGTTTACTAGGAAAAAAAAAATTGTTAAACAAAAAAACATATTGTGTTAGTCAGCTTTTCATTGCTATGACAAAACCAATTTAAAGAGAAAAAATATTTCAGTCCATAGAGGTTTGGCTCCAGTGTTTCTAGACCTCTGGTGAGGCAGAACATCAGGGCAGAGAGCACATGGAGGAAAAGAGAGCATTAGAGAGAGGAGTGAGAAGTTTCCAAGTGAGCCCCCAATTTCTAAGGTTTATACCTCCTCCAATTAGCCCATTCAGCTATGAATCCATCAATTGATTCATTGATTCATATGTGCTCATACATATATTTATTGAAGAAAAGTCTTTTAAACTGAGAATACTTTATCATATGTAGTAGAGAAAGTTGGAGGGGACTAATATTTGCTGTGTCTACTACAAATGCATTATCAATTTATATAAATTTTAAATATTTGTACCTGAAAAAGTTGATATATTTCCATGATCTACAAATAAAGAGACTAAGGCTCAGAAAGAAGAAATGACTCCCCCAAATAATATGAAGCTATAATATGGTAGATCCATGATTCAATGAAATAGTATAAAACTCCAAATCCTATTTCTACTGCACACAAAATTGCCTGCTGAAGAAAATCACCTGGATCTATTACTGAAATCAGTGTCGCAGGCCCTCCTTTAAGTTTATAGTCCAGTTAACAAGGGCCACATATAATTCTCATTGAGAAATTTTTGGAAACACTGGCTTTCAAATTAATATTTTCTCTGCTGTTGAAGAAAGGTCTTCTCTGGACCTAGGAAATAGACAATTCTAAGTGGCTCTATGGATTCATGGCTTTGTTACATTTATGCATTTTTTTTTACTTTGTCTTCTCCTGAAGTCTTTTTAACCTTTTAATAATTCAAAGAAATTACCAGAGAATGTGATTAAAGGTCAGGATTGTGATGAGAGTACCTAACAAAATGTTTAGGCAGGTTTAATTCTTTTAAGTGATTTTCCTAAGGCATGATACTAGATCCAAGTCACTCCATGCAGATGGGCAGATATTCTTACACCTGGATTGGTCCCAAAAGCATTATCTGTGGGAAGACCTTATTGTTTTAATTGCACACATATTAGGCTGTGTGGAATCTGGGCAGCAATGTTAAATTACATTTCTCAGTAGCTTCAAGGCTCTATATCTGTAATTAGCGGCTTCTGTTCTTTATTACACTGATCAGGAATGCAGCTCTATTCATCACCACAGTCTCAGTTAATTATCCTTGCTAATGATTTTCATGGTGTAAAGAATCTACAGGACCCATTTGTAAAGCTCTTTTGCACTGAAATTATTGGATGGTATGACACCATAGTGAGCTGATAAACTCTTGGAGGGATGTTGCCATGGGAGATGGTTACTCTCTTTCTATTGTATTTGCTTTGATTGGGGAGAAGTTACAGAAGAGGGAATGCAATGCAATTTTGCTTTTACAAGATTATAATACTCCAGGTGTGCAAGGAGGTGGGGAAGGAATCAACCAGAACAGAAGGAGAAAATTAAACTTTCTCTGTGTGTCTGAACCAGTTGAAATTCTAAGTTATTGGCTGGTCCACCTAGCACTGCAATTGAGTATGTATCTTATTTGACAAATTGTAGCTACTACTTCATAATATATTTAAATTTAGAAATATCTGATGTGTAGAAAATACATCATATTATGATTTTGTATTTGTGTTTTTTAATTATGAGAGGATTAACATTAAATTACAGGTCTCTGGTAAGTATAATCTGTTAATATTGAAGAACTTCCTATTGAAAAACACATTTGGTTATAAACCTTGTCCAAAGGTTTTCATATTTTTGTTAATTCAAAAATAACAAAAACCAAGGATTTTTTGCTTTTTAGCCTTATAATATATATTGACATTAACAATGATTAGAAACAACTTCATAAGTTAATATGTATAATTTTTAGAGGAAATAAAAATTTTCAAAAATTTTCTAATTTTTTGGCAAATCAAATTGTATTCTAATCTGATATAAAATTAGAATAATCTTCTAATTTCTTTTAAAATGACTTTCTTTTTATATGTATTTGTTTGTTTGTTTATTTATTTATTTATGGTAACAGAGATTGAACTGAGGGACACTTAACCACTCAGCCACATTCCTAGCCCTTCTAATGTTACTTTGAGACAGGGTCTCACTAGGTTGCTTAGGGCCACCTAGTTAAGGTGCTGAAGGTGGCTTTGGATTTTCAGTCCTCCTGCCTCAGTGTCCTGTGTTGCTGGGGTTGCAGGCATGTGTCCTGCAACCATCCTTAATGAGAAGTGATTATTTGAAAAGTCAAAAACAAAATGCCAAAATAAATTATTGAATGAAGAATTTCACTGAATTACACTCATCCCAATTTTATAAAATTCATGTGATATTTATTTTGGTTAAAAATATTTTTTTCATAAAATTTTTAAGAAGATTCCTTTTGCCTTAAGACAAATGTTTGTTTTATTTTAATTCTTCTCATCTGAATTATTTTTTCATATAATCATGCTAATTTTATAGGAATATGAAAAGTGAATACTAAAGCCGCTGAAACAAATGTTAGAAGTAATTTCCATTGCCAGATTCCAAGCTAAAGTAGATGAGGTGCAATTTTGGGGGGCATACACAAATAAGAAAGAGAATATATTTTAATAATGAAATAAGCATGATTATTTGGTAGTGTAGATTAATAACCTCTATAGAGCAATTCCAGAAGAATAATATTTTCAAAAATCTTTCAAAATTGGACCTGCTTGGGTGCACCAGTAGACTCAAGTACTTGGGAGACTGAGTCAGGAGGATAATTTGAGCTCTACTAGTTTAAGGCTAGTGTGGTAAATTTAGTGAAACCCAGTCCCAAAATAAACAACAAGAACAAAAACCTTAGACTTGGAAATCAAGTCCAGTTTTAGCTCTTAAAATTTGTGGCAATATTAAGACTATAAACAAAACAAATTGATTTGAAAAGTTCTTACTTGCTGAGTCATCTTGAAAATTTTTTGTATTTGCTTACATATTATTTGATGATTGTTGCCTGGAAACAAGTCAGAATAATTGTAACAGATTGGATAATATATAATGATTTAATAAGGGCCAGATATCAACTGATAATTAAATTTCAGAGCACTAGAAATTCTCAAACATAGATATTCTTCTCAAAACTTGAGGAGATATGCTTTTATTTTAAAATTATCAGAAAATATCATGAAACTATTTATAATGTCCAAGTCACCAGAATTACTTCACCAAACTTATAAGATGTTACATAATTTTAAAATCTATCTATCCACTTACCTATCATTTAACTACCTATGTTTACCAATTTCTAAACTCTGTCTTTTCTGTCTATTTATGTGATCAATTTTTATGTGGCAGCTTCTTAGGGAGATGAGAACATTTTTATGTCATACTCATTGTAAGAGCATGGAAAGATAGGCCTAGGTTATAGAAATCCATGCACTTCCTCCCAACCCTACACTGTCTCCAATGAAGCACTTGGACAAAATTAACTTCAAGAAATACTGTCACAAAAAAAAAAAAAAAGTCACCAATCACTCTATAATCCCAGGCTCACTGACTGCTCCCAACACAATAAAGTCTCAGAACCGTATCTTGACCTATACAATGATATGGTACTAGTTACATGAACTGGTCAGAACGTGCTGACTGAAGGCATATCATGTAACCTCATTTTCTTCAAATGCAACTTGGGTAGAATAATAGCAATGTATCCCATAGGATGTTTTAAAGATAAACTGAGCCCAAAAGATGAAGAGTACACTTCAAGGAAATGGCACAAGGATACACTTTCCTTTTACATCTCTGTCTCTTTCATATCCAGTTTGCACATTTTCTTTTTTTTTTCCTACCATCTCTCATGCACCATTCATTGCATTTATTTTTCCCATTATATCATTTACATTTGACTCTTTTTATGACAGTATTTTTCTTAGTGGATGTAAAAATAATTAAGTAGACATGTTGACTTTCATATATTGTTCCTGGATTTGTTACTAAATGTTATTTCTTAATATGTTAACATTTGGAGATAGTTGTGGTGGTGTACGCTATAATCCCAACAATTTGATAGGTGGAATCAGTGAGAGCACAAGTTTGAGGCCGGCCTAGACAATTTACTGAGACCTTGTTTCAGAAAACAAAGAAATGAAAAGGGCTGAGGATATAACTCAGTGATAGTGTAGTGAGTTGAATCCCCAGTTTTGGAAAAAAAAAAAAAAGGTGGATAAAGAGAAGAAAGGATTATATTTCACATAAAATTGAATAGCTATGTGGCATCAAAGCCGGAAAGGAAAAAAACAGTTAAAAAGAAATTGCTTTTGGCTTTACATGAGAAGATTGAACGTGAGGCAATGCTGATGATGATCAAAAGGAGTGCAAAGTTTTTAAAAATATATGCTTAAACAAAATATATAAGACAACATGCTTTGGGTATAGGTTAGAAGAGAGTGAATATCCAATAGTTCAAACTGACTAATTACTTTGTGACCTGAAGCAAGTCATTTAACCTCTTTGAATTTCAGTTATCTGAATTAATTTTATTAAATTATCAGCAATGTCCATTCCATTTCTGAGACTGTATAATTTGAAAGCAATAAGCCTTTTGAGTTTCAGGGATAAATGCAATCCCTTAACAGAAAAAGAAATTTTAAAAAGGTACACATAGATAAACATGATATTTTACTTAATTAAGACTTATCTCTATGTGATACAGATAAAATTACAAAGAAAAACTAAGTTTGAGTAGCTATGATATCTATTATAATGTATACTAAGTATCATGCATTGTGAATGATGGATATCTAATAGGGTAAAATAAAACATTTTCTACAAGTCAAAAACTTTTTTTTTTTTTTAGCTTGAAATAAACAAATGCAAAGTTTGGGTTTTCTGAGGGGGAAGATTACCTTTATCATTACCATGCTGAGAAGCTAGTTTCTCAAGGAAAATACAGATTATCTGAAAGTTTTTAAGGAAGACCTTCTCAGTAAATGAGAGAGCCATCTCTCATTCAGCTTAGAGTAAAGACAGTATGTCAAGGAAAGAGTTTCAAATTTATTCCCCTCTTCAAGCACTCAGATTTATTCATCTATTCACAATTCTCTATTTTAGACTCTAAAGATTGTTTCTTTTCAATCGACATATTGGAATGAGATGCTAAATTAACCCAGCTCGTTCACATGCTGCAGCTTAAACATCCAAATCAAGCATATATAAATGAATTTCAGAACAGTGTTTTCATGGATATTACAATAAACCTGAAGTATGCATAAAACTAGAAATTAGATATTTTATAAAAATTAAAGTAGCTTACCAAAGCCCTTATAGTATTGGAAAGATTTCCTTGTATTTAGTACTGTGATTAAGAGTCCAGATTACAAAGTAGAAATGTGACAGCTAAAAATTATTCTGTGCTTTTTATGTGCTGATATTATTCTAAGTATTTTACATGCATTTTCCTATTTAACTCTCACCACAACTCAATAAAATACTAAATAAGATTATTAGGACCACTTTACAGATGGAGAACTGTTTGTATAATGGAGTAAAGAATTAAACTCCAGATTAACAGTTTTTAGAAATTCCTAGATGAAAAATAATGCTCAAGCATTCCATTAATTATAAAGTGAAAGTAAAGAACTTCCCACAATGATGGTGCTTTTATTCTATTTTACTTCATTTTTTTCAACAATGCTTTCTCTTAATGAAATTCAGCAAACTTCATCAACCTTGAAGACAACCTGACAAAGAATAAAAACAGTCTATGTTAGAACCTGATATTCAAATTGTTCTACTTATAAAACACCCATTTTATTTTGATTGAATGTTTGCTTCATGGAAAATTTTGAAGCATCTGAGCGTTGTTACCAAAAATCATGTTTACTCTCACAATTGTTTCAAAAATATTTACATAAGTATTACTCTTCATCTTTTGATATTTGAAGATTTATTTTTGAAACATTTTATTAGGTATCATGAAGAAATAGAATGGATAGTCACTAATACGCATGCCTTTAATTGAAGTACGTTTTTCACAAAATAAAGAAGTTCAAAACTTTCCTAGTAAAAATTAACACTAACATGACAATTTTAAACAAAAGGATATTTGCTAGTCTTAAAAGCAACAAAAGGTACAAATTAAATTGACAAAATTGAATATTTTATTTATCTTTTAAGTATTCATAGTATATTGCCTAAATAAAGATATATTTTTATAGATTATTTCTTTTTTAAAATTACTTCTTGCAGGTATTTTATATTTCCTTAAAGTGATATGATCCTATTATAGCACTGGAACTCAAATGGAAAGATGCATTACAAATATTCAATAAAAATATGCAAATTAAAAAGCTGAAACGGAATATTTTAAAAGAAATTATTATAAATTTTTATCAATCCATTCTATTTTATTAAAAAGATGTAGGATGCACTTATATTGGAAAGGATATAACAATATTTTATTTTTAAAATTGATATGTTGACCTAATATTAAGTGCTATAAAATAACATTAATAAATATTCAGGTAAAATGCAAAAAATTCTGAATGCTTTGATGAGCTTCTATAAATTTCTAACTCTTCATACTACTACAATAATGGCATGTTATTTAAGATTCTTGTCAGTAATTTCCAAGAGAAAAATAATGTCACGCATTAATTTAAAATTTTACATTATCTACATTAGAAAACTAAGTGAACTTAAGTAATAATATATTTCATTTTTATCTATCACATCCAAAATATTGTAATGCCAATATTTATTCAGGGTAAAATATTAGTGAAATTGTTTTTGGTGTGCTGAATGTGAACTCTTGAAATTCAACAAACATTTAATAATTTCAACACATACTATACTAATTCCCCCCCCGCCCCCCCCCCCCCCAGTACAGCGAGATTAAACCCAGGGGTCCTTTACCACTGAGCTACTGCCACAGCTCTTTTTATTTTGGGATGGTCTCACTAGGTTGCTGAGACTGGCAATCCTCTTGCCTGAGGTTCCTGAGGATCCAGCCTGGTTGTATTTGAGATGCTCATTTGTCACCTGTGGCTAGTGGTTACCAAAATAGACACTGTAGTTTTTGAAATAATCTGAAGGAGTCAAACATTCTTATTTAGTCTTATTTTCAGCTATAAGCTTACCAATAGTAATATATTTCTTTTTAACAAGCTCTGATATTCTTTTTCTTTATTATCTAGGTTTATTTTAGAAGCTTAGTAAGACAAATGTAGCCTCAGAGTAGAATCATGTTAGAAGTAAATAAGTAAGATGTTTTTTTCCTTTAGGGAAGTGATAGGGTAGGACAAAGTAGATTTTGAAAGAGTAGAGGTTGATGCTGGAATGGGAGGACAATACAGAAAATTAACCCTCAATTTATATTTTCAAGATTATACAACAGTACTTATTACACTATGGAGGAAATAATATCAGAGGGATATCACTCATGAATTTTATATATCCAATGAAAGATTAGTCTAACTTCTTAACTATTTCATTAAAATGTGAACTAGTAAGGATAAAATTTATATTTTTAGAACTATTAATTATCACCACATCACAGTATCTTGAATTGTACCCATGTTCATAATGTCTAACTGAACTTTAGTCAATATGTCCAATCAGTTTCTTCAGACTTTTCAAATCAATTTATTCAGACTTTTAGCTTAACTAACATCTAAAGTTAACAGAACCAATTTGATAAATTCACATTTTCACTTTTTGAGTCCCCAGTGATATTTTTTCAAGTTCTTATAAAATCTCAGACATGGAATGTATTTTAAACATAATCAAATGCCGCAGTCTGGCTGGGCACAATCAGGAGCCACTTGTCAAAAGAAACTAACTTTATTTTTAGAACCACACACGACAAACAAAATAGTCTCTCAGGAAAAACCCTCAGAGCCTCAACTGCCACCACCGGCTTTCCCCAAGCCTCTCTCTCCCACACAAGCTTCTCTCCACCTCCCACAATCCTCCTGCTCTTGAGGCCGATTGGCTGGGTCACGTGGGCGGAGCCAAAAAAGTCCCCCAATGAGCAGCTCCGTGGTCTGAAAGGGCAGGGAAACAGTTCAATGAGCATCACCGCAGAGGAGCCAATCAGCTAGATGTTGCTGGGGCCGAGGAGCCAATCAGCTAGATGTTGCTGGGGCCGCTGTGAGCCAATCATCAGCCAGCAGCTGGAAGTTTGCTGGCAGCTGGAAGTTTGCTGGGGCCCCTTTGGCTGTGGCTCTCAACATCTCCCCCTCTCTGTTTAAACAACAAGCATGTGGCTTAGGGACCGTGCCTGTTAGGCAGTCCAATTCAACATATGGTCCTTACCCGTCATCGGATGAACTGACCTCTAGGCGTCAGCCTCCTGTCTTAGGTTGGTACCGCTGCAATTGGATCATACCCGTCACTGACTACCGGTCCAGCATACAGCCATACTTGTGGATAGGCCTTTGCACCTGTGGGGGGGGGTGAGGTTCTTTGCCTCACCTCTGTTGGCCCCCAAATTTTAGACCATCACTAGTAGAAGGGAGGAGGATGCAAAATGCCATGACATTAAGCCAATTGAGGGCTCCTTTGAAAAATTGTACCACCGGTGACATCATCAGCAAAAATACCCCAACACTACCACAAGTCGCTGCACCAACAGATAGTTCACAATGCATACAGGTGAGCTCACAATGTGTCCAGGCAAGTTCTGCAAGCAGTTCAGTGATGGCTATTGTAGAAGCTGTAGATTGGTTTTATCTTTGACTTCACCAGCACTGGGATGAAGACAGGAATTCTGGCAATAATGGCTAAAGAAAAAATTATGTAACATTCCAGAAGGCACTAAAAGAAAACAATTTTCTTAACAATTTACATTGTCTTCACCGGCACTGGGATGAAGATAGGAATTCTGGCAATAATGGCTAAAGAAAAAATTATGTAACACTACAGAAGGCACTAAAAGAAAATAATTTTCTTAACAATTTACATTATCTTTAAGAGAATTATTAAATATAATGAAAAGGAAAGGTGAAAGTAAACAAACAGATCTGTTAACCTTCTTTTTTGTTTACATATTAAAACAATCCTCAACAGTTGTTTACCCAATTTAAATTAAACCATATAAATCACGTGAAAAAAAATATTTGGATCCATTTTATCATGAGCGCTCATCATATATGATATATGGACATACGTACATTCAAACATATAACACAAAACACAAGTGTGCACACATAATATAATGCATACAACACATAACATTATAGTAAAGGCCTTATAACTTTTTACAGGTGAAATCTCCATTGCAATGTTTAAAAACTCTATAGTCAAAAAATAGAACTGATCAGCAAAACATTAACCTAGGTCTGTATGAGCTCAAAAAACAAAATAGAACTTCATGATATGGCAAAGGGCAATAATAAAATAGATATTGAAAAAAGCATCCTGGTTCTGTTGCAGATGTAAGAATAGCCAAACTGGAGTTTTGGATATCAGTTGTTATGGATTTGAGCCAAATCATCTTCTTTTTGGTCTGTAGAAATCGCTTTAGTTAATCTTTCTGGAATCCAAATCGGCTGCTGTTCTCCCTGTGGAAACACATAAACAGACCCCCGACTCCAGACAATCACTGGGTCAGGACCTTGGTTAATCTCTCTGGAATCCAAATCGGCTGCTGTTCTCCCTGTGGAAACACACAAACAGACCCCCGACTCCAGACAATTACTGGGTCAGGACCTTTCCATTGTCCTGTTAGAATATCCTTCCAAAGTACCTTGGGCTTATGTACATTTTTTGGACACATATGCCTTTCCGCAGCACTAAGTCCTGATGAATCCAAATTTAAAAAGTTTAGAGTAAAAAGGGTTATTTTAAGTTTATCTTTGGGGAATATATACCCCTTCCCAATTCCTTCTTTTTGCTTTAATAAGTACATTTTAATAGTTTGATGAGCTCTTTCAACTATGCCTTGTCCCTGTGGATTGTATGGGATTCCTGTTATATGAGTAATGCCAAATGTTGAGCAAAATTGTTTAAAAGAGGTAGAAGTATAACCAGGGGCATTATCTGTTTTTAACTGTTTTGGAACACCCACAGTGGCAAAATTTTGTAAGCAATGAGCTATAACATCTTTAGTTTTTTCTCCGGCATGAAGGGAGCCCATCAAAAATCCAGAAGAAGTATCAACTGTAACATGCAAATATTTTAATTTTCCAGATTCTGGCAAGTGTGTGACGTCCATCTGCCAAATATGGTTAGGTATCAATCCTCTAGGATTGACTCCAAGATTAACTTGTGGTAAAAAGGTCACACAATTTTGACATTGTTTTATTATTTGTCTAGCTTGTTCCTTAGTTATTTTAAAGTGCTTTTGTAAAGTATTAGCATTGACATGGAACTTTTTATGAAAATTTATAGCTTCTTCTAGTGTAGAGAAAATATGTATGTCATGTGTAGTTTTATCTGCTAAATCATTGCCCAAACTAAGGGCTCCAGGCAATCCTGTATGTGCCCTAATATGTCCTATGAAGAATGGATCTTTTCTGTCCCAGATTAGACTTTGTATAGTGGAAAGCAAAGAGAAAACAGTAGAAGAAGGGGAAATCCTACCAGCATCTTCAAGAGATACTATAGCATTAACTACATACTGACTATCAGAAAATAAATTAAATACAGAATCTTTAAACATCACAAAAGCTTGTAAAACTGCATTAAGCTCTACCTTTTGAGCTGATTGTTTGGGTACTAAAAATGTAAAAGTTTGATCAGGGGTAACTACTGCTGCTGTACCATTATTTGACCCATCAGTGAATATATTTGGAGCATTCATGATAGGTGTTTTTCTTGTCATTTTTGGAAAAATTACAGGATGCAATGACCAAAAAGACAATAAAGGATTAGATGGTAAGTGGTTATCAAATGAAACATTAGATTTGCACATGATTATTGCCCAAGTATTTAACTCATTAGCTAACTCATCAATTTGATTCATAGTATATGGAGTAATAATTTTATTGGGAGAAATTCCAAACACTCCCTTTGCTGCTTTTATTCCTTTGAGTATTAATTGTCCTACAGCCTCAGGATACCTAGTAAGAATAGTGTTAGGAGAATAAGATAAATGTATCCATAATAATGGACCTTCTTGCCAAAATACTCCTGTAGGAATATTTTTTGTTGGTAGTACAATAAATAATAAAGGCAAACTTATATCAATTCTATCCAAATGCATATTTTCCATATATGTTTCAATGATTTTTAATGCCTTTCTTGCTTCAGGCGTTAACATTCGGGGTGAATTTGGATCTGATGGACCTTTTAGGATATCAAATAAAGGTCCCAACTCTCCTGTTGGTATACCTAAATAAGGCCTTATCCAATTTATGTCTCCTAATAACTTTTGAAAGTCATTAAGTGATTTGAGTTGATCTACTCGTATTTGAATTTTTGGTGGACGGACCATGGTTGAGGATAATAGAACTCCTAAATAATTAATTGGAAAATTTAATTGTACTTTATCTATTGCTATCTCTAGATTATAATTTTTTAATAAGTTTGTAAGTGTGGCATAACATTCTAGCAATGTGTTTTTATCTTTGTGTGCTAATAATACATCATCCATATAGTGAAATATTTGTAGTTCAGGATTTTGATTTCTAAGTGGCTGGATTACTTTGTTAACATAAATTTGACACATAGTTGGGCTGTTAGCCATCCCTTGAGGGAGTACTTTCCATTCATATCTCTGATCAGGACCTTCATGATTCAGTGCAGGGATAGTAAATGCAAAACGTGGACTATCCTCAGGATGAATTGGAATTGAAAAAAAACAATCTTTAATATCTATAACTAAAACATACCAGGTTTTTGGCAAAGCAGACAACTGAGGAATCCCTGATTGAGCAGGTCCCATAATAACCATCTCATTATTAATGGCTCTTAAATCTTGCAATAATCTCCATTTACCAGATTTCTTTTTGATGACAAAAATGGGAGTATTATGGGGAGATACAGAAGGTTGTATATAAGTCCTTCTGCTAATTGTTGTTTGACCAGGTCATGGGCTGCTTGTATCTTTTCTTTAGTCAGGGGCCACTGAGGAACCCATACTGGTCTTTCTGATTTCCAAGTAATTTTTATTGTCTCAGTGGCCCTTTCTGAAAATCCAACCCATGTCTGTCTGTTCCTTGATCTATTTGTATTGGTGCTGCTATACCTTGTTCTTGTTTTTCTAATCTTTTTCCTTTCCTAAAACCTTGTCTAGTCATAATAGTGGGTGCATTTTGGTTGATGTTATTTGTTAATGTCAAACCTAATTGATCTAGGACATCTCGTCCCCATAAATTTACGGGAAGATGATCCAATACATATGGCTGTATAGTTCCTTCACATCCTTCAGGATCCTTCCAATCTAATACCATTGCACTTCTATGGGGATTAGTCGCCACTCCTAGGCCTCGAAGCGTTTGAGTGGCTTGTTGTAATGGCCAATGTTTTGGCCATTCTTGACGAGAGATGATGCTAAGGTCTGCACCTGTATCCAGTAGCCCATTAAATTCATGTCCTTGAATATTTAGTTTTAGCATGGGGCAAGAATCTAAATTTAAAGAAAGCATAGCCCAATCTACACCTGTGGAGCCTAATCCCTTGGAACCTCTTTCTACAGTACGACTGGAAAATTTATCATGTAGGCTGGGTATTATTAGTAACTGTGCTATTCTATCTCCTGGTGAAATTACTGATATACCCTTTGGAGAACTGGCTATAATTTTTATTTCACCTTCATAATCGGGATCAATTACCCCAGGACTTATCATAAGTCCTTTTAGAGTAGAAGAGCTGCGTCCCAATAATAAGCCTACTGTTCCTTTGGGAAGAGGTCCTTTCACCCCTGTGGGAATGATTTGAACTCCCATCTCTGGAGTTAGTACTGCTCTAAACTTTCATATCATAGATAAGAAAACCAAGATCCAGGGAAGTTAAATTGGTTGCCACAAGTCACAAAAGTAATGACTCAGTTTGAATTAGTCACTATTTTCTGACTTAGACTAATGCACAACTTTGTTCCTTGTGTTCTATGCAAAGTTCTCAGTAAACCACAATGAATTTCACCATCTTTCAACCCCCTTACCTATTCTTTAGAGAGGAATATTCTATATACATATTAATGTTTTCCTGGAATACTATATTTTGTCTTAGTGATTCATTGTCATATCCTTTTGACTAAAATATGGCCTGTTTATCAGCAGGATAGTTTATATCTAAATAAAAATAGACATGATCTATAAGAAAAACAGTCTCCAATTAGGAACTTAAAAATAAGATATTTAAAAAAACATAGGACAGGCCCTTTGTGGAATAAGTGAAAATGTATTTGGTTGTGTTCTCATAATGATTCTTTTTCCACTTTTCACCAAAATCATTACTCTGGCAAGGCCTCTGGAAATTATCAAGCTACCCACTTGTGGATTACAGAAGCTAGAGGCACAGAGGTACATACTCTTGTGAAGAAGTACACATCCCACGTTGAAAGTGAATGTGCTATATTTCTGGGAATTACATGGTATATTTAAAGGAATTTAACCTTTTAATAATTTTTTTTGTTGCCATTGTCAAGATTGTATATTTTTGGTCATCTTTCATTGCTTTCCTCATTTAAAAATATTTTTTATTTACATTGTGTCATGCAAAGTCATGTGATCCTAACTTAGTGAGATCCTTTGTCTAAATAAATAATTAAATAAAGGCAGGCCAGAGATATGTCTCACAGTAGTTAAGCATGCCTCGGGTCATCAATCCCTGGTGTAAAAGAAACAACAACAAAACACCAAAAACCCAAAACTCATGTACTCATGAAGTGATATTCTATTTACTGAGCTGAAAAAGAAAATTAATAAGTACATAATTATTTGTGCCACAGGAAGGGAAAGTGTTAAAAAGGGAAAAAATCGCCTATTGAATAATTTATTGAGGGTGGAACTGTGAAGAGGTAAAGATGCACAAAGAAACTGAGCAAGCATTTCATGAGTTGGCCAGGAAGAGATCAGTACTGAATGGGGGATCCAAAGAAGCCAAGTTTTATATACCAAGTAGGTTGTTTATGTGTATATAAATAGGTATACACACACACACACACATACACACCTCCACTTGGTGTAAAGATAAAGATATATAAATATATACACATATATATAAATGTATACACAGATATATATATATGTATATATATACATATATATATGTATATATATATATATATAAAATCTTCCTTTATTTACTGTACAACTATATGTGTATAACTGTATGGGACTCATCATCTTTTTATATGTTATATATCTGGATATTAGAGGCTTTATTGTATGCTCTTGATGGGATGTACAGCCCTGTAAAGATGTTTTTCTTTTTTAACTAACTGCTTTATTTAATCTATGTTCATGAAAAAAATGGAAGATAACCACATAAAATATATCCAATGTTTGCCTGAAAAGGAATCATTCTCATCATCAAAAGAGCATGCAAGTATTTTCCGGCTTTCAAGAAAATTCCCTTTATCTAATATTTCCTCTAATTACTATTCATTTCTCAATTGAGTATTTTCTCTGTATTTTTCATGTTCTCAACTCTTCTATACTTATCCTGTCTGGCTTTGGGTGAATTTCCATGCAGCAAGCTTAAACAGTCAATGGTAGAAACCACATCATACTGAACCTACAAACATCATGGGGCACAATTGATAACACACTCATTTTTCCCTTTGCCTCGGGGACAGGACTATCATTTGACTTGCTGCCTAACACTTGCCAGTTCAGTTTCTTCAACTAATTGCTTTCTAACTTCTAAATATTGATGTCAACTAATGTTTCTCTCTCTCTCTCTCTCTCTCTCTCTCTCTCTCTCTCTCTCTCTCTCTCTCCTTGAGATGTACCATTACATGCCATTTCTGAGCCTCAGCCAGTCACAACTGCCAAGCTTCAGCTAATTATAGGATGCCACCTGATCAAATTATGTCCACCTAAGGCTAGTGCCTCAAGGCACCACACCCAAATAAAGCATATGCCCAATTATAATGAATCAAGTTGTTTCTATACATCATTTCCTTTTTCTGTCTGTAAATGCTGCCTGCTTACTTTGCTGGCTCCACCCTCTAATTCTGAAGCTTTTAAGACATGGTTTGGGGCAAGTGGTAGAAGATAAGGGACAATGTCTGTGAAAGGAGGGAGACAAAGTATATAAACTAACTCCTGTGTAGTACCACATGTATAGGATGATCTTCAAACAGCTAAGACTAAAATAATTCAGCTGATATTTGAAGTGTTTGTTCAAAAAATACCAATCATGATTAATACAAGGATAACATATAAACACATAGTCAGATTACTGAAAAACAAATATATGAGAAAATTTTATAAAGCAGTCAGGAAAAAAATAGATAAATCTCAAACAGACCAATAATTAGAATAACTGCCTAACATGACTCAGAAATAATGGATGCCATGAAACAGAGAAAAACATATCAAAAATATATAAAAGAAAATGAATATAACTGTCAAACATAATTGTAAAACTCACAAAAGTATCCTACAATAATATTGTCAAAATAAAGATGTTTTCAGAAAAGCATAAAGTAAGAGAATTTGTCCTTAGGAGGTCTTTACTACCAGAAGTGCTTAAGAAAATTTTTTTTAAGCTGAAGAAAAGTTAAAATGGTTAGAAGTAAATCATTAGAGAGAAAATAAATATATCAAAAGTCAAAACAATTTGGTTAATAATAATTTAAAATTTATTCCTTTATAAAAACACACAATTACTTGAAGCAAAAATCATAACAGTATGCATGAAATATACTTGATGATTTTAGCCAAAATGAGAAAGTGGGAAATATGTCTGTCATTTTAACTCTGAATGGACTGTGGTTATAAAGTGAAATTGATGAGAGTATTGATCTCAGACCCAGGGGACACTGGTAATTTCTGGAGAAATTCCTCATCATCACAACTCAGGGTGGGAATGTTATTGGCACTGAATGTATATAGCAAAAAGATGTTGCTGTATACATTCAGCCTCTATAAGGGCACAAAATGTCAAGGATACCAAGGCTGAAAAAACTTATTTGAAACTGCCAAAATCAATAATAAAATAATTCAATGAGTTAAAAATAAAAGCTAAAGTTGAATTATAAAAACAAAACAGAGCAAACAAACAAAAAAAAGGAATGGAGTTTATTCCAAAAGAAGGCATGAAAATAGGAATTGCAGAACCTAATCAAAAGTGGGAAAAACCCAGAAAACACATATAATAAAATGGTGGATTTAAATTCAACTAGATGAGTAATGACTTTAAAACAAGTAGGAATTGTGTGACTTCTTGTGCATCTCCTGATAGAAAAGAATACTTGGTTGTTTGTACTGGTGATATGTGAAGCATGTTATGTGAATGAAAGTTTAGAAATGAATATGAGAAGAGAAAAGCATATATGCTGGTAAGTTGAAAATTTCCACAGTCTGCTCATCCTCTATGTCTTTTGTAGTGAAATTGCTTGAATCATTTGATCTTACCTTCTGGTCATGGCCGATTGAGTCACATAATCTATATTTTGAACTGAGAAGATCAGATCATTTCACATGAAAAATTGATCCATGTTGCAAAACAGTGTGGGTTTGGAGATTACTAATATTTTCTTTTGTTAGAGAAAAAGAACATGCATGAACTCCTTTGTGGAAGTGACAGAGTATTCCTCTTCCATGCCCTTCCAAATTTTTAGATAATCATTCTTTTCCATAAATAGGATAAGTTTCTATTAACACATACCCTTTTAGTTTAGGCTGTAGTTAGTGTTATAATTAGTGCATGATTTTCAAAGCTATTCAAAATATAATACAAAAACTTCAAATTATTTTTCTTTTGAAAAATAACTATACTCACTACCATTAGGAAAAAGATGGAATTAGACAAAAATAATCCATGTTTTGATTTCTACAAAAAATATTTAAACTTTATATCTGAAAGTAGAAGTTAATGCCAATATTAAATGGGTTAATTTATCAAGTGTTATTAGGTAATTAAGCCAGATTTTTTTTTTTAGTTACTACTTTAAAAACTGTTCTATTTAAAGTGAATTTGGAACTCAAAGATGTTTGGCAACAATTTACCTTTCAAATCTTTTTTGCTGACTTGAAGCTACCAGCATAATGGTACCACTCACTGGAGGATTACATATATTTATGTAATCAATAAACTTTTTTCTTAGTATACCTACTTTCATGAAAACACTCCCAGGTGGATTTATTTTTACAGCATAGCCATGAGATAAAACTCTAAATTATTATAATTTGAGGACAGGATTTCTCTTGAGCTAAATATTCTAAGCCAGGTGTTGTAAACTAATTTTGCTTATACTGACTCAACATGATAAGAGTAAAAGAAGCCAACTTTATAAATAGAAAATTGGCAAACAGTTGAGACAGCTTAGTATCATCAGAGCCAAGAGAAAAAACAATGATACAAACACTCTCTTAGAACCTGGTATTGTTTGTAGAGTATAACAAAAAATTTCTATACCATTTCATTTTTAATAAAAAGATAGATACAGTATGCAAGTAGTAAACATTTTAAAAAGTCATTATTTGAGTTTGAAATATTTTTATTATATAGTTTCTTTATTCTCTTTCTTCTTCCTCCCCTCCCCTTTTTTGTGTTTTGTTTTTTTAGTTTTGTAGTACTGAGAACTGAATTTATTGTCTCATGTATACTAAACACAGGTTCTTACGTGTTCTACCACTTAGCTAGATCCCCAGCACATGATAATGGGAGAGGTCAACTACTGGAGGTCTTTTGCCCTTAGGCATGGAGACTTACGCTTGTAATACTGGCTGGTCAGGAGGCTGAAGACAACAGTAGCAAATTTAAGAAGAGTGTTGGCCAGTTTAGGGAGACCCTGTCTCAATATATGAAAGAAAAGGGGCTGGAATATCCACTCTACTCTGTGTAGAGTGCCCCTGGCTTCAAATCTCAGAACCTCCCACCATTTTTTTTAAGCATTTATTTTTTAGTTGTAGGTGAACACAGTACCTTTATTTTATTTTTATGTGGTGCTGAGGATCAAATCCAGTGGCTCGTGCTTGCTAGGCGAGTGCTCTACCTCTGAGTCACAACCCATTCCTTTTTTTTTTTTTATGTCATAGAAGAGTCTTAGAAATTTAGCTGTAGTCCTTGGACCTTTCACATCAGGTTGTATTATAGGGTTGTGAAATGCTCCTTGTTTTATATATAAAGTTGAAATTAGTTTTGAAATAATATTTCCTGTCATAAAATCACAGTTTCTTTTTTAGGGTCTATTTAACTTCTCTGGAATTGTAAAAAGTACTTAGCAACAAGAAAATCATAATGGATTATTAACCAAGTATCTGTATATGGGGTTTTTTGCTCAGCTCCAAATTCACAAAGTTGACTTTAGAATGTCAACCTAATAAATATGCAACTCTTTAGATAGGTATTTGCAAAATAAAATAGTTTAATGAATCATTGTACATCAAAACAAATTCAGCTAATCAACAAAAATAAAAGAAACAAACAAATGACCAAAACAACAAAGTCTTTTATCCTGGAAATCCTTATAAAAATCTCTCCATTCTCCTATAATTAAAAATATTCACTTAAAATCCCCTACATTTTATGAAAGTTATACAAGGATTTTCCAGACACAGAAGTGATATTAAGAATAGTTAGAAAATAGTACAACATGGTGATCCACAAAGACTTTGTTGTTAGCTATAAGCAAGTTTAAGTCCATACTAGTGAAACCCAGATAAATTTGATCTAATACTGTCATCAAAATAAAGCAAGAGGAATTGAACACACTAACATATTTATTCCAATTTTTACCATGTTGAATATCGATTTGAATGTACCATACCTGTCATATTAATGGTACATGGCTTGCTATTGAACACTGCATCAGTTGAAGAACTGAGAAATTTGTAAGGCCATCATCAATACAATTCTTTTTATTTATTTATCTATATACGACAGCAGAATGCATTACAATTCTTATTACATATATAGAGCACAATTTTTCATATCTCTGGTTGTATACATAGTATATTCACACCAATTCATGTCTTCATACATGTACTTTGGATAATAATGATCATCACATTCCACCATCATTTCTAACCCCATGCCCCCTCCCTTCCAATTCTTACAACCAATTAAAATAATGATGGAATTTTCTCAAATTTTATATGCTACCTGATGAATAATTTAATCACTGGGATGATAGTTGAATTTTTGCCTATTATTATAAAAACAATCCTTTATTTTCATTCATAATATGATTTATTAAAAAAAAAGTTTTCTCCTGAGTTTCTTCTTCCACCCACATGAGATCATTGCTTTGATTTAATTGCTACAACAATGTGGTACTTCCTTGAGGTATTTTCTCAGAAATTAAATTTATTTTCTGGAATCTTGCATTAAAAATCCCAAATTATTTTATATTTAAAGTTTTTAAATGATGGTTTCATAAGAAATAGATTGTTCAGTTCTCAGATTTCTTCTTTCAAAACTCTTTGAGGTGTCTCCACTGACTTCTGGCATTGAGTTTTTCAGGTAAGACCTAAGATTTTGTGCATGAACAATGGTGTGCTCTGTTCCATAAAGATTTCCTTTTCTTTTTAAGCAATCAGTGGCCAATTGAAATGACACCAATGTTTCATTTCATTATGAAATTTATTAATGTTTTTAGGATATTTCTGTATTATTTCTGTAAATATTCCGACCATGGAAATAGACAGGGAAGTGTTCCCCCAAAGAACAAACTCCCTGGGGGTAACTGGAGTCCTGATTCCCAGGCTTTGAATGCCCAGCTATTCCCTGCTATGTGGATGCACCAGCTGGTTTACCTAGTGACATCCTTTGAAGGAGAGAAGCTCTGTGTTTCCGTTAACCTGGACTTTATCTCAGTTAACTAGCAGTCAGGGTTAAATGAATACTAGTCAAAGTCTAGTAACTGGTGGTGAGTAATATGTAACTTTTTAGGTTATTACAGACAAACACAGAGAGGGGTAGGCATGGAGCCTCTTTTGTCTGCCATCCATCTGTCTGCATCTTCCCTGTGTGTCTGTATCTGTTCATTGTGTGCCTCCTCCACAATTCTTCCAGGACAGGTGTTCCTTTACAATTTCCTCCCCCTCTCCATTGTTCTACCTCCTACCTTCTCTCCTGTTCTTTTTTTTTTTTTCTGATTTTTCTGATTTTTTTCTCCATAATTTTTTCACACTTCCAAGAAATCGGAATTAGTATTGGGAAATGTTTTCCACATGAATTACAGTTTCAACTAGGAGTATATTTAGCTGGTAATTTTTAAAGATTACTCATCATTTTAATGATTTTTATATGAAGTTAATAGTGCTACTATTTATTTTATCATATTTTTATAAGCTGTCCCATTATCTCCTTGTTGTCACACAATATTTCTGCATTTTTTCACTCTGCTCTACTATCCATGGAATTCTTTTTATATTTATAACTGATTTTTATGTTTTGTACTCAGTTTTTTTTGAAATTTTATTGTAGTGAGAACACTTAAAATGATATATGCACTCTTAACAGATTTTTGTGTGCAATGCAGTTAAATATTTTTGACTTATAGGTACAATATAGAATGATGAATCTCTAGAGGCTGTCTTGTATAATTGAAAACTTATGCTCATTAATTAACAATTTCCATGTCTTCCTTTCCATTTAGTACCTGATAGTCACCATTCTATTCTGATTTTTTTGAGTTTAACTCTTTTAAACACTTCATTGTAAATGGAATTAAGTAGTATATGCCCTTCTTTTATTGGCATATTTCACTTAGTATTATATAGGTTTACCACATTATCATAACTAGAAGAATTTCCTTATTTTTAGCTGATTTATATTCTGATGTATGTATATCCCCCATTTTAAATCTATTCTTCACCCACTTTTAAACTTCATACTAATTTTTCCTTCAAGTAATATCAGAGAAAATATTTTTTCTCCTTGATTTTCATTCCAGTTACTTTATAGCAATATGAAGTACTAAGTTTCTATAATTATTTCCTTTTTTTGAAAGGGGTTTCTTGATTCAAGCTATTTTAAGATAAGCATGTATAAAATTTTATACAAAACAATTAAATGACAAAATATCAATAAGTTTATGATATAAGATAGTATTTGCACATATAGCCATGTTGAATAGAATGGAACAAATAGTATTAGGAAAGCTGAATTTTAACATGGTATTTCACATTTAATATTTAACATAAAATGGAACTTAAAATGCAAATTGATGATTATTCCATGGTTAAGTTTATCAGAGCAGTGGAGAACATAAGTGTGGCAATAGGCTTAACACTTAAATGGATGCCAATACATATTATAATGATACAACCAACTCCCTTTGTTCTGATTTAATAAATATTAAACTACCTTCAAATAACAGTGACACTGTGAGATTCGCTTTTACAGAGCAAATTATTTTTACCAGAAAATTTTAACTCTACTGGAGTTATATTTGACATTGTTACATAAAAATAAATTGGCATCTTAGTTTATACAATGATCTCTACTAAGACATATGATTTGGGATCATTTCAGAGAAACATATTTAGTTAATAAAAACAAATTTCTAAATTACAAAAAAGTCAGTAGAATAAATTTTGGTGTATACCAATAATGTGAATTAAAATATTAATAAGAAAACTTAAAATCCAAAACATGAACTGGAGCTGAGCATGGTGGCTCATGCCTTTAATCCTGCAGGCATGGAGGCTGAGGCTGAAGGAACACAGGTTCAGTGGTAGCCTCAGCAATTTAAAAAGACCCTATCTCAAAATAAAATAAAAATAAAAAGGGCTGAAGATGTAGTTCAGTGGTTAAGCACTGCTGGGTTAAATTCCCAATACCAAAAAAAAAAAAAAAAAAAAAAAAAAAAGGGGGGACCTTTCTCATAATGGGGGGATATTTTTCTATTGTTCACCATTAATCTTGAATGTGGAGGAAAAAAACAGCTTTGTTTGTAAAGTCATAAACTGTAATATCATCAATAAAATGCAAGTGAGTTGCAATACTACATTTTAATTTTTCAAATACAAATTAATTGGTAAAGAGGAGTTCATTTACAATCAATTGCACTATACTTAACAGTATTTTAACAAATGACATTTTTATAGACTTCTGAAAAGTTTTACTTAATAAAACAATACAAGTCAAACAATAACATCATTTTTTGCCACAAATATTTTTAGAAAATTAAAATTTGGTATCATTTTCCAGAAAGAAATATATCTAGGAAACATTGATTTAATTGTCATTTGTCCAGTCCTTCTATTGTTTGGTGTATATATTATATTATATTATATTATATTATATTATATTATATTATATTATATTATATTATATTATATTCTCCTCACCCCCCCCCAATCTGGAACATCTCTTTATTTCTTCTTTTTTGCTACTACAGTGTTTTCTATAATGGCCAATCTATTTTTATCTTTCTTACAAAGTGCTTCTAATTTTCTTTTAAGTTATTTCACTAAAAAAATATTAAAATAGTTAAAAATGTAAAAAAAATGTTAAAGTTGCTAATTATTTGGTACTTCTGTCTGAATTAACATGGATTAACAAATGTTTTCCTGCAAAGAATTTGAGAATATTTTCTTATGTAGCAAAAATATTTGCCATCTCCTTCTTTTTCCTTGCCATGTTTATGAGAACATTTATGAGAATTTAATGGTTGGGGTACACTTGAAATACCTTTGTCAACCTGTGTTAAATGTCTAAAGGGAGAATGACTTTCCTTTTTATACCCTCAATTTTAAACTCGTACATTTTATTTCATGAGGAAATAATTTTAACAATTAGCCACCTGCCCATCATTTTAGAGCAAGCAAGGCTCACTGAACCTACAATTAGCCAATTACACAAACAATTACAGTGCTTGCAGTTGTAAACAGAAAAATAAATTCAAGCAGATTCCTCTGTGCTGAAGAAGTGCTATGTTAGTACTCATTAGGAGTCTGGGAAATAGCATGCCATTTTTTTCCTTTTACAGTAATAATTTTATAAAATGATTAATTATCAGAGTTATCACCATGGTTTGCCTTTAGTCATATATACAGTAGTTTCTATACTATTTCAAAGGGAAATAAAGCAAGATTTCTTCAAATTATTTTCTTAAATTTCTTCAATTAAAAATATAAAATAAGAAAGCAGTTCTGAAAATATTTTTTCAGTTAATTAATCAGTATTGATAACAGTTTTTTTAACATAAAGGATCATAAAAATGATGCATATATTTCAAATAAGAATTTTCTAATTTATTTTTTAAAGAATACATTACATGTGAGATTAAAATTCCTTCTCTTAACTTGCAGTAAGGACCCAATCTTTTGGAAGCTTAAAAAAATAATCCATGACTCACTTTCATCTTCCTCTCCCAGCCCATTTCAACACAAAAAGCCTATGCAGTTTCAACAATATTACAAATTTCTACAGACTAAAGGCAAGAATTCTCATCATGTCTAGTATTTAAAAGAAAAAAAATGTTCTAGAGATTATAACTTTGCTTCCATAATATTCTTCTCATTTTCCAAAATAAAAATATACTTCTTCAATGTTTTAAAATTTAAGTCAAATACTATTATCTCTACTTCTGCTATACATAATTAGAAATCTCAGTTGCTTACTGCCTTTACAATCTTGCTGTATTTCATAAGTATTAAAGCCATTTTAATAAAAGAACAGCTGGCATTACATAAATCCATTGCTATGAAAATAACTAACATGAACAGTAATTTCTGCATTTATGGTCTGTACACATTTCATTTCTTGGGGGAAAACTTCAACTTGTATTGAACCTATTAAAAATAAATGCAAATGATAAGAGAAATGACTGTTGTTTTTAATATTACTGTCCCTTGATAGTATTTCCTTTAATCTCTGATATCTGAAAAAATAAACTTTAAAGAATCCTCTGCAATTTCCCCATAAATTCCTAATATGGAGGTTAAAATACAGATAACATATACTATCATTTAATATTGTTATTACTTTTATCTTAAGGTATTAAAATGAACTATCAATAACATTATAGGAGTTTTTAAGCAAATTCAATACATAGCAAAATTTAAAAACAGGTAAGTTGTGATTTGTTGCTTTTTTCCATGAATGTATCTAGTTTACAAGTCTGGAGTTTAAGGCAAGATTTAATGAAATACTCTTTCAGAGGTCTTATCACCACTTTATTACCCTGCACTTGTGTGGACTCCACAGGTCCAGAATTATTGCCTTAGCATAACCTAAAGAGATTCAGGCCCCTGTGGGAGCCATGACAAAATGAATCCCTATCCTTGAGAAATCATTGTCCCTGAGTCAATCTCTGACCATTTGTCAAGTTCTCATGTTTTCAATGATCTGTTTCTGAAGATTATGGTAAAAGCAAATTACTTTTTCCTTCTGAATAATTCCTAATAGACACAAAACATGATTTCAGTGATAAATCTAAGACTGCAATATTTTGTTTGTGTTTTCTAAATTTAGCATAAAGGGCTATGATATGAGTTCAAAAAGCGATGGAGAGTTGGTGGTAGGATCAATGAATTTATTGGCATAGATCAATATTTTCTTGATTTTTATGCTTTTTAAAGACAATTGAGTGTTCAAGATAAAAATAACAATGTATTTGGTATATAAAGCATATAGAATGTAGCCATATTTGGCAAAAGTATAAAAAGTTGTGAAAGAAAATGAAAATATTTTTCTGAAATGAAATGTTCCTTCCTGTATCAGGAATAATGAACTTTTGGATGGTGTTTCCTGGGACTCTTCCTCTCCCCTCCTTTCACTCCTAAATCCAATTGATCACCCAAGTCACAAACTTCCCACTTAGTTATTTTATTTCCATCTTTTGGGAGAGCTCAAAAATACTTCCTCAAAAAAGTTCCATCTAAGCCTGGTAAGGATATCTTATCAGATGATCTTGCACATTTTTCTTCAAATTATTTTTAAAACTTTGATTACATATTTAATGTCCTGAGAGATACAACACTGATCTCTGAAATAGGTATAAGATCTAAAGGGAAAGATGACATGTTGTCTTTATTCATCATTGTCACAATATAATTGAACAGTCACTATTCATGACAGGTACTCAAAAATATTTTAATAGGTGAATAAAGAAAGCATGAATGTAAATGTAATTTTGAAAAAAAAATGAATTTCCTCATATTTTGCTTGTTATTTTTTATGGTAAATGTCCAAATTGCCATCAAATCTAACCTTGAAAACATTCACTATCATTTACTTAAAACATCTTTTTTCCTTTTGTAGTTATTGAGAATAATACTGCTGAGTTCAGGATAAGGATCAATTGCAAATTCCCAAATGAGGCAAGCGTCCAATACAGAATTGTTCCAACTGGTAAAATTCTGATGTGTTTGTTTATCTTCTTAATACCTTTAAACATACAGTGTGAAGGTCTGTTGATTGTATTGATCATAGAGCATCCTGTGGAGTTCTGTGTTACTCTTTTCCAAATAATAGGCTCACCTTGAAGATGTAAAGGTCAAAATGTAGTAAAGGTTAAAGCTTCTTGATTGACAAGCATTTATTTCTTTCAGGAGATTAAGGTTCCCCTAAGTCATTGTCACTGATTTTCTTCTGCCAAAAGCTATAAACCCTGTCCAAAACCATAGAAATTGAATGAAAATAAGGACTAGAAATAAATCAAACCAAGTCATAAGAGAATAGTCAAGGTAATCAAGTGCTTTTGCTAGAATATTGTATTTTATGTTGTATTTTTTCTAAGTCCTTTTTCTACCAGACATTCATAATTTCTAACATGTAAAAATGTAATTTTTTAAACTGACTTTTACACATTGATATGCAATTATATAAGAAACATTCATTATGTCAGATTTCTTCTACAAAAATATTCAAGAATATAATTGTGAGATATCTTTAGAAATCATCAGATATATTCTGGATTGTTAACTAGTATAAAGTTTCAGTTATACAAAATAAATAGCTTCTATAAATCTATACAATATTATGCATATAGTAAAAATACTGAAGTTTAACTTAAAGGTCTGTTAAGAGGGTAGATCTCATGTCACAAATGTTCTTAAAATAACATAGTAATAAAAATAATAATCTTGAAAAGGGTTTGTATCAGGTTTGCTTTAGGAAATGTTATTTGATATCACTTTATTTATGTCATAGAACTGAAATAAAAATATGTAAAACTATATAAATAAAACAAAATAAAAATAAAATTGTAAAATAGACACAAAACCTGATTTCAGTGATAAATCTAAGACTGCAATATTTTGTTTGTGTTTTCTAAATTTAGCATAAAGGGCTATTCATTCTAATTATCTCTCTACATAGAATAGTGTATTCTTATGTCTGAGTTTCTGTGTTCAGAGCTTGATGGGACTGTGGCTAATTTCCAAAATGAATTATACATCTACATTAGGTTGATGACTATCATTATGAGGAGCATATGCTTATATGATTACAAAAGTAGAAAATGTGATTTAGAATTATCTTTAATAATATTGCAACTTCTTTTTGTAATCCAAAAGAGTTGATTTCAGTAGTTACTTTAAACATGTGTAAACAGTTTAATAACAGATATTTTTTTAAAAGTCACAATTCAGAATCTCAGTGTACTTACTGATAAGGAATTTGAAATTAAAATAAATTAATTTGAATTTTAGAGTAATTGTCCTTCAGACAAAGGAAGTTAAAGGAATAAAAACAAAAAAAATCTTTATTTTCTTTATACTCCTCTGAATACAATTTGACAGAACATTCTTTTTTATTCTCTCCAAATATGAAAATGTTGCTTTGCCTTCAAAGATTTATCTGAAGTTAAAATATTTATGATGACTACATTATAGAAAAATGACCTGTCATACTTTAATGCAGCAACAAATTCAACACATTTCTTTACTGTAATTTAAGGCTATGCTGTATGAAAATGTCTCAAAATTAATCTAAGTGACTTTTATAAGTCAGGCCTATTTATGTATAACCCCATAATAATTAATTTGACCCTACTTGTATTCATTAATTCATTCACACTCATTCATTCATGTTTACACAGGAAATTTGATTCTGGATTCCTCAAAACAACCAGCACAAGTCTCTAATTTAAATTTGATGTTTGAAGTTAATTCATTCTCAACCAGAATTTACATTTCAGATGTAGGTGCCAAATGGTATTGTGCATCTTCATTTACAAATTTCTCCACTGCATTTTATATATAAGCAATCCCCTCAAAAGATTGAGGAACAGAAGCATTTAAAGTCAATAGCTCAAGAAAAAAAATTAAAATTACATACAATTATAATAATATATTATATTGCAAATTCTGTTATCCTGACATGACTAGTATAGTAGCAAATAGTTTAAACTTTATGATCAGAAAGATCAGACATATAAATTTCAATGTCAGCTCTACCACTTTATAGCTGTACTTTCTTGGATAGGACCAGTAATTTCTCTTTCCCAAAATGTCCCAAACTATAAAAGGACTATTGAAACATCTTCTTCACTGGGATGCTCCAGACTTCAAATGAGTTATAAAGGGGTAAAATACGATAAAACAGCATAGAACTTGTTACACACTAAATAATGTCTGTAAAGGAGATGATGATAGGATAATACCACTGTTCATGTTTAGGCACAATTATATTCCTCCCTGGGAACGTAATTAGTTAGTGTTCCACATAGAGACCTGTCTTTATAAATTCAAAATATAAGATTTGCATCTATAATAATAGAATATATTTTTAGCTCAGACTTACTTTCAAGAATATATATAGAGAGACATACAGATAACACAATAATTCTCTTACTGGTAAAACATAGATTTTGTTGTGAATGATCACTTTTTCCTTCTCAAATACTTTGGAATTCTACCTTTGCCAAACATGTTACATCACATTTTTAACTATTTTATTAATGCCTTATGATAGTAATATTTTCCTTTTCATTTACTCTTATATTTTTATAGTAATTCAAGAAGGTAGACTTCCCTCCTACCATTCACCCCATTGAATGTTCCATTCAGTGATTTGTGTCGTATTCAGAATTCTGGAATCATCACTACAATGTAAATTTACTAAATAAGTGGCAGATATAAATCTAACCATATCAATAACATTAAATGTGAATGAATTAGACAACTAAATCAAATTAAAAATACATCCACATTTAATCTTATTGATATGATTGGACTTATGTCTGCCACTTCCATAATTTTCTATCATTAAGTTTCTTGGCTCTTGTGTATTTGAGTTATTCTCTAATGTCAAATGTTTACCCTAAAGAACCTCCTTTATTGTTTCTTTGAGGTGTATCTACTGGCAATTAATTTTCTGTTTATTTATTTAGACAGTCTTTATTGGGTTTTTATTTTTAAGAGATAGTTTTTATAAACATAGAATTCTTATTTGGTATTTCCTCTTTTTCCTTTGTTGATATTTATTTATTTATTAATTGCACTTTGAATATGCCATCCTGTCTTATGTTCTCCTTCTTTTCAGATTAAGGGGGAGCTGTTAATCCTACTGAAGTTACCTTGTACATGATGTGTTTTGTTGTTACTTTTATTAGTATTTTCTCTTTGTCAACGTTTTACTATCACATGTTTTGCTGTGAATCACTTGTCATTTATTCTACTTGATGCTCATCAAGTTTATTGAATGGGTTCATTAATGTTTTTATTTGAAAGTTTTAGTCTTAATATCTTCAAATATTTTTCTATGCTTCTCTCTTTTCTCTCTGCTCTTCAGGTTGTATAATCTTTTCAAGTATAACCTCTAGTTTGCTCACTTTTCCTGCAAATCCAAATCTATTGCAAGGCCTCCCTGCTAATAAATTTTCATTTCAGTTATTGTACTTAAAAATGAAGAAAATTGAAAATTTCAAACAATTTCATTTTTCTTCTTTTTAAATAATTTCTTACTTTTTATTAATTCTACTCATTCATAAGACATTTTCCTAACACATTTTTTTATTTCATTTAATCATAGTGTCTTTAATTTCTTTGAATGTGCTTAAAAAGTACAGCTTGAGGCTTTGGTCCATTTAGTAAAACACTAGGCTACCCTTAATAGATGTTTCTCTTGCCTTATTTTTGTTCTGCTATTTTTCTCATATACAATCAAATGATCTTATGTGTTCCCATCTCTCAATATTTTATCCAACAGTTCATATTTTAATTAAGTCTGTAGTAACCGTATATTGACTCTTTCCTTCCCTTTGCCGACACCTTGTTATTGTAGTGATCTTATTTGCTTGTATTTTAGTGACTTGTCTGGATTATTTCAGAGAAGTCAATTTCCCCTGCATATTACACCCATTTATTTCGTTCCTCACCTGGTAAAAACTTGGGGAGGAAACTTCCCTGACTTCCCTCCTACCCCTTTCCCTGGATACACCTATTCTGATTCAGGCTGGACTGCCACAACAAATTGAGAATTTGTAATTGCTAGCTGACATCTACTGTATTCAACAACGCTCTAGACCATAAATAGCTCTATAGACTGATTGAATTAAAGTTGGGCCTGCTTGCAAGTGTGGGATTCATAGTCAGTGTTTGCATCTTGTTTTTCCCTCTGGAGGCTTTCTGTTAGTTGTATCACTTCCTAGCTGAGTCTTTTAAATTTCTAGCTATTTTTTTATTCATTTCATTTGATACTGTTATAGAGCTACCAGCCTCCTGGTAGTTACTCACCGCCAAAAATTTTTATCTTTTTTTTTCCTCCAGTACCCTTTGGTGTATATTTTCCTGTTCTCTGTTCCAAATAAAATCAGTCTTTAGGAAGAGCTACAGGGCTTTCTTTCTGCCTCTCCCTTTGTGCAACTGCTCTGCAGCTAGGGTCTGAGAGACCAGCTCACTTTTCTCTGAATGTCATCGGGGCTCTATCAGTGGTATGCTGGGTAAGGATGATTTTTTTTTTGGGGGGGGGCTTGACCATTCTGGCATTAAATCTCTGTTCTATGAACCTGTGAGGACAGAATCCAGTATTCTTTTCCTAAATCATTGAGGGTAGACATTCATTTACACAAATTACGGATAAATGAACATGTAGTTTAGTAGACTTGTAGAAGACTTCAAGGAAAGTAATGTACAATGAAATCTGAATTATGGTCAGTGATTCTGCATAACATTTATAAAAGAAAATGTACTATATGAAGGGACTGAGGGAAAAATATGCACAGAGTCACAGAGGCCTGATGTACTGTACTTGTGGTAAGGAGCTTCAGTGATTGAGTATAGTAATGTATGAGTTAGGTATACTGACTGTGATAATAATTTGAGATTATAACTAATGAATTTAAATCTTTTCTACATTCACTTCATCTTATAATTCTTTCTCTATTTAGATTTTATTTGGAACTAATAGTTGCTTCTAGTGGGAACAGATGATGTTATAAAGGAGTTAGAAACCAAAATGACACCATTGTAGGCTTTGTAGCCATCTACCCAGTGTAAGGTAGAATTTTGTTTTGTTTTGTTTTGTTTTGCAAATAATAACTTAGAAAATGTTTTCACCACTTTGATTTCAACGCTGTTATATATTCCTGTAGCCCTAACTTTAGGATCTTAGTCTGAATCATTAAGCTATTTGCCTCTGTCAGTGTTAATATCATACAAAAAAAAATAATTAGAATGTGAGCTCTCTTCTATGACCACATTGAAAAATCTGTTAATTTAAAAAAATAATTTAAGATAAGTTATTATGAACAGGCTCATACTAGAATTATGAGTAGGAATTACTGTAAGAATTTTAATATGAAGTTTACAAATACATGCTCGTTAATTTTTCTTAAGACAACACTTTCTGTTTTTACATGACTTGTAAATTCTGGGTGGGTTTTTTTTTACAGCATAAACTTAAATCATCTTGTTTAATTTCTAGTTTGTTTGTTTAAAACATAGTGTAAATTTTAAGAACTTTTTTTTTTAATTGAGGGCAAGGTCCTTCTGTATTTTCAAGATTTTTTTCTCAGTATTTTTAAATTACTTATTAACTTCTAATTTGATTTTAAAATTCTTCAGTGGTTCATTATTATTGAGTTTTCACATTTTCCATAAACCACTGAACTTTTTATCTTTAATATTTCTACTTCATTAGTTCATATAATATCACAAATATGCAATTATAGAAGTATAACTTCCAAAATTTGACTTAAGGCTAAATCAAACCTTATCCATGTTGAGATTAACATTCATCTGCTCAAGTAATTGAAAATAAATTAGAGTGTAGACATAAGGTACCCAAACTCACATGTTCATTTATAATAATTTTGCATACCTATAATAACACAAGGAGCAAAAGAGTATAATGTTATTGACTTCTGTACTAAAGAGAGAAAATAATTAATATTTTATGTATAAGCCTTCAGCAATAGGAATGGAAAATAAATAGAAAAACAGAAAAGTGATGACAGAGTGGCAATTCATGCATGAGAAAAAATCACAAATGACTAATAATCATATTTTAATTTTAAATGAAGAGGTGATCATTTGACTAAGTTTCCTGAAAATGGCCAGATTAGGCTTACTACCAAATTAAAGAATAGATTAAAGAAAAAAAAACTAAATCAAGTTATAGAAAACTAAAACAAGTTCCATTTTCTATGTGAAAATATTTGGCCTCTGAAATTCATATCTTATTCACAGATAAACTAAAAAGATAAAAAACTTGCTGAAAAAACAACAAACTCTAGATGATACCTATATTGGTTGTCTATGGCTGATATAAAAATTTGGCAGAAATTTAGTACTAAAACACTATGATGCATTATATTGTTCCTTAGGCTACAAACTCAACCTGGTTCTACTGAATTAAGTCAAGGTACTCACAGAGTGACAGAGTCACTGTTTCCTTACTGTTTTCACTTTCTAGATGCTGCCTACAATCTAGAGGAAAAAAAAAATTACCACTCATCTTCAAATGAGCAATGTTACATACTGATTGCCATTATTCTATACTCAAATATTCCTCACAACAATCAGGAAAAAAAAATCTTTCTTTCTTTTTTTTTTCCTTTTGTTATTGGGAAATTGAACCCAAAAGCTTATTACCACTGAACTACATGTCCTTTTTTTTTTTTTTTCTTTCAATTTCTTAAATATTTTGAGACAATCTCGCTAAGTGGCTTTGGGCTTCACCCCATGATGCTCTTGCCTCAGCCTCCTAAATTGCTGGGATTACAAGCAAGCATCATTATGTCTGGGCAAAAATCTTCTGTTTTAAGGTCCTTTGGGATTATATGGGCTCCTCCAAATTATCTGGGATACTCTCTTCATCTCAAGGTCCTTTAACTCAATCATTTCTACCAAGTCCTTTTTTTCACATAAGGAACATATTCAGAGATTAGAATGCGGCCATTTTAGTGAAAGATCTATTATTCTGCCTACAGTATACAAAGTTTTATCTCAGCTACAGCTAATTGGGGAAAAAGTGAAACCAAGGAGATGTAAGTTTAACTCTGTTTCAGAATGTTAGCCTATGGCAAAACTTATGTGGAACTGTTGCAAATTGCTGGTTTGTAAGTGAGAAAATTCCAAAGAGCTAAGAATGGAATTAACGTGTGTGTGTGTGTGTGTATATATATATATATATATATATATATATATATACACACATACATATATATATATGTATATATATATATATATTTTATATATATGTATATATATATGTATATATATATATATAATATAATAACTTGCATTACATATATATGTATTTTATATAATATACATTATATATTTATCATATATATGTATTATATGTAATACATAAAATACACATGTATATATCCAATGTATATGTTATATATTATACATAAATAACATATCATATGTATAATTTTTTTGCAAAGAACTCTGTTAAACATTTTCTTAGGATATGTCCTGTTATCTCTAGAATAACTGAACTAACTCCTATAAAGAAACATGAATATAATTACAGATATTTAGGAAAAAGAATAACAAGAATTAGAGTGCAAGATTCTAATAGCATGAGGGAACTCACAGAAAAAGATAGTGAGAAACGATTCCCAGTGCTGAAAGACAGTTTTTCCATTTAAAATGTTAATTAGATTTGGCAAATGAAAGATTTTCTGATGAGTAGTAAGAGAAGACTCATCTATATATTAGATATAAAAACTAAATTATAGGATTCTGATCTAATTTATATATATCCCTGCCAGTATATATCTAATTAACAGAAACAGAGTAAAATTGTGGGAACCAGTGTTAGGGAAGGAGGGAAAATGGGGGAAAGTTGGTAAAAATGTATATATTAATAGTTTGGTAAAATGAATGAATCTAGAAATATTATGTACATTAGAACAGTCAGTAATAAGGTACTGTATACTAAAATTTGCTGAAAGTAGATTTTAGATGCTTTTACCACACATATACACACAAAGGTTAACTCTGAACAGTGACGGATGTTAAATTGTTTGAAGTAATCAATTTATTATTTACATTTATATAATATTTTTTTAAAAATACTAGAGATTGAGCCCAGGGTTTAGAGAAACAAAGCATGTTGTTTATCTTAAATACACAAAATACAAATTAATTTTAAAAAGTAAGCAATTGAATATATTATTATTGTACAGCATCAGTAAAGTCATAAAGGGCGGAATTGAAAATGCACATTTATAAAGGAAAGTCTGAATAGAGATGAGTGGTAGGAATCTAGAAAAGGTTGATAGAAAACCTTAACAGCTGAGATTATGCAAAATTTACCTATATAAGTAGAATGAGTAAAAACCAATATATTTCCACATAAGAATGAATATTGATATTCTTGTACCAATCTTAAATGTTTTTAATGTTTATACTAATATTTCAAAATAAAATTGGCAATAATTAAAAAGATAAACAATGGTGATGAAATATTTAAAATACATATTTTTTCTGTTGGATTCATGAAATAATATAATTAAAAATTTCGAAGATACAAAGTTGCAGAATTTCAAAATTATAAATTTTGAGATTCTCTGAATGGAGATTTCAGAATAAAAAATCAAAACATCATGCAGGGTAAGTATTAGAAAGAAACCACCTCTATGAATACATTGTAAAACTGTATGTAGATTTTGAAACAGTGAACATTTAATATCATATGTTCAGAAGTGATTTGGCATGTTCCCAAATGCTAGAAATGAGCCAAGTGTTTTGACTCATAATCAGATTTAATTTTTTGAAAGCTTCTTGAATCAATGATTTTTACAGACCCTATCTTGTAGATGAACATACTAAGCCATTTAGAGTTTGAACAAGTAGCAGCAAATCAGTAAATGTGAAATTATGCATCTTGCATTACATTTAAGTCTTTTTAATTCTGGAGTGAAATAACCACCACATTATGTTCCTTCCTGAGGAAGAACATTCTAAGAAAAGAAGCACAGCCAGCACATACACAGAGAGATTTCAGCAGAAAATCTATGATGAAGAAACATAACTCAAAAAGGTATGCTTATCAATTTTATTAAAATAGTATTAAATAGAACCAGAGGATGGAATCAAATAATGCTCTTCAATCTTCACACTTATAACATAATGACTTTATTATAGTCACTGACCTTACAAAAACCCAACTGATTAAAAAGCAGGGTGGGGGAGAATCTGTTTATTAATTTCCCTTTCTCTCTGTCTTTCTCTCTCAAATCTACATACCAATTTTTCAGTAATTAAAAAATACTGCTTGACAAAGCCATATTGGTTATTCAAATTGATATTATCATCAAATATTTCCAGGTGAACTTTTGGGTAGTAATAAAAATGTTTAAGGACAATTTAATAATTCCTAATTCTTACCAAATCTCAGATGCATCTTCCTAAGCTGTGAACATTTCATCACGTAACAACAACTTGCTTTCTTATAGTGTTTGAAACTGTATAAAGAGGGTTAATTCCCTTAATAAGATTGAGAAACAAGTCAGCCTAGTGCAGGCCATTGTTGGATTTAAGGTTGGCTTAACTCCATAGTCTCAAATACAAATAGAAGTTTGTGGAAACAAGGACACTTCAATACAATAAATTTTTGCTAAAACTGTCAAAATAAGGTCAATAAACGCAACTTGAGGTGATTGTGAATTTTACTGATGTGAAATTATTTTTGTTGACATTTTCCAAAGAATACAAATAGATACTGGAGGGTATTGATTTTGCATCACTGATTATATAGTATATGTTTTGCTATGTGATTGATTCTTGGAGTTGTTACTTGTAACCAAGTTAATATCAAAGGATATGAGGCATTTTTAAACTTTTCTTTTTGTTGGTTTTTAATTCCTAAAATAACTATTCATTGTTTCTTGTCAAAAAGTTTATCTAAAACATTACCATTCATTAGAAACATGATAAAATATAGTAGTATAATTACTCTTGCTTCTCTTGTGTTTGTTTTTTAAACTGTGTAATTATAGTCTTCTTACAAGGCCCTCAAGATATGAAATAGGTAATGAATCAATAAAGACAATCATGGAAGACAATGAATGAAATAGGAACATTTATTGAATTTTTTTGAACGCAGCTTCCAAAGATTTGTGCATTATTTTGGTGTTATACTCACTTATTATCTAGGATTATATAACACTACTCACGCAAAAAGTAAATTCAAAAGCATTTACTAAAAATTAATAAAGTTTATTTTACTTTCATGGAATTAAAAACTATTTAAAGGAGTTAAAATGGGAAACATTAAAAAACAATAAATCATAAAATTGTACCACAAATGATGTACTGTATTTGCAAAGTTATTTATAATACGTTTATTATTTATTGCAATGTGTAAGCAATGTTATATACTAAGGGACAAAGATTAATAATGCATGGTCTTCATCCTCAAGGAATACATAATGTGATTTCATGTCTTCTGAATTTGTAGTTGCTACCCTGGCAGTTTTCTCCTCTGCTCACTTTCCTCCACATTCAGCACAAATTGGAGGGTAAGCCCAGAGCAGCAGCAAGACAAGCAGTTTAAACTCCAAGCAGCCCTAAGCCTTGGCTGGATTTATTCTCAGGGCTTGAAGTGTATTTAGAAAGAGCTGGAAAATAATGAGAACTCACCATTTTTCAACATTATGTTAGCTGGTCTTAAAGGCAGTATTCAAAGAAACAGCAAAACTGAAGATACTCAAACTCATAACTAAAAAGAAATCTAAAGTTAATAGAAGAGAACACTTCCTATCTTTGGACAGGAATGAGTAGTTTTTATCTATTATTGTTTTGCTCTACTTAGGCTACATATTTAACATACTTATGGGATTATTAGGATAATAAAAATAGTAATAGTTCTGAGTGCCTAAATAAACACTTTACACTTTGCAGTGTGTTCATTATTTCATTTAATTGTTATAACCACCAATAAGCCAGTTGTTGTTGTTGTTTTTATGAAACTCCACATTTTACAGTTCACAAAACTACTAAGATTATGGAGCAAAATAGAGAATAACAAGCTGGGTATTAATTTCAATGTAGGATTAATAAAATTTCCCTTATTCATGTGTGTTCACACACACACACACACACACACACACACACATACACACACACCTCTCTTCTATCCATCTACATACATTGTGTCTAGTTCAAGATTTAAATGAAAGTGATACCATGAGTTGAGATATGATCAAAACCACATGAGTTGCAGAGACATGAAAAATGGTGATCAATGAATAGACTTTCATGACTTACCAAGTAGGTTTCCAAGAACAAGAAATGTCATTTCCTAAGAAGGTATAATATTTTAGCAACTTTTTAAATTATTATATTCTTGCTTCTATCTTGAGATATAGATAATATTATCATTTGTTTTCAAGATGAGAAAAATGAAGGTAAAACATTAATGATCTTGTTGAATGACATATAGTATTAAGTCACTAGGGTTAGATTACAAATCCTGTTCTCTTTCCAAATTATCCAGCTGCCTCTTAATATAAATGAGGTTTTTGTCTACAACTCTTTGACTTACAATTTAGTCCCCTCCCTCCTTGGTTATCTCTAAGATTTCCTAAAAAGAAATGGAAAAGGCAAGACATAGTGAGACATATTATTCCTGCCATAACCACATAACCTATTATTCTATATTAGATGCAATTATGTTGCAGTTATAATGACTTAAGAAACTATAAACACAAGTGCTTCCTTACGCTGTGTGTCCTAAATGGCTAAGTAATGGTATTTATGTTTCGGAGATGGGTGTGGAGGTCTCAGCTTCCCTTTGGCTGATGGAAATACCCAAGTTCTGTAACTGCAACATTAGGATTCCTGGATTCCATGGTTGCCATAGAAAAAAGAAGGAAAGCCTGGGGAAATCATCAGGGATGGTTTCAGAGTTCAGTGTGAGAGATGTCCTATTTCCCATATTTCATTGATCAGACTAGTTTCCTGAATCACCTTCATATGGGCTGAAAATATTGTCTTCTTTGTGACAGAAAGTTAACAGGAACACTAGCTGTGTCTACCAGATTCTCCTCTAAAAAAGGTTCATGGTCCTGACATGGGAATTCCCAAAACCACCTCAGCAAGATCAGCAAGGGAAGACTTAGAAGGTACAAGGTACATAAGGTTTTTGATTGATGTGATGAGGGGCAACATAAGAAGTAGTATAAATTATACACAGTGTAAGATTGCCTCCCCCAATGCAGAAAACAATCTAACAACACTATCCTGCAGATTGAATGAAAAATAATGATGTAATTTACCACTGCTAAGCATAAAGAGATCTAGAAGATTGAAAGACTCTTAAAAATAACCATTTGATAGTATAATATATTATAATGGCTCATGGCTTTTATAATTGTTTCTCACTGTGCCTGAGAAAATCAGAGGAGTACAAGGGAAGAAAAACAAAGGCAGCAGCCTAAGTCAGCAGTGACAGACTCCCCACTGAGTGCCATAAGCTCCATTATCTTCTGTCATAGCAACTCCTCAATCAAAGGGAAATAGTGCTCTGAAAACAGGAGATGGAAGAAAAATAAAACATACGTAAATTGCCCAAATTATAGTACAAACTACTACTGAAGATACAGTTAAAGAATAATAGAAAAGAGCAGGCATTTCCTTTCCATTTATTTCTTAAGTTCTAGCAAAAATTATATCCATTTGTTTACTCTCTTACATAAGAGAGAAGGTGCTTTCTGAATAATCAGAGATGGCATTATTTCATTTGTCACAGGTATTTCAGTGTCTGCCAAGATTATAAACAGAAATTTATACTCAAGACTTCCACTCACTGTGTAGAAAATGAAGACACAGTCCTTTCATAAATATTAATATACATTTTGCTGAGGTATGTTACAACTTTAGAGAATATTTTTATACATGATATAACTGATATGTTTTAACAGGAAACCCATAAGGACACATGCTTTGTTAATCTTCTAAAAGTGACATTTATCTAGAATTACTTTTTTTTTTTTTTTTTAATTTTTTATTGTGGGTTGTTCAAAACATTACAAATTTCTTGACATATCATATTCCACACTTTGATTCTAGTGGGTTATGAACTCCCACCTTCACCCCATACACAGATTGCAGATTCACATCAGTTACACATCCATTGATTTACAAATTGCCATACTAGTGTCTGTTGTGCTCCGCTGCCTTTCCCATCATCCACCCTCCCCCCTCCCCACCTCTCCCCTCCCCTCCCCTCCTCTCTCTCAACCCCCTCCACTGTATAACCCTGAGGGTCTCCTTCCATTACCGTGCAATTTACCTTCTCTCTCCCTTTCCCTCCCACCTCTCATCCCTGTTAAATGTTAATCTTCTTCTCCTGTTCTTCGTCCCTACTCTGTTCTTAGTTACTTTCCTTATATCAAAGAAGACATTTGGCATTTGTTTTTTAGGGATTGGCTAGCTTCACTTAGCATAATCTGCTCTAATGCCATCCATTTCCCTGTAAATTCTATGATTTTGTCATTTTTTAATGCAGAGTAATACTCCATTGTGTATAAATGCCACATTTTTTTTATCCATTCGTCTATTGAAGGGCATCTAGGTTGGTTCCACAGTCTTGCTATTGTGAACTGTGCTGCTATGAACATCGATGTAGCAGTGTCCCTGTAGCATGCTCTTTTTAGGTCTTTAGGGAATAGACCAAGAAGGGGAATAGCTGGGTCAAATGGTGGCTCCATTCCCAGCTTTCCAAGAAACCTCCATACTGCTTTCCAAATTGGCTGCACCAATCTGCAGTCCCACCAGCAATGTACAAGTGTACCCTTTTCCCCACATCCTCGCCAGCACTTGTTGTTGTTTGACTTCCTAATGGCTGCCAATCTTACTGGAGTGAGATGGTATCTTAGGGTGGTTTTGATTTGCATTTCTCTGACAGCTAGAGATGTTGAGCATTTTTTCATGTACTTGTTGATTGACTGTATGTCCTCCTCTGTGAAGTGTCTGTTCAGGTCCTTGGCCCATTTGTTGATTGGGTTGTTTGTTCTCTTATTGTCTAATTTTTTGAGTTCTTTGTATACTCTGGATATTAGGGCTCTATCTGAAGTGTGAGGAGTAAAGATTTGTTCCCAGGATGTAGGCTCCCTATTTACCTCTCTTATTGTTTCTTTTGCTGAGAAAAAACTTCTTAGTTTGAGTAAGTCCCATTTGTTGATTCTAGTTATTAACTTTTGTGCTATGGGTGTCCTATTGAGGAATTTGGAGCCCGACCCCACCGACTGTAGATCGTAGCCAACTTTTTCTTCTATCAGACGGCGCGTCTCTGATTTGATATCAAGTTCCTTGATCCATTTTGAATTCACTTTTGTGCATGGCGAGAGAAAGGGATTCAGTTTCATTTTGTTGCATATGGATTTCCAGTTTTCCCAGCACCATTTGTTGAAGATGCTATCCTTCCTCCATTGCATGCTTTTAGCCCCTTTATCAAATATAAGATAGTTGTAGTTTTGTGGATTGGTTTCTGTGTCCTCTATTCTGTACCATTGGTCCACACGCCTGTTTTGGTACCAGTACCATGCTGTTTTTGTTACTATTGCTCTGTAGTATAGTTTGAAGTCTGGTATCGCTATACCGCCTGATTCACACTTCTTGCTTAGCATTGTTTTTGCTATTCTGGGTCTTTTATTTTTCCATATGAATTTCATGATTGCTTTCTCTATTTCTACAAGAAATGCCATTGGGATTTTGATTGGCATTGCATTAAACCTATAGAGAACTTTTGGTAATATCGCCATTTTGATGATGTTAGTTCTGCCTATCCATGAACAGGGTATATTTTTCCATCTTCTAAGATCTTCTTCTATTTCTCTCTTTAGGGTTCTGTAGTTTTCATTGTATAAGTCTTTCACCTCTTTTGTTAGGTTGATTCCCAAGTATTTTATTTTTTTTGAAGATATTTTGAATGGAGTGGTTGTCCTCATTTCCATTTCAGAGGATTTGTCGCTGATATACAGGAATGCCTTTGATTTATGCGTGTTGATTTTAAATCCTGCCACTTTGCTGAATTCATTTATTAGCTCTAATAGTTCCTTTGTAGACCCTTTTGGGTCTGCTAGGTATAGAATCATGTCACCTGCAAATAGTGATAATTTAAGTTCTTCTTTTCCTATTTTTGTGCCTTTAATTTCTTTTGTCTGTCTAATTGCTCTGGCCAGTGTTTCGAGAACTATGTTGAACAGAAGTGGTGAGAGAGGGCATCCCTGTCTTGTTCCAGATTTTAGAGGGAATGCCTTCAGTTTTTCTCCATTCAGAATGATGCTAGCCTGAGGCTTAGCATAGATTGCTTTTACAATATTGAGGTATGTTCCTGTTATCCCTAGTTTTTCTAGAGTTTTGAACATAAAGGGATGCTGTACTTTGTCGAATGCTTTTTCCGCATCTATCGAGATGATCATATGGTTCTTATTTTTAAGTCTATTGATGTGGTGAATAACATTTATTGATTTCCGTATATTGAACCAGCCTTGCATCCCAGGGATGAATCCTACTTGATCATGGTGTACAATTTTTTTTATATGTTTTTGTATCCGATTCGCCAGAATTTTATTGAGGATTTTTGCATCTAGGTTCATTAGAGATATTGGTCTGTAGTTTTCTTTCTTTGAAGTGTCTTTGTCTGGATTAGGTATCAGGGTGATGTTGGCCTCATAGAATGAATTTGGAAGTTCTCCCTCCTTTTCTATTTCCTGAAGTAGCTTGAAAAGTATTGGTATTAGTTCTTCTTTAAAGGTTTTGTAAAATTCTGCTGTATACCCATCGGGACCTGGGCTTTTCTTAGTTGGTAGTCTTTTGATGGTTTCTTCTATCTCCTCAATTGATATTGGTCTGTTTAGGTTTTCTATATCCTCCTGACTCAATCTGGGCAGATCATATGACTTAAGAAATTTATCTATGCCTTCACTATCTTCTAATTTATTGGAGTATAAGGATTCAAAATAGTTTTTGATTATCTTCTGTATTTCTGAAGTGTCTGTTGTGATATTGCCTTTTTCATCCCGTATGCTAGTAATTTGAGTTCTCTCTCTTCTTCTCTTCACTAGCATCGCTAAGGGTCTGTCGATTTTGTTTATTTTTTCAAAGAACCAACTTTTAGTTTTGTCAATTTTTTCAATTGTTTCTTTTGTTTCGATTTCATTAATTTCAGCTCTGATTTTAATTATTTCTTGCCTTCTACTTCTTTTGCTGTTGTTTTGCTCTTCTTTTTCAAGGATTTTGAGATGAAGTATGAGATCATTTATTTGTTGGTTTTTTCTTTTTTTAAGGAATGAACTCCAAGCAATGAATTTTCCTCTTAGAACTGCTTTTAATGTGTCCCATAGATTCCGATATGTTGTGTCTGTGTTTTCATTTATCTCTAAGAATTTTTTAATTTCCTCCTTGATGTCTTCTATAACCCATTGATCATTCAGTAACCTATTGTTCATTCTCCAATTGATGTATGCTTTTTCCTTCCTTCTTTTATCGTTGATTTTCAGTTTCATTCCATTATGATCAGATAAGATGCATGGTAATATCTCTACTCCTTTATATTGTCTAAGAGTTGCCCTGTGACATAATATATGATCTATTTTTGAGAAGGATCCATGTGCTGCTGAGAAAAAAGTGTAACTGCTTGATGTTGGGTGGTATACTCTATATATGTCAATTAGGTCTAGGTTATTAATAGTGTTATTGAGTTCTATAGTTTCCTTATTCAACTTTTGTTTGGAAGATCTGTCCAGTGGCGAGAGAGGTGTGTTGAAGTCTCCCATGATTATGGTGTGGTGGTCTATTAGACTCTTGAACTTGAGAAGAGTTTGTTTGACGAACATAGCTGCACCATTGTTTGGGGCATAAATATTTATGATTGTTATGTCTTGTTGGTGTATGGTTCCCTTAAGCAGTATGTAGTGTCCCTCTTTATCTCTTTTGATTAACTTTGGCTTGAAATCTATTTTATTTGATATGAGTATGGACACGCCTGCTTGTTTCCGAAGTCCATATGAGTGATATGATTTTTCCCAACCTTTCACCTTCAGCCTATGTATGTCTTTTCCTATCAAATGCGTCTCCTGTAGGCAGCATATTGTTGGGTCTTGTTTTGTGATCCATTCTACTAGCCTGTGTCTCTTAATTGGTGAGTAGATAGAACATCAGACAATGAAGACAAAGTATTTCAACTGGAAAAGAACATAGACAGCTCAGCAAGACTGTTAAGAAACCATGAGCAGAACATCCAAGAAATATGGGATAACATTAAGAGACCAAACTTAAGAGTCATTGGGATACAGGAAGGTACAGAGCTCCAAACCAAAGGAATGAGCAGTCTATTCAATGAAATAATACAAGAAAACTTCCCAGACTTGAAGAATGAGACAGAATCCCAAATCCTAGAAGCCTACAGGACGCCGAATGTGCAAAATCATAAGAGATCCACACCTAGACACATTATAATGAAGATGCCCAACATACAGAATAAGGAGAGAATTTTAAAAGCTACAAGAGAAAGGAAGCAGATTACATTTAGGGGCAAGCCAATCAGGATAACAGCTGATCTTTCAACACAGACTCTGAAAGCTAGAAGATCCTGGAATAACATATTTCAAACACTGAAAGATAATGGGTTCCAACCAAGAATTGTGTATCCAGCGAAATTAAGCTTCAGGATGGAGAATGAAATTAAAACCTTCCACGATAAACAAAAGTTTAAAGAATTCGCAGCTAGAAAACCATCTCTTCAAAACATCCTAGCCAAAGTATTACAGGAAGAGGAAATGGAAAATAACAATGAAAACCAACAGTGGGAGGTAGGACACTAAAGGGGGGGGGGAAACAATCAAAGAGGAAAACAAACAATGTTTAGTAACAGAAATAAACAAATATGGCTGGAAGAACAACCCATATCTCAATAGAATTACTTTTTTAAAGGCTTCTTTTTTTTCCTTTTTAATTGTACATAGACACAATTCCTTTATTTTATTTATTTATGTGGTTCTGAGGATCAAATTCAGTGCCTCATGCATTGGAGACAAGTGCTCTACCACTGAGCATCAATCCCAGCCCGAATTAGTTTTTTTTTTTTTTTTTTTTTTTTGTCAGCTGTGCATAGTGATATACATATTAAGAGACCATGAAGGTAAATATCAGTTATATATATACCAATGATGTCAATGAACAGTAAAGTAAAAATTAACAAAAATGCTCAAAGTGCTCATAGAGCACAAAAGCATTTCTCTATTTTGGGGCATGGTACTGGGGATTGAATAAAGAGGCCCTATACAACTGAGCTATACCCCCAGTCCTTTTCACTTTATTTTGAAACAGGGCCTCACTAAGTTGCTGAAGTTGACCTCAAACTTGTGATCCTCTTGCCTCAGGACCCTGAGTAACTGAGGATAAAGGCAGATGCTACCTCCCCCTGGCTGAATTTCTTAATTTTTTATGTAATTTTAAAATTGCCTAGTGTTTAAGAGGACCTGGATTTGATCCACAGCACTGTAAAAATAACAGCAAACACAAATAATCTCTCTCAGTTTTTTGATGGTAAAAAGAATTGAGAGCTCTAATTTCTTCATATAAATTTTAAATTTACTTTGAGTTGTATAATTTGTTTGCTATATCCAGTGACTCTTCATGAACAACTAAATGAACCAATTTCCTACAATGAAAATATATATGCATATATGGGTATGCATATTCATTTGTTTATTCATGCACTCCAATGACTTTTTATAATATAATCATTAATGGCAATAATTTACCCCAATTCTAGTAACAATTGACATTTTAATTTCTATATTTTAAATTACATCATTGCCTTCCTAAACAAAATAAGAAAGGAAACTCTTGTGTTACGTCCAAGTGGAAATTCTTAAGGAACAGGGAAAGTGGAGTGATCAGGAAAATAAATAATCATTTTAGGGGGATCACAAGAGCATTTCAGTTTTCACTAATGTTCTATCAATTTAATACTGTAACCCAGTTTTAAGTTCTGTCAGGTTTGTATTGCAGACTTCAATATTAAGCTTTATATATTAGCTGCACTGACAGTTCATCCCTGATAATCCTCCTAAACATAAAACTGGTGCAACATCAAATTCATAAATATAGTCTGGCAATTTGAAGTGTCTTTGCAATATTTTCAGAAAGTATTCTGGAGACATCTTTACTGAATTCTTAGGTTTGTCAAGAATAACCTGTACTTATAGTAACAAATATTACTTTTATTAATATGCAATATCATTGGGGATATTTTTGTGTGTCTTTAAAAAACAAAGAATATTCTATAATTCAACCCAATGATTGATATGAGTCAGATTTCATAAAGCTATTAGGCAGTAAAGAGTAAATTTATAAATTAAACATTTATTCAATTTCAAGTATATTTCAAGGTATTTAGACATTCATAAAGTATGCTATTATTTTTGGTAACTCATTTAATCCTGACTATTTCCTACCTATAACTAGATTTTGTTGTTATTCCAGTTCCCTGTGGGGAGTGAGTAACTTGGGTAAGGCTATTCAGCACAGTAGTTCTGAGCTGCTGCTTAATCTCTTGTATCCAGCGCTAGAGTTTGTACCTCTCATCTATAGGATATTAAAGTTAATAGAATTTACATTTTAATATTTTCCGTTTTATAAAAATAAGTAATCCAGAATATTATAGGACATTGATTCTATTATGACTAAAGTATACAATCTAGTAAAAAGTAGAATATTAATCCGATTGTTCTTCTAAAGGGAAAATCTCTTCTGTGTCTGAAATATAACTCAATCTTCCCCATTTTAACTTGTCCTTTCCTAATTTTCACAAGTTTATTAACTTGCTTCATCTTATTAGCAAACAACTGCAATCATGTAAGTTTATACAAATCAAAAGGCTATAAAATATTTCTTAAGGATGATAAAGCCTCGAATTTCTTTGAATATATTAGAAAAATAGAGTAAAAAAACAGTTATGCATAAATATTTATTTCTCTATAATCATTTCTACCCAGATACTATGGTGATAGCAGTTTCCTCAAATTTAATATTTTTTATTATTGTTTTTCAGTGGAAAATACCTTCCAACCATTTCTGTGTTTGTACATGTCTCCATGCACATATAGTACCAAATTATATATGCAGTTTGAAAAATTTGGACTAGATATAATGAAAACAAGAAATATTGCTTAGAAAAATATTTGAAATATTGCAATCTATAATTCAATATTATCATGAATATTGTAACTGTGGCCATGTTTCTTATGCTTTCAGTTCTACTGTAAACATGGCAAAGCCTATTTGATTCATTAAAGTGATAATTACGGAAGGTAACACCTAAGGGAAATAACTTGATCAGGGTGAATCATCCCTTCATCACTAACTTTATAAACAGTATTTCCTAAAAGGAAGCTAATATAAAGTACAACATTCTTCTCTTGACATGGAATACTCCTCATCTTTAAAACGGCAATTCTAGATTCCCCAGAAGAATGTGATTGGCCTATTACAATATATATTTCAAGTGAAGAGGATTTCAAGGTCACAGTTTTGTTCAGGATATTTTCAATACAAAATGAATGAGAGAGACTACAGTTTCATTCAATTTTGTAAGCTTCCTTCCCCACCCTTCTGTCTCCTCCTGGAATAGAAATGTAAACTCAGGCAAAATTGTGATAACGTAATTAGCAGACTCTGCTGAATCTTTCAAGGATAACAGTATATGTGAGGACTGTAAATTTTCTCCTTTAGTAAAGTTCATTTCACTTTGATTAGAACCACAATTAAGAAGTAAGCTAATAGAGGAAATGCAAATGTGATTACCTTGTTTTGAAAACATTTAATTTAGTGGACAAGGTAATTTTTTTATAGCATGATTAAAAATTGTTAAGTTCCAACCAAAAATGTATTTTCTGAAAAATGAAGACATGACTACAAAAGAAAGGGAAAAGAAAAGAAGAAAACTTTAACAGGTTGAAACCCTGTTCTTTAATGGACTGTGACTGTTTAAGAGCACAGAGTGGTATCTTTTATTATCTAAAACACTCCGTATTCCTTCAAACATTGGAATTTCTTTTTCTGCTTTATTTCCAAATATGCTTTTTTTATAACTAAAGTGAATACCATGTCCAATTTCATATATCACTGAACACTGAAATGCCTTATTAATTGAGTGCTTGACTGATTTTTTACTTTCATTTCATACTGGACGTCATTTACCAATTTGTCACACTATTCTAACACACTGATATAGGGGTCTGTTCACTGATTCAATAAGAATCATACTTCTTCCCTCCACAAATTCTTAACAGATTTGAAAATAAGACAAAAACAGATGCAAATTGGAGAATAAAACATTGATAACACCAGTTAAAGTAATATTGGAGATTTCGTTAATAGTAGAGCCAAATATGTCTGATACCTGAACACAAGAGTTTGACAATCTCACCAGTCCACACAGAGAATGTGCTAGACTGGTTCACACTCTGTTGAAGTACCAGCATCCAGGAAGACACAGAAGATGCACACCAGCTGCTGAAAGAGAAATGGGAGAGGTGAACATGTGTGAAATGTTCCTTTTCAATATCCTAATCAGTAAACTATGGCACTCCTGGGGAAAACATATAGAGGATAAAGGAGAGGCTGCATCAAAATACAAGAGAACATCAAGGATGAGGAAGAAATATTCCCACTGACAATCCCTTTCATGATATCAGTGCCGCTTAATAAGCTATAATCCATCACTTTCACATTTTATAGAAATCTTTGCTCTACATTTCAAGATACTTCATAAACTTTTCAATTTTCTGGGTAGCTGTTGGCCCCTATGCCCTATATTTTGCATTATGTTGGCCATACCATAAGAAGTCCTCATTGTTTATCACATATACAAAATTGATTCGTTTATAAAGTCTCCTCCTCTTTCTACCTTTATGAATAATAATTCATATTTCATCAGAAGCCCTGCAATTTCCAAATAGATATCTTCATCTACTCAACTTCTTCTTAAATTTTTTTCTTCTGTTTGGGTAGTTAAATTTTGTTTTCTTCACTAAGCTGTGATGCCCTCAAGATAGTCGTCTTACAATATGGCACCCAAAACATATTTGATATATACAATAAGTTGGGAAATTATAATGTAATTCTAATTATATTATTATATTAAACATATTTCACATACTCAGAGTTGAACATTTTGGTAATTTTCTTGCTGTACTTTTATGAAAATTTAAGATATAACACTGTTATTTGAGATTGAGAAATACAACCATTTATACACCCTGCACTCAGTCCTACATTTCCATGATATTCCCCATCATCAGATCAAATATAACTTACTGTAATGCAGAAACTGGAGATAGAATATCCTTTTTCAGTCACAAGATTGTACTATTAAGGGGAAAAATCACCACATTCTAAATGAGCAAGTCAAAAAAGATTTGGTAAATTCAGAACTGGTGCTGTGGCTTTTGCCTAGAAAGTTTCAAGAAAAGAACAGTTTACTGTGAGGAGATTTCCTCCCATAAATGATTTTTAAGTTTAAAAGACCGGGAAAATATATATATATATATATATATATATATATATATATATATATATATATATATATATATATATATATATATATATGTTAGAGGACATTTCAGAGAGATGTGCTCATGAATCAAAAGAACTTGCATCTACTTAGCACTGTCAGTTTTCTGAGTCACAGAATCTTCAAACGTGCTGCTTGTTCTTGGGTCCTGAAGGAAGAAGAATGGAGTAATGGCTCTGTAGAAGAGTTTCATGAGACTGGTAAATGTTTAATAACTAATTCTAGGGATGGAGGGGAGTAGACACTTGCATGAAGAATTTGCTGAAATATTCTCAGTGTGAATAATCTCTCCATGGTTGATTTCAAGCTACCAATATAAAGTCACTGAAAAGGAAATGGGCTGAGTTGCGAGTTTCCACTGAGAATGGCTTTGAGCTTCTCATTGTGCTAATATACTGTGTGCTTAACCCTGTCTAAAAACTACATGTCAATATATTCCTACACTTCCCAAAGTCATAGGAATACCAACCCATGTGAACCTTATGAAAATAGAAATGGAACAAATATATAAGATATACAAAGTATTTGAACAAAACAAAAATAATTGGAGAGGGTCTTCTGAGACTGTCTGAATTAGTTATATCTGTATTTAATTGGATTTAACCTGAAGGATGTACTATTTTAGTCAGAATGAACTAGGATTTCAGGCCGCTGTTTTCTGTTATAGAATGAAATATGCCTCATAAAATAAATAAAGATTTAATAGCAAAATAGTATTATTGTACATTATCTGATCTGCGACTCTGTAGGTTTTGCATACCTTATAAATGTGTGTAACTAAACTTTTTTTTTTTTTAAAGAGAGAGAGAGAGAATTTTTTAATATTTATTTTCCAGTTTTCGGTAGAAACAACATCTTTGTTTGTATGTAGATCGAACCTGGGCCGCATGCATACCAGGCGAGGGCGCTATCGCTTGAGCCACATCCCCAGCCAGTAACTAAACTTTTTACCCAAATCTTTTCAATCTTCCACAATTCTCATTTTCCTCATGCTCTCTCTGTCCTTTTTTTTTTCTTTCAAACCCCATTCTTTAAAGCTAGTAAAATCTTTCCCATTGCTGTTAATCTATTTACTTTCCCTGTCAAATCATATTATTGGTATTTATATCTAATTTTTGCAACTATTTCCTATATGATTTCCATATTTCCATTCCAATCTTATGCATTCTTATGATATATGATGAGTGCGTCCTCATAATTTTTTACGTGTTGCTTTCTCTTTATTGGATTCACAATTATAACTCTGACTGTAATCTCTTCCCTATCACCTCTGAGAGGTGCTCTACCCTGAGGCAAGCTGAGTTGAAGGGCTCACTATTTCCCCAATTACAGTGCACACTTTTACATCTTATAATATTGGGATGTTCCTTCTTCTGGAAATACCTTCTTTGTACCCTTTGGAGCATATCTTCAGCGTTATTTCAATATAAAGGGACTTGACTCAGTCAGTTACACTAGATTATGTACTATTCTATGCACCTTTTTGATGTTAATGACAAGAAGTCATTTTTATTGTAGAAGGTCTTTAAAAGGTATATCCCTGATGGACAGTGCATCCTTATAATGGGAGTGGAGGAGGGTGTATTCATCTTTTTATACTTACATTTATTTATCTACTGAAAAAATGACCCCGAAGGAGGTCAATGTCAAGAGGCTTGTGTGAAAGGATATTATAATGCTAAAACCAACTAATTGTTGTTCCTGATATTTCCCATAGTAACTCTAAGATAAGGTAGGATGGGACTGACTGCTCAAGGTGTTAAAGTAATTCACCTTGTTGAGGGAATATAACAAAATGCCAAATTTTTAATATCTTTTCTTTTAAGAATATTATTCTGGGAAATGTGTTATCAATTTAATTTTTGGAACACTTTCATATTCAAAGTTTTATATTTATTAGCACTTCTTTCAGAAGAAACTTAGAAAGAAACATTTAAAAATGCCCTAAGAAATTCTCAGGAAGGAAAATTAAAAATAAAATGAGGTAGAGTTCAAAATTTAGGATGGTCATTTTCCATGAACTGTTGCTATGAGAATATAAAAGATAATGATTTATATGTTTTCTTCCAAATGCATATTGTAATAATGCATCTTCCTCCTCCTCCTCCTCCTCCTCCTCCTCCTCCTCCTCCTCCTCCTCCTCCTCCTTCTTCTTCTTCTTCTTCTTCTTTTTTCTCTCTCTCTCTCTCTCTCTCTCTCTCTATATATATATATATATATATATATATATATATATATTTTTTTTTTTTTTTTTTTTGAGGGGGGGTAGACTACTAGGGATTGATTCAAGGGACACTAAAACACTGAGCACCCCCAGTCCCTTTTTATTTTTTGAGACAGCGTTTCTTTATGTTGCTTAGGGCCTTCTGGTCTGGAACTTGAAATCCTCTTGATTTGTTCTCCTGAACCTCTGGGATTACAGGTGTACCTTACCATGCCCAGTGCAAGTCAATATTTTAAATAATGTATTATCTGGTAATTTCTAGAAATTGGCTGTATTTGAGACTTTATAGACTTTAATTAGGTGTTTTTTTTTTTCCTAAAAATCTATTTTGATTTATTTAATGTATATGAAAACTATCTTGATAGTAAAATTCTAGAATTAGTGTTTGTTGTATTAATTTTTATAGCAATTAATATGTAACTAATATCCAGAAAACAAATAATTCTATTCCTTCAAGGATATCCCATAGATGGCTGTTTTTAAAAATGTCATTACTATGATTTAAATGAGAAAATGGAGGCACAGAGTGTTGAGCTGACCTATTATGGTATATAGTGGCTATGAAAATTGTATTCAAATGTATGCACTTTTTACTTCAAAGAATATACAATCTGTTGGACAGTGTATAGTGATTAAAATTTTTGTCTTTAAATTTTGAAAGTAGAAATCATAGTATCATACGTTAAAATATTACGTTTGATTTTACTAACAATTTCTAAAAAGATTCTAACAGTTCCTTGTGTGCTCCAAGAGAAATATATTTTGCATAAGGGCTATGTACGCAGAGAGCTCCATTTATGGATTTCTAGGAATTCACTAAATCAAGACAGAAATTGAGGGAATTGATCACTATGTGAACTGTTCTAGTTGGCTGCCACAATAAAATCTACACTCCATCCATATCTGTTTCACCAGATATTTAATTATAGATTTTTCAATGACACAGTAGTTTGAACAATAAGAGGGGGGAAGCATGGTAATTTTAAAATTAATGTCATCAATGTCACCAAGAATTTCCTGTTCTCTGCCTCCTATCCAATGTCAGGAATATTGACCAGAGTTTTGTGAGCACTACAGAGTTTTCCTAAATGAGAAATATATTCAGAGCATCTAAACAAAGAAATGCTCCGTCAGGTTTTTTTTTTTTTTTTCTGTAGTTTGTTTCATCAGTAACCTACTACTCAAAGTCCAGTGTCAGAATAATAGGCATGTGGTGAATCTTGACTGAAACAACTAATCAATTACTCATGTTGGTTGGGGAGATATTAGCTATCTGGGACCTATGTTTGTTCGTTTCAGGTTCATACTATATCCCTCCAAAGAAATAAGGAATGGTATCTCAAACTCAGAAGCTGCAGCTCTAGAGTGAAGATTAGGAAAGACCAGGCCCACAAAGGGGACTATTTGCTGGGAGCAAATTGTTCTAGGGTTTTCTAAGAAAACACACTGAAAGGGATTGCTGAAGGATGAATGAAGGAACTGCTTGACTTGGAAATATGCATCCTGTCTCCTGACAACAGTCACAGGAATTATATCAGTGAGCAGAAGCTACAATGCACCATGCAATGTATTTTGAACTGTATTCAACAATGTTTTCAAGACCTTATTTTTAGCACTTCTGGGAGAAGAAGAATGACCTAGGAAGGAGAGAAGGATGAACTGGTCTTGAAGTAATGTACCTTTGCAGGGGCACATAACAAAAATTCCCATTCTTATAGTGTCCTGGAAATATGTTATCTTGTTTAAACTGTAGGACCCTTTCAATATGAAAGCATTCTATTAGGGCTTCTTTCATCTGTTCAGAAGATAAAACCCTTACAAAAGGGTTTTATTCATCTAAGGACTATGATAAAAATTTGTTTTTATTATGTTTTCATTAATTTGAAAACATCTTTTGTTCACTTTTCACTGTTCAGTGATACTTATGGAAATGGAGAAATGTATTATGAAGTGAACTACACATCATATTGGAGTTTTTATGTTCAACTTTTATTCAGCATTTAAGTCTGAGCACTAAACAAGCATTATGCATACTATTAGCTCTAAGTTTTAAATTTCGGGGAGTTGATCATGTTTTTGCTAATCAGTACACATTGAAAAACACATTGCCTTTAAGTGTCCTGATTAAATGCATTATTCAGGTAGTTAAGTCTTCACAAAATTGTCATATGCATACTAAGTATTAAATACATGGCTTTCGGAGTGAAATCAATAATTCTCTTTCAAGTGATAGAATTTTAGAAAAAATCGGCATGTTGGGAAATTAGATGTTTATAATTAATTGCCTCTGAAAATAATTTTGTTCAATGTTACATTTATAATTATTTTTATTAAAAGATAAACCATGACATTAGTTTTTGATCTGTCACTTTCTTCATTACTTGACTAAATTTTTACATTTAAAACAAAGCTACAAGTAAAAAGGTATTTCTTTTCAATTGATTTATTTCATTCCTGGAACTCAAATATTATAATAATCTCTGTGATATTTTAGAAAAACCTTAAGTTTCAGAATTCATATCTACATCATTCAAAAAAATTAAAATACATAGTTTTAATTTAACTGTGTGTGCTTCTCTGTGTGTGTATGTATGTGTGTGTGCGTATATGTGTGTGTGTATATATATATATATATATATATATATATATATATATATATATATATACATACATACATATATATGTTTTTGGTTTTTTGGGTCATATCCCCAGGGAAGGAAAGAAAGAAACAGTGGTTGGTATATGCATACAAACACACACATACACACAAACACACATCGAGGTGCTAAAATATCTTTAATTAATTAATCAAGAAAACATCACTCTTGTCACAGAAATTAGAGCTGTAGGAAACAAGCTACCGGATTTCAAAATCTAGTTGTGCTACTTTTCTAGAAATATGATTTGGAGCAAGTTTACCAAACACCCTGGATCTTGATTTCTCCACACAAAACAGAGCTAATAAATAGGCTTTTATGAGATCTAAATGAGATAATCTGCATAGCACATGTACAATAAATATTAACCATATTGTTTATAAAATATAATTACTAGAACTAATGAGATGTGAAAGTAATTTTTGATGTTAATACAGGTTTTGATCATAATAACTTATTTATATAATCACTTTAAGTGTCCCAGGCCATTGGCATTTGAAAGATAAAAAAGGACACAGTTTTTTTTTAAATTTCTTAATTTATTATATATGACAGAAAATGCATTACAATTCATATTACAAATATAGAGTGCAATTTTTCATATCTCTGGTTCTATACAAAGCATATTTACACCATTGTGTCTTCGTACATGAACTTAGTGTAATGATGTCCATCTCATTCCACTATCTTTTTGACCCCCATACCTCCTCCATTCACTTTGCACCCCTACAGTTCATCTAATCCTCCCATGCTCCCCTTCTCAATTATGAATCTGCATTCATATAAAACATCCGGCATTTTATTTTTTTGCGATTGATTAACTTCACTTAGCATTATATTCTTCAACTGCATCCATTTACCTGCAAATGCCATGATTTTATTTCTTTTAATGCTGAATAATTTACCACTGGGTACATATACCACATTTTCTTTATTCATTCATCTACCGAAGAGAATCTGGGTTGGTTCCATAGTTTAATTATTGTGAGTTGTGATGCTATAAACATTGATATGGCTGTATCCCTGTAGTATGCTGTTTTAAGTACTTTGAGTATAGACCAAGGGGTGGCAGAACTGGATCAAATGGTGGTTCCATTACCAGTTATCCAAGGGATCTCCATACTGCCTTCCATATTGGCTGCATCAATTTGCAGTCCCGCCAGCAATGTACTGGTGAGCATTTTTCCCCACATTCTAACCAACACTTGTTGTTTGTATTCTTTTTTTTTTTTTTTTTATATAGGTTTGTTTTTTTTTTTTTTTTTTTTTTTAATTTTTTATTGTGGGTTGTTCAAAACATTACAAATTTCTTGACATATCAGTTGTTTGTATTCTTAATAGCTGCCATTCTGACTGGAGTGAGATGAAATCTTAGTTTTCATTTGCATTTCTATAATTGCTACAGATTGGAACTTTTTAAAATATATTTGTTGATTGCTTGTATATTATCTTCTGAGAAGTGTCCGTTCAGTTCCTTGACCCATTTATTGATTGGATTATTTGTTTTTTTGTGTGTTTACTTTTTTGAATTCTTTATATATTTTAGAGAGTTTAGTGCTGTATTTGATGTGTGTGTATTAAATATTAGCTACTATTCTGTAGGCTTTCTTTACACCTCACTGATTGTTTCTTTTGCTGAGAAGAAGCTTTTCAGTTTGAATCCACCCCATTTATTGATTCTTGGTTTTAATTCTTGTGCTGTAGGAGTTTTATTAAGGAAGTGGGGACCTAATCCAACATGAGGTAGATTTGAGCTTACTTTTTCTTCTATTAGATACAAGGTCTCTGGTTTAATTCCTAGGTCTTTGATCCACTTTGATTTGAGATTTGCGCATGGTGAGAGATAGGGTTTTAATTTCATATTTTTCCATATGGATTTCCAGTTTTCCCAACACCAGGCTATCTTTTCTACAATATATGTTTTTGGCATCTTTCTCTAATATAAGATAACTGTAATTATGTGGGTTAGTCTCTGGATCCTCTATTCTGTACCTTGGTCTACAAGTCTATTTTGGTGCCAATACCAAGCTGTTTTTGATACTATTGCCCTGTAGCATAGTTTTTGTTCTGGTATAGTGATTAACCTGCTTCACTCTTCTTGCTAAGTATTCTTTGGCTATTCTGGGTCTCTTATTTTTCCAGATTAATTCCATGATTGCTCTTTCTATTGCTATGAGGCCTGTCATTGGGATTTTGATTGGTATTGTATTAAATCTGCATCATGCATTTGGTAGTATGTCATTTTGACAATATTAATTCTGACTATCCAAGAATAAGGAAGATCTTTCCATCTTCTCAGGTCTTTTTTAATTTCTATCTTTAGTGTTCTATAAGTTTTCATTGTAGAGGTCTTTCATGTCTTTCATTAAGTTGATCCCAAGTATTTTATTTTATTTTATTTTTTGAGGCTATTGTAAATAGGGTGTTTTTCCTAGTTTCTCTTTCAAAGGATTTGTCACTGATGTACAGAAATGCCTTTGATTTATGGGTGTTGATTTTATATCTTGGTACTTTGCTGAATTCATTTTGTTATAGAAGTTTTCCGGGGGAATTTTTGGGGTCCCTGAGGTATAGAATCATGTAGTTGGCAAATAGTGATAGTTTAAGTTCTTCTTTTCCTATCCATATCCCTTTAATTTCTTTTGTCTGTCTAATTACTCTGGCTAGAGTTTGAAGAATTATGTTAAATAGAAGTGATGAAATAGGGCACCCTAGGTTGGGGCTGTAGCTCACTGGCAGAGTGCTTGCCTGGCATATGTGAGGCAATGGGTTCGATCCTCAGCACCACATAAATAAATAAATAAATAATGCTGCCCATCTATAAAAATAAATAAATAGGACATCCCTGTCTTGTTCCAGTTTTTAGAGGTAATGCTTTCAACTTTTCTCCATTTAGAATGATGTTGGCATGGGACTTAGCATACATAGCTTATACAATGTTGAGATATTTTCCTATTATCCCTAGTGTTTCTGGTGTTTTGAACATGAAGTTGTGCTCTATTTTGTCGAATGCTTTTTCTGCATCTGTTGAGATGATTATAGGATTCTTATCTTTAAGTTGATTGATGTGATGAATTACATTTATCGATCTCCGTATGTAAAACAAACCTTGTATCCCTGGGATGATCCCCACTTGATCATAATACACTATTTTTTGATATGTTTTTGTATTTGATTTGCCAGTATTTTACTGAGAATTTTTACATCTATCTTCATTGGAGATATTGGTCTGAAGTTTTCTTTCTTTGATGTGTCTTTGCCTGGTATTAGAATCAGGGTGATATTGGCTTCATCAAATTAATTTGGAAATGTTCCCTCTTTTTCCATCTCATGAAATATTTTGAAAAGTGTAGGTGTTAGTTCTTGTTATAGGTCTTGTAGAACTCAGGTATGTACCCATCTGGTCCTGGATTTTTCTTGTTTAGTAGGCTTCTGATAGCATCTTATATTTCATGGCTTGAAGTTGGTCTGTTTAAATTGTATATATCAACCTGATACAATTTGGGAAAATCATATGACTCTAGAAATTTATCCATGGCTTTGATATTATCTATTTTCTTGGAGTATAAGTTATCAAAATAATGTCTAATTATTTTATGTATTTCTGTAGTGATACTTCCTTTTCCATCATGAATACTAGTATTTTGAGTTTCCTCTCTCCTTCTCCTCATTAGCATGGCTAAGGGGTTGTCAATTTCATTTATTTTTGAAGAACCAACTTGTTGCTTGGTCAATGTTTTCAATTCTTTCTTTTGTTTCAATTTCATTGAATTTAACTCTGATTTTAATTTCAACTACTGATTTTGGTGTTGGTTTGCTCTTTTTTCTAGGGCAGTGTTAGGTCATTTGTTAGTTGTCTTTTTCTTCTTTTAAAGAATGAACTCCATGCAATGAACTTTTGTCTTAGTTCTGAGTACTTAGTGTCCCAGATATTTTGATATGTTGTATCAGTTTTCTCATTTACCTCTAAGAATATTTTAATCTCCTCCTTGATGTCTTTTGCAACCCATTGTTCATTCAATAGCATATTATTTAGTCTCCAAGTGTTAAAGTATCTTTTATTTTTTATTTTGTTTTATGTTTGACTTCTCATTTCATTCCATTGTGGCCTGATAGAATGCAGGGTAGTATCTCTACTTTTTTGTGTTTACTAAGATTTGCTTTGTGGCATAATATATGATCTATTTTAGAGAAGGATCCATGTGCTGCTGAGAAGAAAGTGTATTTGCTTTGTTGATGGATAATATACTCTATATATGTCAGTTAAGTGTATGTTATTGACTATATTATTGAGTTCTATAGTTTCTTTTCTTAGCTTTTGTTTGGAAGTTTTATCCAGTGCTGACGGAGGTGTGTTAAAGTCACCTAGAATTATTGTGTTGTGGTCTTTTTGACTCTTAAACTTGAGAAGAGTTTGTTTGATGAATGTAGATGCTCCATTGTTTGGGGCATATATATTTATAACTGTTATGTCTTGTTAATGTATGTTTCCCTTAAGCAATTTGAAATGTTGATCCTTATCTCTTTTCATTAATTTTAGCTTAAAGTCTACTTTATTTGATAAAAGGATGGAAATCCCTGTTTGCTTCTGCAGTTCATGTGAGTGGTATGATTTTTCCCAACTCCTTCACCTTCATTCTGTGGATGTCTATCCCAATGAAATGAGTCTCTTGGAGGCAGCATATTGTTGGGCTTTGTGTGTTTTTTTTTTGTTGTTGTTGTTGTTTTTTAATACAGTCAGCTATCTTATGTCTTTTGATTGGGGAGTTTAGATCATTAACATTTAGGGTTATTATTGAGACACAATTTGTATCCATATATATTTTTGCTTATTTTTGTTATTTAACTTGACATGGTTTCTCCTTTGATTAGTTTTTCCTTTAGCTTAATACCTCCCTCTGCTAATTTTCATTGTTGTTTTCGTTTCTTCTTCATGGAATATTTTTCCAAGCACATTTTGTAGTGTAGGTTTTCTAGCTAGAAATTCTTTTTACTTTTTTTTTTCCCCCATGGGAGGTTTTTATTTCATCATCAAGTATAAAGCTTAATGTTGCTGGATACAAGATTCTTGGTTGACATTCATATTATTTCAGAGCTTGATATATGCTCTTCCAGGATGTTATAGCTTTCAGTGTGTGGATTTAAAAATCTGCACATAACCTAATTGGTTTCCCCCTATATGTAATCTGATTCCTTTCTCTCATGGCATTTAATATTCTCTCCTTATTCTGTATGTTAGGCATTTGCATTAAAATGTGCATTGGTGTGGATCTGTTGTGATTTTGTACATTTGGCATCCTGCAAGCCTCTTGAATTTGGTTTTCCAATTTGTTCTTCATTTTTGGAAAATTTTCTGAAATATTTAATTGAAAAAATTGTCTGTTCCTTTGTTTTGGAGCTATATGCTTTCCTCTACACAAATAACTCTTAAATTTGGCCCTTTTATGCTATCCTGTAATTTTTTTAATGTTCTGCTCATTTTTTCTTATCGGTGTTCACTGTGTGGCCTACATTCTTTTCAAGATTATATATTTTGTCTTCATTGTCTGAGGTCCTGTCTTCTAAGTGGTCTAATCTGTTGATGATGCTTTCAATTGAACTTTTCATTTGGTTTATGGTTTTTTCATTTCAAGGATTTCCCTTTGGTATTTCTTTATAACCTCTATCTCCTTATTGAAGTAATCTATTGCTTCCTGTATTTGTTTATGTAATTCCTTGTCAAATTGATCTTTTACTGTCTGGCATTTGCTCTCTTATGTCATCCTTTAATTCACAGAACATTTTAATTAAGTACATCCCAAACTCCTTCTCTGTAATTTCATCTGCTGTGCTGACCATGATTCTAATAAACTTGGAGTTGCCCCAAATAAAGATAGTGACAAAGGTGACCAAAGATGGAGGTGGCTGCTTTCAACAATGGGGTGTTGTATAGGGTGAATGAGCCAGGCAACAGCTTTGGATGATATATTCAAAGATGAGTTCTGTGGTGTGCAGTGTCATGGTTGTGGCTGCCTTCAGAGCCTATGCGATGTCCCCAGGTGCAGGCAGGCTAAGTGCATAGGGGACTATGGCAGTGGCTGCTGAGACCCAAGGTAGAGGGGACTGGGGGAGACACACATTGGTAGATGTAAGTCCACACAAGAGTGGAGCCAAAGTTTGTGTGCCTGTTCAGCAGCCAAATGTCCTGTGTGGGAGTGGTGTCCCGGATTTCTGTGCAAATGTGTGACCAGGGACCCAGCACAGGTGCTGGCACCCTCTCTGGTACCTGGGAGTCCTTTATAGGCAAGCAGTTGAGGTCCTGCTCTGATGCTGAGAAATGGGGCCCTGTGCAAGTACACCTGCTGTGATTCCTGCACAGGAGCAGCTGTGCCCTGCTACTTGTAAAAGGAAAGCCAGGAACCAGGAGACTGGCAACCAAGACATGAAAGACGGAGACCAGGTAGAGATACACATGAGAGTTTATTTGTCAGAGTTGACAAATAAAGGCCATCTCTTCATAGAGAGAGGCAAAACAGGCTTGGGGTTTGGAACTTTTATTGGGCAGGCTCAGGGATTAGACCCAGGAAGGTCCTATTGCAAGAGGTGAAGGGTTTTGTTGGTATAAGGGAGTGATGAGCCTTTCTCAGAAATGTCTTTGGATGGGAAAGCAAAATATTTCTTAAAATGGCAGCTGTCACTTAACTTGGCCATCCAAATGCTAAGCCGGGACCTTACTACTTGAATCCCAGGTCACAGAGCAGCACAGAATGGTGCCTCCCTCTGGCCCACCATCTTCAAAAGTCCCAAGAGACAGTTTTAATAAATGTCTTATAGAACACAAATAATTACATTTTTAATTACAGATTTTCATAAGAATTTCTAAATCATAAACATTTTTAACATTTTAATTAAGTCAGCATATTTGTGCTTATCAAAATCTTCTTATTCTTTATTATGTTTGAGCTTTTTCACAACTTGTTCAATTTTGAACAATGGATTAATTCTCCTTTGAACTTATACTCTTCTGAGAGCTATGGTTAGCAAATATATGAGAACCGGTTAAAGTGAGCAATCTTTTTTAAATTGAATAAGTTTATTCTCTTCTTTCTAGAATTAAACTGGGAAATTTTCTCAAAACAAGTATTGTCAAGACAAATTAAGCATTTAGTTCAACTATAAATTCACTGTGTTTTTAGGGATGCTGTGGTCTTAATAGAATCTTTACAATGCAGCCCTTTGCTACTCAGTGTTGTAGTCACTGGTAGAACTTAAAATTTTGTTATCATATTGAAGGAAGTGAATTTCTTATTATATTAATATTAATTTAATCAAAATAGAAAGAATTACATATGGCTAGTCATACTGAACAATGTACATGAAGTGAAAATTTACAAATGCCAACTTCCACATGAGACACTACAAATGCAATTTTAAACAATATACTACTATACCTAAAGATACAACAAAAATTTTGTTTCATTTTTGTAAAATCTTATACTTTGTATTTTTTTTTGATAACAGAAAATGTATCTTTCTCAGAGACTTGTTCTCTCTCTCTCTCTCTCCCTTTCTTTTTCTCTGTCTCTGTTTTTATGTGTATCTATCTTTCTGTTTATATGCCTACATACTGTATAACATCTTTTCCTTAGTGGTACTTATACAGTCCTGCTTCAATAAGAGATTGTGGGAAAATAAACTAAACATATATTGTAGAGAATCACAAAAAAATTTACTAACAAATTTTATATCTTTTGCCACCACTCTGGAAAGCAGTATCGAGATTCCTCAGAAAAGTTAGCGTGGAGCCATCAGTTGAACCAGTTATATGATGCCTTGGTGTATACCCAAAGGCCTTAAAATGAGCATATCTTAGTGATACAGACTCATCAGTGCTTATAGCAGCTCAATTCACATTAGCTACACTATGGAACCAAACTAGATGCCCTTCAACCAATGAATACGAATGTATAATGAAAATATGGTATGTACACACAATGGAATGTTACTCAACCATAAAGAAGAATGAAATCATGGCATTTGTCATTAAATGGAGGGAACTGTGACTGTCATGCTAAGTGAAGTAAACCAATACCCAAAAACCAAAGGCCAAATGTTCTCTCTCATATGAAGATGCTGAGAGTAGGGAAGAATAGAAGTACTTTGGATCAGACAAAGGGGAATGAAGAAAGGTAGGGAAAATGGGAATAAAAAAGACAGTAGGATGAATCAGATATTACTTTCCTATATTCATATATGAATACATGACCAGTGTAACTCCACATCATGTACAACCACAAGAATGGAAAATTATACTCCATGTATGAATAACATGTCAGAATACATTCTACTATCATGTATAACTAAAAATAACAAATAAAAACTCAAAAAGAGCTTGTGGTAAAGATTGCATTTGTGTATTAAATTTCTAAACTATAACAGAGAATTGATTATGAAATTACTTATCAACACTAATATATTTAATTTACTAATTTTGACTTGACACTTCTTATTCTAATGAAAATGATCAATTAAAATCCTTTCCATATATTCTTGAAGTTTAGTGGGTAAACATTTTCCAACATACATAATTTGTATAGATAAAATTAAACAATAGATGTATTAAATAACAAAGGTACATAACTTATATGATAATTTGTGTTTTTTACTTATTAAAACTACATGCTAGTGACACAGCCACATCAATGTTTAGATGAGCCCAATTCACCATAGCCAAGCTATGGAGCCAATATACATGCCCTTCAACAGATGAATGGATAAAGAAACGTTGTATATATAAACAATGGAGTATTACTCAGCTATAAAGAGGAATGACTCTGTGGTACTTGCTGCTAAAGGATGGAACTGGAGACTATCATGCTAAGTAAAATAAGAGAGTCCCCCCAAAATCAAAAGTCTAAGGTTTTCTCTGATATGTAGAAGCTAATCCAAAATAAGAGGGCAAAGATAACAAAAAATGAATAGAAGTAAGATCTGAGGAGTATACAAAGAAGAATGAAGGGAAGGGAGAAGAGAGAGGAGAGATGGGATAAGGAAAGTCAGTGCCATGAATCTGACCTAACTTTCGTATGTACATATATGAATATACCACAGTGAATCCCACCATCATATACTTACTTTTACAAGATACTAATTAAAACAAAAAAAAAAACCTCAAATATAAATAAATATCAGAAAGACCAATAGTGTAGAGGGAAGGGAACAGGGGAAGGCAGATGGGAGAGTAACAACGGGAAGTACTGGGGACTGAATTAGAAAAAATTTATATTCTATATTTTTATAATTATGTAATTTCATATTTTATTGCCATATATAACTAAAAGAAACAATAAAAGGGTTTTATTTTTCAGGTATGGATTTATGAAAAATTGTCAATTTTCTTTTTCTTCATAGTGAAAAATCAAATCAGCAAGCTTTTCAAAATATCTTATTCCTGAATATTCCTCAACAATCCCCATTTAGCCTGTTGGCCTACTAAAAAACGCCATCACCTTTTAAAAAGCAAGCCTTTCTCTTGCAATATTCATCTAATCTTTATACTTACTTTTCTAACTTGCTTCCTCAGTACTATGTTTTTCCTCTTCATTTTGTTCCACACAAAAAGGCAAGTGGGCCTTTAAAACTGTTCAATATTCTTAGAGTAAAAGCAAAATATTTATTATAGCCTGAAGACTTTATAGAAACTCCTCTGGAGTCCCTCTTCCCCAGTCACACTGGCTTTTCTTTCTTTTTTGTTCTAAACCCTCCGCTTCTACTCAGTCTCCCTTGGATAACTTTACTTTGGATCCTTAGGTATCCCTCTCCCCCATGCCATTCTTTTATTTATCCAGTTTTCACTACCTCAAAACAATAATGACTCCTGCATTTTTCTATTTGCTTTTGCTAATTGTATTTTTATAACAATTTTCAAAATATATAATATAACCTAATTATTATTATTTTTTCCTTATTTTTTGCCTCTCACACTAGAATATAGTTCCACAATAGCAGAAACTTGTTTATATACCTTTGAATTACCAGTACCTAAAATATTGCTAGAAACCAAATAAAGTACTAGATACTCCATGTTTAATAAGTATCATTCATTGTTTCTCATGGTATGAATAACTATGCCAGAGATATACAATGGATAGTTTTATTAATCACAATTTAGTAGCATTCAACTGCTCTAATTCCTTTAGGAAAACACCTGCTTTTTTTGTGATCACCTCCCACCACGCCATAGATGTGTATTTTTATACCTCATTAGAACAAAAGGCATGATAGTAGTAATTAGATAAGAAACATTATCAATTAATAGATATGCTAGTTTCCAATATGTGTATTATTTTTTCATCAGTAATTGAGGAACCAATATTTATATATGTTAAGAAAAATAAAAATAGTTTTTTTATAGCTGTGAAAAACTAGTCCGTATTTATTTTGTTTATATATTCCTTAAGGAATTCTTGATGTTTAGCTATATCTAAAAATATGAGTGTTAAAACTGTACAGGACTCTGTGAGATTTCCAGAATTATAATTTATGTAGTGTGACTCCTGAAAACTAATGCCTAATTTTTGCAAAAGAGTATGTAAATTCTGCTTTCTGGGATATGCAAATTTTCTGGTCTGTCTGAGCTATTGGTATGAGTATATCTTTGAGTGTACGAGTAAAAATTCAGATAGGAGCTGGGGTTGTGGCTCAGAGGAGAACACTTGCCTAGCATGTGGGAGGTGCTGGGATCGATCCTCAGCACCACATAAAAATAAAGAAAGAAAATGAAAGTATTGTGTCCAACTACAACTAAAAAACAGAAAATCAGATAATAACAAAAAATAATTAACCTTTATATTTAACTCACATAATCTGAGGCCTAACCATCTACATTGAGGGAAAATGGGTAGAAATAGAAAGATCTATGTACTTATTTTTAAAACTAAATCTTCCCTACCACTTGTCTATAATCCCAACAACTTTGGTGGCTAAGGCAGGAGGATCACAAGTTAGAGGCCAGGATCAGCAAGTTAGGCCCTAAACTACTTAGTGAGATCCTGACTCAAAATAAAAAATAAAAATTTCTGGAGCTGTAACTCAGCGGTGGAGTGTTCCTGGGTTTAATCCAGTAGGGATTTACAAGTCTACCAACAAATGTTGTGTTAGTTTTCATCACTCATACAAATACTAAAACTAACAAAGGGTGGGGGGGGACTGGGAGGGGGCAGGTAAGGGAGCTCATGGTTTCAGATATTTCAAGTTCCATTGTTATGGGCCTGAGTTGAGGCACAACATCATGGTGGAAGTGTGTGGTGGAGGACAGCATATCAGCTCATGGCAGCCTGGAAGCAGACAGAGAAGGGAAGAAAGGGGCCAGGGACAAAATATAGTTCCCAAGGACTTACACTCTGTGACCTGCTTCCTCCGTCAATCCTCCATCCGCCTTTAGTTTCAACCACCTCCAGGAGTTCATTCAGCTATCAGTGGTTTAATCCACTGACAAGATCAGAACTCTCATGATTCAATTACTCCCCCAAAGTCCCATGTCAGGACACTGCTGCACTGGGGACCAAGTCTTCAAGACATGAGTTTTAGGGGACATTCCAGTTTCAAACCCTAACAGATGGTCTGAGTCAACATTCTAATGAGGTACTCTAGATTTTTTTTTACAGATGCTCCATGTCTTTACTACTCAAAGAATGATTCAAAGGCCAGCAGCATTGCACATTTTGATTTTTCAGAAATTTAAAATCCAAATTCACAGTTTAGACCCATTGAGTGAGTATTGACATCTAAGATCCACAAGGATTGCTGTGCAAAGTGCATTTAGTGCTTGGGTTGATTTTTATGCCAGCTGTATGTTGAGAGCACTGGGTTCTAGAAGCTCTCCAGTGCAGCATTTAGGGACTATGAATGAAATGGCTGGAAAACAATCTTTCACAGGAATGATTCTACAATCCAACCATTGGTTTCCGTGTTTCTTAAGCCAGAAGAGCTCTTTGCTCTGTTCCATTCCAAAGGATTTTTATCAAAGAAAAGCATATGAATCTGCTTTGTCTGACATCAACATTTCTAAAGAGTAATCTCTTAACAGATATGATCCATCCATTTCAGCTTTTTAAAAACTTCTATTAGTTCACTTCATGAATATTTACTTTATTTAATCCAATGTGATATATTCCTATTCATTGTTGAGTTTTGAATATTTCTTAGTATATATTATATAAAGTAGAATTGTTAAAATTCAATGTAGTAGCAATTATTTAATAACCTTATTTAATGGTCTAAATAAAGTATCCACTGAAATTCCTATTTTAAACTTCTAATACTCTTAAAATACATTTTTTATTAACACAAAACCTATTTATCATGAATATCCATGTGGAAAAAATTGGGAACTCAAAGACAAAATGAACCCCAAATATATTTCCATATCTGTTGATGTGAAATAGTGTTAAAGAAAAAAAATTATTTTTGTAGCAGTGCATGATTTTCCCCCATCACTCCCAAGAGAAATTGATAATTTTTTGGATATTTTTAGCTTTCTATTAAAAATTACATAACCAATTACTTTACTGTACAAAGAAAAAGAGGTGTTATTTGAATAGTTATTAGAAAGAGAAGTGAAACATATAAGAAATCATGGCATAAGTAAGTACTTAAGAAAATACATGTGTGAATAAATGTTCAGACTACTCATAGGAAAATGTAGAGATCATCATCCTTCTAGGGCTTGAGAAGCATTCAATGAAGTGTCTATTTGCAGAGGTGTAGACAGAGTTAAAGAGAACAGAGGAGTGACAAACTCTCCTGGGGAATAAGTAGCAAAGGGATAGTGATATCATGCCTGACCTGAAGGGAAAAATGAAAAGGACTGTATTCAAGGAGGCTAAAATACCCTTGGATCCTGGAAGAGAGGCAACTGTGGCCACAAAACACAGTCAATGCCATGTCTGTGGCAAGGTAGGGAATGGAGGGAATCAAAGCCTTAGCTTTTCCCCCAATCAGTATTTTCCTGGACATGCAAGTATACCTGTGCTGAACTAAACCTGTATGGTATCAGAATGCAATTAATCACAAGGTGTTCTTATCCTACTCCTTTTGAATAGGTCTATTGTTTTGACATGTGTATACATTGTAGGGATGACTAGATCAAGTACATTAACATATCCATTACTTGCATACTTATGTTTTGTGGTGAGGACATTTAAAATCGCCTCCTTTAGCATTATTGAAATATGCTCTGCAGTGATACAATATTTTATGTACATTACTGATAATAACTATTCTTTTATTTGGCTGCTAGTACCTTCTTTCTCATCAATTTTTCTATAGTCATGTGTTGGCTGTGCTTGCATATGGGTGTATACATTAAGATAAAAAATTATTCATTTATTTAACAATAATTTAATGAGTCCCTTTTGTATATAACCAAAGATCCAGGATAGGTTCCTTGTAATAAGATTCCTGGTAATATTTATAATTTGCTGGTGCTTTATGAGTTTTGTTCTTGCTTTCTCAGGAGTTATGTTTTTGAGCAAACATTCTCCCTGTTCATATTTGCAAGGTCTGAGACCAAAATTCAAGAAGAGCAATTATAAAATATGTGCCCATCAGAGTTAAACCATGGGGATGGTGAGAGGGAACGTGATTGCTGCAAGGAAGAATACTTAGAAAATTTGAACCAATATTATTAGTTTCTCAAAGTGTTTTAAAGAAGTTCTGGGTTGACCAGTAATAGAATTGCACAGAGATAGATCCCCAGTCAACTTTTAAAAAATAAGCCATTGTTATTTAGGGCTTTTTACTACTCACAGGTGAATTTAATCTTATACGATGCAGAGGATCTGATATTCTCTAGCTCTTTTGCAGTAAATTCCACTTTCATGAGTGCTGGATGAAGGGATAATAAACCTTACTTTTTTGAACACATACACACACACACACACACACAAATCATTGAAATGTTTTCCATTGTATTTTTTTTTTCAAATAAAACTTTAAAAATGGTATCATAATACTTCACCAAGCAATTTTACCTTTGGCTACTTATTTTGTAGAGGAACTTCATTCCTTTTATCTTTTTTTTTTCTTTCAAACAACATTTATTATTCCAAGTTTTGCTACAAATGGATTATAATGTTATTATAAAAGGTTTATATGAGTCTAGATACTTATTCCAAATTAAACCATGCTTGTTGTTTAAAATGAAATCACTGTTTTGAAGGTTTTTGCAGTGTTTGATTATTGATCATTATAAAGTTACTTTAACTTATATCATATTGTTTTTCTGGAGAATAGTTGAATATAAAATAAAACAGTCTCATTCTATCAGTAATAAAACTAAATTTAAAGTGAAAGTGACTCCATAAAAGAATTCACAATATTAGAAATAATTTAATTTTGGTCTAGGGGTATAACTCAGTTGCAGAGTGCTTGATAGCATGGGTAAGGCCCTGGGTTCAAGCCTGAGAGCCAATACTGCCTCCCCCACTAAAAAATAGATAATTGCTGTTGCAACTCATTTTTTCATATATTTTTATAATTTAGGTAACTAAAATCTGAACTGTAACTAAAATAAGTTTACCACTTAATAAATCATAAAAATAAATAATTATATTGAAAAATCTATATAGTATCATAATTCTTACTTATTCTTATTTACCTGGCAGTTATTTTTGTTGCTTTGAGAGCTTATTCCATAGTTTAATTATTCCCAAACTGAAAATGCCAAAAAAATTAAAATTAAGTTTCCAAGACTAGTAAGATCAAGGTATTTTTTTCTTGACATGCAATTTTAGTCGACTATCTTACTCAAATTCCAACCAAACTAAAACAATGGCCAAAACGTAAACCAAATTTAGGTAGAGATTAGAATCCTGAAATCCTTTATTCAATTTGTAAATGTTACAAAGTAACACAAAATAAGGTTGAATAGTTCAGTTGTTAACCTGTCAGTCAAAACTCTTGATATACTCAATTCTAGTGTCAGATTTATGTATAAAATACTTTCCTGTCAGTCAAAACTTTTTTTCAAAAAGCTTTATATGTTTCATTATACTCAATGATATGGTGTCCAATTGATCAAAACTTGAGGCACATATTTTTGGAGAAAATATGTTCCTTCCTTTTAAAAAATACAATTACAATATAGCCATGATTTCAATGATTATTATTGCATTCCTTAGATAAACTTGTAATAAATTCTGTATATAACTTTTAAAAATTTACTCAAGATTTTACAGAAAGTAATGAAGTCAGGTTTATGAGAATGAAAGTTATGAGCATTCCAAACAGGTCATAGTGTGATGAGTCCAATTTTGAAAAATGTTGACACAAGAATAAGTGAAATTTCTTGTTAACTTCCATTATGAGTGTTATATAATCATGTAGAAAGTGCATATATTGGCACTTTTCATTTTCTTAATGGAAAACTTATAATAATGACAAATGAACATTATGAATGTGATATTGGCTAAGGATAAATATCATGAAAATACAACCCAGAAATATGAAGAATTTTAATTTTTCTCTGCATTCACTAACATTTATTAATTTATCTTCCCATTAAAAATTTCTTATACCTTACAGTTCTGAGGATGTTTGGTGAAATTACTTCTCCCAATCTTAGTAGAATCTATCCAACTTTAAGCCACAAAATAAATTCTTGATATCCTTATCTCAATTTCAATAGAAATGTAACACATCTCTCTTACTTAAATATATGAAAATGTGCTTTACCGATATGAGAAAAGAATTTCCTCATTATTAAAAAAACATATCATGAATCTAGTATGGGACAAGTAATATGTTAAACATAGAAAAATACTTTCTAATATACATTCTGACATCTCACAGTCCTCACTTTCTCTGTGAACTGATAAAGCTTCATCTTCTGATTTTTCTAAATTCTATAATTTAATAAATACATAAATATATGGTTAGGAGATTGTTTTGCTTCTTGATGTTAAAAAATAGTAAAGACTCTAAAGATGCAGTAGCATCCAACAAAACTATCAAGGAGGCTGTTTGGGAAAATATTTGACCAACTTCACAGCAGTAGCAAGCTCAAAGACAAATCATGAAAGAATGCAGGCTTCAGAGGGTAGAGCATTATTCTGATGAGTGAGATCACAGTCATTCATTTAGAAACTAAATGTGTTCATTATTATGATTATTATAGATTATACAATAAAAATTAAACTGTAATTATGAAGAAATAAAAAAAATAGGATACACTCTATTGATCATTAGGATTATCATCAAAATACTGATGTACAAAATGTCAATCAACTTTCTCTAAACTGTCTTTTACTTTGCTTTAAGATAGACTCAACTATTTTCTCCAATATTCTAGAAAAACTATGTAACTCTCTTAGTGCTACAGGCTTGGTTCTTTATATTTACATGTATATCATTGACCTCATAGAATGTGAGATCATTGATTTCAGAAATCAAGTACCATCAACCTGGGTAATCCCAAAATTAAAAAAATAAATAAACAAATAACTCACATAAACCATATGCTCTCACAGACATTCCTTAAAAAATAGAACCATACTGTTAATTTTGGTAGATACTACTCATACCATATATTGAATATTAGAAGATGTGGTTTATGATGGACTCTCAACCCAAATTTTAAATTCTACAATGCTGAGGAGTCACCCAGTATAAGGGATGATATAACTTGATTGTCCCCTCTTCCAAAAATCTTCTCAATGAGAAATATTCCTCAAGAGATTCCCCGAAACAGACACCACATTGGCAGTTAAGTGCTGTGAACATTCTAGGTGAATTAATCACAGACCAACATGACTTTCAATGTCACAAGGTAAAAGGTACACTTACATAAGTACAGTTCTGTGGTCCCTTCTACAGGTGGCCAATTCTTGGTGGCAATCTTTTTCAAAGAACAGGGTGAGCTAAACTCCTTCTGTGAGCTTTGGGAGTGGAGACCATTAAACCCCCTGCTATAGGGGTTTGGCTTCCACCTGGGCTTTATCCTGCCATTCAGGGATAGTTCCCTTACAACACTGGGGTTTCATAAGAGGCAAGTGGGGTTTCATAACCCCAAAGATTCTTAGCCCTGTTTGAAACTGGAGCTTATATTTTCATTATCCTAGGAAATCAGAATTTATATCTCAAAGGCACCCCATCCTCTCTACAGGGCTGTGTAGGAAAATTATTCAAGGAAAACACATCTTAATTTCTGCAAAAATTGGAAATGTTTTTAAAACTCCCAGTGGTGGTGGTTCTGTTGGCACTCTCTTTTCCCATTATAGGGATGGATGAATTGGCTCACCACCACTCCAGGTGGAACAAAATTAAATCCATGGCATTGCTGGTGGCAAAAGCCAAATGGGATCCCACCCAGTTGTCAGCTCCAATCAAGGTAGTAAATATACCACAATATGAACTAAAAAGGTACAGAAGGGCTATGAACAGTAATTAATGATATTTTATGGGAAGGGGTTATTGTCTCCACTAGTTTTCCCTTCAACCATCCAATCTGGCCTGTATTAACAGCCACTACAAACGGAAGGAGAATAACTATAGATTACCATAATTGAAATGCCCAAGTGCCATGCACCAATGCCTCCATTCTTACCATTGTTGAATCAATTGAAACTATCCAAAAGGTACCTGTTTCTCATTTTATAACAGTAGAACTGGCCAATATGTTTATTCTATTCCAATTTTAGTAGATTTCCAAAACCAATTTGTATTTACCTTTGAGGAAGCCCAATATACTTTCACTTATCTCTCTACAGGAGACCTGAACAGATTTGTAATTGCCCACAACCTTTGCCAACAAGATTTCCAACAATTAAAATTCAAATGCTGCAAGTTCTGGCATCATACACATGAAAGGGGCCTTCTAGAGAAACAGTACAACAAGACTTAATACTCTAACTCAACATTTACAGGAATAAGACCGGTTAAAAAAGTAAAGTAAAATATGGGGTCCTTCTATCTCAGTAAAATTCATGGGGGTTATCTGGTGGGCTAAGGGGGGAGAAATTCCCCACTCCATTAGAGCATCATTTACTTACAATCCACCCTCCTCAAGTATCCTACGGTAACATCTCTTGAGTCTTTTCTCCTTTTGGCAACATTTCATTCTACATTTAAAGTTACTCCTTGAACATACTTACACTGAAACAGAGATTCAGTTCCTATCACTGGGAGATGGAAAATTAAGATTGGCTTAATAAGTACTTTGACAGACCCTGCCTTTCCTGTCCTCTGGGTCTGACTTCCGTTAGATTTTTCTGACCAGTCCAAAGGATGCCACCTGGAGCTTGTAGACACCCCTTGAGAAGTACTGATTACCCACGAGATTCAGGCAACTGCCACAAACCTCCCAGTATACCTCACTATGATGCAAGTTTTTGCTGCCCTACTATGCTCTATCATAGGCAGAGGTCCCACTGCCCTCCACAATGTGATTCTATATTCACAAGTTCCTGGGGTGTCCTGCATGGGAGATGTTTCCCAGGAAAAACTCAAAAGGCCATGGGTGCCTCCCTTTTAAAATGGAAACAATATTTTTTAGAAAAGGCAAAGGCGGATACAAAGGGTCTGTCTGAACTACAGGAAGATGTGGCTTCCTTCATTCCTGTCTTTTGCTTACCATCTTTGAGGTAGAGATGACAGTACCTAGACCACCTTCTCTCTGAGTAGTTGGGAAGCCCCTGGATCAGCTGTCTGACATGCAAAGAGGATCAATATACTTCACTGACTGCAGTTGTATACAGTGAGGCCAGCTGGAAAGCTTTTGGAACCTCTTTGGGACTCAGACATTGCAATAGGGGAGGAACTCAGACCATGACTCTTAAACATGCCCAAACACTTGGCCTTTATGAATTGAAAACTTTCACTGATTCTTGGGGGACATTTCATGGGCTAACCTTATGATCTGGGCAACAGAAACAAATAGCTTTCAAATATCAAAGAGAGGTCACCATGGGGGCTCTCAAATCTGATGGGAGCTAGCCACAAGCACACTGCATATTTTTGTGTAGTCTTTCTCAACACATTCCAATTGTGATATGCCTGAGATCCACTTTAATAGCACTGCAGACATTTTTGCCAAATTTGTTGATGCTATCTCAGCAGAACACAAAAACAAAACAAAATCCTGGTATGTGATCATTATTGGCAGAATACACCTACATTAGGCCTCTCAGCCCTGGTAAAGTGGTTGGATTGGAAGGATCCCTTTATTCTTTTCTCACCTAAAATCATTTCAATTAACTGTAAACTTTGTCCCGAAACATTGGATGTTTTGCTGGGGAAAGATGCCTGGAGATGTCTTTAGTCACACAGCATACAGAATATATAGAGCGCTAACAGTTGCCACTAAAGTTACCGTGTGTCCCCTTGCTATGACTGACTTCTGAGGACTCCTGTTGGCTTTTTCCACAAACTATGCAACAGCCACATGGACCATTGCTGGTCTGACAAAGTCTATATTTTTTCCTTATGAAATTCTGCAAATTGTTAATTTTGGTCAGAGCACCTCCTACATTTTCGTTCAGACAGTCCAAAAGTACTAAAATAAAGCATATTTTGGAACTTCAATCTGCCCTATTTCCCTCAGATGTCAGGCTGATGGAACAATGCAATGGCCTATGGAACTATCAATTATTTAAATTATTAGGGAGCAGGTGATGCCCTAATTGGAACATCATCTCACCCAGGTTCTCATCCCCCTGAATCTTGCTCAACCGGATTTCACACACAGCATGGTAATTATACCAAACCTTCCACACTGCCTCTACTGATGGTTTTGGGTAGCATAATTTTATTTAAAGCAGATGGACATTATGTATCAATAGTCACATGGAAATAAGTCCTCACCTTATGTTTATAAATTCTTGATTGTAATTCTTGCTCCATATCTCACCAATATTCACTGGCCACCAAATATGAGAATTATTAGTTATGGTCTTTTTACCATAGTTAGAAAATCTCAAAAACCCAATCACTTACTGCCTGAATATTATTATTATGGGGAACTGAAAGGTCCCTGGCTGTATGCCCTAACTATATTTACCAGGAAAATGCAATGGCTACTTAGCCCTAGTTTCCCCTGATATTTTAGAGGAGGCGGAAACCATTGCTTCAGAAGTGGAAAAATTTGTGTACTATTACAGGCAAAAAATGAATTGCATATGGTAGATTGCTAAGAGCCAAGTATATGATGCATGGCATTTTTGGTCAAAAGGTGACGCCAGCTAGCCATTAAGATGATATGATTATGTTAAGATTTGCATTCATATGGATATTGGACTCCTGCTGTTCACCAAATAATGGTACAGCAGCAGTAGTTACCCCTGATCAAACTTTTACATTTTTAGTACCCAAACAATCAGCTCAAAACGTAGAGCTTAATGCAGTATTACAAGCTTTTATGATGTTTAAAGATTCTGTATTTAATTTATTTTCTGATAGTCAGTATATAGTTAATGCTATAGTATCCCTTGAAGATGCTGGTAGGATTTCCCCTTCCTCTACTGTTTTCTCTTTGCTTTCCACTATACAAAGTCTAATCTGGGACAGAAAAGGTCCATTCTTTATAGGACATATCAGGGCACATACAGGATTGCCTGGAGCCCTTAGTTTGGGCAATGAGTTAGCAGATAAATCTACACATGACATACATATTTTCTCCACAATAGAAGAAGCTATAAATTTTCATAAAAGGTTCCATGTCAATGCTAATACTTTACAAAAGCGTTTTAAAATAACTAAAGAACAAGCCCGACATATAATAAAACAATGTCAAAATTGTGTGACAGTTTTACCACAAGTTAATCTTGGAGTCAATCCTAGAGGACTGATACCTAACCATATCTGGCAGATGGATGTCACACACTTGCCAGAATTTGGAAAATTAAAATATTTGCATGTTACAGTTGATACTTCTTCCGGATTTCTGATGGGCTCCCTTCATGCCAGAGAAAAAACTAAAGATGTTATAGCTCATTGCTTACAAAATTTTGCCACTGTGGGCCTTCCAAAACAGTTAAAAACAGATAATGGTCCTGGTTATGCATCCACCTCTTTTAAACAATTTTGCTCATCATTTGGCATTACACACATAATAGGAATTCCATACAATCCACAAGGACAAGGCATAGTTGAAAGAGCTCATCAAACTATTAAAATGTACTTATTAAAACAAAAGGAGGGAATTGGAAAGGGGTATATATCCCCCAAAGATAAACTTAAAATAACCCTTTTTACTCTAAACTTTTTAAATTTGGATTCATCAGGGCTTAGTGCTGCGGAAAGACATTTGTATCCAAAAAATGTACATAAGCCTAAGGTACTTTGGAAAGATATTCTAACAGGACAATGGAAAGGTCCTGACCCAGTGATAGTCTGGAGTTGGGGCTCTGTTTGTGTTTTTCCACAGGGAGAACAGCAGCCGATTTGGATTCCAGAGAGATTAACTAAAACAATTTCTACAGACCAAAAGGAAAATGATTCGACTCAAATCCATAACAGCTGATATCCAGATCTCCAGCTTGGCTATTCTTACATCTGCGACAGTGATTAACCAGGATGCTTTTTTCAATATCTATTTTATTATTGCTTTTTCCCACATCATAAAGTTCTATTTTATTTTTGAGCTCATACAGACCTAGGTTAATGTTTTTTCTGATTAGTTTTATTTTTTGACTGTGGAGTTTTTGAACATTGCAATGGAGATTTCACCTAGGTAAAGCTACAAGGCCTTTACTATTGTCTTATGTGTTATATGTTACGTGTGCACACTTCTGTTTTGTGCTGTATGTCTGTATGTGCGTATGTCCATATATCACATATGAGGAGCGCTCATGCACATGGATCCAAAATTTTTTTTTATTATTCACGTGATTTTAATAGTTTAATTTAATTTGGGTAAACAGCTGTTGAGGATTGTTTTAATATATGAACAAATAGAAGGTTAACAGATCTGTTTGTTTACTTTCACCTTTCCTTTTCATTATATTTAATAATTCTGTTCAGGATAATGTAAATTGTTCTAAATATTGTTTTCTTAGTACCTGTTGAAATGTTACATATTTTTTTTTAGCATCATTGTCAAAATTCCTATTTTCATCCCAGTGCCGGTGAAGACAAAGATAAAACCAAACTACAACTTCTTCGAGAGTTATCACAACAAACCGTGTAAACTGATACATCAATGATTTATAACTCAACAAGTAATGCTCAATCAATGAGTCGATTTATTTTGGAAGGATATGGACATATTGATAGATTCCTCTGCTTTGAACTGCTTACAAAACTTGCCTGGACTATGTATCACTTGTATGCTTTATTTTGGGAGGATATGGACATATTGATAGATTCCTCTGCTTTGAACTGCTTACAGAACTTGCCTGGACTATGTATCACTTGTATGTTTTGTGATCTATTTGTTGATGCAGCGAATTATGGTAGTGCTAGCGTATCTTTGCTGATGTGTCACCAGTGATGCAATTTTTCCTAGGAGCCGTTAATTGACTTGTTGTCATGACATTTCTGTATCCTCCTCCCTTCTACTAGTGATGGTCTAATTTTGGGGGCCAACAGAGGTGAGGTAAAGAACCTCACCCCCCCACTGGTACATAGGCCTATCCACAAGTATGGCTATATGCTGGACCGGTAGTCAGTGATGGGTATGATCCAATTGCAGTGGTATCAACCTAAGACAGGAGGCTGACGCCTAAAAGTCAGTTTTCCGATGACGGGTAAGGACCATATGTTGAATTGGACAAACCTAACAGGCACGGTCCCTAGCCAGATTGCTTGTTACTTAAACAGAAGGGGGGAGATGCTAAGAGCTAAGTATATGATGCATGGCATTTTTGGTCGAAAGGTGACACCAGCTAGCCATTGAGATGATATGATTATGTTAAGATTTGCATTCATATGGATATTGGACTCCTGCTGTTCACCTAGGCCAGCTACGGGACTCCTGGAGAGTTCCCATTGGTTGGGGAAGTACAGTAGGAGGGAGTTCCCGGGGAGGAGCTCTCGGCGGTCCGGGAGGAGGCCGCATGGGTGAAAAAAAATCTTCCCAGGTGCCTACCGGACATTGGCGGCAGTTTCAAAAAATAATAAAGTTTGTTCCTGCTTGAGTGGCTCGTGATTTTGTGCCCAGCCAGACTGCGGCAGTAGATGTCAGCTACCTATGAATATGAGCCTATGAGACCCTATAATGAACACTTTTTACCAATATAAGGCATAAGAACCTGGATGGATGTCTCTAGATATGAAATATAAATTGGGAGAAAACACTGCATTCCCTGGACCTTGGTACTCAACCTCTTAATCTTCTGGGGATTGTATAAGTTTGGTCTTCAAAGATCAAGGCATGTAAATTATTACAATGCAAATGTTTTCTGTGGCTATGGATAACTGTATTTTTATTTGTTGTTTGGGTGGTAAAGATGCTTATTGGCTGCTGTATCAGCTACAGATATAGACTGGAGAATATTCCAACCACACCCTTTTGGCCCACAATTGCACCACCACCCCCCACATGGCGAACTGCTGGGCATTCCTTCTAAATTATCTGAGGCCAGCTTGCTACCAGGCCTGGACTATGAACAAAATGTATTTAATCTTTGTATTAAATGAATTGTATGGCATCATATCAGAGCATGAGTGATTCTAAACCAACACACAACTGAAATGAAGTAATTTGCCTGTCATTAATAGCCCCATGAATGCGATCAAACACCCCTTACATCCCAACCCCTAGTTAAATACACTCTGCTCAACTACTCCAGGTGTTCTACAATAGGACAAATATTTTCACTGCAGAAACTACACAAATGACCTTCCAACTGTATATGATTGTAGCCAAAATATTTGTCAAGTGAATAGAAACTATTGGTTCATTCACATTAGAAACAACAAAGAGTGTTGTATCTCGTAATCCTAAAGATCTACTAGAGGTAATAGAAATCTGTATTACTAGAATCCATTGTATTATCTGCATCCCTTTAGCACCACTGACAATCAGAATTCTCTTTCCAATCACCTACAGTTCTCTTTCTGATACAAAACAATGCTTTTTGACCATTGCTACACATAACCCCAATACACCTCTCATTCTTTGGCTTTTTTACCCGAACTCTAATAGCTACTTCTGCACTATAGAGATCATAGTATGCCTTTTAACTCAATCACAGTGCTGGATCTGCCACCCAATAGGAAACTTGCATATGTTCAGCTCTCATATAGAGCCCACTGTGTTATCAATGCATTCTAGAATTAACCTGGAATTTGACATCACATCCACCAGTATTGTTAAGCCTAACTTATTCTTTCAACAGAGACCACATTTACAAACATATCTTTATGATTCCAGTTTATCTAAATAAAACATTATATTGCCTAAGCCAGGCACCAATACAGCTGGGCCTAATAATAAATTTGGAGACCTATACTTTAATTAAAATCCAAATATGTATTACATACTAAGTAATAAAATCATAAAATTTTACTGTAGCTCCATAGTGAGGATCTCCATTATTTACATTTTGTGTTGCCTATAAATAACTAAGGACCAAACGGCCTCTTGATTTCCCAGTACCTATACATACCTAACTAGAACCTTGCCTTTCCTAAGCTACAGGTCAAATGAGCCCCTCTTATTCTTATCCTCTTGGAAATTACCCTTGTTTCTCAAGACTTGGCACAAGCTTAACTGGACCAGTGCACAAAAGCGAACTCCTAGAGGCCAACAAACAGCTGTCTCAACATGTATAAAACCTTTCCAGAGCATTAAGCCTTATGCATCAAGGAACTATCTACCCAAGTAAAAATAGATGATAGATGGTTTTAAGATTAGTTATTGACAAAAGAGGAATATGTCTGCACTATACAGAGCTTTTCTTACCTCATGTGTATCAACAGTTTAGGTGAGGCTTAAATTCATCCACCACATAAAATAGCTCTAGATATAAAGGTCTTTAATAATATCACCAACATTCTTCAGTCAATACCCCAAATCTTAGAGACCCCTGATGTTTTTCTACTTATGACCCTTGATATTTGTACATGGTTCTCCATCAGTGTCTAGAGTGGTAGGTTACCCAAGGATTCCCAGATCATTTTGTGTTTCATAACCACTTTCATAATAATTGTTCTTTTAAAGTGCTTAATTTTCTAATTAAAATATATTATTTCCCTACCCTAAAATTCTGAACAGGGTTAGGGTTTGTGTTTATGACCATTCTCAAGATAAGAATCTCAAGACAACATTAGAAAGAAAACTTAACATGAAAATCATAACAGAGGCCAATTTTATGAACATGATAATGAAGCTTCCTCCACCTTTATCTTTACACACAAAAAGGAAAACCTTAATTAATTAAATATTAAACAATAAGTTATTTCCCTATTGCTCCAGCTCTCTATTTTCACCTTACAAGCTAAATAAATTAGAAGATGTAAAAAAAAAAAAAAGAAATCATAACAGTACCAAATACCACAAGAAGATAAAACTAGACCAAGATTGCTGATGAATACAGATCCAAAAATACTTCACAAAATACTTGTAAAATAAACTCAACAGCACAGTAAGAGAATTGTACAATATAGCCAAGTGGGATTTATTCCTAGGAGGCCATGATAGCTCAATATAGCAAATCATTTAATGTAATGCACTATGTTAATTGTATTAATTGTAAAAAACACACACAATCATCTCAAAAGATCCAGAAAAAGCCTGAAACTGAACATCCTTTCACAATAGAAATTTCAGTGCATTAAGCATAGAAGGAATGTACCTTACCATAGTAAACGTCATATATAACAATTCCACTGAATGGTGAAAAGCTAAAAGTTTTCTTATAATATCAGAAACAGACAAGGAACTTCACTCTCACCACTTCAACATAGTTCAGGAAAATGAAGCCACAAAATTAGGCCAGAAAAATTAGGCAAGGAAAGAAATAAAAGTCATTAAAATCAGAAAGGAAGAACTGAAATTGTACCTATATAACCAAAAACCGAGAAAATATTGATGAAAGAAACTAATAAACAAGATGCAACCAAATGCAAAGACGACTTATGTACATGATTACTGTTACTGTTAAAATGTCCAGACATTTCAAAATTATCTACAGATGCAAAACAACCCCTATCAAAACCACAGTGGCAGTTTATACAGAAAAAAATAAATTCCTATAGAAAGAAAAACAATCATGGATAGCAAAGTTAATCTTCATGAAGAAGAACAATAGCAGGAGCATAACGCCTTCTGATTTTCAATTACAAACTTTGATAGTAACAAAAGACAGGCATACAGACCGATGGAACAGAAAAAGTCCAGAAATATATTAATACTTATATGGTCAGCTGATCTTAAACAAGAGGAAACAACCAAGTGTATGTTGTGAAAATATGTTTGCAAACCACATATGTATTATAAGGGGTTAATGTTCAATATATAAACAAATTCTATAGCTGCACAGTTAAAAAAAAGAAAACACTAATAATTTAAAACTAGGTTGGGGATTTTGAGAAATATTTTTCCAAAAGAGACATACCTAATACTCAATATATACATAAAAAATATTCAGTATCACAAATCATGAGGTAAACGTAAACCTAAACCAAAACCACAGTGAAACATTTCCTCACACCTGTCAGGATGGTTATTATATGAAAAAATAAAAAATAAACCAGTGTTGGCAAAGATGTGTAGCAATTGAAATCCGTATATATTCCTGATGGAAATGAAAAATGGGAAGATATTATGAAAAAGTGTACAGAGCTTTCTATAAATATTAAGAATAGAATTACTGTACGATCCAGCAATATCACTTCTGGGAATTTATCCAAATGATTAAAATCAGGATGTCAAAGGGATATTAGTAACCCTAAGTTCATTGTAGCACTATTGAGAATTAGCCAAGTTGAGGTAATGACATAGATATCTACTAAATATCTATCCACACATGAATGGATAGAGAAAGTCTCTCTCTCTCTCTCTCTCTCTCTCTCTCTCTCTCACACACACACACACACACACACACCTCATATTAGCAATATCCTGGGCATAGAGCAAATAGATGGGATATTGGATCCCTCATGCTGTTGGAAAAGTGCCATACTAGCTCTGGACTTGCTTCCTCTGAACCTCTTTTACCCCCAAATAATTCACTTTTAACTTGTGTAGGCTAATGTTTTTATTTTGCTTTCAGCTAATAAAGTTCACACTTACAACATACCAAAGTAGAAGGCTGGTGCAATGGAAACTTAATTTACTGAAAAAATGCTACATAATGTGAGATACTGCTTGGATAATTCAAGCATTACTAATACGTGTGGTTAATGATGAAGATATTTTCATGATTATTTGGAAAGTAGGAAATTGAAAAGACATAGTTTGATTCAAAACAGTTCAGAGACATTTGACAAGTGTCCTTACTTGGAGGATAATGGATAATGAAATCATGTATTGAAAGCTCTGTTTACCAGTTTGTAGTTATCCTATTTTTTTAAAATACACATGTTAATTATTGTTACTGGAATCTTTAATTTTTATGTAAGTTTTACTGATAATTTTCTTACCTAAAATATTTTACATAGAAATAATTTTATTTAGAAACTGCTTTTACTGGCACCTGTAGCATTTGTGTTTTGTCTAAACCTCAGACCCTGAATTAAATCTAATTCACTTAATTGTTTGCAAACAATGCAGCAGTTCTCTATGAATCCAAAATTAAAGTGATTTAGATATCCTGAAAATATAGCATAAGTCCACTAAAAAGCTTTTATTAAAACAGATGCCAGGATAGAAGTCTATTCATATGTTGTCACATAATTTTGATTTGCTACCTTCCATTTGAGTTTCAGATTTTGCATACATAAAGCAGAATCTTTAAGTACTGTACATAGAAAATCCTAGTAGAATATTTGGAAGGCAGTACAAACTCATCAAAGATGATTGAGCTGGAGAAAACTGCCTAGATGTTGGTTTTCCACAGATGTACTGAGAATCATTAGTAGGAGGTTATGATGAGCTCAGAAACATTTCAACTTTTCAAAATATAAACATCACCAGTAATGGCATGCAAATTACAGTAATGGTGGTAAAAAGTTTTAGCACCATCATAATATTCCATTTTAAAGTGAAAACATCTGTGAAATACAGTAATTCATTATCATCAACTGACTTTGCAGAGAGTTTTCTTTTTCCACAGGAACATCTATTTTGTAACAAGAAAGAGTCTAAAAGGCAAATAAAATTAACAATATCATAGCCTATGTTCGATACTTCAGAGTTGTAACCATTTCATTTGCTTCTTCCATTTCCCTTGTATTTGTCACAGAAGAAAAAAAAATCATACGCCAATTCTATATTGGTCTTTAAAGGAAAGGGACTAGAGTCATCTCAGTTTACTTTTACCCTTGGAAAATTAGAATTCCCTTGCTTTGGTAAAAACAGCATTTGTGGACTTATAGCTTTCAAATCAATTCACCAGAATTATGGCTTTTATTTCAAAGTTGATATAAAACCATATTATAAGAAGGAGAGTAAAAAGGTTCATAAGACATTATCTCCCTTGTGTGTCCTTCCAGGTCTATGTCTATAGGAGAATTCTTAAATAGTCTGAGTCTTAAATATCTAGCACTTTCTAATTTTGAAATGACATGACAATATTGACAAAAATTATTGGTTAAATAAACGATACGTTTTTGTTTATAATTATTTTATATAATAACAATCAGGTTTTGATATAGAAATATGTAATGAAAAATTTAGCACTTTATCTTCTTTCAATTTTTTAAAGATTTTTTTTAGTACACACAATAACTTTATTTTATATATTTATTTTTATGTGGTGCTGAGGATCAAATCCAGTACCTCACACATACTAGGCAAGTGCTCTACCACTAAGCCACAAACCCAGCCCCATTTTGTCTTATTTCTGATAACCAAAAGAGGGACCTATTTTGAGTGTCTGGCTATGCTCTGCCTGCTGGAACACCATTATGAGAAATGTGTTTTCCTCCTGCATCCCATGAAGAGGCAACACAAAGGTGATCCTAAAAAGACTGTGACTGAGAAGTTGTTGTATATGCATTGTTTCTTTTTTTCTCCACAAACTGCAGTTTTATTGCATATATGTTTCCCTTCCAAAGTTTTGGTAAACTTTTAAAAACAATAAGTAATTGTGTTACTATACATTGTGATAGTGTAGTACATTTCTTGAGCCTGCTGCAAAAGTGAAATATGTTATGTTGTAGTTTATTTTTCCTTGAATCTCAACAAAACATTTTCTCAAACACCCTGTGTAATGAATTATATTTTCATAACTCCAAGGAATATAGTGTTTATTTTTTGAGAAGACTAGAGGTAGAAGTGACAATTTGGAAACACAGTGATAGAAAGAGTCATCCCTGCATGAGAAGCAGAGACAGTACTCCTTCCAGGAGCACAAGCATTTCACCTTCCTGTCTGTCATCTCTAATCTTCTGGGAAGGCTGCCACAAGAACACTTTCATCAGGGTTTAAGTAGCAGGAAGACCCTATTACTCCCACTCTTAAGCATAAAGACAACACCAATAAAACAAATTTTAAATTCTTGAATTCATTTTACTCCTTACACTGATGTATTTGTTAACATTATACTATGGAGAATACATTTTTTCAAAAGACTTCATTGCAATCTCATCTCTCCAAAATACTTAGAGATCATTTTGGAATGGCTGACAGTATAATATTCCTGAATTTCTTCCTTATAAATGCACACCAAAGAAGGTTTCATATCTCCTAAGATGTGATAGATTACATTTAGTCATGTGGCATGCTCATAATATTGTGTATTTTTAAATCCCTAAACAAAATTTAGAAAGCTATTACTTAACAAACTGGAATTGGAAAATTTCTTCAAGGATTTATTTTTTTTTCAAATAGCTAGTTTTGTGTATACTTTTAGGTGTAAAATAATTATTTAGAATGAAAACAGATTATTTTAAATCCATACAAAGCATTTTGAAAAGATATACCTTTATTACATCCTTCAACATGTTAAAAACCACTTAGTACTGCAAATCACAAATAAAAGTTTTCCATTTTATTGGATGTTATTAATTTTTTTTTTTTTTTTTTTTTTTTTTTTTTTTTTTTTTAATTTTTTTTTATTGGTTGTTCAAAACATTATAAAGCTCTTCACATATCATATTTCATACATTAGATTCAAGTTGGTTATGAACTCCCAATTTTACCCCAAATACAGATTGCAGAATCACATCGGTTACACATCCACATTTTTACATAATGCCATATTAGTAACTGTTGTATTCTGCTACCTTTCCTATCCTCTACCATCCCCCCTCCCTCCCCTCCCATCTTCTCTCTCTGCCCCATCCACTGTAATTCATATCTCTCCTTGTTTATTTTCCCATTCCCCTCACAACCTCTTATATGTAATTTTGTATAACAATGAGGGTCTCCCTCCATTACCATGCAATTTCCCTTTTCTCTCCCTTTCCATCCCACCTCATGTATCTGTTTAATGTTAATCTTTTCTTCCTGCTCTTCCTCCCTGCTCTGTTCTTAGTTGCTCTCATTATATCAAAGAAGACATTTGGTATTTGTTTTTTAGGGATTGGCTAGCTTCACTAAGCATAATCTGCTCTAGTGCCATCCATTTCCCTGCAAATTCTATGATTTTGTCATTTTTTAGTGCTGCGTAATACTCCATGGTGTATAAATGCCACATTTTTTTTATCCATTCATCTATTGAAGGGCATCTGGGTTGGTTCCACAGTCTAGCAATTGTGAATTGTGCTGCTATGAACATCGATGTAGCAGTATCCCTGTAGTATGCTCTTTTAAGGTCTTCAGGGAAAAGTCCAAGAAGGGCAATAGCTGGGTCAAATGGTGGTTCCATTCCCAGCTTTCCCAGGAGTCTCCATACTGTTTTCCAGATTGGCCGCACCAGTTTGCAGTCCCACCAGCAATGTACAAGAGTACCCTTTTCCCCACATCCTCTCCAGCACTTGTTGTTGTTTGTCTTCATAATGGCTGCCAATCTTACTGGAGTGAGATGGTATCTTAGGGTGGTTTTGATTTGCATTTCTCTGACTGCTAGAGATGGTGAGCATTTTTTCATGTACTTGTTGATTGATTGTATGTCCTCCTCTGAGAAGTGTCTGTTCAGGTCCTTGGCCCATTTGTTGATTGGGTTATTTGTTTTCTTATTGTTTAATTTTTTGAGTTCTTTGTATACTCTGGATATTAGGGCTCTATCTGAAGTGTGAGGAGTAAAAATTTGTTCCCATGATGTAGGCTCCCTATTTACCTCTTTTATTGTTTCTCTTGCTGAGAGAAAACTTTTCAGTTTAAGTAAGTCCCATTTGTTGATTTTTGTTATCAACTTTTGTGCTATGGGTGTCCTATTAAGGAATTTGGAGCCCGACCCTACAATATGTAGATCGGAGCCAACTTTTTCTTCTATCAGACGCAGAGTCTCTGATTTGATATCTAGCTCCTTGATCCACTTTGAGTTAACTTTTGTGCATGGCGAGAGGAGGGGATTCAGTTTCATTTTGTTGCATATGGATTTCCAGTTTTCCCAGCACCATTTGTTGAAGATGCTATCCTCCCTCCATTGCATGCTTTTAGCTCCTTTATCAAATATAAGATAGTTGTAGCTTTGTGGATTAGTCTCTGTGTCCTCTATTCTGTACCATTGGTCCACCCTCCTGTTTTGGTACCAGTACCATGCTGTTTTTGTTACTATTGCTCTGTAATATAGTTTTAAGTCTGGTATCGCTATACCGCCTGATTCACACTTCCTGCTTAGAATTGCTTTTGCTATTCTGGGTCTTTTATTTTTCCATATGAATTTCATGATTGCTTTATCCATTTCTACAAGAAATGCCGTTGGGATTTTGATTGGCATTGCATTAAACCTATAGAGAACTTTTGGTAATATCGCCATTTTGATGATGTTAGTTCTGCCTATCCATGAACAGGGTATATTTTTCCATCTTCTAAGATCTTCTTCTACTTCTCTTTTTAGGGTTTTGTAGTTTTCATTATATAAATCTTTCACCTCTCTTGTTAGGTTGATTCCCAAGTATTTTATTTTTTTTGAGGATATTGTGAATGGAGTGTTTTTCCTCATTTCCGTTTCAGAAGTTTTGTCGCTGATATACAGAAATGCCTTTGATTTATGCGTGTTGATTTTATATCCTGCCACTTTGCTGAATTCATTTATTAGTTCTAGTAGTTTTTTTGTAGACCCTTTTGGGTCTTCTAGGTATAGAATCATGTCATCTGCAAATAGTGATAATTTAAGTTCTTCCTTTCCTATTTTTATGCCTTTAATTTCTTTCGTCTGTCTAATTGCTCTGGCCAGTGTTTCGAGAACTATATTGAATAGAAGTGGTGATAGAGGGCATCCCTGTCTTGTTCCAGATTTTAGGGGGAATGCCTTCAATTTTTCTCCATTGAGAATGATGCTAGCCTGAGGCTTAGCATAGATAGCTTTTACAATGTCGAGGTAAGTTCCTGTTATCCCTAGTTTTTCTAATGTTTTGAACATAAAGGGATGCTGTACTTTGTCGAATGCTTTTTCTGCGTCTATTGAGATGATCATATGGTTCTTATTTTTAAGTCTATTGATGTGGTGAATAACATTTATTGATTTCCGTATATTGAACCATCCTTGCATCCCAGGGATGAATCCTACTTGATCATGGTGCACAATTTTTTTGATGTGCCTTTGTATCCGGTTCGCCAGAATTTTATTGAGGATTTTTGCATCTATGTTCATCAGAGATATTGGTCTGTAGTTTTCTTTCTTTGAGGTGTCTTTGTCTGGTTTCGGAATCAGGGTGATGTTGGCCTCATAGAATGAATTTGGCAGAGCTCCTTCTTTTTCTATTTCCTGAAATAACTTGAAAAGTATTGGTATTAATTCTTCCTTAAAGGTTTTGTAAAACTCCGCTGTATACCCATCCGGTCCTGGGCTTTTCTTGGTTGGAAGTCTTTTGATTGCTTCTTCTATTTCATCTATTGTTATTGGTCTGTTTAAGTTGTGAGTATCCTCCTGACTCAGTCTGGGCAAATCATATGACTTAAGGAATTTATCAATGTCTTCACTATCTTCTATTTTATTGGAATATAGGTTTTCAAAATAATTTCTAATTGTCTTCTGTATTTCTGTAGTGTCTGTTGTGATATTGCCTTTTTCATCCCGTATGTTAGTGATTTGAGTTCTCTCTCTTCTTCTCTTCGTTAGCATGGCTAAGGGTCTGTCGATCTTATTTATTTTTTCAAAGAACCAACTTTTAGTTTTGTTAATTTTTTCAATAGTTTCTTTTGTTTCAATTTCATTGATTTCCGCTCTGATTTTAATTATTTCTTGCCTTCTGCTACATTTGCTGTTGTTTTGCTCTTCCTTTTCTAGGGCTTTGAGATGAAGTGTGAGCTCATTTATTTGTTGGTTTTTCCTTTTTTTGAGGAATGACCTCCAAGCGATGAATTTCCCTCTTAAAACTGCTTTCATTGTGTCCCATAGATTCCGATATGTTGTGTCTGTATTTTCATTTATCTCTAAGAATTTTTTGATTTCTTCCTTTATGTCTTCTGTAACCCATTGATCATTCAGTAACATATTGTTCATTTTCCATGTGATGTAGGATTTTTCCTTCCGTCTTTTATCATTGATTTCCAGTTTCATTCCATTATGATCAGATAAAATGCATGGTATTATCTCCACCCCTGTATATTTACTGAGGGTTGCCCTATGGCATAATATATGGTCTATTTTTGAGGAGGATCCATGTGCTGCTGAGAAAAAAGTATATCCACTTGATGATGGTTGATATATTCTATATATGTCAGTTAAGTCTAGGTTGTTGATTGTGATATTGAGTTCTATAGTTTCTTTATTCAGCTTTTGTTTGGAGGATCTGTCCAATTGTGAGAGAGGTGTGTTGAAGTCACCCATAATTATTGTGTTGTGGTCTATTTGATTCTTGAACTTGAGGAGAATTTGTTTTATGAACGTCGCAGCACCATTATTTGGTGCATAAATATTGATAATTGTTATGTCTTGTTGGTAAATGGTTCCTTTTAACAGTATATAATGTCCTTCCTTATCCCTTTTGATTAATTTAGTCTTGAAGTCAATTTTATTCGATATGAGGATGGCCACCCCTGCTTGCTTACGAGGACCGTGTGCATGGTATATTTTTTCCCAACCTTTCACCTTCAGCCTGTGTATGTCTTTTCCAATCAGATGTGTCTCCTGGAGGCAGCATATTGTTGGATTTGTTTTTTTAATCCATGTTACCAGCCTATGTCGCTTTATTGGAGAGTTTAAGCCATTAATGTTTAGAGTTACTATTGATATATGGTTTGTACTTCCAGCCATGTTTGATTATTTATCTTCTTTTTTTTTTTTTTTTTTATTTTGGTTTTTTTCTCCATGGTTAGCTTTCCCCCCCCCCTCTGTCTTTATAGAGGCACTTCCCACTGATGGTTTTGGTTATTGTTTTTCATTTCTTCCTCGTGTAGTGTTTTGCTCAAGATGCTTTGCAATGCTGGTTTTCTGGCTGCAAATTCTTTTAGCTTTTGTTTATCATGAAAGATTTTTATTTCGTTATCGTACCTGAAGCTTAATTTTGCTGGATACAGAATTCTTGGTTGGCATCCATTGTCTTTCAGTGTTTGAAATACGTTGTTCCAGGATCTTCTCGCTTTCAGCGTCTGTGATGAAAAATCTGTTGTTAACCTTATTGGTTTACCCCTGAATGTAATCTGCCTCCTTTCTCTTGTAGCTTTTAGTATTTTCTCTTTGTTCTGTATATTGGATATCTTCATAACAATGTGTCTTGGCGTTGGTCTACTGTGATTTTGTGTGCTCGGTGTCCTGTATGCATCTACAATTTGTATATCCATTTCCTTTTTTATTTCTGGAAAGTTTTCTGTAATTATTTCTTTCAGCAGGTTACTCATTCCCTTGGTTTGAATCTCTGTACCTTCTTCTATCCCGATGACTCGTAGGTTTGGTTTCTTTATGTTATCCCATATCTCTTGGATGTTTTTCTCGTGGTTTTTAACCAGCCTTTCTGAGTTGGCTAGGCTCTTTTCAAGATGATATATTTTGTCTTCATTATCTGATGTTCTGGCTTCTACTTGCTCCACTCTGTTAGTGATACTCTCAATTGAGTTTTTAATTTGGTTTATCGTTTCCTTCATTTCTAGAATTATTGTTTGGTTTTTTTTAATAATCTCAATCTCCTGATAAAGATGCTTAACTTCTTCTTTTATCTGTCTATGTAATTCATTTTCAAAGTGTTCTTTCACTGTTTGGATTTGCTGTCTCGTATCCTCTTTAAGGTTCCATTCCATCTGTCTAAGGTGTTCCTTGAGTTCTTTATATGACCATTTTTCTGCTGACTCTAGGTCCTCCTGAATATTTAGGCTGTCCTTCATTGTTTGTACTCCTTTTCTTCCTTGCTTTTTTATGCTGCTCATGTTACTTCTTGTTCTGTTTGACTGCTGAGTTTCTGTTTACTCTTATAGATTTATTTGATGCTTGAGAGGAAAGATATTAGAAGGGAAGGGAAGAAGTCACTAAAGAGAATGAGAGTAGGCAGGTAGAATTCAAGGAAGGGGGAATAAGAAGATTGAAAAGAAATGAAAAGACAAAAGAAACAAGAATAATAAAGATTAGATAATAAAGAAAGAAAGAAAAGACGGAAAAAAAAATTTTAACAAAAATAATAGTGATAATAAAAAATGAAAATTAAAATTAAAAAAAAATAATAATAAAATAAAAAAAATTTAAAAAAATAGAAACATTGAAAAAAAATTAAAGAACAACAACAAATAAAAATTGAAAATGAAAGAAAAAAAAAAAGAAAAGAAAAAAAAAATGATAATAATAATAATAATAAATGCAGTCCTAGAGTTCTATTAATTTCTCTTCCAGTAGGTGGAGCTGTGCCCACTGGGCCAAGCTTCTCCTCTCAATAGGTGGGAACCATTCACTGTGCAGCAGCTCTTTCTCCTAGACTGGGCCGGTCTCCAATCCTGAGTGTCTAGGGCCTTGTCTTGTGTTTCCTCAAGCCAGGCCGTGCTCACCTGTGGCGCTCACCACAATACTGGCTACACGCCAGGTCTGCTGCTCCTGGGAGCCCTGTTTTCATGAACACCTGGGCTCACTCTCCCTGTTTGCCTCCCTCAGACCCTAAGTTTGTAGAGCTTGGGGCTGAGATCCCCCAGCGAATTTGCTTGCCCTCCTGTAGCCACGCCCCCGGTAGCTGGTGCAAGAGACCTCAGTTGTCAGCACTGGTGGGAGCGGTAGCCGGGAGTTCCGCGCCGCGAGTCCTGCGCCACTCCTGGTTCCCTCGGTCTGGTTATTGCGTTCACAGGAGAGCTGGGAGTGGCCCTTAAGGTTTCCCCGCTGTGTGGAGAGAGATGGCTAGGGGATTACACACCTGTCGCGCTGGTTTCACTGCAGTTATCTCCTCCGCCCATGATGCCATTTCTCTGCCATGGTGATATCCCATGCAAATGGTGACCGTTTGTTCCCTTTGCCGGATGACCAATGCAACGGGTGGGTCCTGACTGTCTCTCCCAATCCCCGTTTCAGTCCTGTGGCCACTGCCTATGAAGGCTCGGTTGGCTTTTACCTCTGTAAGTTCCTAAGGGCCGGCCAATTATTTCAGCGGGATCGTTAGTGCTGAGTCACACGAAGCAGGCGAACCGGAGCTTAATTGCCTCCGATTCGGGCTCTGTGTGTGTGTTCTGAGGGGCCCAGCCTGTACACCCCAGATCCACGTCAGCTCAGCATTGCCTAGTGATCCTGAGCAAACAGCATTTAGACAGTTTACGGCTCCCTATGCCCTCACAGTTGAAGATGTCAGAGACTTGATCTCTCTGCGCCTGCCACCATGTTACATCTCCTCAGTAATATTCATGTTGCCCTTACAGCTTCCTGGTATAAGCAAGTTCTTGGGATTATACAAACTGCTGCTTCTGTTTCCAGTCCAGATTTCTAGAAATGAAACTCTGGGCCGCGCTGACGAGCGTCCGCGCTTGTCTGCGACCGTAGCAGAGCCGCCCTGGCAAGCGTCCGCGCTTGTCTGCGCCCGTAGCAGAGCCGCCCTGGCCTCCGCAGCTCTTCAGCCCGGTGCCAGGCCCCAGGGGCCCAAGCGGCTGCCGCCGCGGCTCTCCGTCCCCCTCCTCCGGAGCACGGGTCCCCTGGCAGGGGGGTGCAGAACGACCCCAGAGCAGGCTCTGCCCGAAGGTGCAGCGGCGAACAGGCCACAGAGACGCTCGAGGCTGCAGTCCAGCCTTCGGAGGACAGGGCTCGGCACGCAGCCCAGCTGCAACCTCTAGGTGCGGCTGCCGGACAGTGTATACGGAGCCATCAAGACAGCAAGCAGAAAGCAAATGGCGGCTCCCGCAGAGTGGATTTTCGGCACAGAAACCACAGCCCCGCCAGCAATCCCAATCCACAAACTCTCCCTGTATAAAAAATATTCAAAAAAAAAGAAAAAAAAAAGGCGGGGCGCACTGAGCTTTCTTTGCCTCGGGTACTTACAATCCACTGCTGATTGCACATTCAGCTTCTCCGCCCGGAGCGAAGCGAAAGAGGAAGCAGATGGGAGCAAAGCGCCCGCGGCTCTGAGCAGCCAAGCGTCTCTTTTTCGATTTCTTTGTTCTTCCTGCTCCTTGGCAAAGTGGTCCACTACAGATTAACGGTGAAAGGAGCTTTAACAGACTGTGCGAAATCTCTATTAAAGCCGCTGCTTTGAGCACCACGCTCAGCACTTCAGCAACCCCCGTACGCAGCGGCCATCTTCCTCCGCATTTTTGGATGTTATTAATTTTTTTTTGTAGTGCTGGAGATTGAACCCAGGGCCTTGTGCATTCAAGCCAAGCACTCTACCATCTTAATTATATCTCCAGCCTGTTATTAATTTTTAAAAATTATTTTGTTGTTTGTCATCCAGAAGTAATGTATTAAAAGACTAATGCAGTTTCTAGAAATACATACATTTGCAATATCCCTTATGGTCCTGTACCCCAAATTAATTTTGAGAGAATATAAGTAAACTAAAATATTAAGAAAACTGTCTACATGGGATCTGTATTTTTTTAATTATGGCTAGCTTGCTTTAAACAAATTATAGTGAAAATGTGTTAATTAAAAATATTTATTTAATGTAAATAAAAGTGATAAAACACTAATACAATATGACATAATATTTAATTTTTAATAATTTTAATTTTGTGTTGTCTTTCTGATTTGTCTTGGGAGATGAATTTGCAATTACATTTTATACATTTCTAAATAATCCACTTATTAGAAAATGAAGGTTTGGATACAACTTTTGTTTCCATCTATGCATGACTAATTGCTATAGGAATTAGTTTCTCTGTATGAACAAATAGCAAGCTAGATAAAGTCTATCAAACAAAGCTTTTCCAATTTTAGACAACAGAAACTACATAAAAATGATAGCTGAGAGAAGGAAACAAAGTAGATGCTTTGTAGGTTATTATCTGGAGGAAGATTCCAGGCCATAGTGCAGGTAAGAACTGAATACAGCCATCAGACTCACCAGAATCGAGCTGGAAGAGATCAGAAAATTCAAGATTACTGAGAATTTGCAGGGTAAAATAATAAAAAGAACAGTGCTACATAGAAAGTGAGAGGTCCAGAAAACTTCCAGAAATTTTTACTAAAGATACAGGCTTGGCACTGATGGTCCCATGTGAGAGAGGGCACATTTCACATCAGGAAGCAGTAAGTAGGGTGAACATTTTTGAGGGATGGGAATAATTTGTGTTTCTAACATGAAGAGAACTTGAAATACCTAAAGCACCTGGTAGAGTCTTCATCCATTTGCTTTAGAGAGAAGTAAAATTAGCTCCAAATAAGGCTTCTCTAGAGCCATTATTTCAAACAATGGGCAAACCGTTTAAAAACATATTCAAACAAAGCTCAGTATTCATTAAAGTGTCATGACAAAATCCTACAGCCAATAGTGAAAAATTACAAGAATAGACACCAATTTAAAAATTGCCAGTATGTAAACAAGTAGCGATCTAAAAGACATTAAGAGTAAAACTCATAGCAAAAAATAGAAATAACCTAGAAATGGTGAGATCATGGAAAGTTAAGGGAAGATCAAGAAGCAAATATAATAAATTTTATAAAAATATCACAGATACAAAGGAATTATAAAAATGTCAATGGAGCTTCTGGAGATGACATAGATATTATCTAAAATAAAAATGCATATATAAGAAAATTAAACACTAAAGAAAAAATACTCAGAGACAGAGCAATAGAATTTTTGCAAAGTAAAGCATGATGAGAAAAAGATTAAGTTCAAATGACTAAAACTTCCATAACTGGTGGAATATTAAACAGTAAAGTATAACATAATTAGAATAATAGATGGGAAAAATACCAAACTACTTATCAAAATCATGGCTAGAAATTTTAAAATATGTTGAAAGCTATATTGCAAGTAGAGGGAAGATTTAAAGAAAACCACACAAAGTTGTAAAACAGACTATCATGTAAAATAAAGCAGCTGAAAATCAGATAAATAAGCAATTTAAAAAATGGCCAGAGGGAGTAAGAATAAATGGTACAAAAATGCAAAGTATGGGTAAATATAATAAGTATATTTATTTTAAAATATTTTACAGATAATTGACTAAATAATAATAAACTCTAGAGTTTATGATGTAGTTATATATTATTATCAATTTAATACTTAAATATATTTTATACATATCATGAATATGCATTAAAAACTATTACAAAGTGCTATGAGGGATAATGTAAATTTATACATGAAGTTATGAGTACATATTGAAAAGTTACATGTGAGCACTGTGAAGCCTAAAACATTGATAAAATAAAATAAAACAAAACTTGAAATGTATGAAGAAAAATCTGACAGAACTGTCAGGAAAAGTAGATCAAATGCAAGTGCAGTGTACTCTTTTATAATATTTAATTTAATATTAAGAATATTTTAATTTTTAAATTCAACTTAATATGCTTACTTTAATTTTAAAATTTATAATAAGAAAATAATACTTCCCTATTAGTCATTAGCATAACAGTCAGAAAAAACTCAGGTTATAAAAGAGTTATAAAATAGTGATTTTTAATTTGACTTCCTTGACATTTAAGATACTTGTTCTATATCTTACTTGACATTCTTCTTCATGCATATGTGGAAGTATCAACAAAATGAACCATATTCTGGGTCATAAAATAAGCCTCAATGTGTTTTAAATATTTGAAAGAGGACTCTTTCTGATCACAATGGAATTAAACTATAAATTAATACTGAAATGTTATCTGAAAAATCCCCTTAATTTTTACAATTAAAAGAGGCATTGGTAAGTGGTCACATAAGTGAGAAAAGACCTCACAAAAGAATTTTGATATACAATTATATCAATTAACATTTTAAATCATATAAAATTTTGCAAAACACAACTAAAGCATTGCTCAAAATGATAAAAAATATAGCTATAATATTAACTGCTATCAACAAAGAAAAAAAGAACAAAGAGCAAGAAATCAAGAGATTTGGTTACCACCAAATATTAAAATATATGAGTCCTTTGGGATACAAATAAAGGGTTTATTAAATAAATAAAGGGAAGGAAAAATAAGTCTTCCTTAGATAATTTTAAAAATATGTAGATACTTACCTCTCCAGGAGATGAAATACTCATGTCTATCCACACCATCACCTTGAATATAGACTGAACTTAAGGGATTCACTTTAAACAATGAAGAATAGGAAGGGAAAAATAATCCCTTGGGAGTTAATGGACCAGACATACTTAACACTACCTTCACTGAATAATAGGTTGAAATCAGTTACCATACCAGGCTTATGTTTTTGTTTCCTCAATATGATGTGATGAGAAGAGTGCTTTATCTCTGTGATCTTCTTCTCCAAAACTGTAACCCCTGGTTAGAGATGAAAATAATCATCAGAGAAAACCAAATTGAATTAAATTTTACAAAATAGCTGGCCAAACTATCTTTAAAACATTAATGACTATGAAAACAACAAAAGTTGAAGAAATAGTTACAGTCTAGAGGAGACTAAGGAGAAAATACAATATGCTATCTTGGTCAGGGTACTACAATAGAGATGGTGTTATTTGTGAAACACCTGCTCCAAATATTCAGAATTAATGGTAATAAACCAATCTCATACTCAGTTTTGACAAATTGCACTATGATAATATAAAATCTTAACATTAAGCAAAACTTAATGAAAAAATATAATTAAATACAAGTACTGCTTTTGTAACTTTTGTGTAAATCTAAAAACTAGAAAAGTTATAAAAAGTATTTTTTTAAAATTTTTAAAATTTGTTTAAATTACCTATGCATAAAAGTAGAATGTATTTATGCACTTTGGTATATCATTCATAGATGGGGTATAATTTCAAATTTTTATTATTGTACATGTTGTAGAATCATGCTGATCATGTAGTCATATATATAAATAAAGTAATAATGTCTGTTTTATTCTACTGTTCTTCTTATCCCCATATCCCCTTCCTTCCCTTCCTTTCACTCTCCTCTTTGGAACCACTTAGTCAAACAGACTCATGTAAATGCATGGCTGCTGTGGTGTCAGTTGTGGGATAAAGAGCTGAACTAAGTGTCTGCAGAATATTTTTAACTATTCTGTAAGCTCTCTATTATTTCTTCTACTGTGCAAAAGATTTTTAATTTGATGACACCCCATTTATTGATTCTTGATTTTATTTTATTTTTTTTACTGAGCTTTAGGAGTCAAATTGAGGAAGTTTAGTTGCTGCCTACACCTATATGTTAGAGTGCTGACCCTATATTTCCTTTTAGCAGGTGCAAAGTTTCTGGTTTAATTGCTAGGTCTTTAGTCAACTCAGAGTTAAGAGTGAGAGATGGGGATCTAGTTTCATTATTCTATAAAGGGATATTCAGTTTCCCTAGTATGATTTCTTTAAATGGTTATTGTTTCTCCAGTGTGTTTTGAGGTGCCTATGTCAAGAATTACATCACTGTGTTTTTGTAGATTTTCCCCTATTATACTGTAGTTCTGGCTTTATGTAAATACAACACTGTTTTGTTTCTATAGCTCTGTAGTATAATTTGTGGTAAGGTATCATGATTCCTCCAGCACTCCTCTGATGGCTCAGAACTGCTTTGCTATTCTGGGTCTTTTATTCTTCCCTACAAATTTTAGGACTGTTTATTTTCTTGTCCTGTGAAAAATGTCATTGGTATTTAGATGGGGATTGCACTGAATACACAGATTGATTTTTGTGATCCTGAAATTTTAACAACATAAATTCTACCTATCCAAGAACATGCAGGCACATTCCATCTTCTACCATCATCTTCCGTTTCTTCATCAGTGTTCTATATTACCATTTCCAGTAACTCCCTGATATAGGATTAATATCTAGAATATATAAAGAACTCAAATAACACCAAAAAATAAGTAATCCAATCAATAAATGAGAAAAGAATTAAACAGATATTTCTCAAAATAATAAATACAAATGTCAGCAAATACATGAAAAATTGTTCAATATCATCAGCAATTGGGGAAATGAGAATCAAGACTATTCTGATATTTCATTTCACTTCAGTTGGAATGATACACGTCTAAAAAATATAAATAATAATTAATGCTAGTTAGGATGTTCCTTTACCCCGGAAAGAAACACTATTGGTGAGACAGTAAATGAGTGAGTATTAAGATTTCTCAAAAAACTAGCAATGGAACCACCATGTGACCAAGCTAAACCACCTCCAGGTATTTATCCAAAAGACCTAAAGCCAATAAACTACAGTGATACATGTATACGGATATTTATAGCAACACAATTCACAATATATGCCTGGATAAAGAAAATGTGGTTCACATAGAATGGAATTTTACTAAGCCATAAAGAAGAGCCAAATTATGTTATTTGCCGGTGAATGAATGGAACTGGAGAAGATCATAATAACTGAAGTAAATCAGACTCAGAATTTCAAAGGTTGTTATGTGTTTTCTGATATGTGGAAGCTTGAGATAAAAAAGTAATAAAGAAGAGATTTCAGGAAAATTAGAACAGAAACAAATAGGCAGAGAAAGGGGATCAAGGTGAGGGAGAAGAAGAGAGAGAGGTGGAGGAACTGGTAATGAAATGAATCAAATTATGTTATTGGCATACACAAATATACAACAAAGAATATCACTTTTGTGTATAATTATAATAAGCCCATAAACATTGAAAAAAAAATCAGTGTTTATTGCTATAATATCCAGACTAGAAGAGCTGTGCAGACAGCCACCAGGCTGGGTTGTTTTAAAGAATCCTACCTTCATGGATGAAGACATCAAAAGAAGAAGCTGGAAGTCACTAGGGAATAGAGAGCTTGGGGTGGAAATAGTCTATGTTAGGGAGATGAAAAACAACATCCCAGATATATTGTTATTAGGGATTATTTTAGTGAAGAAATGTCCAGAAAAATTGCAACAGCACCCCAAGACATAATGTGTTAGTTTTATATACTATCTATGCTTACACAGAGTCAACATCAGAACATAATTACATGTATCAAGGAAACGGTTCTTGCCTTCTTTGGCACCCTACTCATGCTTTCTGTAACCACGAAACTATTGCTTTTTATCATTCTTGTTACCACAATTTTTATAAAAAATTGAAAAAATCACACAAACTTTTAACAAGATTCAGATACCACCACTGCCCACAATATGAGCATTAAACTCTATGCTTTTTATATTCATAATAATAAAATAAATTTGACAAGCTTTGAAAAATATTGTCTTCAGTAGCCTAAGGTATAAAAATATTCTGAAAAAAATGATCAAACTTCAAAATCAAGGAAGTGACCAATTCACCTTTCAAGGCAATAAAGAAAATAACTGTGATGATTGGAAAGTAAATAGCACAACAGCCAGATGGTTGACAAACCTTCAGCCTTAGGGGCCTTACCTGCTGGCATGGATTGCACCTAATGGTGGTTGTCAGGGGAGAGCAGCCACTCTATACAGGAGTCACAGGTTTTGTTGTTTGTCATGCATTAATGAAAGAAGTGAAATTTATTAAATACTGGAGTAATGATGTAGCAATCCTGTACAAGATGAAGTCAAAGAGTGCATGGTGTCTTTTACATCAAGCAACCCTTGAATGTGGTTATGATGAAAGCTAAGTATCAGGCACTTTTTCCATAGCCATGGATTATAGAATAAAGTTCATCATAGAAACACAGAGATATATACCTACATATGAATATAAGTATACATATCCACTATAAATTTCATGTACACACAGAGATATAAGCATAGATACAGAAATAAATACAAAACTGGAAAATGCTGTATTAACATATAGTTGATATACAGATGAAACATATGGTTAGTTCTAAACATACGTATGTATTATATCAGAAAAAAACAGAAAAATGTTCTTTTGCATTTCAACTTTAATCTTAATACCAAGAAATTCTACCTAATTAAATTAGTAGCATTTTATTTTAAGTATCATGCCATTCACAATTCTTTCTGAAAATTGTTTTTCAAGGTTAAGCAATTACACAGAGATGCTATTTGTACATTATTGTTTTAGGAAGAAGTGAAAATGGTTTGTATGAACTCAGATTCAATTCATACTCTCAACACTTATATAAATTAACCAGCCATCATATATAAAATAAAGATGGTATACAAAATGAATAATTTCTTCTTCAATTAAAAAAAATCACTACTGGGCTGGAGATGTGGCTCAAGCGGTAGCGCGCTCGCCTGGCATGTGTGCGGCCCAGGTTCGATCCTCAGCACCACATACAAACAAAGATGTTGTGTCCGCCGAGAACTAAAATAAATAAATAAATATTTTTAAAAATCACTACTACACATACATTGTATTTCCAAATTATCATTAAAATCACTACTTATGTGTATTCATACACACACATTGTATTTCCAAATTATCATTTAATAAATTTGTATTGTTCTGTGACCTGTGTTTGGAAGCTTTTTATAAGAGTTGTCAATGGCCAGGAGCTATGGTACACGTCTATCATTGCAGCAGCTCAGGAGACTGAGACAGGAGGATCTCAAGTTCAAAGCCAGCCTCAGCAATGATGAGGCGCTAAGTAACTCAGTGAGATCCTGTCTCTAATATAATACAAAAATTGGGCTGGTCATGTGGCTCAGTGGTTGAGAGGCCCTGAGTTCAATCCCTGGCACCCACCCCCCAGCCAACCAAAAAAAGAAAAAAGAGTTATCAATGTTGGAAATTCTTAAATAAAACTGATTTAATTTTTTAAAAAAAAAATATGTTTCAGAAAAGGAGAACTATTGCCAAAAATTCAAGATAATTTTCTATATTATGATGAGAAATTTGTTTTGCATCACAGATCCTTTGAATAAATCTCTCATATTATTTCATACCCGCTATACAGTCATTTTAGTTCCTCACACCTTCCAAGTTCGCTTCTACATTTGAAAACATCTACAGCCCAGAGAGGCATTTTAAAATTTTTTTTTTTCATTTTAAAGTTTTTTAAAAATATATTTATAGCTGCATATTAACTGCACAACCTATTGGGTTTCATTGTGGCATATTCACACATGCATATAACATAATTTGGTAATTCCTTTATCCTACTCCCTTCCCTCCTCCTGCTTCCCTTCCTCTACCCTAATGGTCTCTTTTCTACTTTTATGAGATTATTTTTTCCTCCCTCTCTAGCTTCCACATCTGAGAGAAAACATACCATACTTATCTTTATGTTGTTGGCTTATTTCACTCAACATGATGCTCTCCAGTTCCACCCATTTTCCTGCAAAGCACATAATTTAATTCTGTTTTATGGCAGAATAAAAAGCTCTATATAAACTCTGTATATACACATTTTCTTTATCTTTTCATTCCCTGACAGACAGGAGACTGATTTCATAACTTGGGTATTGTGAATTGTGCTGAGATAAATGTGTGTGTCCCTAAAGTATGGTATAATTTTAATTCTTTTGGATAAATTCCGTAAAGTGATAAAGCTGGATCATAAGGTCATTCTACTCTTGTTTTTTTTTTTTTTTTTTTTTTTGTGTGTGTGTGTGTGTGTTGTTCAGTTTTTTTGAGGAAACTCCATGCTGATTTCCATACTGGCCATACTAATTTACATTCCCACCAACAATCACAGGAAAAAAAAAAATCAATGCCTTTATCCATCAGGGAAATGCAAATCAAAACTACATGAGGTTTCATCTCATTCCAGTCAAGATGACAATAACCCAGAATACTAATAACAATAAATGCCGACAGAATAGTTTTCTGATTTTACAACCCAAAGACAACCTCTTCCATCCTGATGTTTACTAACTCACTTTTGAATCTTATTTTGCTCTCAGAACTCTTCAGTATCTGAAAAGAACTTTTTCCTATGTTTAAAATTCACCATGGGTCTCTTCCCCTCTATACCTAAGTGGTCCTGAATGTAAACACTAGCTGCATGTAGCCATTTAAATTTAAATTAAATGAAATTAAGCCTAATAGTTCCTTCCTCTTATTAGTCATATTAAATGAAAATTTAAGTCTCTCCTGACCTGTGTACAAATATGTATGAGAGTAATTAGATAGTACAGACTATTTCTACCCTTTGAGAATTTCTAAAGGATAGGTTTGCTCTATCAAGTAAGCTTCAAGAGGTAGAGATTCTTGCTGACTTCTCCAGTGTCATATATCAAGGGCCTAGAAGTGTCCGAGGTGCACAGTAAGTAACAAATCAGTATTTGTTGAACAGATTTCTAAGTAAAAGCTATCATATTTTAACTCCCTCCATAAAAAGAAACTGAACTACTTTGAAGATGTGCAAACAGCAAAAGAGCACAGACCTATAAATGTATAAAAGTTATTTCATATTCTAGACAAACCTTTAAATTTTAGAGAACTCAATCATTTGTTCTTTTGCCCACTTTCACCTTCTTTTCTTTCCTCAAATAGACACATGTATGGAAAGAGCGCATGAGTATTTCTATTTTATACTTCCTAAAAGATATAAGAAGATGTCACATCCTTAAAAATAGAGAAAGCAGTTATGAAGAAAAATCAATTCATGATAAAGAGTAATTACATGTAAATGAAAAACATGATTGGTAAATGCAAGTCCTTGATTGAAGCAGTAAACAGTAGACTGATTAGTACAGAAAACTCAATGACTAAAGTAGAACACACTGCTTAGGACTCAAAAAGGAAAAAAAAAAGCTGAAAATTTATATACAAGTGAAGATCACATCCAAGAGATCCTATTTATATAAAAAAGGAAACAGATATACGAGACTGTAGCCACAGGTGATTAATTATAATACTAATAACCACAGAAGGAAGTCATCTAGTTATCTTGATTTGAAGGAAGATACAAATCTTCAGATAAAAATTAAATGAAGATAAACAAGGAAAAAATTGCATTTCAAAGAAAGAGATAAAACAATACACACACACACACACACTTTGGATACCTGGTATTAAACCCAGGAGTGCTTAACCATTGAGCAACATCTCCAGCCCATTTTATATTTTATTTTGAGACAAGATCTTGCTAAGTTGATCAGAGCCTTGCTAAACTGCTGAAGGTAGCTTTCAACTTGCAATCCATCTGCCTTAGCCTCCTGAGAGATAAAACAATTCCACTGTCTGTTAACATATCCAAAATGTCTTATATAAATTTATACAAAGAAATTTAAGACTCTTCTGTCATAATAAATAATTGAAGAAATTAAACAATTAAACAACATCTATCTATTCTTTCCAGTAGGAAGAATATGAAAGGGAGGGGGTGATGGTAATAATTATGGAAAAGGGATTCTATATTCACCAAGTTATATTCATTTACAATGGCTAATGTCACCTTACAAACTTAGGTGACCTTTGGTCTCCACCCAATCTGAGTGTTCCAGACTGAATTGTCCATTCTATTGAGGAAACCAAGAAGAATCAAAAATGAATGGCAATAGCATAGATTCTACTCTAATAAGAGGAATAATAAAATATGAATGGATACATATTGGGCAATGTCTCTGAATTCTAATTGTTCACAGAGTGTAAAAACAATTATTAAGATCCTTGATTGTTTTTCAAAATCAGCTTGCTAAGATACTTTTGTAACTTTCATTGATATTTCTTTGCACTAAACTTGCATATAAGGTTGGGCATCATATATAAAGAACATGTCACCTATCATAGTCAATGGGTTGTGGATGGAGTTTCAAATATTTAAGGTAAGAGCTTATACTCCCTTATCATTGTCATAATATACTACTTTCATTCATCAGCATAACTGTGTAGGAAGATACATTGTTTGATATGGAGATTGATTGGGTAATCATGAAAGAGAAAGGAAGGTAAACCAAAAACCAATCAACAAACACAACAGAGACTTCCATACCTTCTTCTTCAGCACTTAAGGAAAATGAATTATCTTCCTACAGAAACAGCCCAGAGGTAAAGTGATCCTGTCTTTCTCCTTCCCTCCCTTCTTTCCTTCCTTTCTGGCTTCTGGGGATAGAACCCTGGACTTTGCACATATTAGACAAGTGCTTTACCACTGAGCTTTAGCCCCAGCCTGAAGAGATAAATTTATGGTTGAACAATTGTACTACAAATGTAAGACCTTTCTATCTCAAAATTACCAGTAGTTTCAGGCTGGTTCCTCTTTCACTACTAAACTCCCTGCCACACCTTCAGGTTTTATTTGCTGACATTATAGAATTCAAACATCCATTGTACAAAGAGAGACTGTATCTCCCTGTATGCATCCATTTTTGTAAGTCTGGAAAACTTTTCTAGAAATATACCTCTGGACTTCCTCCTTCACCTAATTGATTGGGATAGTGTCCCTTAACAAAGGTTAAAGTAATCACTGGTAGAGGGTTGGTATTGCCAGAATGGACTTCAACTAATGAAAATTTATTTTTGAGCTGGAAATAGAGTCACTTTAGGATGGTTGCCTCTAAAATTTTGTGGTTTAATAAAGAAAGAAAGGGTAAGCCAGTGTTGAATAGTCAACTAATTGTGCTGCTATACTACGCAAACCCTAAAACTCATTTAGAAAATACATGACATCTGTAGCAAAGAGCTGCAAAGACGAATGGAATGTCCTGAAAATCTATTGTGTTGTTGCAGGGTGACTGCTGGTTCATTCTCATCTTTGCCAGTTGGGTGTTGATAAACAATAGCTAGGCTGTAGCTATTTTGGCCTTCTCTGAGTGTAACAGCATATGGCAACACCACAGGCCAAGGAGGACAGGAAATTGCTATTTATAGCCTCAAGCAGAAAGACAGGTAACAATGCCAGGAATCAGTAGGTCTCTGGAGCTGTGGTAGCCTCCATTTCTCTGACAGATGGCACCACACAGGGCAAAGTCAACCTATTGGATCTGAGAGGCTTTGCACTAGTTAGGGTCCTAGATGAATAGTCTGTTGTGAAGATAAAATGGATGGGTAGTTTAGAGAATAGATTTTATTAACTAATTTAATTCAGCAAAATAATTGCCAAATTGTTTTATAGAGAAATTGGGATGAAGGTTTTTCTTTAAACTGTAATATAAAATTACTGACTAAAATAATTTGTGTGTATATATGTACGTGTGTTATATATGTGCATGTGTGTTTACATATATATATATATTTGAATGAATACATGTATCTCCTATATGAGTCTGGAAGCAATGCAAGGTCTTGAAGTCCTTCAGAGTGTCGTCTGTAAACTCCACTGAAGTCCTCTAGCTTTAGGTCTGTTAAATAACATGCTCCAGTGTATTAAATGCTAATTCTTGGATGACTTTCATGAGCATATTTGACAGGAATATCCTTATCATTTTGTATATATAGTACAAAGGAAAAATATACTGCTTATTTAAAGACATTATAAGGATTTCTATTTCAGTTACTGTTTTTTTTTTAATTTTTGCCAAAATACTTTTTTGAAACAATATTTAATTAAATTTAGCAACATGATATAAAATAAAAGGTGTTACTAACTTAGATAACAAAAGATTAAATTTTTGGAAAGTTTCTTCAACTTCCAAACAAATTTAAGTAATCTTACACCTATCTCCCAATGTAAGGATAACATTAAAGCTTATTTTTCATGATGTAATTGTATTTTCTTGCCTAATAGCTAACAATAATAAAAGAATAATTATGAAGTTCAAAATGCTTTGGATTTTTATTCACTCTATTTTATCTATGTCTTATGCAAAACAATAAAATAGATGCTATTTTTGACCCTTTACTCAGAGTCTTTATGCAGTTTGCAATATTATCGTGAATATAAGAAATCACTTGGGAGTAATTTGACATTGTTAGTTATTACAATGAGAAAAAAACATTAGATGATTATTTTGGGTCCTTTATCTATGTTACAATAAAAGACACTTACAAGAGGAGAAATTATTGAAATCTACACGAAAAAATATTATTCTATTCAGTTTAAAAGCACTAAATAGAAGTCAGTTGCAAAAAAGATCACTCAATCAACAGGCTTTATCACTATGAGTTTATTAAAAATGGAAAAATATTTAAAATGCATCAAGAAGAATATTTAAGAGTAATAAAACAGAAATTTATCTAATGTGACACAAATAATCTTCATATGATACAGGATTGAAATATGTACATTGTATTGTATTTACTAGTACAACAATTTAGGTGTCTTATATAACAAAAATACCTTGAACTGCTCTCTATCAGGAATAAAAACAACTAAGAATATTGTAAAAAGTAAATTAAATGCTATAAATTATTATTCAGGCCATTTATCATGTTAGTTTCATACAAACTTACTTAAATTTTAGAAGACTGAATAAATATTAAATATTAATACTTGCTAGACTATTTTTTAAAATAGTCATGATCATTTAAAAAAAAATAATTTATCATAAACTGGCTACCATGAACTTTTAACTTACAAAATAATTGTTCAAATGTGATGAAATTGAGTTGTGATATATAAGCAAGAATAAGGTAGGAAAATCTTGCTAATTAATTTATGTTTATAAAAATGTGGTGCATGTAACAATATTTACCTATGGGGTTTCATATTAACAAGTTGGCATTAGAAAAAATTTCAAGCATTCTCAACATATTTTAAATTTAATGATGAGCCAACACCTATTAATTAAATGTTGCATATTCAGAACTAACATTTAAATGCAAGAACAGTATAATTTGTGGTACACAAATGATTAAAGCTTCAGCTATGCAATTCATTCACTCACTCCCTTTACTTGAAGGGCCACAAATAGTGCTCACGGAAGAAAGACATTCTGAAACCCCAGAATAATCTTCTTATAAATATGAATCTCAGATCAGAACTTTGGGAGATAGAAAGATCAGATAGACGGACATAAAGACAGATAGATACATAGATAGAAGATAGATATCAGATGAACACAAGCTAAGGGCTGCTTATGGCAGATAGGATTACTTATTGCAAACATAGCTGGCATCTAAGGTTTATGGAGAATGGCTCCCTGCAAAACGACAGGCACATTATGTAAATGTCTAAATATAAAGTGGCAATGTTTCATGACCTACATGATTCCCTCAGATGAACAAGACAACTGTTCATCTCTCTTAAAAACTTCAACCTCGTCCTAATGTGAACAGAAATAACATGGGAAATGACCTAAAAATCCCTGGACTTCTCTCTGCCTCTTGAAAGTTATTCTCACCAGGTATTATAGTGGTTTTGTTGGAGACAATCCATGCTGTAATTCAGGGTTTCTGATTTTTCCCCTTTTGCAGCTCTGTGACAAGAAAGAGCCTCAGAATTCTCTGTCCTTAGGTGACAGTAAATGCCAGCATGAAAAAGACACATATCTTAATATTATTCTTCCAAAAGGATATATGTTCATTTCCTTTTCATTAGTAATAATAAATCACATTGCTCCTCTGAATAATAGAAATAATTTAAAAAGTATTCATTGGATAGGCATCTATTTCCCAGCCACAAATCAAACTATAGAAAGGAATCACAATAACTTGCATATTGCTGGCTGTTTATAGTCTTAATAAATGTGGATTCAGCATGACATTACACACATAAATGAAAATGTAGGTATAAAGAAAAAAACAAATCAAACATATTAGAATTCTTCAGTCTGCAATACAATATATTGCAGCCTAACATATAATAAATTGATGGAAAGTTAATGGTTGCAAAAGGGTTTTGAATAATATCTTACATATAAATGAATATACGCAAATTGTGCTATATTTAGCAAATCTTGCCAACTGGTCATGACATATTTCTTTTAATATGTTTCTAGGGGCTGGGTATATAGCTCAGTTGGTAGAGTGCTTGCCTCACATGTATAAGACACTGGGTTCAATACCCAGCACACACACACACACAAAAAAAAAAAAAAAATCCTTAATATGTTTCTAAAAGCAATAATTTCGGGTTATGTTCTTAGTTAAAAATGAAAATAGAACAATATCTAAAAGTTTTAACATTATTTTATGAAGTTCACATATGAAATGTTATAAAAATCTCAGAACAAATATATGAGCTTTGAGTAACATATTCATTTTCCACAATGAAAACTGAAGCCAGAGTAGCTGACTGATATTCTTTAAGTGATTGATGTGATTTGAATTAGGGTTCCTCATAAATGAGCAAAAGACTTGGTTGCCAGATTGGTACAACTGGGAGCTGGTAGACCATTAGAAGGACATGCATTATGAGGTTTCAATGGTCATTGGAGACATTCCCTCTAAAGGAATTGCAGAATCCCCTCTCCCACCCCTGTACCTCTCCCACTTCTTCCTGGCTCATAGTTAAGTGATTTGATTTAGTCACACATTCCTGGATAATGGGCTGGCTTCATTATTGGCCCAAAGATAAAGGGCCACTTGATCTTCGAATGAAAACTCCAGAATCATGAGCCCAAATAACCATGTTCTCCTTACAGGCGGATTGCCTCTGATGTTTCATTACCATGACAGAAAGCTGTCTAATACAAAGACAGAATTGATCTCATCCTGTTTAACTCCATCATTTGTTCATACTCTTACCTACAGAGCCATGTTGCCTAACTTTCACATTTTGGGAGGCTAAAACAAAAATTAGACTGGTATTTAATTTAAAATTACTATGAGCAGAAAGACTATATTCAGAATGTAACATATTAGTATTACACATGTACTTCCCAACTTGAATTATGCCAGAAATGCTTGAGTGTAAAGTAAAATAAGTAAAAAAGTCAAATTTTGACAAGAATCTGAGATACTATTGGCCTGAATTCTTATCAAACTTTACCAAACTTTATTTCTTATAAAAATGTAAAATACTCTAGCCCAAGTGGAAAATCAGGAATTATGTAGTGACTAATGATATTTTTTATTGATTATGGTCATATTTAAACTCTTGAAAGCATAACTTTCTTTCTAAGTCATGTTTGTTGAAATAGTATTATAGGAATATTTCTCAGGATGCCTACAGAAGTTTACTAAGAGATGCCCAAGTTTATCTCACTACATGAAAGTAGGTATTCAAACATTATGAGAAAACAACAATTAATAAAATAAGTAAAAGGGCTTTGGGCTCTTTCCTCCCATCCTATATTACTAAGGGAAGAGGAAGGTGAAAGAATACTTGAATCCATTGTAACTAAGGGAGGAGTTGGAGTCAGTAGCAATGAAAACAGACCTGGACTCAATACTCCAATGCTGGTCTTCAGAATTACCAGGGATTTAAAATTCTGGTGGTGGTAGTGAGATCATTGAAGTGGATTTCAGATTAATATTTTGAATGTGGTGAATATTATGCAGTTTCAGAAATTAAAATGACATTGTTTATACCTGAATGTGTTTAGAAATCGTATGGATTATATTCCAAAGGTCTAATTTGTTCATAGTAGTAAGATATGATAAAAGAAGGAAAAGTTATACTAATAATAAAGCTTAAAATAATTTCCTTGCTCCTATCAAGTATAGTACATTCAAAAACCCTGAAAAAATTATATGTTTTGGTATACTGTCTAAAAATATACTTTCCCAATAGATAGATCAGCACCTCAAATTTAAAATACAGAACAAAGAAAAAAAATGCAAGACATCATACTATGGGATGATTGAATTAGGTTAAAAACCACAGAAACAAGGAAATGTTTGCTAGATGTTTTAAGGTTTTAAAAAGTTTATCATACAAAAGAACAACAAAATTAGATTTTTTTTATCTGTATGTGACATGTGAAAAGCACAAATACCAGTTTTACTATTTGGGTAAAAATTGGGGAATTGTTTTCATTACGTATATAGATTTACAATCTCTTGTTTTTGTTTTAATAAAAATGTGTGACTTTTAGCTAAAAATCAAAAGTGGTTGAGTTTTAGAACAGTTATAGAAAATAGTATTACAAAATAACTGAACATAAACTTATATCACTTTACATTTACTGAAAAACAATGTAAGTATTAAAAGTTACATTGACATTACTTTAAATTGATAGTTCTTAATATACTTTAAGTTTCTTGATTCCTCCTAGATTATGTATTTGGCAAATATTCTTCAAGAAAAATAAGGGAAAAAATTGATTTAAAGTACTATTTGGACATAACTGTCTACATGATCCCAACATGTTTTGACATTCTTTGGTTTAGCTCACTCTATGTGAGTGACACTAGGCACTTAGAAATCAGTACAAATGGGGTGAAAAATTATTTACTAAGAATGTCCTGTCCTTGCAAATGAAAAGTACCTATTATAAGAGAACATTTGACTGGTGCAGTTAAAATCAGCCAAGGATACTTCACTGATATATGGTAGGAATTTTGTGAAGTCAATTATCATAACCCCTTTATACGTTCTTGTGGAAAATTAGGCCTAAGATTATTATATGAAATATATAAATTAATATATAAAATATATAATTATAAAATATCATAAATGGTGGTAAAAGTATTTTGTTACAACTATTCATTTTTATTCAATAGTAAATTCTTTTTTAAAAAAATACGTATTTTTTAATTGTAGTTGTTCACAATACCTTTATTTTATTTATTTATTTATATGTGGTGCTGAGGATCGAACCCAGGGCAAGGGGAGTGCTCCACCGCTGAGCCACAACCCCAGCCCTGAATAGTAAATTCTTGTACTTAAAAATTGATTCATTATTATATCATCCTCTATGTAGTGCTTGAGGGCATTAAAAAGAAATTAATGTCATAGGTTCATTTCATGACTGGAAGTGATCAGAAATAGCTAAATAAATTAATATGCCACAAAGTCTCATGATTAAGTTATTTGTTTAAATGCAAAGTCTTTGTCTAATATTCTATACTTCTTCCATTGGGACCATTTTCCAGGCCAACAAAAAATAATGTTTCATTGGCAGACCCAATCCAATCTGTCAATTTCTTGTATATTTAAAATTATTTATATATAACTTATTTGGTTGTCATATAAAGTCAACAGGTTTATGCTTTTTACTAAGCTCTCAAAATGTAAGTTTCACCATCTATATGAGTGTAACCAAATCATCTTAGCTCAGGTATGTAATATATCATTTCTTCAAATTAATATGTAACTAATAATGTTTGTCATGTTTCAAAAATCTTTCCCACTCACATAAATTAAAATGCTATATTAAAATCACTTTTATCAGGAAGTCTTACAAAGACTTGCCATGATATACCAATTTTATGATGGCTTTTTTGTTATTTCACCAAAAGCTTATATCCTATTTTTTATTAAATTTTAAATAATGTATCAAAATATTTACTTCTGTGGAAAGCATATCTTTGTGGTCATGAAGTACTATTTTTGCTGACCTTAGGAAACTGAAATTGTTCATCATTTTCTACAAATGGGAAAGTCTTCAGATTGGTTTAGAGAGCATTATGAAACAGAATGTGAAAGAAAAGATCTTTATTTTAACAAGTAGAACAAATAAGAAATTAACACTATTGTGTGCAAAATGGCACCTCAAATATTTTTCTTAAAAGACACTTTGAATACTCCAAGGAAAATGATAAAATATAATGTTACTTGTGGTCCCTGTGTTACAAAAGCCACTTTGTGATAGGCTGCATTCTTGAAAATTCTAGGTGGAGGAGAGAAAAGAATTTCACTTTAAAAATGCCTGTGCAAATGAATTAACACTTCAAAGAACATTGGTCATTCCAGAAATTAGTTCCATTTTACTGGAGTTTGGTATGACAGTAGAAGGATGGGTGTGGCAGCCTGAGATAAAGCTTGAGTGAGTGTTGTGAAGTATACCTCCATTTTTTAAATCTTCAGCAAATAAACTGAACTTTGATTTGGTTTGCAAATATATTGCAGTGTGCTAATTTACAATTTAAAATTTTTCTGTGACTCTTATCAATCCCTTAAGAAGTGACCCTGGGAAAATTGTCAAACTTAAACTTTCAATACCATTTGGAGAGGTCACTTCTCAGGAATACTCTAAAACTAAGAGCTGACATAGAACAAGTTCTATTTCTGTTGAAACTCATTTTGTATAGCACTCATGTAGCACTAAATAAAACCAGCACTAAAATTTGCAACGGCCTCTGCTAATGTAATCACTAGGTTAGAATCTTCTCTCTGATTATTGCCCTTGTTAGCTTATTTAGTGTACATTCACATACTGCTTCTTTATGAGGATAGAATTTTCTGTCCCAATCTATGCTCTGCATTTGGACTTTATTTTCTATACTTATTTTTTATCTGATTTTCAGAGGCAGGTATGCACACTAATTAGGCTTTATTTTCTGTTACTATTAAAAATTCCTTGCTCTTCCCTCTGTTAAGTGAAATACCTCATTGATATAAGCAAATTGATATTTTTTTAAACATCCATGAGCTATTTTGTAGAGTGAGACAGAACTTGAACTGTATAAATTAATTCCATGTGTCTATATCAGTAGTCTCAAACTGTTAATATGTGCCAGTGTAGAATTTCTGAAGGAACTCACAAATTTCCCAAGGCCCACTTTCAGATATTCTGATATACTAGAGAGATATTTGGTATCAGGAATGTAAAATTTTAGCAAGTATTTCAAGTAATTCTATTTCATATCATCATTCTCTGGCTCGACTTTAAGGAATACTAATCTATATGTTATAGAAAATTATGTTTTGGAAAGAAAAATATATGATTTTTGCAATTTTGAGTTTTTGGTTTGGCTTCATTTTTAATAAATTATAAGTCTGATTAATTGTTACATACAAATGAAGAAAATTAATCCTTATAAGAGAATAGATTTTTACGTCTAGTAAGATATAAGGTATGAATTAATACCATGGTTGTCTGTGATAAATATTTTTCCACATGGCTTTGAGTAACTATACATATTTATGAATGAATAATGATTATAGAAGTGTGTTTGTACAGAGGGGAAAATTGAAAACAATTAACTTCAATTAGAAGCTGAATTAGAAATTGATTTAGGTAAGAGAATGACAGTTTAGGCTATGTATATTTCTATTGTTTTCATTGCTATTTTGAACTTTTGAAATCACAGATGGGGATCTAATAACTGCATATTGTCATGGTTGTTATTAGCATTGCTATTTTAGATGACAGTATTTATCATAGGCTTAACTGTGATCACAGAAACATGGATTCACTTTATATTATTCTCCTCTAAAATTAACTGTGTTCATTTTATTAAAATGGCACATAAAGGGATATTTATCTCATAATTGTAGGGGAACAGTTAGACAGAGACATTATTTTGAAACAAGAATTGACATGTCTCACAATTTAAGACACCTTTGACTATGTCCTACTGTTCACTCACATCATTAAATGTGATTTTCCTCCACGGGTTTGTATTCATCAGGGTTTAACCAGGAAAACAGACACAGCCTTACTTTTTTTTTTTTTAAGAGACAAAATGTCATGCAGTGAATTGGTTACAAGGGTCGTGTAGAAAGTTACAAATCAAGCAGGAGACCATGCTGAGTTTGGGAAGAGCCAACCCACAGTGAAGAACAGAGCAGAGACAGTGTTCCTGATTGCCAGCATCTGTGTGGCCTTGGGAAAGTGATTCCAGGGAGTTTGTTTTTAGGAAGCCAGACCTTGGTGAGATAGCACCTGAGGTAAAGGAGCAAGGAGAAAAACTTTGGCTAGTTTATAATTGTGCACCATTTGTCTTTGTTGAAGGTAACTGGACAACATCTAATCAAGGAACCAACAACCCTAAGATACAGAGTGAAGGAGGGAGGACAAAGACTGAATATAAGGACAAAAAGTTTGGGGACATTCATAAGGTTTCAGTACCTGAATACTTTGCTTCTGAGTAGATGCTTCTGATTCTGCTCAGAAGCCTTTGTGAAGTATAAGGTTAGAAGTGGTATGAAAGTACAGTTGTTCTTTCGTCAGTGACAATAACTTTCTAAGGAATTCAGAAAAATAATTTATTAAATAATCAGTATTTTTTAGGAGCTGCCACACCGAAGTGAACACAGACCCTTACCTTCAGCAATGGAGGTGTGAGACTGGTTTCAGCTGTGCATGGAAACACATGGATCTCTCTTCCCCTCCACAGGGGAATGATGCTCTGGGAGTGGACATCATCCAATGAGACTGGGCTACATCCTCCTGAAACCCAATTGCTTGCCTCATTTGGGTTGAACTTTCTTGAATGTCTTTCCCCCAAATAAATAGATTTTCAGGTGGCTTTCTCTCTCTTTCCAATGGACCCTTAAGGTTGAGAACCATCCCTGATTATTGTAAGCAAACGTATTTCTGTGTGTTGCATGCTTCTTTCCCTGTTTTATTAGTTATTGAGGTAGCCAGATTTTGTGAATCCGGCATAGGTCACCAGCCCAGCTAGCTGGCAATAAGTATTCTCTTCCTTTTATGATATAATGATGAGTAGAAACATTAGACCATGTAAACATAAGCTTAAGTGATCTAGTTCTATTTAAGGTATTTCTGTTCTGTTGCTGAAGGAGAATGACTCAAGAGAATGACAGTTTCTTTAATGCAGTTTAGAAAAATTAGTGAATGTGCTTGAAGTCTTAAATTAGTATTCCAGTGTCCAAGATGAATTAGGCTGGACACCAACTAAAGTAGTAAGGATAGATTTTATTCAATGCAAGAGGGAAGGGAATCCAGTATGCACTGAACTTACCTGCACTGAAACAAAAGGCTGGAGACTCATGAGAGACTGGGGTGTGCCAGGGGAAAGGCATTAAAGCATCCTAAGATAGGTGAGGTCCAAGTTACTAGGCCATCTGGGCTTATTACTGCTGCTTCTGGGAGGAGAAAAAAAACTTCTCCTATTTTTAGGACAAGAGTTGGTAGTGTAAGTTTTAGCAAAGTGCTGATTTAACTTTCCACAGGGCCTGAAAGCAGGAGAGAAAGTTATTTCCTTCAATATTTGCATTTCAAAAAGAAATGCTTTTCAAATCTTCAAGTAATTTTTTGGGGGGGTTAATAGATTTCTATCTCAATGAAAAGGGTTTTTTGTTGTTGTTGTTGTTTGTTATTTTTAAATAACTGCTTCAAGGGCCTCTATACCTCTCATCAGGTTTCACCTGTAACAAATAATAAGCCTTTTTAAGGCCTGTATTGGATCTGAGGTCATCTTAGAGACCTGTCCTTAATCCTCTAGACTCTCTGCTGGGGTTTACCCATATTTGTTCTGAGAGCTCTATAGTTCTTACGAGGCCCCTCAATCCATTTTTTTTTTCAGATGTGAATAAGGCTATAATAAACATGGGTTTGTAGATATTTTTTGCATGAGGTAAGGCACCCTTGAAATATGCAAGGACCTTTTCAGCATTGAAGGCATTGAGGGGGGAAATCTGGTATTTGGGAACTTACAGAGGTAATCCAGCTGTTAAGATGGCCGGATTCACCTGAACTCCCTCTCACCTGGGCCCAAAAATGACCTGCACAGCTTCGGAAATGGAGCTTTAGCAATCTGCCCCCACTCTACCCTGCTGTGTTCAGAAGAACTTTCTATGGAATCCCTTTGATCTATTCCAATAGAAACATAGAAATATGGGCTCCTTTCTTTGTTAGAAGCTGCACCCATCTGGGCAGCTTGGCCCATTGCTTTCCCTACTCTGAAACTATTTTCCTGTATCCTGTGGTTATTTAATAGTACTATGTTCCTAGCTTTTATTTCTCAGCAGCCCATCCCTCTGAAGGAGAGCTCTTTCTTTCACCCACTCAGGACATGAGGGAGACTTGGAATACAAATTGCATTTCTTTTGTATTTCCATAAGTGGAAAATATTAAAAAAAAACAAAAAAAAAAACTTAAAAGTAAGGCCTAAAACTACTAGAGGAATGCTTTGTGATAAAGTTCTTAAAATTGATTTGAACAACAATTTTTGTATATGATCACCAAAGCAATAAGCACAAATGGAATTGCATTGAACTGTAAGCAAAAGAAAGTGTATAAAGTACCTGTTACTATGAGAACTATTTGAAGGCCTTCCTTTTTTATATGCAGGCCAGACAAAGAAGGCACATTGCCAACAAGTTACATAAGTGAGAGCATGATGCTCACAAGCAGGTGTTCAGGACCTTGAGCACATATGCTGAATTAGGGTGTTTATGACTTTGACTACACACTACAAACAGCCCCACAGAAACCTCAGCAAGGAACCCTAACTATAGCCATCTTGGGCCTGCCCTACATTCATGTTTCTGTGGTTTCGTTCCTCTAGAAATATGTAGATAGATAATTGTATCATTATATTGATAAAAATCCAGAAATATTTTAAAAATGATAGTGATACAATAGTTGATAAGTATGTTGAAGAACAAATGTATATGTTACAAATACCTCACAATAATCCAAATATGGATTACAAAATGTGGGATTCATCCTTGGCTATAGGAATTATGCATCTGATTTTTCTTCTTTTATTTCCCTAAGGAAATATAGTGGTTAATACTTTTTTTTTTATTTAAATGGGTTTTAAGAGCATTGTAAATGTTTTAAGAAAAATGAATAACTTTTGTTATTGGAATTACCTATATTCATGTGGAATTACATATTTCTGTTTTACAAAGAAAAAATTAAGATATTTTAATAGTTTTGCTTGCAAAAAAACAAGTTATAACTGTTTTTTACCAACTTACAAATTTTCTTCAAAAAATTGATCTAGGGCTGTGGTTGTGGCTTAATAGTGGGGTGACTGCCTAGCATGTGTGAAGCACTGTGTTTGATCCTCAGCACCTCACAAACAATAATTAATTAATCACATAAAGGTATAAAAATACAATAAAATCATAAAATTTTGATCCATTCATTTAAATAGCTGTCAGTCTCTATAATGTAATAAAAATGGATAAGGTGGCATTTTATTTCATTTCTCATGGATAAAAATACTTATTTATTGGTACAATTACACATATATATCTCAGCATGCTAGTTAATAATTAGCTAGTCTATAATCTAATGATTTTAAAAAATATTTGTAGATTATGTGAAGAAATAATGTATCAATTTATAGTGCCAATAGAAAGAAATAGTATTGCTTTTTAAAAGCTCACAAAATACACAACTGTCTTTTAGCAGCAAAATGCAATTAAGAAAAATTTTAATCATTATATCATAATATTGTAAAGTGACATGAAAGAGAATTGTTGAACAACCCTCTGATATATATTTGAAGAATTAAAGCCAAAGTGATTAATTTAACCAAGTGTTTACTAACAGGAACTCAAAACAGTAAGTGCATGTACCTTTTTATAGTGAGATGACATTTTTGCTTCTTCACATTGCCACAGAGTAAACAAATTGAAAATCTTGATTTATCATAAAATTTAAATCCCATTCAAATGTTCATTTGGATATATGATACGAAAATTTTTTGTGAGTACAGAAGTGAATGTAAAATGAGCCATAATCGGCATCAGAATTTTTAGTATTTTACAAAAAAAGAAATTGTAATGGTTTTTGTGAATTAGTTGCCTTCATACTCTCACTGGACAGTCTGTAGAAAGAAAATTGACCAATAGTTTACCCATAATAACCTAATGTGTTACCAAGTTTTCCTGTTCATTTTTGTTTTAGTTCTTTCATTCCTAATTATTTGATACTAGTAATTTTAAATCCCTCCTTTTATTTTCTTCTAAAATTTAAGTCTCTCATAGTGCTCAAGATAAAAGCTAAATATAGTTCTTAGGAAATCTTAAATTTAGCAAGATACACAGAAAATCATATGGTTTTATCTTGAAATGTTCTCATATTTTATTGAATATTGCTATATAATATTTGAGCTGGGCACAGTAGCTCACAGCTGTAGACCCACTTATTTTGGAGGCTGAGGTGAGAGAATCACTTGAGCTCAGGATTTTGAGATCATCCTGGGAAACACAGAAAGATCCCATCTCTGAATGAATAAATGAATAAAAAATGAATGAATGACTATTAAAACTGATAAAATTAGATGGTTATTTATGTTAGTAATCCTAGTAAAGATTCCTCCTCCAAACTTTCCCATAATGTAGTAAAAGATATGGCAACAACAACAGCAGCAACTTAAATGTAAAGGGAAAACAGAATTTCATCAAATTTCCAGGCTGCTCCTCACAACTTCTTCACCTGCTTATGCCTTTGTTACTCACCTGTGCATCCATTGATTTTGGTGTGTCTTATCTTCAATTCTGGTCCTAAGTTCAGACAGTGTGTTCCTTTGCTCCATATCCTTGTCTTATCCAACACAGATTTTGGTATGCTCCCTAATTTTGATGGCAATTAGCCAAATTGAGAAAGTTACTGTAAGATCTCACTTTGCAAGGCTAACCACCATCCTCCTCAAGGAATAAGAATTTCTTCAGGTATTTAGAAATTACTTCTATGTGTTAGGGTCTGTAAACAAGTCAGGATGGCGCCTGACATTTTGCCAGAGGAAGTAGTTTGTGAAGTAACGCCAGCGAGCCATTAAGTGTGGAGATTCCTTATTGGTTGACTGCTGTATCTAGTTTATGTTAATTAAGATAAGCTGTGTGTAATGTATATATACCCCTCCTGTCCTACAATAAACGGCTCCCACTCCTGATGTATCAGTCTACACAAGTTGTTCGTCACCCCCCTGGTTATTTTGCTGCAGCCGGACTGCAGCATCTATGTACCATCATCTATTAAGTATGCAGTTCTATTCTTGTTACCATTCAGTTTAAAAAGGTAGCAGTCCTCAGTGAGCTAAACTTCTATCAAACACCTCATATAATAAATAAATAAGTAAACATATACCATAAAACCTAAGTCAATATTGTGAAACCTACTGTAGGGAAACATCAAGCAGGGCCTAGTGCAATCAACAACCTAATATGCAGTATTTTATACAATATGGTTGAATAGTCAAGGAAGACCTTCTTCTTGAGGGAGAATTAGAACACAACCTGAAAAATGTCATTAATAAATGTCAGGGGAAGTGTATCTGTCAGGAAGTACTAAATTAGTCTAGACTATAATAATTAAAAACCCTCAAATCTCAGGAATTAACACACAAGGCTTTCACTTAAACTTCATTGCTTTGGCAGGTTGGACAAAGATTCACCTTAGCTCTTTCTTTTCCATGGAATGACTCATAGATTCCATTTTTTTTTTCCTCCTGGCCTCAAAATGTTGTTTACATCAGAAAGGAGGAAAGAAGGATACAAAATTTTTCTACAATGCTTCAGGTCCAAGTAACACATGTTCACAGTCATTTGGCCAGAATAGTTACATGGCCCCAATCTAACCTCAAGGAATTCTGGGCAGTGCTGGCAGTGGGCACACAGCAGGAATATTCCAGGCACATTGGGCACATAAGGCTATGATTAAAGTACCTTCTTGTGTTCTCTATTAATATTGAAAAAGTTCTATCTATTTATAATTTTCTGCCTCAATTTTATAGTCTCTAGATTATCTAGAAGGCTGCCTGGTAAACTGAGGTGCACAGGTAGGAACAATTACAAACGGCTAATTGCTTTTAGATTTGAGCCATGATGGAAGAAGTATTTAATGCTGCTACCAGATAGGCCACTTGGCATATCAAACAGTTCTATAGAAAACCACAAGCCCATTGAATTGCTGAAGTCAACAGCAAACAAGAGGAGTTAGTTGTATCTGAAATATGTGCAGGAAATGGAGACTGATCATCCTTCCAATATGGCATAGAATGTTGTCTAAAATCTGATGCAAGGATTTTGTAATTATTTTATGCAATGAATCTTCAACTATGTATTCATGTTATTGTTATGTAATGCCTTTTAATTTTGCTATAAGTCTTCAGAGTAAGTGCTTAAAATAGAGTATGTTCAATAATTTTCTGTTTTTAAAAACAGTGGATGATTACTGTCAATAAATTCAAGACATTCAACATCCACAGGGGAGCTATGGTTACATTATTATGATAAGGAATCAAAAGACACACTCTACCACATTAAAAATACACAGAAAATCAGAAAACCCAAATTTACTGATGAAACATTATGATTTTCCCTTATTATTTACAAATGTGCATCAATATAAATTTTTAACAGTCATAGTAGCAGAGGTGATGTTCCATTCATAAATGTAGCATATTTTTTCATTTAGATTAAATGATGTTTTTAAATTTGGAAGTCCCCTTTTAATCCAAGTTTTGTTCTACATGTGAACTACTTATCACAAATTGTGAAATAGTAATATTCTCACATCATTAAGAGTTAATAGATGGTATGGGGGCATAGATCAATGATAGAGGGCTTGCATCATATGCATACATGCATGAATGAGGCCCTGAATTTCATCCTCAGGTAAAAAAAAAAAATAAAAGATTACACTTTTAAAGCAGTGTTGTCAAATGATTCATATAGAAAATTGGAATATTCCAATAATTTTTTCTCTTTTTCATAAAATTCACTTAATGAATCAAACAAAAACATTCCACCAAAATTAATCATTCTATCTCAATTTCATGAGATATTATCATAATGTGTAATATTGAAGATAAAAAATTTTGTTGTTATAACATTACTACACATTTTGAGGGAGTAGATTATTGTGTTAAAAACAGTCTCTTTTTAAACAAAGAAATCTTTGGAACAGAAATATGTCAGGGATTATTTGTGGTTCAGGCATAATTAAAGTTGCATATAAAAAGTGGCAAGAAAACACTATCCGAATTTGAAGCTATAATTGTCAACATGTACAAATATTTTTACATATACATAAAGTAATTAGATTTTTTTGAATTTTTTTAAAATTGATGTTATATATGTATACATTTCCTTTGGCATATGTATGAGAACTTTACTTTTGAAAAGAAATCTGTCCACCATCAATTAAGTTTAAATACTTAAACATTTGAGAAACCATTTTACAAATCAATTTGTGTTCCAAAAAAAGACACTGGATTTTCTATAGTATTGCTCAATTTGCTTCATTTTAATAAAACATCCAAGAAGGATAGTACCCAAAACTCTAGCTGCCATCATAACATGCACATTTTCCTACTTCTTCCCTGGAAGAAAATTGTTCTAGAGTAATATACATCTAGTCACATAAGAACAAATTTATATGTACTGTTTGGTCATATCATTTAAGGTTTTCATGCTGTAATATTTTTCTTTCTATTCTTGATGAATTGATCACTGAATTAAGAATTTCTTCTTGAAAACTAATATTATAATTAAAGGATTAAGATCGCATGCTTTTGTTAAAGTCTTTAATATTTAAAAGAGTTTTATACCTAAGAAGGCTACATACAATTTATTTGCTCTGGTGTAGATAAAGTCTGAACATTTCTATCCTTCTGTTCAAAATTGAAGTGATTGAAGGCATACCTATATTTTTTAGGCTAATACATATTTTTATTGAAATGTTTCTAAATAAATTTCATAGGTAGATAATCATAAAAGGGAATTTTAAAAGTACGGTTTGAAAAATAATTTAGAACTATTTAGAAATATTATTTTTTAATTTCTTATATCAGTATAGTTCTGTTGTTTAACTTAGTTCTCTGCTTTTATATTAATGGTGTTCTTGCTTAGCGGGGCTCCATTTTAACCACTTTTTTGTCCATAGGCCTGTAATATAAAGAGCTGTACTATATTTGTTCCTGTGGAAATGTATGTTTAAAACAAATATAGGTAACTTTCTCTAGATTTTCTGCAAGCAACACTTAGAACTAATAAATCAATTCAGACCTAAATACATAAAGTACTCAGATTAAGTAAAACAAAAACTATAAAGATTTTTAATTTGTGCTAATTTAAAATTATTCTTTCCTGTGGAATTTTTGAGTTGTTATACATGTCTGTCAACATGTTAAATTGGCTTTACCAGTAACTTCATTTTACTTAAATTAGTATTGATTTGGGGTTAAATATTTAAATTACAAAAATATTTAGGGATCTGATTCTGTTCACTTTAAAGGCATTACAGATAGTAATAGAAGTAACAGAAGGGCCTTTAGAATGCATTTGGCCTCTTTCATGTGTCTGGAAGATGATATCCGCAGTTGACCCCTGTCAGCTCACTGCATTGTGATATGATGCTGTGTGACCACCCACATATATAGTCCTGAGCAAGTGCACAGCTTTCTTTCTATCTATGTCGAGTTAATCACAAGATCCTACCTTTTTAGAATGATTTATGGGAGTTTTTACCTAAGTGTAACCCTAGTGTTTCTTAGTGAATAAGTAAATTTTTGAATTAAAAAAAAATGTATCCCTTGCTTAAAAGGTAACTAGCTGGTCCTATCCTTATTATACCTGGGGGAAAAATTCGAATTCCAAAATCTTTTTATTTGTACCATTCGAGGAAATCTCTATTACCTTTCTATTGTTGTATGTAAACATTCGTACTGACACCAAATTATGCAAAATTGTACATTTCAAACTAATTAACAATTATTTTCATAAGGCACCTCAAAAGGACAATCATTTTGTCTTGTGTGTAGTTCTGTTGTCATTCCATGGCAAGTGTTGTTACAGTACTCATGGAATTTGATTTAAATTATATCAGAAAAACATAAACCAGAGAGAGAAGGAGAGAAAAAGCGGTAGGGGGAGAGGATGAGTATGTGTTTTGTGGATTAGAGAAGACTCCAAATAAAAGATAGATCAAGTGACTGTAAAGAAAGAGTTCTGAACAGGAAACAAGTTCTGACCTGAGAAACACAGTGATCTATCTCAGACAGAAGGAAAGATTGAATTCAGAGAAGCATTAAGAGAAACATCTGAAAGTTTAGACAGGAGCATGACCTTGATGTTTCCTTTCTATTCCAAGCATTTTCAACATACTGTACAGAACTTGAGCTAGAAGAGTAGTCGAGAATAAACTATGGCACACCATACTGTCACAGACTTCTCAAGGAAATTAGAACCATCCCTTGGTGAAGACCACAAGATATATAAAATGTAACTGACAACCAGAGAGTCATTCAAGGCTGGGTCACATGTCTTTCAATATCTAGTAGGCTAACACCAAGAAAGTAAACGCCAGTTCGTGATGACCCGGGCTCACTGTCATTTTTATAGCATTTCATTGGCTAGAAGAGGTCGGTGGGGGATATCGTGTTTGGTGAAGCTATGAAGTCACAGTGAGAAAAGCATTTCAAGAGAGGTGGTAGAGAAGAAGTACAGAATAGGATTTCTTTTAATTCAGTCCAATTTTCCTTTTAGAGAATATTTATAAGACTACATACTTTTCTTTTCATATTTCATTGGTTCCTATTAGATCGTTAAATAAAAAATTCATACCAGAGTTTAAGAAGGGAATTCAAGGAAGCCTTCATGTATTAATTTTTTAAAGATTTCATATTCAAGATAATATTTACCTGCTTTTGTAGGATTTTTAAAACACTTTTAAAATATTTGAAAGTTTTTTACAAACATTACCAGTGTTTTCTAAAATGTGGCATTTCTGTTAAATTTGTCATCATTCCATAAGTATTCCTTTGTGTTTGGTCTGCACTTTTTTCTACATTTCACATTTTTTTTGTTTCTAATGTTCTTATATTTCTGTATACTTTACTTAATTGTGGCATTTTGTTTGTTTGTTTGTTTGTTTTGTCAATCTGATTTACATCTCTTCTTCTAGGTAATAGCCAGTCACTGTTAAAAATTCTCCATCCCATTTAATTTATTTCTCTCCACTTGGACTCAAATTATGTAGGTATTGAACACTACTTTAATCCTCTATGTATCTAACTTTTTTATGTTTTCCATCCTCTGTTTATCAGTTGGTAGATATTGAAATAGGATATTTGTTGACCTTTTAATGCTCTAATCCATTCTTTAGTTTTGAAATTCTATTTTTTTAATCCAAACATTAAATTTATTTTGACTTTTGCATTTTAATACTCAAAGTTTTCATTTTTTAAAAATGGTTTCTTTTTTCCTAAATATCCAATATTGCCCTTGCCCCAACTTCTGTAAGGTTATTTATTGTGCACACTCTGAGTTCTTGTTCTGGGTGATTTATTTCTTCTGATTTCTTTGTCTTAAGTGGTTTAGACATATTATTGGGATTTTTTTTTCTTTTAATAGTTATACATTTTTCAGAGATCTCATAAGATTTTTCCATTAGCACACATTTTATGAACATTATTAAATAGCATGCTGGTGTGGGCCTTTTGACCCACCTGGTGAATGGAATATGGTGAAACCTGTAGGGTCAGACAAACTTTCATATAGTAGTAGATGCATCCTCTTAGCCCCAGGAAACCTTCCAGTACTTCATACTGACCTTTTCCATGAATTACCTCCTCCTACTAAACTAGACTATTTTATTGTGGTAAAAGGGAAATATCAGGGTCTGGGTAAGCTGAACAGCATTTGTTAAAATGCTCCTCAACCCAATCAAAACCCACCTCTGTCTGATGTTGCTATACCTTCAGAGATAGACATTAATTTCTTAGGTTGTGTGGGTGGTATTGGGCCAGGTAAAGATGCCACTAGGGCAATGTGAGAAAGAAGCAGTTAGGAGATGGTCGTGACACCTGTCTCACAGCTATAGCACCCGATCCTTTACCTCATCAGGATAGAATTTACCTCCCACATGCTAGGATCTTGCTATAGTTGTCTTCCTGAGAGTTTTTCAATGACTTGTTATGATTGCTGATTTTGCATGTGTTACATGGCTGTGACATGGCTCTGGAGTCCATCACCCTTCCTCCATTTCCCTGCAATTTTCCTGCATCTCCAGGGTTTAGATTAGAGAAGAAGCATCAGTACTTTCTTTTATGACATTCTGCTTAGGGGCAACTTGTGATTATTGTTATGCACCATTCCTCCTTAAAATTAGAAGCAATTTCTAACCACAATGTAAGTTCTCTTCTCTAGTATTAATGCTGGAACTCCTACAAATATCTGTAGTTTATGATGAAAATAATTTTTATTGGCTTTTTCAAAGCTTGCTGAAGAGTAGCTCCACAGTGGAGTCCAATTCCTTAAACTTTCACGTAGAAATATTATTAAGAATTTACATCCTCAGGCCTGGAATGGGCACCAGGAACATGCAATTTTAAAACCTGTCCTGGGTGATTCTCATTTACTTGGTCCATAGTCCATATTCTAAAATAATTGCTAAGGGCAATCTCAACTCAGTGAGTGAAGCACAGTAGAAGCCAAAGGATATGTGTTAGGAACCTCCCATCCTCCTTCAAGGAAATAACCTAACTTCTTAAGAAACTGTATGTCCCTTAGGCAATGATGAATAGCATTTTTCAGCAGCTACTTTACAAAGGAATTGCTTAGACACATTTACTCTGTAATCTCACATATCATTGACTTTCCATGTTAAACATACTACCTATAACATTGCACCCCTCAAAAAATATAATGTGAGTTTCATAATATTTGTTTTCACAAATTCCAGCTAATTTTATATTCTACTCCCAGCAATACTGGGACTCATCTTAGATCAATTTTTATTTCCTAGTTGCAAATGTTTTTTTTCTCTCCTAATGTGGTAATCCGGTTTATCTCTAGGATGAATACTTCATTCAAAGTGTGGCATTGTAGTTAAAATACCAGAGTAATTTCAGAATAGCATCCAGATGTCTGGTGGTCTACCCATTTTATTTAAGGTTTTCTCCTTAACCTCACCAATTTATCTGACTCAGAATCTTTTTTTTTTTTAATTGTGGAGCTTGTGCTCTCACTTTAAAAACATGACTATGACCACTGGAAAGTGTAAAGATTTTGTAGGGGTTATAAAAATTTGTTTTGTAATAATTACCCAAGATAAAAAAAAATCATAAACTCCATCCAAGATTTTACTTCCTTTATTGTTTGAATATGAGAGATCTAAGTTTTGCAAGTTAGGATAAGTAATTTCAAAATAAGGTTCATATTTTGGCAACTTTCTATAAGTAATTTCAGAATAAATTTAACCTAGATGTCACCAATCTGCTATTTATGTGTACTGGCTTTGTTTTGGCATCATCCAATAAAATAGTATTAAATGACCTCCTTGAATCATCACAGAAATTAATGGAGCAATGTGGAAGTAATATTTTACATCACACACACAAATCTCTATTCTCAAGAGTCCAGTGATCACCATTGTATGTTTCCTTTTTTTTTTTTTTTCTTTTCCAGTACCTATCAGTTTTGCCAGAACTGATCAGGAATGTTCTCTTTATCAGGAGTAATTTTATCCTGTCCATATTCTTGTCCATATTCTCATGACAAACAAATCACTTTGCTTTCTCAAGCTTTGAGCAACAGACCCTGAAGTCTCTTTCTTACACTAGCAGATCTATAATTTTTTTCCTTTCATGTCTGTTATCCTTGTGGTCCCAGTAATTCTCATTTTCTTTCCAAGCCTCAGACTTACAACCAACAAAATAGTCTCTCATTGCTTGCCTTTTCTTTATAGTGAACATAGAACTGTAATGAGTTATATGTCAGCTTTTTAAATTCTTCCTTATATAAGCTCCTTTGTTTAATCTCTGTATGATTTATTTTACAAAGTTTTTCAAATGTTTAGTACCTAGATCATTAATTCCTTTCCCATATATTATGCTTAATGCTTGACTTATCAATTGAGCTTTTGTCACTCAAGTATTAATACGTATTGATTCTTTAATTCTCAAAAATCTGCTTTTTTAAAAGGGGCTACTTTTGAGAAATTCTAGCTTTTTTCTCATATTTTCAAATTCACATGCGTGCAAACACACAGAGTAATTGCTTTATATAGTAGCATTTTGGTCAGTATTGCATAAGATGACATTTACTATGTATTTTATGTGCATAGAAGGTTATACTATCTACATTTGTGTAAGTATGTTATGTAGACATGGTGACAAAATTTGCCTAATAATGCAGTTCTCAGAATGCATACTCATCATTAAGTGATGATAACTATATATCTGTATTTATGTACATGGGTATATATGTTTTTATGCAGACATATATTGTGTATTCATATACATATTATCTACATTTTATAGTAGCCAACTTTTTATTTATGTACTAGAGTATGATGTATATAAAAGTGATTCATTAATAAGTAGAGGGAAGATAATTCAATGCATCAAAATTGTCACTTTGGGGGCTGGGATGTGGCTCAAGTGGTAATGTGCTCGCCCGGCATGTGCTGGGCGCTGGGTTCAATCCTCAGCACCACGTAAAAATAAAGATGTTGTGTCTACTGAAAAACTGAAAAATAAATATTTAAAAGTTTTCTCTCTCTCTCTCTCTCTCTCTCTCTCTCTCTCTCTCTCTCTTTCTCTTTAAAAAAAAGTCACTTTGATGATCATGTGTAATATGAACTTAAGAATAAGCTTTCTGTAATTTATAAAAAAAAACCAAACACATTTATATATAAAATACGTCTGTGCTTTTGTTTTTAAATGCAATATTCTCCAAATTCTAAAAGTATTACAATGTTTTTGATAATGAAGTTGGATAATAAAATATCAATATTTCTTCCTGTTTGTTGCTAAGACACATCTTTACAATATGTTCTAATTCAAATGGTTTGTAATCATCTTTAATGTTTTATATACATGAGCTGGTGACAGAGTTACAAGAATATGTTCCTTTTCTTAAACAGTTTTTAAGTTTTCCTAATATATTTTAAACTATAAAATAGTTTTTCAAAGTAATGATATGGGAGTCTCAAGTTACTAACATATTAAATGATAGAAAAAGCATTTTTCTCCTTTGAAAGTATGTTAGCCTATGTTTAAGTCTTTACTTGCTGTAATCATTTCTCTTTGTAATAAAGGGATAATGATGTCATTTTTTATGATACTTACACATTATATTTGCTATTAAATTTAGAGCAAAATGAATTTTTTCTCTACTACATTAAACATATAGGGAAATAAAGATTTTGTGTGACAAACTTGTTAGTGTAAAATTATATCTGTTTTATCAATTCTCATAATTTACTCTTAATTTATATCAAAATAAGAGTTTGCTTCAGTCTGCTATTCTGTTGTTATTACCAAAAGACCTGACCAGAATGATTTTTAGACGAGGAAATTTTATTTGGGGCTCAGGGTTTCAGAGGTCTCAGTATACAGATGGTGTACTCCATTGCTCAAGGTGAGGCAGAACATCATGGCAGAAGGGTGTGGAAGAGGGAAGCAGCTCAGGTCATAGCTACAAGGAAGCAGAGAGAGCTCCACTCACCGAGGAAAATTATGTACTCCAAATACATGCCCCCCAGTGACTCACTTCCTCCAGCTATATCTTACCAGTCCAGAGTTACCACCCAATTAACACATTGACATTTCTCCATTTATCTATCCATCATGTTTCAGAATAATCTATCCATATACGTTATCTCACTGAATAAAAAACTTTTGATAAGAACTAATAATGTGCTTGATTTTACTCTGAAAATTTGGGGGACATAATAATCTTCTTTCTAACACTCCAAAATTTGAAGATAATAATTTAGTCTTTATATACTTTAATTGCATCTGCAAGTTGATCATTAATCCTAAAATGCTACAATAGTCATCTGAGATATTTTCTAATTTACTTGTTTCATAGATATCATTTCTACCACTTACTATGTGTTGTTGGTAGTTTTTCTAAACAATATCAGGCCTTTCTTTTCTCAATTGGATGCTATTTTCTCTTCCTTTCCTGCTTTAGAAACAAAACTGTTATGGTTTGGATATAAGGTATCCCTAATATCTAACGTGTGAGACAATCCAAGAAATTTTAAAGGTGAAAAGATTGGATTAAGATAGCCTTAATCTAATCATTGAAGTAATCCACTGATAGGGATAACCCGGGTGGTAACTCTGGGCTGGTAGGATGTAGCTGGAGGAAGTGAGTCAGTTGGTGGCATATATTTGGAGTATAAATTTTTCCTTGGTGAGTGGAGCTGTCTGCTTTCTTGTAGCCATGACCTGAGCTGCTTCACATTTTATTTTCGAAAAACACAAATAAAAGAACTGTCCCCATGAAATTTACATCCATGTGGGAAAAGGCACTGAATTTTGTCTCTCTTTGTATTTGCTTATTGTATTAGCACTTGTAGGATTTTTTATTTAATTAGAGAAACCAAAATTACTTTCTAAATTAACCATGGTGGAGAAGGAGCTGGAGAATGAGAAGAATGGAGAGTTGAGCATCCCAAAGATGCCAGTTCATGAAAATGACCTGGTCCTTTGTTCATGTCCTCTCAAAAAGATTATAGATTATTTATAAAAAGACTATATGTCAGTTATTTTTTATCTTAATTATGCTAGCATGATAAGTATCATTATATCTATGCCAAATAAACAAGTGAATGGATATATCAAGATACATCTGATTTCAGCATTATGCTGACATGTTAAGTGACTACTGTTTACCTTTGTATCTTTAGTTCTCAGTTTCTATTGATCTTACCATTATTCAGTGCATTTTACCCACATTCTTTTTCTAGAAAAAAACTCATGTTCATTGATTACATATGCATTTACTGTTTCCTCATTTGACATGCATTGTCCCCAAATCTTCACATTTTGTTTCCTTTTTGGCGTACTGGTGTTTGACAACTGGCTTTCTAGAAGTAAAAATTCCTGATTTGCAGTATTTGCTAATTTCCTTGAGACAAACACTTCTCAGAAGGTGATAGACAACCAATCAAAAAATATTTGAAAAAATGTGCATGATCTCTAGCAATTAGAGAAATGCAAATAAAAACTACTGTAAGATTTCATCCCACTCCAGTCAGAGTGGCAGCTATTATGAATACAAACGACCATGAGTATTGGAGGGGATGTAAGGAAAAAGGTACACTCATACTCTGCTGGTAGGACTGCAAATCGGTGCAGCCAATATGGAAAGCAGTATGAAGATTTCTTGGAAAATTAGGAATGGAACCACCATTTGACCCAGCTATCCTTCTCCTCAGTCTATACCCAAAGGACTTAAAACAGCATACTACAGGGACACAGCCACATCAATGTTTATAGCAGTATATTCTCAATAGCTAAACTGTGGAACCAACCTAGATGTCCTTCAATAGATGAATGGATTAAAAAATGTGGCATATATACATAATGGAATTTACTCAGCAATACAAGAGAATAAAATCATGGCATTTGCAGGTAAATGGATGGAGTTAGAGAAGATAAAATGCTAAGTGAAGTTAGCCAATCCCCCAAAACCAAATGCCGAATGTTTGCTCTGATTTAGGGAGGCTGATTCATAGTGTGGTAGGGAGACGGAGCATGGGAGGAATAGAGAAACTCTAGATAGGGCAGAGGGGTGGGAAGGGAAGGGTCTTGGGGTTAGAAATGATGGTGGAATGTGATGGACATTATTATCCAAAGTACAGTCATGGAGACAGGAATTGGTGTGAATATGCTTTGTATACAACCAGAGATATGAAACAATGTGCTCTATACCTGTAATAAGCATGGTAATGCATTCTTCTGTCACATACAAACTTTTAAAAATTTGAATAAAATAAATAAATAAAAAAGACTCTTATCATCGCCCATTTCAAGCTACCAAGTAATGACACAGAACTCAAAGCTGGAAAACTATGTAACCAATCATTCCTTTTGGTCTAGTGGAAGTCAGTTTGAGCTGGCTCCATCATAACAAATCTTCTTTTTCCATGAAGTATATGTTCATTAATAGACTTTAGGATGTGTAGTCTTCAAATTTTTTCAAATTCTGTTTCCAACATACATTTCCCAAAATATTGGCTTATCATTTTAAAGTTTTCTATACCAGCTAAGTCCATAGCCTCATTTGGTTGCTAATTGTTACATGCATGTCCCTTCCTCTTCTCTCTAACAAATATCTAATACCCTAAGATAACAATCAAAAATAATTTGCATTTTAAATTCTGTTGAATTTACACTTTTTCTGCTTACTTGAAAAACTGATTTACCAATGTTTGTACATTCATTACTCTGTCATTTGTTTTAACTCACACATCTAGGTTGTCATACGTCTACCTTGTTGGATTGTAGCTTGATGTGAGTTGTAGTCATATTATGTTTATTTATCTCTTCATTGCCATCAGATAATAGAATGCCTAGCATGCAAGGGATCAATATTATCAACTTATTGGGCTTTAGTATTTTAGTGGATTTCAAATGAAATTAAAAATTTTCATAAAGAAAATGATACAAATGCAGGCTTCCTTTTAAATAAGAAACCATAAATTTTGTAACCTTTTGATTATTTTGGTGAGTAGAAAATTGTACTACATGGCTCCAAACCAAATTACAGTTAGAGGTGGCAGAAGATTATGAATGAAACCACCATATGACTTAGCTTTTCGGCTCCTCAGTATTTACCCACAAATATTAACATCAGCATACTGTAGAGAGACATGCATTACCCATGTTCATCATATCACAATTCACAATAGACAAGTTGTGAAGCCAGTGTGTGTCCATCACCATATTTATTGATAAAGAAAAATGTAAGATCTATCTATCTATCTATCTATCTATCTATCTATCTATCTATCTATTTGCATACACACACACACACACACACACACAATGGAGGTTTATTCAGCCATAAAAATGTTGAAATTATGTTCTTTGCCAGAAAATTGATGGAACTGGAGAGTATCATGCTAAGAGAAACAAGCCAGACTCAGAAAGTTAAGGAGTCTATGCTTTCTCTCATATGTGGAATTGAGAAAGATAAAAGGGGAACCCTTTGAGGGGGGAATCTAATGAATATAGAAGGGAAACCAAACACAAGTGGGGTAGAAGAATGGGGTTAGGGAAAGAGAAAAGGGGGAGAGAAGAGGTGCTACTAAGGAATGAAATTGATCACATTATGTGCAAGTATAAGTATGTCACAATGTATTCCAAAGTTATGTATAATTAATATGCACCAATAAAGGGATTTTAAAAAAAAGAGTTCAAGGTGGAAAATCATCAGCAAAACAAAGAAAAACTAAGTGAGAATCATGTACACACTGATTTTGGAGTGCCTCCAACTATTCACCAAGGCACAGACCAAAGAACTTTAAAAATTGTTGGTCATAATCACAGAAGTCTTTTTAAGAGTGAGTTATAATAAAATATGCTTCACAGTTTTCTTTAAACCTAGATGTTTATCCTTTGAAAAAATAATACCCACTTATGGAGAGAGAGTGTGGGATTCTGCAGTCAAAGTCAAAATTAATAATCAAGCACTGTTTTCCGCTTAACGTTTACAGATAGGGCTGCATGAATTATACAGGAGGATTTTTTAACTTTTATATCAGTGAGCCAAATATCATACCATTCAAATGAGCTATCATTATTTCTTAAGAGAAAAAAAAAATCACATCTATACTGACCCTGGGAACTAACAACCAATGTGAAAAGACCATCAAAAGAAACTCACCAATCTAATTAATGTGATCTTTCTGAGAGATAAAAACAATAAATTTGATTAAGCAATATTAGCTTATAGTAAAACAATGATGCATTGTTATCCCTGTGATTAGATATTCACACATACACACACAAAAAAAACTAGCATATAAATAGTTTCATAGTTTATAACTACTTAGAAGAACCATGTTCTTTTTCTTATTTTCTCTGAATCTGAGAGCATTTTTTGTCGTTGTTATATAACAAATCACCATAAATTTAGTACCTTAAAACATTACATATAAGTTTCTTTACAAATAATTACAATAAAGGTAAGATAATTCTTTGTCTTTACATTTCCCCCACACCTTATTGTGGTAAAACCACCTAACATGAGATTTACCTTCTTAGGGGATTCTTAAAGTATACAATATAGTATTGATATCTAAACACACTATGTTTCATCACAGATATCTTGAACTTATTCATCTTGCATAAGGGAAATTTTGTAACCAGTGTTTAGCAACTCCCCATTTTCTCCATCCCCCACCTCCTGACAATCATTGTTCTATTCTTTCCTTCTGTGAAGGTGACTCTTTTTAAGTCAATCTTCTACTGAGCCCTCACAAAATGAAGTCAAGGGTCAGATTGTGTTTTTCTTTGAAGAAGGTCCTGGAAAAGAACACACTTCCAAGTTCATTCCATACACATAATTCATTTCCTTGTAGTTGTAAAACAAGGAACCCACTTTCTCACCAGTTGCTTGCTAAAACCAACCACCAGTTTCTAGAATCCTGCTGTAGTTATTTTCCTGCTACAAGGCTCTCTGTTTAGGCAGCTTATGGATGACAATTTGCATTTTCAAGGCCAGAAGAGAGCATCTATAATGTGTTCTTTGCATACAGATAGACCTAACACCATTATTTTTGCCACATAGTGTAACCAAAGCAAGACAGTGTAAAGCCATTTATTTGCCATACTCTATTATCTAGAACCATCTGCACTGAAAAACATGGAATTATACAAGGGTGAAACTCACTGCAGGTCACTTTGTGGTATTTATGCATTACCCTCAAAGTGTTACATTACCCTATTTCCCCTAATATTGGAGAGAAGTAGCACAGAATGTTGGGGGAATGAAAACAGATTTTCTATCATAAATACATTTTCACAGTGCATTGAGTATGAATTACTTCAATCTCCTCAGTTTACCAAAAATCCCAGTCTATTTATGTAGAATTTACATTGTATTGAGCTGGGGATCACGCCAAGGCTGTTGCACAAGCACTCTACCCCTGAGCATCATCCTCTAATACTGTCAAAATTTAAAGAATATATTTAATTCTATAGGGAAGAATGACCTGGGACCCTCTCTGAAATTTTACTTTACATTTTACTGGAAAAATAAAAGCCAAATTTTGTCTACTAAATTATTAGGAAAATGGCAATCTGCATTTAATTTTTTTCTATACTTAGAATGATTTCTATTTGATCACAAAATCAGTTCATCAATAATCCTCAAAGTATTGTGTTTGTCAATGAAAAAAATCCATCAGAAGTTTGTGACTTATGCAGATTTGGGGATATTATCTGAATGATATGTTTTCCTACATATTTTCAATTTCTCATTGGCTTCACTTTAATTCATCTTACCAGATTACTTTCAATAAAACAATGGGGTAGCATATTCATCTGCTTGGACATTTTTAATTTTTATTTTATTTTATTTTCCGCTCTTCTGGCTTTTCACTGCTGCTTTGTTTTCCCTATGCACTTTCATTCTTATTGTCCCAGTGTAGCAATGTCATGCATCGGTAATTTTCTTGACTAAGGCAAGGCACATCATGGATTTCAGCTTTTATATTAACTGCTCTTCTTAGTTGGTGTTTATTTCAATCTCAATACTCATGTGAGGTACAGAGGTGAGAAAAGGAACAGAAAAAGTGATAGCTCTTTGCTTCAACTAGCAACACATAGTAGAGATTCAAGATAATTGAAGCAGACAGACACAATAAAGCAATTAAATTTTTACTTCTTTTTTAAATTTAGCTTCTGGCTCTCAAGGAATATAAATTTACACAGACAAGGTAGGATAAGACTCAGGATAAAGAAGATTGAGAAAGCTCAACATAATAAAAAAATCTAATTTTGTTTTTATTTGACTTTCAACCAAGAGACCAAGTGTTGAAATCAAAACAAACCCTAAGGCTTGTACATGCCAGTATTCAGTGTATTCTACAAAACAGAACTTTTAAGTATTATACTGAGTAAACAGCTTCTCACCTCATGGAGAAAACAAAGCAAAAACTCAAAACAAATTCTGTCCAAATTTGGATTAAAAATTTTGATAATATGCAAAGAAAAAACAACAAACTAAAAACTTAAGTAAACTAACAAATAGAAAAACTACGACACTTTTGTTTGTGAGGATAAATCCAACACATATTAAGATTTATGTATGAATTTTGACTTATTAAAGATTATATGAATGGAGAGAATTCCTTTAAAGTAAATTTAGTTATATTTAATGAAATGATATAAAACTATTCTAGATAATGTTTGATTGAAAAGTGAGAATATTTTATTTTTTAATGATGTTAGCAAAAAAGCATTATTCCACACTTTTTTCCAATAATATTCTCATAGTATCAATTCACAATCATTACCACTGTGAGCATCAGACTATGTATCTTTATTTGTGAGAACATATTTAGCACATCTTTTTAATTTGTGAAATTAAGAGAAAGGTGATCCATTAAACATAATGGATATTAAATTATTGATTAGATAAGGTTAACTTTTCAAAGTTTAGGATATTAAATGAATGAAAAAATATCCCAAAAAAGAATAAGGTATATGAACTTTTAAATGCAAAGTAATATAGTTTAGAAAAAATAATAAGCAACAAATTTGACAAGGTCCAATTAACATTTCAAATTTAATGTATTCAAAACTGAACTTATGATCTTCTGCTCTACATGTGATCCACTCCTAATACTCCAAATCAAAGTAAATGACATTTCCACTTTTCATGTGGTTCAAAATAGAAATATGTGTTATTATTTATACCTCTCTCTCCTACACTCTCCAGATCCAATACATCATCAAGTTTGGCTATTCTTTATTATTATTATTATTATTATTATTATTATTTTGTTAGGGATTGAACCCAGGGCCTTGTGTGTGCTAGGCAAGCACTCTCTCTGAGCTACACCCTTAGACCCCTCTTTTCCTTTCTTCTACTTGTATCTGAAGTTGTCTTTTCTCACTGTCACTACTCTGATTAGCTTAAGATGCCATCTTTTCCTGTCTCCTTGATTTCACTAGCCTGATAGTGCTTCTTTCAATATCTAATTTACCTTCTCCAGATCTTCCTTATTACATATAGTAGGTAAAGCAATTTTTAAAAATAAAGATTGGATCTCGTTATTCCTTTAAAAAAAGAAACACACACACACACACACACACACACAACACAAAAACAAAAACAAAAAACCCAAGAACAACAACAAAACTCCTCTCAGGCTGCGGCTGTGGGTAAGCTGTAGAGCTCATGTGTAACATCCTACATTCCTGGATTGGATCCCCAGTATTTTCAACTAAATAAATTAAGACTTCTAACAGCTTTGTAACAAACCAAGGATTATACACAGAAACTTAATCATGCCTGAATATTTCTTAGTTTCTTGTTTCAGAATATCCCCCAACTAGTTTAAGCCATATTTTTTTATTTGTTTGTTTGTGTTTTTTATTGCCTTTTTGAAAAGTTCATTATAAATACACATAATATCATGGTTCATTTTGACACTATTTTATAAACATGAAATAAAATTTGTTCCAATTCAGTTCATACTACTTCCCCTTTCCCTGCACTCCTCCCTCCCCTTGTTCCCTTTCCTCAATTCTATAGATTTTTCTTCTATTTATTTATTATTGTTTTAATTCAATACCTTTTGTATATACATAAAAGTGAAATTCACTGTGGTATATTCATATCTGTACGTAGGAGGGTTAGATCAGATTCCTTCCACGGTTCCTGCCTTTTTTTTTTTTTTTTTTTTTTTTTTGGTACCAGGGATTGAACTCAGGGGCACTCAACCACTGAGCCACATCCCCAGCCCTATTTTGTATTTTATTAGAGACAGGGTCTCACTGAGATGCTTAGTGCCTTGCTAAATTTCGGAGGCTGGCTTTGAACTTGCTATCACCTTACCTCCACCTCCTGAGCTGGTGGGATCACAAGCTTGCACTCTATGCCTGGAGGCCTGTTCCTGCTTTGTCTTGTCCCTCCTCCCTCCCATTCAATCCCCTTTCTCTACCCTATGTACCTCTCTTCTGTTTTCATGGGATTCCTCCAATTGTTTCTTTTTTCTTCCTCCCTCTCTCCCTCCCTCCCTCCCTTTCTTCCTTCATTCCTTCCTTCCTCCCTGACTCCCTCCCTTTCTACCTTCCTTCTTCCTCATTTCAGTTTAGTGTTCGCATATCAGTGAAAACCACTTTGACCCTTGATTTTCTAGGTCTGGTTTATATAATTTATAATGTTCTCTAATTCCTCCCATTTACCAGCAATTACCATAATTTCATTCTTCTTTAAGACTGAATAAAATTCAGTTACATATACATACCACTTTTTTTTTTAATGTGACTACATCCCTGTAGTAATGGTGAATAGAGATCTTTTAGATATATACCAAGGAGTGGGATAGATGGTTCATATGGTGGTTCCATTTCCATTTTTTGAGAAATCTCTAAACTGCTTACCAGAGTGCTTGTACTAATTTGTAGTCCCATCCACAATGTATGAGTGAAAATTTTTTGCCCACATCCCTGCCAAATTTTTTTATTATTTGTAACTCTTGATAATTACCATTCTGACTGGAATGAAATGGAATCTCAGTGTACTTTTGCTTTGCATTTTCCTAATTGTTAATGTTCAACCACTTTCATACATTTGTTGACCATTTGTATTTTTTCTTTCAAGAAGTGTCTCCTTGGTTCTTTTGCCCATTTATTTACCAAGTTATTATTTTTTGATGTTAAGATTATTGAGTTTATATATATTATGTATATTAATTCCCATCTGAGGAGCACATAGCAAAGATCTTCTCCCTTTCTAATAGGCTCTCTTTTCATGATCTTGGTTTCTGTGCTGTACAGGAACTTTGTCATTTGATGCTATCCCACTTTTTAATTCTTGGTTTTTATTTTTTCAGCTTTTTCTTTATATGACCAAAAGAACTAAAATATGCAATTTTACAGGAGTCTTAGTCCATAAAAGGCTGGCTTCATTGAGGCACAACATCATGGCAAAAGAGTGTGATGAGAAAAAGCAGGTCAGGACATCACATCAGGAAGGAGAGATGAGAGAGAGAGAGAGAGAGAGAGAGAGAGAGAGAGAGAGAGAACAAGCGAGTACATGCTCTGTTCAACAAGGACAAAATATATACTCCAAAGGCATGCCCTCAGTGACCCACTTCCTCCAGACACTTCCTACAGTTACTACCAACTTAATCCCTAATAGGAGCTTAATGCACTGATTAGGTTAAAATTCTCATAACCTCTTTCATGACCCAATCATTTCACCTTTAAACTTTCTTGCATGTCTCACACATGAGTTTTGGGAGGACACATCATATCTAAACCATAACAGTTTTATTTATTGCAACTTAAAAGTCATTTTTTTTTTGAGAGAGAGAGAGAGAGAATTTTAATATTTATATATATTTTTTTTAGTTTTCGGCGGATTTCGGCAGATATAACTTCTTTGTTTGTATGTGGTGCTGAGGATCTAACCCAGGCCGCACGCATGCCAGGCGAGCGCGCTACCACTTGAGTCACATCCCCAGCCCCAACAATTTAAAAGTCATTTTAAGGAAGCTGATGGTTGTGCCAATGTTCGGAATATTGAGTCACATTCTTCTAGAAGTTGCAAGTTTTCTTGTCTAATTTCTAGGTCTTTTTTTTTTTATTGGTTGTTCAAAACATTATAAAGCTCTTGACATATCATATTTCATACATTAGATTCAAGTCTTTAATCCATTTTGAATTGACTTTTGTGAAGAGCAAAAGTGATCTAGTTTCATTCTTTACACACATGAATATCCGTTTTTCACAGTCCCATTTATTATAAAGGCTAGTTTTTCTTTAATGTATGTTTTAAGCACCTTTGTTGATTGTCATATGACTGTATTAATGGAGTTTGTCTCTTTGTCTTCTATTCTATTCCATTAGTCATTCTGTCTGTGCTGGTACCATTATCATGCTGTTGTCTCCTCTGTTACCTAATCAAATGCCAGTTTATTCTTGATTCCATTAATAGATTGTTTCCTGTTATGACCTTGTAGATCATGTTATAATTAATTTTCACTATTATTTACCTTGGTGTTTTTGTGTAATTATTGGCTTATTGTCATTTTTTAACACCAACTTTGAAGTAATATAAGCACAGAAAGTTTCTTGCTATATGCCTTCCATATGGCAATGGACTAGCTCATAATAAGCACAGAAAATTATTGCTAAATAAATTAGTAAGGAGCTATCTATTAGCATGTGTTATAAAAATTTAACATTCAAATAAACGCCACCATTCTGTACTGTTGTAAATCTTGAAGAAATAATAAAGGAAACATGGGAGTTTAAAGTTGGAGAGAGTCTTAAACTCATCTATGCCATTCTTATTTTATTAGCAATCAAGTATTAAGATAAGAGGTTTATTAGACATCATACTACAAAAGAAGAGCCAAGACAAAAGTGAGATCTTTCATCACTCCACCCAGTGCCAGTGCTACTGGCAGTCTGTGTCTCCTTTTCATGACTGCTTGCATTTCTTTGCCCTGTTTTCAGTAGCGTGGGCATCACACTTGCATCTAGTGGTCTTCACAGTTAATCGTTACTTTCTTTGTGAAACTACTCTTCAATTTAAAAATTACCTGAGTCTTGTTTTTACTATTCTGATCAACATTTATCTAAACTTGCTTCTTTTTAAGATTAGTTGGTTGAGAAATTATTAACATGTTAAAATCTGTATATATATATATATATATATATTTGGGAATATCTTAAAAGCCATGAAACTGTCATCACTATCAAAATCAGAGACATTCCATCACCTTCAAGGTATCTTCTTAACATTTTGTTATTATTATTTTTAGTAGTAGTAGTGTTGGTGATAAAAATGCTTATCCTAGCATATACTTTCTCGGCAAATTTTACATGTAAAATACCATATTGTTAGCTGAAGTCAACATGCTGTACATTAGATCCCAAATACTTGATCTCATAAGTGACAGTAAGTACATTGCGATCATTATTTCCTGCTCCTACTAGACCTTGAAAGCCACCATTCTACTCCCTGTTTTTATGAGTCTATTTTAGACTGCAGATATGAGAATGACCTCATATAATATTTGTTTGCTATATCCGGCTTATTTTCCTTAGCATACTGGATAGACTAGGAGGACACTGTGCTTGCCCCTTATATGTGGTTGTTATTCAATGTTCTCTCTTTGTTCTCTCATACTTCACATATTCTGTAACATTTCAGGGTGATTGCATAGACTTCAAATTCTTTTACTTCCCTGTATATGTGTGTGTGTGTGTGTGTGTGTGTGTGAGAGAGAGAGAGAGAGAGAGAGAGAGAGAGAGAGAGAGAGAGTAAGAGAGTTAGGGGGACACAGAGAGAGATACAGAAGGAGAACTGTTCCAAAATTTAAATTCCAAGATGGTTAATTTTCTAAAACCAAATAAATCTAGTGGATATTGCTATTGCTATTTAGAAACCTTATAACATGGTAAATAAAATTAATTTAATCAGGTACTGTCCAAATTAGTCTTTCCCTTTTCCAAACTGAGAACTGATGCTTAAGATTGTCATTTTTCTGTGCTCCAATGACTGAAAACTCAGAAATATCTGATTCGTTTTTCACCCGACCTTCTTTCTTCAGCACAGTTCATTTGTCATCAATTCCCGTGAATTCTATCACTTCTATATTTCCAAGTCCACCCTCTGCTCTCTGTCCCAGCTGCCACTGTCTTTGTCACTCTGTTGCTCTCAACTAAATTGCTTTGTCAAATTGAACTGGTCAACCTGTTGCTATGATATTCTTTTCAAAGCACACTTCATGGTATCTTCACAGTCTTTTTAAGCTAAAAATTGACTAAGGTGCATTTCCTTATTTCTAAGATCAATACGAGACAACATGGATGAACCTTGAGGATATTATGCTAATAAGCCAGTCATAGGAGGACAAATGATCCATGATTTCATATGGATTAAGTATCTAAGAGTCAAACTCACAGAAGAATAGAATGGTGCTTGACAAAGGCCTCTCAGGGTAGAGGAACTGGACAATGCTAATAAACATATGTAAACTTTCAGTTGTACAAAATGAGTAAGTTCTAGAGATCTGGTGTATAACATAATGGCTATAACAAATAATGCTATTTTGTACTTTTAAAAAATCTGTTATTAGGGTAGGTCTCTTGTTAAACTTACCACAACTGAAAAAATAATTATCATGGTGTTCTCCTGAATCAAGAGTTTACCAGCAAAACTATTTTATTTTTCTATAACATAAAATGCAAAATTTTAATTACATCTTAAAATTTTTTTGGTAAAAAAAATGGACAAAACCTAACTTGAATTAGTTAAAACAAAAACATAATTATTTACTTATGGAATCTAAGAAAGGGATCAGCAGTCAAATTATAGAAAAGGCAAAGGTAATTGTATACATCAGGTTTAATTAAATACAGGAGCTCTGACACCATTGAGACTCTTTTGTTCTCTGAGGGTCTTTAAACTCTTGCATGATTCTCGGTCAGTTTATACTATTTCAAATGAAGTAAAACTTTATCTAAGCAGGATCTCGGATTTACATGAAATAATACCTTTTTTTCAAGTTGATATTGCCTTATAAGAACCCTATTTTTGTTTCAATGATAATAGAAAAGGGCAATAGAACCAAAGCAAAAGAAATTATGAAAAAATAACTACAAAATACTGATCCTAAATAGAAACCCAGTTTTTGAGCAAACAGCTAAACAATTTAACCAGTGTTTTTTTTTTTTTTTTTTTTTTTTTTTTTTGGGGGTGTGTGTGTGTGTTTCTGCCCTACTTACAGTCACATTACAAAGTTTGAACTTTATTTTCTAAATATTGTTATGGTTTGCCTGTGAGGTGTCCCCCAAAAGCACACATAAGTCAATGCAAGAAGGTTCAGAGGAAAAATGATTGGGTTGTAAGAGTCTTGACCCAATCAGTAGATCCCCTGATTCGTAACTGAGTAGTAATTAAAGTGGTAGAGTGTGAATGGAGGAGGTGGGAACTTGGGCTTGGCTTTATATCTGGCAAGTGAAGTCTCTCTCTCTCTGCTTTCTGATCATCACGTTAGCTGCTTCCCTCTGCCACACTCTTCTGCCATGATGTTCTGTCTCACCTTAGACCCTGAGGAATGGAGTCTGCTGTCTATGGATTGAGACCTCTGAAACTATTATCCTCCAAATAAACTTTTCCTCCTCTACAATTGTTCTGGTCGGGTCTTTTAGTCGCAGCAGCGAAAAACCTGACTAAAACAAGTATAAATTGACTTTTAAGAAAAGCTACAAATGTCTTTTATCTTTCAGAGAAAGAAAATGAACTGTGCTTCCAAAAATATTTACAGAGTAACATTGTCCTGTGGTTGTGTTCCGTGAAGGACTACTGTGTCGCTGTTGCTCAGGATGGAAGCCAGATCTTCCCGCTGTTGTTTTGTTAGCAGAGTCATGCAGCTGACAATGGCATCCAAAAGAAGGTAGCAGTTCTCCATACTCTCTAATTTCCATATGTAGCCACAGAACTTAGCACAGTATGTATTTGAATCTAATTTGCTTCCTTTCTGATTTGTACATAAAGTATATGGTTTCTAAATTGGTCTAATGGAAGCAATTATCAGAGCAGTATTCACTGGAAGTGCTAAATGTGAGGAAAACCCATACAAAACAAAAAATACATTTTCAAGATAGAGTTATATAGCCATTTTAATTCAAGAAGTAAGCAGATCATTGAATAACATCCTTATTAATCTATTTTGAGTTCAATGAATTTTCCTAGAATCTAAACTACTTGAGGATGGCTGTGTATTTGCTTTGTTCAATACTAAATTTCCATTGTCATGAGAAGTAAATATTTTCCTACCATTTCATGTATATATACCTACTCCTGTTCATCTTTGTTTTTTTCTACCTTTAAATCACTGATACCTAGGTTTAGAGAGTTGTGAGTCACATTTATAGTTAGTAACTTCTCTGAAAAATCTCAGACAAAAAATTGATAAATATTTGTGGTGAGCCGCTTCTGCCGTTTCTGCAGACTATGGTCGCCATTACAAGATGGCGCTGGCTCCTCTGTGGTCTGTGACAAACAACTCCTTATTTGGGAGAGTTGGCACATGGTTTTTCACCACCCTATGAGAAAGCTCCACGTGGCAGCTTCGCATTGGGGCTTGAGATGCTTTATTAAGGCTGGGAGGGGCATCCGAGGAGAAGAGGAAGAAATATCAAGGGCCTGAATAAACTGCTGAAAGAAGATTCCTGAGTTGCGTCTTCCTTGCGGGCAAGGGGTCGCGACAAGTGGTGCCGAAACCCGGGAACCAGAACTTTCAGCAGTCAGGGGTGGTGCACCGGTTAGTCCCAATAAGTGGGATCCGCGATCAAAGCGGGGTTAGTCCCAGGTAAGTGGGATCCGCGACCAAAGCGGGGCAGCTCCTCTGTAAAGAAAGAGAGAGCATTACATTTTATTGCAGCTGCACTGTGTACTTTCGCTTCTACTTTCGCTTTTGTTTTCTGTGTTTCTTTTGTTGTGTCATTTCGCTTTTTTTTTTTGTGCTTCTTTTGTTGTTGTGTCATGGGTACCGCATCTTCAAGTCCGCTTCTCCTGGCCCTAGATGGCCTGTTACGTTCCAAGGGCCTGGAAGTGAAACATAGTACTTTACAGAGATTTTTACAGAAGATAGATATCGCTGCACCATGGTTTGCATTTTCGGGCAGCCTTACTGTACCCCTAATCTTGGTTTCCCCCCAACATTTACGCCTTGTCAGGATCATTCTTGGGAGAAACATCAAGTTGCTAAATGTTTCTCCCTTTCCCCCTCTCTTAAGAGGCATGTTTATAACTTTAACAACAGTGCCAACTCCTCTACAGGAGTAGGTTGGTCCTGGTTTCAATGGCTGATTTCCAATGAGAAGGGGGCTTCAGCCGATATTTCTGCATTGGCTCAATTGCTGGGAGCCAAAAGCTGGCTGGCTAATGTTTCTGGCACTGTTAGGGAGAGTGAACGAGGCAATAGACTTACATCTGTTTCATTCAACTCTCTGCTATATAATGCCACATTGCCCCCTGCAATGGTCTGTGTCCAATCCCCGTTCTTGCTCCTTTTGGCTAATGACACCTCGTCGGGGATGCTGGATTGTTCTAATGTTACCTGTCTCTTATCTGAGTGTTGGAATGGTTCTTGGACTGTAGCAGTGGTTATGAAAATTCCAACTTTTGTCCCAATCCCAGTCACTGCGGACCCAGATAAATTCCCCATTGTTGAGCTACTTAGAGTCCGCAGGGATTTTGGAATTACAGCAGCTATAGTGACAGCTGTGGCAGTGTCTGCTGCTGCAGCGGTTACGGCCGGAGTGGCCATGGCCAGTCAAGTACAAACTGCTGCCACCATTAATCAAGTTGTTCAACAAACTTCCACCATACTTGAATCCCAAAATACAATTAATCAACATATTTTGTCAGGGATTTTAGCTGCCAACCAAAGAATAGATTTACTCCAAGCTCAGGTAGAAGAATTGGCTGACTTGGTGCTTTTGGGTTGTGTTGACCAATGTGCACATTTATGCATAACCTCTGTCAGATTTAATGATTCCAGGAATGCCTCCCGCATCATTGGCGAATATTTGGCCGGAAATTGGTCCATGGCAGCGGAAGACATGATCCAGTCTCAACTAACCCAGATAGCTGTCTTGACCAGTACCCGTGTCGATCCTGTAACTTTGGGTCAATTCACCGATTGGATATCTTCTGCTTTTTCCTTCTTCAAAGAGTGGGTGGGGGTAGGCATTTTTGGTGCAATGTGTTGCTTCGGTATGTTCCTCTGTTTGTGGTTTCTCTGTCGCCTTAAGGCCCGCAGTGCTCACGATAAGGCTATGATCATGCAAGCTCTTGCAGCTTTAGAAAATGGCAACTCACCTCAAGTCTGGCTTGCGCATCTTAAACAGTAAACCTTTGACATGGTCGTTACACCCCAAGTTATTATAACATTGCACTGGGATAGACATGACTTTCCTTGTTATTCTCTTAGTGTTGGAAAGCCCTTGCACTCTGCCGGTCTTACTGCCATTGCACGCAGATGGGTTTCCACACTAGTGCTTTTCTATCGCCTTAAAGTCCGTGCCTTTCTTTCAGGGTGCTGTCAACTTGTTTGTCGTTATAAACAGCCACAGTTCAGCCTCAGCTGTCCCCCTTCGTCCACCATCGTCACGATACAGGATGCGAGGCAAGGCACTGCACTTGAGTGATCCTTGACGTGGACCTCAAGGAGAGCATGTCCTATTGCATGCGGGTTAGACGCGTCCACGTGCCGCCCCACGAAAAAAGGCGTCAGCTGATATGGCCTCAGATCTGGGGAAGGGCCCTCCTTAGGACTGAGCCATACTATGCAGCCACTTCTGCACAGTGGGATAGGACCTCTACTCTCGCCTGTATTGTTTTAAGAAAACAGAAAGGGGGAACTGTGGTGAGCCGCTTCTGCCGTTTCTGCAGACTATGGTCGCCATTACAAGATGGCGCTGGCTCCTCTGTGGTCTGTGACAAACAACTCCTTATTTGGGAGAGTTGGCGCATGGTTTTTCACCACCCTATGAGAAAGCTCCACGTGGCAACTTCGCATTGGGGCTTGAGATGCTTTATTAAGCCTGGGAGGGGCATCCGAGGAGAAGAAGAAGAAATATCAAGGGCCTGAATAAACTGCTGAAAGAAGATTCCTGAGTTGCGTCTTCCTTGCGGGCAAGGGGTCGCGACAAATATTAAAGCTGTATCAGAGTCACTCTTACATAAATAAAATGGCATTCTGTAAAAGTAGAATTAGAACTTATTATTGACCTACCAAATTTAAAGTGATAAGAACCAACAGTCCACAGCAGGAACTGTTCCTATTTCAATGCTCGGCACTCAGACCTCTGGGTTCGGATATTTGGTGTCTCAGTAATTGTTGAATGCGTCATTAGAATATGGAGGAAAGCTGTTTCCTGGATTTCTGTTTTGTGCTTTGTCCTAATATGGGCCACAACCAAAAAAAAAAAGTGGAATATTTTAAATTTCACACAGATTCAAAAGGGTCTTTTATTTCATAGAAACACATTTGTCCCCCCTTTAAATTTGAAATTTTTATCCCAGAACTTTATGTAGAAAAGGAACTATGCAGGGTTTTTATTGTTGTTGTTGCTATTGTTTTAGAGTCATAAAAACAAAGATGCTTACAGTGCTTACAAAGTATTAGATATCTGTAGAGTGATCATGCTTGGGAACACTATTCATTTGTTGGCTTGGACCAATTTTAAATGCTGTAGGCAGAAGTCAAATTGCAAATAAAAACTAAATAATTGGTTTCTGAATATAACTTAAATAGAGGTTAATAATGTGAAGATAATATAACAAAACTATTTTTAAAAATTAAATATAAAAACATTCCTCTTTTGATGAATGGATAGGGAAACTTTGATGTATATATATATATATATATATATATATACACACACACACACACAATGAAACATTACTTAGCATTGAAAGAAAATAAAATCATTGCATTTGCAGGTAAATGAATGAAGTTGGAGAATATCATGCTAAGTAAAGCAAGCCAATCCCCCCCAAAACAAAAGCCGAATGTTTTTTTTTTTTTTTGATATGAGGATGCTGCCTCATAATGGTGATGAGAGGGGAGTGTTGGAGGAGTGGAGGAACTTTTGATAGAGCAAAGGGGAGGGAGGGGAAAGGAGGGGGCAAAGCGGGTAGAAATGATGGTGGAATGAGTTAGACATCATTACCCTAAGTATATATATGAAGACACGAATGGTGTGAAAATACTTTGTGTACAATCAGTGACTTGAGAAATTGTGCTGTATATGTGTAATATGAAATAAATTGCATTCTGCCATCATGTGTAACAAATTAGAATAAATAAATTTTAAAAGTTTCTCTTTTTCCTTATATTCCGACATTGTGTATTAAGTAAAATTTTGAACGATAATCTCAACATTCAAGACCTGCCAATTTAATCACAAAGTATCTTCTTGTCTATTATTATTAGACATTCATCTACAGACATATTTTCTAGAAAGTTCTCAATTTTTCTTAATTCTATTTTTTTTTTTCTATTAGACATTTGAGTCCACCATGTTAGCCTTTCTGTGCTATTTTTATTTTTGGCCTTGTATGTTAATATTCCTTTGCAGTAGTTATGTGTTTCTTATTACACTTTTTTTCTTTAGTTTGAAATTTATGAGTGGTCTTATGATTATTTTAATTTTAATCTTTCTAGAAAAAAGCATGCACCATTCATTTGTGAAGTCTAACATTAGTGGAACATCTACATGTTCCCTAAAAATAATTAAAAAATACCACTATATTACACTCCAACTTTGTTTATTGACCATTTTGACATGTGAACCATTTTTATTGAATTGTCAAAATTGTTAATGTATTTCAAATTCATAATGCATTATTTTAATTTTTTCTACAGCCAATATATTTTTTAAGACTAACTCAAAGATTTTACTCTTTTCTATTGATCTTCTTTTCAATTTGAAGCAAAGAGCTAGGGTATTTAGTAACAAAGAGTGAAATGCTTTTAGTTGAAAACATCCCCACACTGGACAAAATATGTAAAGACAATGGATTTCAAGCAGATGAACACTCAACAAAGGACAGTAATATCTAAAAGTGGAAATGCATGAGGTGAACCTGATAAAAGCTGCATCTTATTATCTAAAGAACTTCCAGGACATTGGGGCAAAAGAGAAGAACTTAAATACCAAATTCTAAGAGAACACTACAAGGAAAGAGTTGAGTGCACACCCCTCGAATCTGTAGAAGCCCCTTTTAGGAAAACCAGTACAGAACTGAAAACAGTACGTATGTGAGAAAATTTCTTACAGTGGGGAAAGAATCACTGAAAGGCTTAGAGAATGATACATGAAGTTCACGGAGTATCAGGAATGAACCCTGTTCCCTTTATCCCAACTGGGAAAACTCATAATTCCCTGGAGATTAGAAAGAGTACTCAGAAAGGTTTTTAGCTAATAGTTCAGATTAGTAAGCTCTAGACAAATACCATTTCAATTCAGCCTGAAAATCTTAAAAGCAATGATTCCAGTTAACAAGTAATTGAAATGCATCCCAGAACAAAGCTCAATAATATTTACAGGGATGCATAAATATCTAGTATCTGCAAAAATAAAATTCACAATATCTGGCATTCAAACATTGCCAGGAAAAAAAAAACACAATAACAACAGGAAATGTGAATCAATTAAAGCTTAAGTAGAGGAGAATGAACAGAAAATGAGATTAAAACAGGTAGCATAAGAATATTCTTATTTTGGCATTGTTTTTTTTTTCTAGTTCTCTGAAGCATGTCATTTGTATTTTGATGGGAATTTCATTGAATCTGTGTATCACTTTTGGTCTTACAGACATTTTGACAATACTAATTCTTCCTTTCCAAGAACATGGATGGTTTTGATATTCCAAGTTATTCTTCATTTTTTTTTTTCTTCAGCATTCTATAGTTTTCATTGTAGAGGTTTTTCACTTCTTTGCTTAGATTTATTTACAAGGTTATTTTTTTTTATTTTTTAGGTCACTGTAAATACAAAAGTTTTCCTGATTTCTTATCAGATTTATTATTGAAGTATAGAACAGCTTTTTATTTTTTTATGTTGATATTTTATTGTGTTACTTTGCTGAGTTTGCTTATAAGCTCTAGAAGTTCTTGGTGTAGCTTTTTTGGGGTATTCTACATATAGGGTCATGTCATCGGCAAATAGAGATAATTTAACTTCTTCTTTGCCTCTTTCTATCCCTTTAATTTTCTTCTTTTGCCCGACTTCTGTGGCTAGAATTAAAAAACTGTGTTTAATAGGAGTGATGAGAGTAGAAATTCTTCTCCTATTTCTTATTTAGAAGAAATGATTTCAGTTTTTCTCCATTTATTATGATGTTGGCTTTGGTATTGTCATATATACCCTTTATAATATTAAGTTAATTTTCTTCTATTCATAGTTTCTTCAGTGCTTTTAGTATGAATGAGCGTTGGTTTTATCAAAGACTTTTTCTACATCCTTTGGGGTATTTATGTGATTCTTACACTAAATTTTATTTATATGGCGAGTTACATTGACTGATTTATCTATGTTGAATACAACTTGCATCCCTGGAATAAAAATGACTTGGTCATGGTTTTTGAATGCAGTTTGTTAATATTTTATTAAGGATTTTTGCACCTCTCTTTATCAGGGGTACTGATCTGTAGTTTCCTCTTTAATGTGTCTTTTCCTGGTTTTGGTAGCAGTATGATATTGGCTTCATAGAATTAGGTTCTCTTTTTAATTCTTGGAATAATTTGAGGGAGGTTCCCCTTAGTTATTCTTTAAAAGTCAAGTATACCTTGGCTGAGAATTTATATGATGCTGGATTTTTCCTGGTTGGAAGATTTTTAATTGCTCTTTCAATCTCATTTCTTCTTACTGGTTTATTAAGAGTCTTGAGATTCATATTGAAAAAATAAAAGACAAAGAATAGCCAATAGCAAGAAAAACAATTCTGGAGGCATTACAATATCTGATATCAAATATACTACAGAGAAATAGTGAAAAAAAAACAGCATGGTAATGGCTTCAAAACAGAAATTAAGACACAGAGACAGACTCACAAGATACTGTCATCTGATCCTTCACAAATGATTCTTTACAAATTCTTTACAAATCAAAAAAATACATTGAAGAAAAGATCACTTTTTAAATAAATAGTGACGAGAAAACTAGATATTCATATGTAGAAGAATAAAACTAGATTCTATTTTCTACCTTGAACAAAAGGTAAGTCAAAGTGAATCAAAGACTTAGGAATTAGTACAGAAACTGCAACTGTTAGAAGAAAACATAGGCTTAACACTCAAATATATTGGTGCAGGCACTGACATCTTTAACAAGACCCTAAAGCTCAAGATATAAAATGGCAAATCAGTAAGTGGGAAGATATCAAATTAAAAATCCTAGTCACACCAAAAGAGTAAGATAAGACCATGCCTAGAGAGACTACAGAATGTGATAAAATCTTTGCCAGGTACTTCTTCAACAATGGATTCATATTATAGAGGACTCAAAAAACTTAGCATCCATCCAAAAAAAAAATCTGCCCAATGAATAAATTAGGAAAAAAACTAAAGTGTTATTTATCAAAACAAAATAAAAAATACTAGTTACTAACAAATTTAAAAAATGTTCAACATCAAGGGAATGCAAATCAAAACAACATTGAGATTTTTACCTTACTCCATCTACAATGGTAAGATCAAGAATATAAGTAATAATAAATGCTGGTTAGGATGTGGGGAAAAGGTACACTCATACATTGCTGGTGGGACTACAAATTAGTATAACCACTCCAGAAAAGGTTATGGAATATACTGGAAGACTGGGTATGGGTGCACTGTATGACCCAACTATCCCACTTTTTGACATTTATCCTAAAGAACTAAAATCAGCATATTAGTGGCACAGACACATCAATGTTCATAACAGTGCAATTTACAATAGCCACTGTGCCCACCACCATATGAAAAGATCAAGAAATTGTTGTATGTATACACAATAAAGTTTTATATTTTCTGGCAAATGGATGGAACTGAAGAACATCATGTAAAGTGAAATAAGCCAGACTCAAAAAGTGAAAGGTGAAATATTTTCTTTCCTATGTGTAAACCAGAGTGAAATAAGTGAAAAGTTCAAGGTGGGGAAACCATGAGAATAGAAAAGAAATTAATGGAATAGAGAAAAGGATTGAGGACCGGGGAGGAAGAACCGGAAAAGGGAGGAACTATGGAATAAAATGACCAAATTATGCTATGTACATATTTGAAGATAAAAAAGGTGAATTCTACTTTTATGTATAACTATAAGGCACCATTTAAAAAATAATAAATAAGTAGAAGGAAGGCCAGAAGATTAGAGGCAAATGAACAGAATGGGGAGAAGAGAAAGTGGAAGTACTGGGGGCTGAAATGGAACAAATTATAATCCATGCATACATAAACAAGTCAAAATGAACTCCACTAGTATGGGTAACTATAATGAACTAATAAAAACACTTAAAAATTAAAATTAAAGATATTATATTGAACACAGGGCAATAAAAACTATCTGAAATAAAACTGAAAGAGAAAAATGACTGAAAATATTAACAGTTTGTGGATACCTTCAGAAATTTAATATATGTGTAATTGGAGTCAATTAAAGAAATCAAAAAGGTACCAGAAATACATTTGAGGAGATTATGACCTACAATACCCAGTGGAAAGTTACTATATCATTTTAATAATTTTGTATTTATAATTTAAGAAGCATTCATAAAGTTAACATGGGAAAGATTAGAATATGTTTCAATGCACTTATATTTATGACTAATAAGTTTATTTTGAAATATATACCTGAGTATTTTTTATTCCTTTATACTATTTATTTGTTTTTATGTGGTGCTGAGAATCAAACCCAAGGCCTCACACATGCTAGGCAAGCACTCTACTGCTAAGCCACAATCCCAGCCCCTAATTCAGTATATTTTTTAAGCTATTGTAAGTGGGATAGTTTTCCTAATTTCTCTTTCAGTTGATTCATCATTGGTGTGGAGCAACTTAATTGATTTATAGGTATTAATTTTATATCCTTATACTTACTGAATTAGTTTATGAGTCCTAGAAGTTTTCTAATAGAGTTTTTGGGTTCTCATAAATATAGAATCTTGTCTTCAGCAAATAGAAAGAGTTTGAGCTCTTCTTTTCCTATTCATATATCTTTATTTATTTTTATTTTGTCTAATTTTTCTGGTTAGAATTTTAAGAACTGTGTCTAACAGAAGTGGTGAAAAAGGGTATATTTGTTTTATTCTAGTTTTCATAGGGAATGCTTTCAGTTTTTTATCAATTTAGATTGATGATGCTGGCCTTGGGTTTAACATATATAGCTTTTACAAGGTTGAAATATGTCCCTATATAACAAGGATGGATCAGCTGAAAAAACAAGTAGGAAAACTATCCCATTCACAGTAGTTTCAAAAAAATAAAATACTTGGGTATAAATCTAACAAAAGATGTGAAAGACCTCTACAATGAAAACTATAGAACACTAAAGAAAGAAATTGAAGATCTCAGAAAATGGAAATATGTCCCATGTTCTTGCATAGGCAGAGTTAATATTGTAAAAATGGCCATAACTAAAAATACTATACAAATTTAATGCTATTTCTGTTCAGATTCTAATAATATTCTTCAGAGAAATAGAAAAAGCAATCTTGAAATTCATTTGGAAAACTAAGAGACCTGAAGCAATAGCCAAAACAATCCTCATAAAAAAACGTGAATCAGGAGGCATCACAATAGCAGACCTCAAATTCTACTAAAAAATAGCAAAAAAAAAAAAATCCAAACAAAACAAAACATGATATTAGCACAAAAACAGACATGAAGACCAATGGAACAGAAAACAGAGACAAACACACATAAATACAGTTATGTCATCCTAGACAAAGGTGCAATAAACATATGTTGTAGAAAAGATAGATTCTTCAATGAATGATGCTGGGAAAACTGGAAACCCACATGTAGCAGAATGAAATCAAGCACCTATCTCTTACCATGAACAAAACTCAACTCAAAGTGGGAAAAGGAACTGAACAGGTATGTCACAGATGAAGAAATATGAGTTGTCAACAAATAGATGAAAAAAAAATGTTCAACTTCTCTAGCAATCAGAGAAATGCAGATTAAAACTCCACTGAGATTCCTTCTCACTCCAATCAGAATGGCAATTATCAAGAATACAATAATGATAAATGTTGGGGAGGCTGTCAGGAAAAGGGTACATTCATACATTGCTGGTGGGACTGCCAATTGGTGCAACCACTATGAAAAATAGTATGGAGAATCCTCAGAAAACTTGGAATGGAAACACTATTTGACCCAGTTATTCCACTCCTTGGTATATGCTCAAAGGATTAAATCAGCAGACTCTAGTGACAAAGCCATATCAATATATACAGCACAATTCATAATAGCTAAGCTATCCCTGCAACAGATTAATAGATAAAGAAAGTATGTTATATACACACAATGGAATATTGCTCAGTGACAAAAAAGAATGACTTTATACCTTTTTCTGGGAAGTGGATGAAACTGAAGATTATCATGCCAAATGAAATAAGCCAATTCCCCCCCAAAAAAGGTTGGATGTTTTCTCTGACATGGGGATACTAGCACACAATAAGGCTGGGGAAGGAAGCCTATAAGTTCATTATATTTAAAAAAAGGTAATAAAAGGAAGGGAGTGGAGATGGGAATAAGAAAGAGAGTAGAATGAATTTGGTATAACTTTTCTCTGTATGGATACACCACCAGTGAGACTCCACATCATGTACAACCACAAGAATGAGATCCTAAATAGAATGTTATACCTAATGTGTATATAATATGTGAAAGTACACTCTACTGTCATGTATATATAACACGAACAAATAAAAAAAATAGGTTATTTATTTCAGTAGTTTCTGTTTTTAAAAGTACTTTGGATGCTAATATGTCAAATCTTCACTCTGCTTTCATTTCTGGGGTCTTGAAGATTTCAGAACATTTTAATCCAGCACCATGTTTTTTTTCCCCACTATAATCTAACCTCAAAATGTGTTATTCTCTCTTAAATCCACATGCTAAAGGCAATAAACCTCATTAAAAATAATTCATTTTCTTTTTCCTAGAATCAATGACAAAGACCAGCAAAATCATTCATTGCCCACACCTGGTGCTCAGAATGCAACCTGCAAGGTGAATTTTATTCTCCAAGTCTGTGGCTGCCAAATCTTGCTTATCAGCAAACAACATGCAGATTTCTGTCAACTTGAACTCTGACACTAATTCCAGACAATTATTTCAGTCACAAGTGTGATGACAGGGGACAAGGAATATTCAATATTCAAAAAAAGAAAGTATAATTTAAATGATATAATTATTTGGTTTTTAAGGAGTCCTAAACTATCAGGCCATAATTTATTTTGAAAAAAATCAAGACATCATATTTCAAAAAGGAATGTTAGAGGCAAATCCTAACTATTCCTCTTGACTATGAAAGAAAAGAGCAATTGATTAGATAATTTTTCAGATAAGACATCTAGAAATAATATTTTAACTCTGTCATACAAGCAGTACTAAAACCTAGTAAAATTTATAAATTGGTTTGGCATATATCATGTCAAGTAGAATGCATTATTTAAATTGGAAATAGAATGATTTCATCCTATAAATTACATTGATAGGTATTATCTTAAGTACTGATAAAGAGGAATAATTCATGAAGAAATGACTTGCTACTATAAATTTTATAAATCATCTATAACTTTTATATTGGGAAATATTTTGTGTTATTCATTTGCCAACAATAAGAAAATTTACACAATACACCATACTGCATTAATTATATGAAATATGATATTATCCCTGTAGCTTCATTAACATTTAAGGAAACTAGAAAGATGCAGTCAAGTGTACTAAAACCATAAACTAGTCTTTGTAAAAGTGATTTAACATGTTTTGACTTATTTGAAGGTGCCCTGTAAAATATTACTTCTAAAGACCTACTCAAATATTTTTTAACTGTGATCCTATGCATTCCAATGTTTTACAACCCTTTTCTCAAAATCTCCCACATTGTATTTGTATAATCTCATTTAACAACTAAGTGTCTCCTTTAGTTTAATTTTTTAAAAAAATATAAAAGCAATATTAATTCTAAGAATTCTGGCCCCCAGCTAATTTTAATAAGCAATAATATTTATGTCTATGTAGAACTTCAAAATCAAAATTCCAATATGACAAATACTAAAAAGCTAGAATCATCATCATCATCATCATCATCATCATCATCATCATGCAAAGATACATAAAGCTGGCAATTTCTCATTTTGAATGATAAAGAATGTAAATAATTTTGTTGGTATTAGTTCTAGGATCAGAGTTTTCTGTAAGTTTATGACTGAAATGATTCTCAAGATTTTGGTTGCAAACTGATTTTATCTGTCTAATCTATCATTTATAAATATTGTCAGAAACATATAATGAATGTTATTCATGTTTTTTCTTTAACTTATGGAATTTTGATACATTGCTTGATACAAATTGGATTAAACTTGCACAAAAACAATGTATCAAATGTGCTAAATATCCTGGGCTGCAGATACAGCTCAGTTGGTAGAGTGCTTGCCTTGCATGAAAAAGGCCCTGGATTCTATCCCAGCAACACACACACACACACACACACACACACACACACACACACTGTTAACTATATTTCATCCAGGAAATGGCATCCAATAAATTAGTCTAAGGAGCAAAATATTTACAAAGGCTTAGCCAGAAAGATATTCACTGAGGCATTGGGAGAATAAATCATAAAGCCCAACATATTAAATAGCAGAAATTCTTGTTAGGAGACTTAGTGACACAAGAAAACAGAATCTCTTGATAATTGAACAATGTAGAGAAATTTTAAGTTTTCCCTTTGAAAGTTTGAAAATGTTAGTGTATAAAAAAGCAGATAATGACAGATTAACAGTGGAAAGAAGCATACAGATTTGTTAGCATAAAGCAACCTAAGTACAATATTCAAAGGACAACTGGATAGTTGAAAAGTGCATATTGTATCAAAAGAAACTTGGGGGTCCCAGAGGGAGGTAGTGACTAGTCATGTGAGGGTAAATGTAAATGAATGAACAAATCAAAGGCATCCTATTATCCAGGTAAAGTCTTACTTACAGGTGACAGCCATAAAAAGGTCAATATAAAGAAGAAGAAGAAGAAAAAAAAAGTCACTTGTGATTTCTGTATGGGGCAGCTCTCAAACTCCCACTCTCTTTTTGGTGCAAACAGAACTTTCCAGGAAAATAGAAGGAAATCAGATAGAAAAGCTTCTATGGGCATCACTCTTTATTAGATATATTTAAAAAATCTTTTAATGAAAGGAGAGTTTTTCAGACATTCGTGTGTCTGCAACTCCTCTAAATAGCCTTCTGGAAATGTGCAGAAGAAGTATATTTTAGGATGGCCTGTTTTTATCCCTTTTGATCTAAAGAAAGTTGGTCTTCATATTCTCACATTTTCTCACAGAGATGCCTTATCCATCTAAGCATGAGCTTGCAATGGGGTTTCAGCTCCATTGCCTATCAGCTGGCTGTTTGGAGTCCTCCTGTTTTTGGGTTCCTCATTTGCCTTGTCAATTCCCTTTTATTCTTCCTGTTCTGATGTTCCTACTGGGCAGCTCTTGAGTCTTCTAATGATTTATTCTTATTTTGTTGTACTTCATATTTCAATTGAGATATGTAGCCATCAAGTTTATGTACCTATTGTCTATGGATGCTCTGTATACTTTTATGTTCAATTGCAGAAACATTCAAAATGAAGCTTCAATCGCTATCACTGTGTTCTAAGAATTCATCTGCTCATCATTTTAAACAATAGAAAATGTGGTTTTCTTCTTGTTAAAGGATAGCTTTGGTAATGAAGATAAATTATTTAAACAACTGTGGTAATGATTAACATATAGGTTTTGATCATAGATGGTCTTCCAATTGTTTTTCTGTTATTTTTGTTTGATTGTTTTCATTATATCTGATTACTGTGGCATGATTTTATTTTGTAGTTAACTACTCACTGAAATGGGTGTATACTAGAATTAATAAAAATTGTAAGTAGGAGAGGATGCCAAAAAGCTCTTTCAATGCTGGGAACACACATAAAATAAATGCCTTACAATAAATGTATAGATTAAGAAAATAACCACATGATTTTGCATTTATGACTTTGAATCTTATAGTTCAGATGCAGGCTTTTTAAATAATATTAAATCAGTGTTGTAAGAATAATAAATTGTAGGTTGCCGTTTAAGCTTCTTTGTTTTACTTTTTTTCTTAGTCCCCTGACTGGTGATATAGCAATTCCAGCAAAGAACTGGCAGTGCTAAGACAGAATTCAGTTTCTAGCTCTCTGATGTGTCAATTATTAGCTTTAGAAATCACAAAGAACAGTAGAATAAAAAGTACATCATATTAAATTATTAAGAAAATGAAGACATTAGAACTGTGAAAGCAGTAATAATAGGATTAAGTAAAAACCTATTATAGTCCACATCCTATAATTTTTAAGAAAAGATTTTGTTAATGCCAAGTAACCACAACTGCAATGCTTTTCTGGTCAGCTGGCTTTAATGATTGCAACTAATATCTCTCACTGAGTAGAAAAGTTGAAAGCTTTGTTGTATTGAAGTGTAAACACCTACTGCAAAATGGAATAGAGAAATATTTTAATCCTGCAGAACTTAATACAGAGTGCAAACTTAACAAATGCAACCTCTTTTTTGTAACTCTTGGGCAAAGAATCCCAGCTTGCATCTGTACCATTTCCAGATGTTCTCCTTGCACACCTTGTGGGCATGTAGAACATAGTGGTCACTTGAAGGTACTACTGTGCTTTACTTCTCCATAGATAACATCAGGGAACAAAATGCTGGGACCTGAAAGTCAAAATGTAATTATAATGCATTAATAAAAACAGTTTTTAAAAATATTAAACAAAAGAAAAGGAATATTTACTGACACTAGGCTACAGCTCCTATCAGGCTCTAGAATTAGAGTAATAAATGAACAGCAATTAAAAAAAATTATATCCATATTAGTTCAAATAGGAAAGCTAAATTTTATATTCTCTTACAGAATATCCAGCCCCCAAGGATTTTAATAAGACTTCCTGTACATTACCTTATAAATAAAAGTTTTCTTATATATGACTTGTTCACTCTGATAATTTTTTTTACTTCTTTCCTCAATCATTCTCTTATGCTTTTGTTTGATTTGTTAAAATAGAAGTAACATAGCTCACATTTTTAAATGTATTACACAATGTAAAACAGTTCTGCAAACTGTATTCATTATACAAATGAAAGATAACCTAAGACAATACTTGGCCTCTATAAAATATTGAATTTCCTCACATGAGGTTTTTTTTTAGATATTTAATCCTATGAAGTATTCATTAGATAAAAACTATTCATATAGTTAGAAATTAAAACACTTTCAGCACTTTCAGGGGAGTGTTGAAGAAATCTCATGCATAATTAATAGTATATGTCATTGTGAACATCATCATGTTGAGATGGAGGTCACAATTAATTATTGGCTTAAATAACAAGACAAATAATGGGTATTGGCTCTTCAAAATTTAATGGGAATTTCATATGGAAATCTATTAGAAACATTGTTTATAAAGAACACCATTCATATAAGCAAACTCTTAGCATTTTCTATTTAGAATCTTTAAGAAGTATCTCTGAGTATATCTGGACACATATAGTGTTGGTTATGCTAGTTCATATCTGTTTGTCTATCTAATCGGTTATTATGGATATTTAAATGAATCCTCAGTATGCAAAATCATTCCAGGAATAAATTGTTCTCACTATTTTTAGCAGTTAGGAAAGTACATTTGCAAGTTAATGCCAGTGACTGTCATAGGTAAAGGGCTAATAAATTAGCCTCAAGTAGGGACAGAACTTAGCTGTTTTACCTGAAGACTTTGTAAATGTGTGTTATGTGCCTTATGCTTATGAATATCATTAGAAAAAGCCTACCTTCCAACTTCTTAGCCAGATCAAAGGAAAGTAATTTAAATACTACTATTTTTAGATTCATATATTTGAACTATTTTCTCTCCATATTTTCCTTTTATTAGCTGTTTTACTGATATGGCACTAACTAATATTATTAAGTTAGTAGAGTAACAAAATTACTTTTTAAGTGTAAAGGATTACAAAATTATATAAAATATTTTTTATAATTGCAGGCCTGTGTGAGATTCAAATTCAAGTTTGTTGGCATCTAGTGCAACTTAATGTACTTACAAATATTCATTAGGAAATACTGATTTCAAACATATATCTCAAAATTAAGAATAACATCATCAGCTCAGTGCTTTGGCACAGGCCTGTAATCCCAGCAGTTCACCAGGCTGAAGCAGGAGGATTGTGAATTCAAAGACAGCCTCAGAAAAATTGAGACGCTAAGCATCTCAGTGAGACCCTGTCTCTAAATAAAATGCAAAATTACAAAATAGGGCTGTAGACGTGGCTCAGTGGTTGAAAGCCTCTGAGTTCAATCCCCAGTAGAACCCTCCCACCAAAAAAAAAAAAATAACATCATCATAAATACAAATATTTGCTGTATTTGCCTTTCAGTCTAATTTGGGAAGGAAGTATTGAAAGCTTCACTTTAGTCTCACACTACACTCTTGCACTATATTGAACATTAATCCTTCTTAATGTATTTATAGAAGTAATGCACTCCTGAACAAATCACTCAGATGTTTTCTGACCTGCTATAACTTTCAGGAATTAGAGTGTTATGATGGAAAAGAAATTTCAACCATCATTAATCAATGAGTTTCTTTCTTGAAAAAGTCAAAGTAAAAGGCATGTATTTAAATTTAGCAATATTTCTAAGTGCATTAGAGTTGCAATGATCCATAGACCTCACCTTAATTACATTTTTCTCATGGAAAGGTAAGCAAGTATAGAATAATCTAATAACATAAGGCTTCTTAATTTTATAAGCATTTAAAAATTCAAAAACAGCAATTCAAAGATGTCAAAAATAGTTTCTTTCACATTATAAAGGTGAATAAATTGATAACCTAAGCACAAACACCAACGTAAATTGCAATATGAATTCAACTCTGATAATATTGAGAACTGACTACTTGCTTCATGCTTCTGTGGGAGTATTCAAGTCTAATAAATATAGAAGGCTTGTCATTTTTGCCGATGAACTGTGATAATCCTCAAACACAAAATAGGTGATTCTTATTCATCAATTTAGAACTTTCTAGTGCTATTATTTCTCTTATTACATATCTCACAGTCTGGTTTTAAGTGTTTCATGCAAAATATTTATTGTGGCCATGGACTCAAACTCTGTTTAAACAAGAGATGTCTCCACAGGCATAAACTCTTTATTTTCAGTACACTACTGAAAACAGACCAGAAACTGGATTTGTAGATAATTTGCTTTGAATCCCAGTGAGACACTACAGACTGTGTGATGTTGTGTATGTCACTGAGCTCTGAATGGAGCTTCATTTTCTGCAGGTAGAAATTTGGGGAAAAACATTTCTAGCAAGTAGGAATGGGAACATAATTTATATTGTGTTAAGTTTATGGTATATTTTTAATACACTTTGTATTTTAGAATACTTGTAGAAGTACTGTATAATAAGTTTCCATATATCCAAACCTCAGTACTTCCATTATTAATATCCTACACTGGTATAGTTAATTTATTAAGATTAACATTTAGATCTGTGTTCTCTTCTAGGATCCCATCCAGGGTATCACATTATATTTAGTCACCATGTCTCCTGAGATTTCTCTGGACTGTGACAGTGTTTTAGTCAGATTTTTCACCACTGCGAACAGATGACCTAACAAGAACAATCAGAGGAGAAAAAATTTATTTTAGACTCAGAGTTTCAGAGGTCTCAGTCTATGGATGCCAATTTCATGGCTCTGGGTTAGAGGTAAGGCAGAAGAACCACCGTGAAAGAGTTCTGTGGAAGAAGAAAGTAGCTCAACACATGAAACCAAGAAGGAGAGAGAGAGAGAGAGAGAGAGAGAGAGAGAGAGAGAGAGAGAGAGAGAGAGAGAGAGAGAGAGAGAGAGAGAGAGAGAGAGAGAGAGAGAGAGAGAGAGAGAGAGAGAGAGAGAGACAAACTACTGTGCTCACCAGAAACAAAATATAAACCCTGAAGGCAGGCCCTCAATGACTTGCCTCCTACAGTTACCACCCAGTTAATCCCTATCAGTGGATTCCCACACTGGTTAGGTTAAGATTCATAACCTTATCATTTTACTCTTTTCTCTCCCTTTCCCTCCCACCTCATGTCTCTGTTTAATGTTAATCTTTTCCTCCTGCTCTTCCTCCCTTCTCTGTTCTTAGTTTCTCTCATTATATCCAAGAAGATATTTGGTATTTGTTTTTTAGGGATTGGCTAGCTTCACTTAGCATAATCTGCTCTAATGCCATCCATTTCCCTGCAAATTCCATGATTTTGTCATTTTTTAGTGCAGAGTAATACTCCATTGTGTATAAATGCCACATTTTTTTTATCCATTCATCTATTGAAGGGCATCTGGGTTGGTTCCACAGTCTAGCTATTGTGAATTGTGCTGCTATGAACATCGATGTGGCAGTATCCCTGTAGTATGCTCTTTTAAGGTCTTCAGGGAATAGTCCGAGAAGGGCAATAGCTGGGTCAAATGGTGGTTCCATTCCCAGCTTTCCCAGGAATCTCCATACTGCTTTCCAACTTGGCTGCACCAATTTGCAGTCCCACCAGCAATGTACAAGTGTACCCTTTTCCCCACATCCTCACCAGCACTTGTTGTTGTTTGACTTCATAATGGCTGCCAATCTTACTGGAGTAGATGGTATCTTAGGGTGAGAGAGAGAGAGAGAGAGAGAGAGAGAGAGAGAAAGATAAAGAGACTTACCCCACCACTGACATAATATATAACCCAGAGACACACCCCAACTACCCACCTCATCCAGGCACACCTTACCTGACTATAGTTATCACTCAGTTAATCCTTATCACAGGAATAATTCACTGGCTAGGTTAAGGTTCTCATAACCCAATAATTTTACCTAAAAACTTTCTTGAATTGTGTCACTCATGAGCTTTTGGAGGATATCACACATCTCAACCATAACAATAGGCAAGGGGTAAGATGAAGGAGTAGCTATCACAAGCCAAAGAAGAAAGCCATGAAAAAGGCTGCTTGATAGTAAGTGTGTTATTAGGTAGGCAGACCAGATATTCAATTGAGCATCTCCTTCTTTCAATGGAGGAGGGAGAATATTTAATATTACCTCATCTTCTAACTATTCTTTAATTTTCTTCTGGGGACTTTTATTGGACAGAAACACCTGGAAACCAGAATGTATGAATGCATTCCTGTTTTACATATTTATCAACCCCTGGAACACACACCAGACTCAAGAGCAATTGAAAGTGGATCCATTCAGCACATCATTTTATGAAATTCCCTTTCTTTATTTTATTCCAACAATGTATCTATCTGTTATCATCTATGTCTATCTCTCTCTATCTCATTTGTGATAGTCCAAAGGAAACAATGCAATGAGCTCTTTGTTGCTTTAAAACAACACAGTAAGTTCCTTAGGACAAATACTTCTTTCTCTAGAGCTCAAGGGAAGCTCCCCAGTTCAATCTGGTACTTTCCTTTTAACTTATCCCCTACCATAGCTGATGAACACAAGAGGAGAGCTCCCACAGTCTGTCAAATGAGACCTGGCATACTGATTTTCACCACATCATTTAAAAAAATCTCTTATTTCTCCAAGTCTCTCCCTATCATTTGACTTTGGAAATGTATGAATCAGAGTAATTTGTCAAATTCTTCCTGTTGCACTCTTTCTGTTTTTGTTAATATGTATGGCAAATATACATAGATGCCTGTTAACTTTGTGCAAAGCAGTATCTTCTCTCTACTATTTATTTTGTCACTTCTTTGATATGAAAGCAGAGTTTGGGGAAAATACCTCAACTAGAGAAGGCATTACATATATGGCCTTGACCATATGCATTCTAATCCAGACATAAAGGGAATAAAAGATACCTTCTTTTGTTTTCTAAGTTCTTTTTGTTTAGAACAATGGTCCATTCCCTATTAATACAAAAATTTTCAAGGCTTGTGTTAAATATTATGATTAAAAAGAGTGAAACACTGTTAGTTTTAAGGCAGAAAAACTTAAGGGGAACGTTAGCTAAGAAAACTACAAGTATTCAGGCATTCTTGATTCTTCTACCCTGATGCAATAACAGATCCTCTTTCCTATGTTAATTTCTAATAATAGGACTGCAAGCATGAATGGTATTTGTTTGCACTAAAAGTTCTTGAACATGAAACAACAATTGTACTACATGATCATTTGTTCATCTCTTTAAAACAATCAGAAATAATTGCTTCTGATTTTTTTTATAATTAAGGATAATGCATATAAGTAATATTTATTCCATTAAGTATAGGCCTCTGTGATTTTGAAAATGATTATGATAATATGCAACACTGCAAAAAAGAAAAAGAACAATCCTTCCAGTTTCTCATCTGCTGTTTTCTAGTGTGATCATCCTGCAACTCCAGATCCTGATAGAGGCAGATTTGATTTATGGACACATAATTTTGTCTTTTCATGAATGTCATATAAATTAGAATCATAGTTAAAATGAAGCCTTTAGAATTTACTTTCTTTCATACAACATCTCAGATTTAGAGATGTTGTATATATTAACATTTTTGCTTTTCTTTATCACTGAGCAATATTCCATTGTTTAATTTAACACAGTTGGTTATTATCAATTTAAATAATATTTGGGTGGTTTCCACCTTTGGAGATTAAACACATCAATATCCACCTGCAGGATTTCGTTTGAACTTAAATTTTAGTTTTCTCAGTTTTTTAGGTATACACAGAAGCATGAAATGAAAGATCATGAAATAAAATATGTAGCATGTTGCTCTGCTCCTACATCAACACTTGGTGTTACAATTTAAAATTTTTCTATCATTCTAACAAGTTCTAGAATACCCAATCGTGGTTTTATTTTAAATTTTTAATGTCTAATGATGTTGAAGACATTGTCAGGTCTTGGTTTGCTATCTGTAATTTATTTGGCCAAGTGTCTGTTGAAATTTTCTATCAGTTTTCATTGTACGATGAATTACCTTATTTCTGAATTATAATAATTATATAATCCTGATAAGTATCTTTTGGCAGATATGTGATTTGCAAATACTTTTCCCCTATTTTAAGATTTGTGAATGATTTTTAATACCATTTTTTTGCAAAACAGAAGTTTTTTATTTTAATACAGTTCAATTTATAACTTGTTTTCCTTTATAGATTGTGAATTTTGTAGCATGTCTTTATTAATGTAAGCTCACAGATTCTCTAATATTTTCATCTGGAAGTTTTGTAATTGTAGGTTGTAAGGGTAAGTCTGAAAAGCATTATAATGCTAAATGGGTGTGATCAGAACAGACAGACCTTAGCATCCTTCTAGATTTAGCAGAAAACAATTTCTTCTTTCACCACAAAGAATGATATTAACTTCAGGGTTTTTATAGTTACCCTTTATTAGACCAAGAAACACTAAACTTTTCTCTTTATATCCTTTTTATTTTTTGATACCATGCTGAGATTTTATAATGCATAGATGTTGAACTTTGCCAAAGCCATTTTATGTATCTATTCAGGTGATCATACAATTCTGTTCTTTAGTCTGTTGATATGATGAATTGTGTTGTTTAAATAAATGTCTTAAGCATCTATTTTTTATTTCATCAGCTTTCTCTTAATTTCCTCTCCTCAATTTCATTAATTCGTCACCCTCTTTTTTATATTACCTATCTTTTGTTTTGGGGGGTTTAATTTTTACTTAACAGTTTCTTAAGGAGAAACCTTAGAAAACAGATTTTAGACTCCCTTCTTTATTGTCAAATTTTAATGTTCTAATTTTTCCTCTTATTTCAATTCCAGCTTGTATTTACATTTTTATTCTATTATAAATATCTTCTAATTACTTCTTTAGTTTCTTTTGCAACTGATAGGCAATTAATAAATATGCTTTTTACTTTTTTATTTGTTCTTTTTAGTTATATATGACAAGAAAATGTATTTTGGCAAATTACATATACATAGAGTATAACTTATTCTCATCAGAATCCTACTCTTGTGGTTGTACAAGATGCAGATTTACCCTAGTCATGTATTCAAATACAAGGCTAGAAAAGTTATGTCTGATTAATTCTATTATCCTTAACTATTTCTCTCTTCCTGCCTTTCCCTTCATTCCCCTTTGTCTAATCAATGGATTTCTCTTCTTCCTTTCCCCACTCTCTTTGTTGTGGGTCAGCATCCACATATTGGAGAAAACATTTGGCCTTTGTTTTTTTAGGATTAGCTTATTTCACTTAACATGATATTATCCAGTTCCATCCATTTACTAGCAAATTCCATAATTTTATTCTTCATTATGGCTGAATAATATTCCATTGGGTATATATACCACATTTTCTTTATCCATTAATCCATTGAAGAACACCTAAGTTTTTCCATACCTAGGCTATTGTGAGTTGAGCTGCTATAAAAATTGGTGTGGCTACATCAGAGTAGACTGCTGAGTTTATGTTCTTTGGATATAGATGAAGGAGTGGAATAACTGGGTCAAATGGTGGTTCCATTCCAGGTTTTCTAAGGAATCTCCATACTGCTTTCCAGAGTGGATGCACTAATTTGCCGTCCCACCAGCAATATATTCGAGTACCACATTTATTGTTATTGGTATTCTTGATAATTGTGATTCTGACTGTAGTGAGATGGAATCTCATTGTAGTTTTAATCTGCATTTCTCTAATTGCTAGAGAAGTTGAACATTTTTAAAATCTACTTGTTATTTCTTCATATGTGAAGTTTTTATTTAGTTTCTTTGCCCATTTATTGATTTGGTTATTTTTTTTTTGATGTTAAGTTTTTTGAGTTCTTTATATAAATTGGGAGATTAATGCTCTATCTGAGGTGCAGGTAGTAAAAATTTTCTTCCATTCTGTAGGATCTCTGTTAAAGTTCTTGATTGTTTCCTTTGCTGTGAAAAAGCTTTTTAGTTTGATATCATCTCATTTATTGTTTCTTTATTTTGCTTCTTGTGCTTTAGGAATCTTTTTGAGGAAATCAGTTCCTAAGCTGGCATGATGGAGAGTTTGTCCTACTTTTTCTTGTAGTAGGCACAGGGTCTCTGGTCTAATGCATAGGTCCTTGATCCACTTTGACTTGAGTTTTGTGCATGGTGAGAGATAGGATTTGATTTTATTCTACTACATATATATTTCTAGTTTTTCCAGCACCATTTGTTGAAAAGGCTATCTTTTCTCCAATGTATGTTTATAGCACCCTTGTCTAGGATGAGATAATTGCATTTATGTAAATTTTCCTCTGTGTCTTCTATTCTGTTTCATTGGTTTTTATGTCTGTTTTTTTTTCTTTGTGTGTGTGTGTGTGTCTGTGTGTGTGCTAATACCTTGTTGCTTTTGTTACTACAGCTCTGTAGTGTAATCTGAAGTCTGGTTTTGTGATGCCCTCTGCATCAATTTTCTCATTAAGATTCGCTGTGGCTATTCTGGGCCTCTTATTTTTTCAAATAAATTTCCTGATGGCTTTTTCTATTTCTATGGAGAATGTCATTGGTATTTTAACAGGGCTTTTATTAAATCTCCATAGCACTTTTGGTAATATGGCAGTTTTGACAATTCTAATTCTGCCTATGCAAATACATGTAAGAGCTCTACATTTTCTGAGGTCTTTTACAATTTCTTTCTTTAGTGTTCTGTAGTTTTCATTATAGAGGCCTTTCAACTCTTTTGTCAGATTGATTTCAAGTATTTTATTTTATTTTTTGAGGCCATTGTGAATGGGATATTTTCCTGATTTCTCTTTCAGCTAATAATTTATTGCTGTATAGGAATGCAATTGATTTATTGGTGTTGATTTTATACCCTGCAAATCTGATGAATTTGTTTATTAGCTCTAGAAGCTTTATAAGTAGAGTTTTTGAGTACTCTAAATATAGAATTATGTAATCATCAAGTAGGAATAGTTTGAGGTCCTATTTTCTGATTCATATAAATTTATTTCTTTTTTCTAATTGTTCTGGCTAAGGTTTCAAGGACTATTTTAAATAGGAGTGATAAAGGAGGGCACCCTATCTTGTTCCAGTCTCTAGATAAAATGCTTACAATTCTTCTCCATTTAGAATGGTATTGGCCTTGGATTTCACATATGTAGTATGTTCTTATTAACACGAGTTATTCTAGTGTTTTGAGCATGAATGGATGCTGAATTTTGTCAAATGTCTTTCTGAATCTATTGAGTTAGTTAGTCATGTGATTCTTTTTAAAAGTCTGTTGATATGGTCAATCGTATTTATTGATTTCCCTATGTTGTTCCAACCTTTCATCCCTGGAATGAACCCCACTTGATCTTAGTACCCTATCTTTTTGATACACATTGAAATGCATTTTGACAGTATTTTATTTAAATTTTTGTGTAAATGCTCATCAGGGATATTTGTCTGAAGTTTTCTTTCCTTAATTTGGTATCAGGGTGACACTCCTTTCATAAAATGAGTTTTGAAGGGTTCCCTCCTTTTCTTTTCATGTAATAATTTGAGGAGTATGTGTGTAAGTTCTTCTTTAAAGGTCTTGTAGAACTCAGCTGAGAATTCATCTGGTCCTGGGCTTTTCTTTGTTGGTAGGGTTCTGATGGTGTCTTCAATTTCTTTGCTTAAAATTGATCAGTTTAAATATGTTGTCTCACTATTCTCATTTACCTCCTTTGTCCTCTTGATTCAATTTGGTTAGGTCATATGTCTCTAGAAACTTTTAAATGTCTTCAAAATTTTCTATAGATTTTCAAAGTAAGTTCTGGTTATCTTCTATATTTCAGTGATGTCTGTGGTGATTTTTCTTTTTCATCATGGGCTTTTTTCTCACTTTTTTATTAGCTTGGTTAAGGGTTTATTAATTTGGTTATTTTTTCAAGTAATCACATTTTTGTTTTAATTATTTTTGAATTTTTTTGTTTAAATTTTATTAATTTTGGCTCTGATTTTGATTATTCCTGTCTTCTGCTTTTGGGGTTGGTTTGTTCTTTTTCTAGGGTTTTGATATATAATGTTAGGTTATTTATGGTGATTTTCAGTTCTTTTAATGAATGAACTCAATTAAACAAACTTTACTCTTAGAACTGCCTTCATAGTGTATCAGAGATTATGATATGTTGTCTCACTATTCTCATTTACCTCTAAGTGTTATTTTATTTCATATCTGATTTTTAAAGCTCTCTATTGGTTGTTTAATAGTGTATTATTTAATCTCTAGTTGTTACAGTAGCATCTATTTTTATTTCATCATTAATTTCTAATTTCAGTTCATTATGATCTGATAGAATGCAAGGTATTATCTCTATGTTTTTGAATTTGCTAAGAGTTGTTTTGTAGATAAAGAAGTGGTCTATTTTGGATAATATTTTATGTGCTGCTGAGAAGGGAGTGTATTTATTCATTGATCGATGAAATATTGTATTTGTGTTTGTTAAATCTAAATTATCAATTGTATTTTTTAGTTCTATAGTTTCTTTATTTAGTTTCCTGTACACTGATGGTAGATCTTTACTTTTGAGTGCCAGTTTATTGAGCTGAATAACCTCTGGGTCGGCTCAGGGAGGGCTGCTCCTCCAATTCTGGGGTTCCACAGGCCAAGATATTCTAGCACTTACAGATCTTTTCAGACTTGTGTCTACCCCACTCTCCAGCCCAAGGCTAAGCTCTAATTCTGTTCCTTCACATTCTCTGATGTACCCAAACTTTCTCAGTCCTCAAGGCTGGCTGTCTGATAGTGAGTATTAGTGATTTTTTTTTCTTTCACTCACCTCCCAGAGAAATAGTTTTTTTGCTGTTTGAGTCCCGAGTCACCAAGCTGTGAGAAAAACCACTTCCTAGTAACATGCTATCTTGTCTGTCCTAAAAATATGCTTCTTAAATTCTAAGTACCTATGCTTTTTCCATATATAATTCTATTATTGCTATATAGATTAATTATATCATGGTATAAGAAAAGATTAGGTACAATTTTAATATTTTATAATATTTAAAAATATATATTGTATGACCCTGAATATTATTTATATTAATGTTTCATGTAAATCATTAGTTTTTTACTTGTTGAGGGCAATCATCTCTAAAAAGTATGTCAGGCTGGGGATATAGTTCAGTTGGTAGAATGCTTGTCTCACAAGCAAAAGGGGCTGGGTTCAATCCCCAGCATCACCAAAAAGAAAAAAAAAAAAAAACTACAAAGAGTGTGTCTTTTATGTCTTCTCTATGCTTATTAATTTTTTGTCTATTTGTTCTATTGATTATTCAGAGGAGTACTGACATCACCAATTAAAATCATGGCATTTTCTATTGCTCCTTTTAGTCTATTTTCTTTAGCTTCATGTATTTTGTTCATTGCACATATATTTTGAATTTTTATATCTTCTTGGAGCTTTGGTTAATTTTTCATTGTATAATTTTGCTTTATTAGCTCTGATAATATTCTTTGTGTTGATGTTGATATTATTATATGTAAATCCATATACAATCCAGTTTTGTTTTGAATAACATTTGCATCATTTATCTTCTCCCCAAATTTTATTTTCAAACTACACATTCTTTAGATATGAAGTGAATCACTTGTATCAAGTATATATTGGATCTTTCCTGTTTATCCCATCTAAAGTAAATTTATTTATTTAATATGTTTAGAATGTTAATATTCAATGAAAATTTATATATGCATGGAATGAAATCTATTGCTAGTGTTTTCTATTTGTTACTACTATCTTTTAGTTATTTCCTCAGGTATGCCTTCATTTAATTATATTTTAATGATACCATTTTATTTAATGATATAATTTTATCTTTACTACTTATACCTTTTCTTTGAATATCTTTAGTGAATTCTGCACAGTTTATAGTATGAAATTTTTATGAATCAAACTACATTTAAATAAGATTATACAACTTCACATATAGCATGAAAATTTCTTATGCCTACAGTGTAAATATATAGCTAGAGCAGACAGCTTGAAAGTTAAAAATATTACTGTGTTCATGTCAAGTGAATATAGATACCCACTTGAAAAAGTTTCTCCTGGTCTATGATCAGTAAATATAAATGCCAATAAGAAGAATAACTGTGTTGGATTAAAATGAATGTATTTTATATATTCATTTGTTATATATTCAATAGAAATTCAAAAGAGAAGAAATATCATTGATCACAGTGTTATCCCATTCTCCCTAATAAAATACCTAAGGCTTGGTAATTGTAAAGAAAAAAAGTTTACTTAGCTCACAGGTTCAAGGGCATGCAGCCAGCATGGCTCAGCTCTGGTGAGGGCCTCATGGTAGATGGCAACATGATGATGGAGCACCTGTGAGAGGGAGAGATCACAAGATGAGACTGGAAGCCAGAAAACAAGAAGGAGCCAGTCTTGCTCTATTTATAAGTCCCTCTCAAGAGAGCAAGGAGCTTACTCAAGGAGACCAGTATTGATCTCCCCTAAGAATAGTGACTCCACTGACCCAATTGCTCCTCTCTAGGATCTACTTTTCACTATTTCATCACCTCCCAAATTTGCAATAGTGATGACCACACTTCCAACACAGGGACCCTTAGGATACACATTCAAATAAAACACAACTCCCAACAATCTCTTCAGAAGATATTATTAAGCCTACTTTCTATTTTGAAAATCTTTAAATAAAATTTAAGATTTCAGCATTGACCTGCATTCTTAAAAATTAACTGTACTTCAAGATAACCAAAATGTTGATGAAAGAGAATTAATTTATATAGAAGTATACATCAAGGTCACATATTTTAAAAATAAATGGTAACATCAAATTTTCTGAATTTGGTAACCATGAATGACATGCCGGTTCTGAGCAATGATCTAATATCATCAAAGTAGAAATAAACTGACATGTGCTGCCTGATGGAAGTACATATTGATGACTCTGAAGTGCTCCTGCCAAAAAATTGTCACAGAATCTTATCAAGAATCTCCAGGTCTAACTATTCATTTATAGGAAATAGAAGCAGCAAAGAAATGTGCTCATATCACAGGAAGACCATCTGCAAAGTTTCAAATGGTGGGAAATGTTACAAATTAAATCTGTGGTTTCATTAACAAATATATAGAAAGAAAAATAAAAAGGTCGGAAGAATGGGGAGAGAGTTATGTTTTCAAAGCAGCTTGTCAACTAATTGCAATTTATTGGTTTCATAAAGATCCTGATTCAGACTAGTGGTTCACAGCCAGAGATGATTTTAACACCAAGGGGACATAGGAAATAGCTGAAGAAGGTTTCATTTGTCACAACCAAAGAGGAGGGATGCAAAGCACGTCTATTTTTGAAAGCTGGAGATGTTGATGCACAGTTTAAGATGGATAAGACAATTCACCCCTAAAAAATGATTATGTGGCCTAAAGTGTTAAACTGTCAGTGGTGTTGAGGTTGAGAAATCTAGTTTCAAATGAATGAGCTTCATATTTTATACACATTATAGTTCTGTAATGGAAAACATAGCACACATGGACACAAGGAACTATCACACTATTAGAGTGGAGCATTAATACAAACTGTATATTCTTATTGCTGAATGCTAACAGAAAGAATAAGAGAAATGACTTGATATGTTCATTGGAATCAGTCTTTTTCTTTCTTTTTTTTTTCTGTTTTTCTTCCTATTGTGATGGGGATCAAATCCAGTGATCACATTTGGTAGACAAGTTACTCCACAACAGAACTACACTTAACGTTTTTGTGTCTATGAAACATGCAATAACTAAAGGACATGGAGAATAAAATGTTGAGAGTGCAATGCTCTATATTAAAATGTCTCTTACAGGATTTTGCTAAATCAATTTTTCTGACATGTTTTCTTAAGTTATTTATTTGGTATGAATGAGCAGGAGAATTAGATGATTTTTATATTTTTTCCTTAATGAAAATGTATGACAGAATGATAAAGATAATTTGAGCTGGCAATTTTCTTACTTTTTACAATTTGCTTTTCTGGATTGAAAAGACTATGCATATATCCTAGTTCACTCTAGAAAAATATTAATGACCATAATTATTTATTGAGCATTTGCTGTACTCCAGTATGCACTTTGTATTTATTATCTCATTTAATCCTCAGATCCATATGTCCACACATAAATCTATTGGGAATATTTAATCAGACCCATTTTACATGTGAAACAAAGTTTAATATGGAAAAATAACATCTGAAATATTTTCCTGTTAAGAGGTGATAAAGCCAAGTTCAAACCCAATTCTCCCTGACAAAACCCCATTGGCCTAAACATTTAGTGTTTAATATTTAAAAAAAAATTATATATATATATATATATATATATTAAAGAAAAACATATCTTCTTCTTCAGTTCATTTTAAATGAGTTTTTAAAAACTGAAGTATGAAGTAGATAATAACCATCCATATCTTCTTATGGCTCTGATTTTGAAACCCTAACTATGTGGAGTATACTATATATATATATATATATATATATATATATATATATATATATATATACACATATATATATATAGTTATAGTTATTGCAGAAACACATTGATTCCCAAGAGGTATCTACAATTATCAATGCTTCTAATACTTATATAAAAATTCACCTTTAAATTTTGCTAATGTGATTTTAAAAATATGAATATTGCTTGAGAACATGATGAGTTATATCTCTGTAAAGATTTTTCATGCTGCCTTTGGGTCTTATGACAAAGAAAGTTCCTGAAAATTTTCATTAAAATATATCATTGATCTCAAAGAACTATTATGAATGAATCAATTGCACGGAATACTAAGTGATGGTTTCATTTCCATAGAAATGGCTTCATTATGAGTAAATACTGAAATGTATGAAGGCAGTATTGTTTGGAGTAAGTCTTTCAGCACTTTCCTTTCCACTAAATCATAAAAATATCTTCTTTCATATTTAAAATCAAATGATTTGATTTCATCACGCACACTAGAAAATAGCTTCAAATTTTCAGTCTTAACTATTAGTTACATTATTTGTGCAAGTTTACTTAGGCCTATAGTGACAATGAACTGCTTTGAATAAAATATTTTTTTCATATTTTAAAATTATAGGCTTTGTTTGAAAGTTGAAATCACTGCTTGTTTTCTTTCTGGTTTTAATTTAAGAAACAAGAATTCATAATTATGAGCTTTGTCCAAATAGATTGTTATGAAAATAATTATCTACTCTTTTCTGTTTTCTGACGAATTTCTTAAGCCTAATAACTTCTGTCAACCCAAACACAATTACAGGAACACATATAGCTACTATGGAAAGGCATTTGCAGTTACACACTTACTTATTGAATTAATTATGGTAATTACTGAGATTTGTTATCCCCTTTTTCTGAAAATAAAATGTGTTTTTTTTTCAAATTGAGAATGATCAATTTATGATTTATACAATTAAACAATATAACTAATAAGGATTTTTTTTTCTTTCAAAATGTGTTTGTTGCTACTAATATCTAAGGAGATATGAATATTTTGAAAGTTCTCATTATTAAGTAGGAAACATAAAACATCTTTATAAACTTGTTCAAATATATAACATCAGTAAAGTTGCTCAATGTCACATATCAGACAATGTTGAAGCTAAAATTAAAACAATGAGCTTGGCTTCAAAGTCCAACTTTTGAGCTAATTACCTGAAAGGTAGTCTATGTCAACTTCTTTTACTATAATACAAGGGACAAAATAAAGCAAAGCATTTATTCAAAGTTAGCAAATTATTGACCACATGTGGCTTTTTTTTGCTTGCTGGTTTTTCAATGCCTTAAAAATTTTAAAAAAAGCACTTTAATTAGACATCCTCATTTGCTATAATAAAATGATAGCATAATTTTTTGACTTACTGAATATTGCTTCATTCCTTTATGTAAATGCCTGTCCCTGTAAGAAATTGAATTCTCTACACAATTAAATAGGCTAAACCTGTCTAACAAAGTTCATGCAAAATAGTCATAAAAGTGTTTCTCAAATTTCAATTAATATCTTCATTTATTCTTATTTTGCACACAATGCTAACAACTAAGTTTCTTATCTACATAAAATAGGAAGTGATAAGTAGGAGGGGAAGATGAAAGATGGAAGGTTGTTTTTTGATCAACTTTTATCAACCTTATTTTTTTTAAATGTTCAGCCTGGTTAGTATCCAAAAGGAATAATCATAATTAAGATTATAATGGGAACTTACCATTTTTAAATAAATGAATGGTTTATGGTATTTTCAAGCAGTTGCTATGCAGAGGAAAGTAATTTGTTTTTTATTTTAAAGACCTCAGTGATGAAGTTTTACGTATTTCTTAGTTAAAAGAAAAATATTCTCTATGTTTGAAATATTTGTTCCATCTTGTTTTCATCTCCATAACTTATTTCTTGTAGAGACTGTATTATTTGAAAGCATTGGACTATAACTATTTGAAAGTGAAAATAAACAAAGGCAAAATTGACTTTTCATCAGAACTATACTAGCAGCTATCTGAGTATAAAGGTTCTATATTTTAAATTATCTTAGCACACTGCATGACATATAATAACAACAAATATGATTGTTATTCATATTTTTATTATTGTTGACCTTATTAATGACAGACAATCAGAAGGTCAAAGAATAGATGTGAATAAACTGTCATTTTAATAAAATAATTCAACCTATATAATAATTTATAATAAATCTAAATTTAAAATAAACTATTTCATCAGTAGAAACTTCAGACAAGTCATCCTTAGCCTACTCCCAATCTTTTAAATTTATAACTTCAAAATAATTAGCTTTGCTACAGGCATATTGAAGATAGAAAAAAATCCCAGCAAGGGAATGCATTTGTCAAGATAAATTGGAGAAAACTTATTTGATGATTCAAGACAGGTTGAAAAAGGTACTTCTTTCTTATAAGACAAGTAGCCTGACAGAAGTCCCTCGGTGACTCCTGAGGAAAAGACATGTAATCATCTCTCACTTCTTCCAAATGTCTTTTCCTGAGAACTGGAGAGATGATAGGACTGGGGTCCTGATTATGGATAAGTGTGGGTTCCCAGGGCTGCAGAACCCTGCCAGCTGTGCTGCTCAACCCCTGCAAATTCTGCTAAAATTGGTCATGCTCCTAAAACTTCCCAGGATCACCCAGCTGTGATGATAATATATTATCTTCTAAGAGAGAACAAAGTACTACTGTGTAATGAAGTCAGACAGCAATACAAAAAGTTTGCAGTTTGTTTCAAAAACATTGAGGAAATTTGTATTTCAATATATTTAAAAAGCAGCACTGTTTAAAATTAATGAGGTCTTTAAAATCTCTTTAAAATACACACAAGCTTAATATTCAAAGGAGTATTCCTTAACATTTTATTTACAATTACTAACCCTGGATGTTGAAAAGAAAAAAAAAGTGAGTAGTTTCCTGGACTTATAGTAAGGTAGTTAAGGGTTTAGACTCTTGAGCAAAACATCCTTGTTTTGAATCCACGATTGTCCATGTAATAGGTATCATTTAAATTCTCTGTTGCTCATTCCCTCGTCTATATTCAGAAGGTGATTACAGTCTCTACATCAAAGGATTGTTATGATTAAACAGGCAAAGTCAGACTTAGATCTGTGCCTAGCACAGAAGAGAGCTCTATGAAGTACTTAGCTATCCATGTATGTCTCACCTTGTAAAAAAGTAAGCAAACTTATAAGGAGACATACAGGTAATAATTATAATATGATTCAGAATAATTAAAATAAGTATAATCAGATGGTGATAAATAAAGCTCAAATAAAGTTTTGATTTATTGAATTTATTTCCTTAATATTTAATGAAATAATGGAGCAACTAATAATCAGACTTACTCTTTCCATGGTGTACTATGAAGACCTAGACAGATATAATTTAGTCCTCTTAGATAGAAAGTAACTGTACACCAAACCCACCTCTTGTTATTTCTTGACAGAAAGCTATGCTTCCCAGTCTCCTTTGTAAATGATAGAAAATATGTGACTTAGTTGTAATCAATATAAGGTGAATCAAAATGGAGTAGACCATTTTCTCCTTGATCTTGAACAAATTTCCCACATATTCATGATCCCCAATTCCATTTTCTTTTCCTTTGGGTTATTACCTGAGCTATTTTACATGAATGAGAATAAATGTCTACTCTTCCTTATTACTCACGTTTTGGTTAGAGACTAAGGAATTAAAGTAATATACCTCTGTCCAAGCTTCTGATGTAGGTGAGAGAGGACAGTGGAAAAAAAAAATATATATATATATATATACTTTTTCTCTGACTAGTGGCAGCACAATTCATCATTAAGGTTCAGAATTTTCATATCATTCTCATGCATAATCAATAAATATCAGTGACAAATCAAAACTGTCACATATCCATCAAAGAAGGCCTAACAGCCAATTCTTGTCTTCTACAGATGGAGTATCAGAGATTTGAGACTTTCTTTCTTACTTTTCTGTTTTTTTTTTTTTTTTCTGTCATCTGGTATAAAGAGATTCTTAATGATTTAAGTTTTCTAAATATCCTATTTTGCCCACTCTTTTTTGAGTCTCTTAGAAGGAAACAAACACATCTCAAGTCTTTGGGCTACATTCAACTTATATAGTTTAAATATTCTTGCTCATTCATATTTAAATATAACACTAGCTTGTAATCATGAGTTGGTGAGGAACCTGCTTTAATTAAGTAGTTGAGAGAAGTAATAAAATAGTAATTTAGTCTACTCAATGTCACAGAATAAATTGAAATCTTTGAGTGATATTCCTTCATTTAAAAAAACAGGTTATAGAGATTTTTGTGGGTTTTTTTTCCATTTGAAATTATTACTCATGGTATTATGGTATTTTTAAGTACTATATCTGTATATGAATATAAATATTTGGAGCGAAATGTTTCCTTCTTGAATATCTCCTTTGCAGATCATTAGGGAGAATATTAAATTAAACACAAGCTTAAGGTGATGAAATTACAGTGCTGAGATAATAGTTTTCACTTTACAAAACACCAAGACCTCAATGTGACTGTGCCCTATTATCATAGACATGACAGAGGTACTTGCCTTGAAGATGTACTTAAAAAATTGGTTTCATGTTTTCTAAATTCTAGTTATACATTCTGTCAATAGAACAGGGAAATAAAATTGTTCTGAGGGTTTTCTTGTGTTACCTAGCCATTTTACTTAACAAAAATATAAAGATTAAATTACAAAAGAGCTTATAAACAAGGTCATTGTCATTTCATGAAATCGTTCATGGTATCTTAAAATATTTTAATTTTCTACTAATGTCAAGTATGTTATATAATAGTATCTTTTTAGAAATAGTAAAAGCACAAATTCGGTATTGCTAAGATCTAGGAGATAAATAGAAAACATTTATTTATTTCCCCTTAGATTCTTTTAAAATTTTCTGTGAAAGTTAACAATTTTTTCCCTTAAACTTTAACTAAAATACATAAACATAAAATATGTGTTAATAATTGCTCTACAGAAAGAATTTTAAACATGTTTTATTTACATGACATTGGAAGTTATCTTTGAGTATACAATATACCAACAATGAAATTGTTGCAAAGATAAAAGTACTAATAGAATGCTTTCATACAAAATTATAGAAATTATAATTTAATTTTATATCTATTCACTTATTTTTTCTATGTCTAATTGTCTATGTATTATTATATATTGGATAGGGATACAGCATAAAAAGCAAAGTTAAACCTCAAACCAACTTAAAATTATTCAGGTACATTTCCCTGTCTAATAATGATGTTACTAATATTGGATTATATAAAATTCAATTCTTTTTACTCCATACAATTATACTGTTACTATTTTTGGCATTTTTCAATCATTAACTAATATTAAATCTCCTTGTAGGTAGATCAGAAAGAATATTATTAAACAAAATAGAAGTGAATAATACCATACTTAAAAAAACAATATTTTGCAGTGTATACAGAAAGTGAGAACAATAGAATTTGGCTATGAGCAGGAGAAGAAAAGAAAGAGAAACCAGAAAGACAAACAATATAAACCCAAAAAAATATATACAAACAAACAAACAAAAAATATGTATTAAAGACAAAAACAGGAAAAATAAAAAGAGGGTTAACAACTAGGAAAGAGTTATAAGAAGGTATTAGATATGGAAATATATTTTAACATGGGAATTAGAAAGAAAGGAAAATGTTTCTGGGAGAGAAATTCTTTTGTGTGGTAAAGTAAAAAGTTGTAGAATGACTGAGTAAGTTGCACAAGAACTGTGGAGAATAAAGTTCAAAAAATTTATATCTAAGTTGACTACAATTAACAAATTAAATAATAATCTGCTCTTTTCTATCAAGATAATTCCTTATGTCTGTTAGGTTTTATTGTTTAGAGAAACTAGTCTTAAAGCAATTAGGGCTTGTATAACTGATTTTTTTAAAAAAACTGTTATTTTAGAGTATTAGACTATACTACAGATTCTAATTTTTTTTTACAAGTTAAACTTGGTTAATACAAAACACCAATGTAACTGCAGTAGTGTTACTGATTTCTTTGTATACTAGATATATTCATGTCTTCCAAGTTTACATATTTTCAAAATATAAGGTTTAGAAAATCATTTTACCAAACTGGTGTTCATCAAATTAAAGTCTGAAGTAAAGATTTGAAATTATAAAAATTATGTTTCTTGGTTCATAGGTATTATATGAAATAAATATATTCTTACGTTAATTTAATTTTGTATTTTCCTTGTAAGCTTTATAACTATTATCTGTTAATGTCTTGAATAAAAACAACTTCTAATATAACAACCTGAGTTAATTTGGGACAATAGGACACCACCAATAGGACAGAAAGGATGTAAGGCTAGCTTCCAATACTAATATTGACCCCAATTAAACACAATGGGTAAATAACTGTAAAGTTATAGATATTAAAGTTAAAACTCAGTACTACTAATTTAACATGGGTGAAACTTGGTTGCTCAATGTTTAAAAACGAAACTTAGATGCTAAATTTAAGAAAATAAAAGAGCCAAGTTGGAAAAGAGCCAATATTTGGCTGCTGCTATTTTAGGTCAGCTCAAACCAAGGGAATGAGGGGATTTCTCTAAAGGATTTGCAACTCTGGGTCACATGACCTTCCAATCAGAGGAATTCAAGAGACCCTGGAGAACAAAAAGCCAACCATTGCACATTCTGCAAAGGGGAAGGTCATTGGAGAGGAAAAATCCTTAATGCTTTCAAAGGAATCCACACATTATCATATAGATCCTGACCTGACCTATCCTGAAAATTGGCCCTAAAGTTGTGCAGAGCTTCTCACCAAGTTCCTAAGAGTGATACCCTGAGGAAACTCAGCTGATTCTTAACAATAGATAGGAGCAAGTTCAAATTAACCAGCTTGATGTTAAACACCAGGCAAGAAAGTCATAATGAAAGCACAACCATGCCTGTCATTTAAAAGGAAAGATAATAGATCTTTCAATGTAATTTAAGCTGTACATTTATGTCAGCCCCACAAAGAGTAAGTAAGACTGGAGGCTATTCTTAGAGAGGAGTGCCTATTAAATATCAAAAGAGACTATCAGATTCAGAAATTTTCTTAGTCAATTTAAGACCTGCAAATCTGCCAAACCTCCTATATAGACAGACTTGATCTGTATTTGCTAGTATAATTATCTAGCCCTAAGGGACAGAATTAAAGGGATCTCTACTACACACAGATGTAATGCCAATAGAAAAGTATTTTACAAAAATCAGATGACATTAGATATCTTAACTACAATTTATGGGGGCATCTGTGACATTATAAAAACTAAGTGTAGTGTTTACATTCCTGAAAATTCTGATAATGTAACTAATATCCTTAAAGAATTATATTCCCAAATAGAGGCAATATCCTCACTGGCTTGTCTTTGAAACAATTTCTTAGCTCTTGTACCTCATGGTGGAAAAAAAAAATTGCTGGTCTCTCTCTTTCATCATCATTATCATGTTCATTGACTTTGTATTAATCTCATCCCAATACTCACATCTTCTTGCTTCTCTCAGAAGAAGGCACCCACCTCCCAGATGTCTTTACAATCTGTTCTTTCTGAACCATACTTTTACCACAAACCCATCAAATGATCCTGAACATTAGTAAAAGGAACACATTACTAAAAGGAAAGTGCATGCTCCATATCACACCCTCTTAGGCTGAAGCAGCCAGAGCTGTGAGCACCCAGAGCTGTGAGCACCCATTTTCTCTTACAGAAGTTAGAGTTCCCTTAATCGGAGGAAGGAATGGCAAAGGACAGGTAGTCAGTGTAGATAATAAATAATCAGGTCAGAAAGATGATGGAGACTTTCAATATGTCTTTATTTTACTTGTTTTATCTGCTACTTTAACCATATGAGTATTTTTTTTTCTTCTTGAATAATCTCTTTTACTTTGTTGTTAAAGGTATCAAACTCTCCAGATTTTTTCTTACCTTTTTTTTTTTTTTGCCATATTTCTTGGGTTCTTTTCATCTTCCTGAAGTCTAGCCATTAGAATGACCAGGGTTCTTTTAGGATTTATTGGCTTCTATAGCTACAATTATTTTTGTGACCAATTAGATATATGACTGGGATAATTAATTGGTCTTTACAAATAAATGTGAATGTTTCAGTTTGTGTAATTTCTTTATCAAAATTGCACCAATACCTTCACATCTCACCTAGAATAAAAGTCAATTCCCTCATAAATATACTACAAGGTGTGGGGAGATATTCGCTATGTCTATGGAAACAAATGACTTATTTAACAAAAAGCTACAACACTTTTCTAGTGTGCGTGTTGCAAACAAGAATAATAGTAGAGGATTAACTACATGACTAACATATGTGAATACACATAGTGTTGAGGTTACTGTGGCCACACAGACTACAAGTCAGATATTACTGATATAATAACAGAACAGGGTGGAAATAATAAAATTACCTCACAGGTGAGTAACTCCAGAGGGTTCATCAGTGTCAACCTGAAGCAATGGCTAGCAGAATATGATGTTCAAGATACAGGGTATGGGTTGGGGTTGTGGCTCAGTGGTAGAGCACTTATCTTGCATGCATGAGGCACTGGGTTCAATCCTCAGCACCATGTAAATAAATAAAATAAAGGCATTGTGTCCTACAACTAAAATATATTAAAAATTAAAAAAGATACTGGGTATGTTGGCAATACATAAATTTATTTTTTGACTTGTATCATCAAAATATATCAAAAGCCAGTGGACAGAAGACTGATATCAACTACCAAAATGGAGAAATCCTCTTCTAATTTCCGAACCTGCCTGGATCAGTTTTGAGATCTAGAGGCTAGAAATTGAAGAGAAAAAATTGTATCCTTTAAGGTGGGTTCTGAAATGTCACTGCAACAATATGCAAGAAATATTTCTCACTCATTCTTCAAATTGACCTATGGCAAAGTACTACAGTTAATGCAGAAAAAAAGAGAAAGGTATATACATATTTTTTTTTCAGAGCTATTGAATATACAGTCTGAAATAATAATGAAACCAAAGATATAGGAAGATCACGCTCAATTGATTTCTTGTATAAAACTATTCACTGATAATGTAGTGGTTACAATGACCACACCTATAGTTACTGTCCTTATAGAGTTCTCTGTAATATAGACAAAAACCTACTTTAGTTGTAAATGCAACATTTTGAGAGTACCTGCAATCTCCTTCCTCCACTTTCTTTGAGTTCTGTTTAATCAGAAGTAGTACTGCATACTGTCCAAAATCACAGGGAGAACTGATACTTGACAAGGGGTGATGGTCCTCATCAGAGACTGCTATGTTGACCAGTATAACTACTAAAAAATATGGATGGATAATAAATGACAGATGGCTCCCAAAAATGTAACCAAGTGATAAATCCAATTATAGTGTTGTGTTGATGTAATGTCTACACTAGAACATACTATCACAGCCTCTGTAATTTGGTATGTGACTACGTATCTGGTGACTACATTTTGTCAATCCCATTCAGGAAAGTTGACCAAAATAATATGCATTCACATGGGAAGGACAGAAGTTCAGACTCACTAGCTTACCCTAGGGATAAGCTAATTCTGCTCTCTGTTACAATTTAGTCCAAAGGGACCTTGATTGACTTGACATTCTGCAAACATTTGCAAAAATCACACTGAATCACTTTATTGATGACATTGTGCTTATTGAATCTGGTGTGCAGAAAAACACAGATACTTTTATATGCCCTTGAAGGGAAATGAGTTGCAAAATCTGAGAGAGAAATCTGAAAAAGTTTCAGAAATCTTCCAATTATGACATTTTTTTTTTTAATATCAGTGGAACTACATTATGTTGGAATGTCTTTTCTGAGATAAAGTGAGGGCTCAGTGGTTGACAGAACTCTTTGGATTTTTGACTCACCATATAAGCATGGATCATTATTAGAAAGGCCATCTATTTCATGGCATAAAAGACTTGGATTTTTGCATGGTAGCCATAGTTGAGAGGGTTCTGAAGCAGTTTGGGTGTCTCCCATTAGCTATGTTTCCACTCAGGCTATGATAATCTAATGGATCTCAATAAGGATTCTTATCAAGTTGATGACAAGTTTCTTTTTTTTTTTTAATTTTTTATTGTTGGTTGTTCAAAACATTACATAGTTCTTGATATATCATATTTCACAATTTGATTCAAGTGGGTTATGAGCTCCCATTTTTACCCCATATACAGATTGCAGAATCACATCAGTTACACATCCATTGATTTACATATTGCCATACTAGTGTCTATTGTATTCTGCTGCCTTCCTATCCTCTACTATCCCCCCTCCCCTCCCCTCCCCTCCCCTCTTCTCTCTCTGCCCCCTCTACTGACATTCGTTTGTCCCCCTTATATTATTTTTCCCCTTCCCCTCACTTCCTCTTGTATGTACTTTTGTATAGCCCTGAGGGTCTCCTTCCATTTCCATGCACTTTCCCTTCTCTCTCCCTTTCCCTCCCACCTCTCATCCCTGTTTAATGTTAATCTTCTTCTCATGCTCTTCGACCCTACTCTGTTCTTAGTTACTCTCCTTATATCAAAGAAGACATTTGGCATTTGTTTTTTAGGGATTGGCTAGCTTCACTTAGCATAATCTGCTCTAATGCCATCCATTTCCCTGTAAATTCTATGATTTTGTCATTTTTTAATGCAGAGTAATACTCCATTGTGTATAAATGCCACATTTTTTTTATCCATTCAGATGATAAGTTTCTTGAGCATCAGGAAAATGTTAGAAAAATCTCTACTAGTAGGATACTTGGTCCATGTAAAGAGAATAGTTAACCATGGAACATCAAGTGAACACATAACAGAAATTAACCATTATGAACTGGACATTGTTCTGGGTACTGAACCCAAGGGTGCTTTGCCACTAAACTATATCCTCCAGTCCTTTTTTAAAATTATTTTTTAATTTGAGACAGGGGCTTGCTAACTTGCTGAGGCAAGCCTTGAACTTATGATCCTCTTGTCTCAGCCTCCTAAATTGCTGAGATTATAGTCATATGCCACTGTGCCCCACATGAATTGGCTATTTTTAAATCAGTCAAGTGAAAAATTCAGAAATGGGACATTAAATGATGAAAATGGCTTAATTAGGGCTTGACCTGAACATGTCCAGGGACTTATATAAATTATACAAATAGGTATTTCTCCTACACATGCCATCTACTTCTGTTGCAGTAATACTGTTTTCTCAGCCCAAATCTATGAATTCATTGAGAATTTTTCATTGGCATATTGGTAGAAAAAGAGAAAGAAATCATATGAAGTTTATAGAGATTTGGCACCATATGATACTTTGAGTTGACAATGGTCTGTTTCCTCACTATTTTCCAAATTAATGGTGGTCCATAATAGCAGTGATATACGGGAAAAAAATGAGTAATATACATAGTTATTTCCTTGGTGTGGAGGGAATTATATCTGAAGTTAGATTTACACTTGTGAATTGGCTAATTGGTTTGATTATCTCTAAAGAACTGGAGGAAATATGGGTAGATGATTAGAAAGAGGATGGTCCCCGGGTGGGGGGGGATGTATTCATTCCATGTTGTTGCTCTATCAGATGACCTCAATTCACTTATTGGCTTAAAACAGAAAAGAAAAAAAAAATATGCGCTATTACACTTTTGGAGGTCAGAATCTAAAATGGGGCTGACATAGGTCTAGAATCAGGAGTTGGCAAGGCAGAATTCCTTTTGGAGGCCCTAATGGAGAAGTGAGCCTTTACCTCTTCCACCTTGTAGAGATTGTTTGCATTCCCTGGCTTGTAGCTTCCTTTTATTTACAAAACTATGGATGTCCAGTCGAGTCAGTCCCTCTCTCTTTATCTCCCTCTTTCTCTTTCTCACTCTCTCTCCCCTGTTGCCTTCCTCTTCCTTCCATATAAGAATCCTTGTGATTACCTTGGGCTACCTAGATATTTTGCAAAGATTTCTCTATATTAAAGTCAGATGTTTAGCCATCTAATTCCATCTGCAATCGTAGTTCACCTTTGCTGTGTATCCTGAAAGAGTCATAGGATCTAAGACTGGGAACTTTGAAAAAAAAATATATATATATATATATATATATATATATATATATATATATATATATATACATATATATTTGTCAGGGCAAGGGGGCATTATTCTTTCTAGCACTCATGTGTATATTTCTGTGGAAGTGGGCATGACATGCCTATATAGTGGGGTCTTATGTCAAAATCACCAGAAAGAGCTAGAGAAAAGATAGCTCTCCATTGCAGTACATTTCTTATAGATCACCAGCTTGTGTCTTACTGACAATCCATCCAGTTGGATTTGCCATAAATTCTTTAGCATATTCAAGCCCCAATTTCATACTGCAGCATTCTTTGCTGTCTTTTCTTTCCTCCTGTTCTAATTTTTTTCATTATTTTGATAGAGTGCTTGCCTTGCTTGTATAAGGCCCTGGGTTCAATCCCCAGCATCATGATGATGATGATGATGATGATGATGATGATGATAATTTGTATAATGAGTTATTCCATTAGTTTAATATAACAGTGATTTACATGTTTGGCTTGAGAGTCAAAGAGATATTGGCTTGAATTTTGATTACTAAATAATTCTGTGACTTTTGTTGATGTATTTAAATATTCTGGCTGTTATCTATGAAACAAGATAAATAATAACTAAGTAGAAGTTAAATAAACAAATGCATAGATAACTGATAAAAATGGTAGACATAAAAATTTTCATTAAAAGGTATCTATTATTAGTATTTCTAGTATTAGTTTATTTGTTTGTTTGTTTTTTACCCTGGATAGAAAACTTATATGAAATAAAACAAAACATTCATAGCTATCACATGTTCATGCTTTCTATATTTTCATATTTCATATATTTAAAACATACATTGCAAACAATCAGAAACATAATTCATTAATATCATACATTATCAAATTTTCATTAAATGTTCTACCCTAATTTTTTTTTTCCATGATCCTCACAGTGTTTGTGGTTATTGAATTATAGGGTGCCTTGACAACAAAGAAGACACTCACAGTGTATAATTATCCTATAAATAATTAAAATGGTCATGGGGAAACTTACATACAGCACTGAGGTCATCATTACAGATGATTCATACCAAGGCTAAGGTTATTAGGACAATTATAAATAGATGTAGGTGAAAATAACAAAAAAATTGATGCAGTCTATAAAATATGACCATGGTAAAAAATTGAAAGGGTAAAGTTTTTAACAGTGCAAATGGAATGTAACTGTTGAGAAAATGGACTGCCCTCATCATTATGGCATAGACCTTCATTGTATTTAATGATGTAATTACACAGCATAATACTGAATGCTTTGAATATCAAGCATGAAATGCTGTGTAAATGACTTGAGCGAACATAACTGTGTGAACGAGCTTTGCTAATGAGTTTTGCTCCTCAACTCTGGCCTCACAGGGCAAATCTGCAAAACCTGATGCGGCCAATTCAAGAATGAAGATTTTGAGTGGAAGCTAAATTCAAAATTTAACAGAGTTTAAAGAGTTAAACATGAGACATTAAGAAAGAAAATAAGAGCTGGTTTAAGAAACTTAAACTATATCTCCCTTGAAAGACAATCCCAGTGCATCTTAAAAATAATATCTCTGATCTCACAGGAATGGAACATTAGGAGTGCTGCCTTCCAAATTGAGATACATATTACACTGAATGCTAAACATATCCACACATGTGTAAGATTGTATTTGTAGAATACCAGGCTGCCCTATTTCTGGCCATGTGTCTCACAGTTATTTTACATTTCAAAAAGTTTTTTTTTTTTTTTTCATAGTAGCCCTTATAATGAATTGGAGTTATCTATTGCTACTCACCTCTGGGTATATCACAGGTAGAAAACTACACCAAACCCCAATATAAAAATACAATCAGTACATCCCATGCTGCACAAAGAGATTGACTAATTTGGTTTTTGAAGTTGCTTGACTTGAGGAATACCCATCCTATTAGGAAATAAACTAAATCTTCCTTCCTTGTGATTCTACATGGCTACATCATAGATTAATCAATCGATGTGGTATAAAAATATTATACTTTCATGAAAATAAAGTAAAAACCAAAATGATTTTTTTTTACTTTCATATTTTAAGTGATATAAGGTTTGTTATCAGAAGTCTTATCTTCTCCTCTTGTTCTGTATTTCTCTAATTCCTTTGAAATTTTTGCTGTGCTTTTACAGAATGCCTAGAGTATGAAAATCCTTTTATGTCACTTTTGAACAATACATTTGAAGGGACCTGCAGTGTCCTTGCTGCCCTCCTAGATCCATGCCACTGGGTCTGGCTATTCTGATGTGGAGAAGACATGGAAGAAAGAAGATGTTTTTCAGCCAAGAGCCATGAGAAATCACCCCCTGGTGAGACATATGAATGAGACTCAGACCATAGTGAGCCAAGTGGCTCCTGGGAATCATTAGACCACAGCTCTGTGAGTGACCTCTGGGAACACCACCAGAGAAAAACACAGAGCTGAGCTCAACTTGAACTGTAGAATTTTAAGCACAGTTGTGATTGTGGTTTTAGGCTTCCAAGTGCCAAAAAGGCATCATATTTCAAAAATGTTAATAATAAAGTGCTTATTTTTCTTGTATTAAAATTGTTCTTAAACATCCTCTGTCTTTGCTTCTCTCCTCTTTTCCTCTTTTTCCCCCTCTTTTCTACTTTCCACTTCTTATATAAACACATAATAGAGTAGCATAACCCTGGGAATGGACATCAAGCAATTTCAGCAGCTATATCTACTAATGTGGATAACCAGCATATATCCTGACTTATATATTTGGAAATTATATATAAAAATAGATACATAAATAAATAATACTGAAAAACCAATATGTTCTAGACTGGTCCTAGCCTTTATATTTTTAATTTGCAAGTCTGAGAAGTGTAATCTCTCTCACTATATTCCTAGTTTATTTTCAAGTAAAGCCTTTACCACAAAAAAAGTTCATTTAAAATGATATCTGGATAGCTAGTGTTATTAACTGATATAATTTGCAAACATATTAACATATAATGAACTATTCTTAGAAGAATTTATGCATACAAAACTTACACATTAGTCTCATAGAAAAACATACAATTGGCAAGCAGACTAAATTAATCTAAAAATGTTTTATTTAATGATTTGGCATGTGGATAGTCTAGTATGATTAATATTGGTACTTTTAATTTCTCTATTTTAAAAATTAAGTGCTTATAATATCCTTTTTCAAATATAAGAAAAAGAGCTGGGTGTGGTGGTGCACACCTGTGATCCCTGTGGTTTGGCTAGAGAGCAGGATTTTAAGTTCGAAGCTAGCCTAAGCAATGGCAAGGCACTAAGCAACTCAGTGAGACCCTGTCTCTAAATAAAATACAAAATAGAGCAGGGGAGGTGGCTCAGTGGTTGAATGCCCCTGAGTTCAGTCCCTGGCACATCCCTCCCAAAAAAGGAAAAAGAAAAGATGGCTCTTGTGAACCACCAGACCACAGCTTTGTGAGTGACCTTTATCACTTTCAAATAGATTTTAAAATACTTTAATTATATATAATATATAATTTTATTAAATTTATGTATATTTGTGATATATATATATATATATATATATATATATATATAACTTATTAAAAATAAAGTTTGTATCTATCTTAAACCTGGACAGTTAAAGTATTTTTAAATTTTCAGGTGATAAATACATTAGTATTGTAATACTCTCAAGTGTTTGTTAGCATGTAATCTTATAAAATATGAACATAAATAAAAATGAGATGGTAAAATATTTAATGTTTCTTGAGTTACATATCAGAATGAATACATCCAAATTAAACTTTTCATAATCATTTCTTTCTTTAAGCAGTAGATATTTCTTAGCATTATTATGAAGAAAAAACACAGTAAAAAAGCAATAAATAACTAAAATATTTATTTCTGCTGCTGCATCATGTGTCAATTTGCAGAAAATAATTCTGGAAAGTATTTTCAAATCCTCACTACTTCTTTATGCAACAATTTTCAAAACCATCATCATTTTCACAACAACTAGAAAACTCAGTCATTTCTAGACTCATATAAAAAATGTTAAATGAATCAAATATGCCCCAAACAGCTTTTTACCATACTATCTGGTTGTGTTATTCATACTAAAGTTCAATATCAGCTTCTGTTATTTTATTCTAAGCTTTTCCCAATTAATTTTGTGCTTTTTCAGTTAGAGAAAAAAGATTAGAAATGACAGCCACACATTTCAAGAAACACAGTAGCACAGTTAACAAGTGACCTTAGAATTTTAAAATCTAAATATGATCCTAAATATTTCATACTCATATTCTATGTGGATGCTAGAGCTTCTGTGTGTTATGCATTAACCATTTTTTCCCTAGTGAGGAATCATTTTTTTTTAAAAAAAAGAAATACCTTCATTAAATTTGAAATAGTTTTTGACTAAAGATAAATAATAAAAATATCTACATGGGATTGGACATTTCTTCACCTTGAGCTCTTTAAAAATTTAATGACTTCAGAGCTGTCTAGGGTTTGAATGCTTAATTTTTAGAAAGCTCGGTCAAATCGGAAAGGCACATAAAGAGAAACCAAGATATAAACCTTGTTTTTCCTCACTTATTTTGGGCAAATTCATTCATTCAACAAATATTTAGTAACTGCTATTTTTGAAGTTATATAATAGATAAATGTAATGAATACTTCGAAGTAAGGGAAGGTGAATGAGATAATTAACACCCATAGTGACTGGAAAATAATTATTACACATTTTTTTTTGAGAACAATAGAATTGTGGTAAACATACCAAGAAGGAAGTGTTGGCCTTACTTTTGAGAGATAACACAGCAGGGTAGAAAATGTTAATGTTATGTTTTGGAAATGTCCCCCAATGTTTCATGTACTTGAAATCTTGGTTCCCAATGAAGCAATGTCCAGAGGTAAGACTTTTGAAAATTCATTAGATCAAAAGGGCTCTAACTTCATCAGCAGATGAATCCATCTGATAAATTAATACTTTGAATGGACGACTTGAAGGAAGTGGAAAGAGGAAGCAGGTGGGGCATGGTTGGAAGGAGTAGGTCCCTAATAGTAAGCCCTCAGGACTATATCTTGTCCCTACCACCTCCCCTGCCAGGAGCTGTGGAACTGTCCTCAGCCACACCCTTCCACCATGATGCTCTGCCACACCTCAGACCCAAAGTAAAGGAGCTGACCAACCTTGGAATGAAGCCTCTGAAACCAGGAGTCAAAATAAATCTTTTTTTCCTATGAGTTGTCAGGTATTTTAGTCATAGTGATGAAAAGCTCACTAAAAGAGAATTTCAAAGTCAAGAATAAAATAAGGAATGTACTTTTCAGAAAGCAAGGGCCTGATGAAGTCTTGAAATAAATACCATATCCCAGAAATGATCATTCTTGAGAGTTATATTAATTTAGGATACGTGATTCTGTATACAGATTCTGTATACCATTACGTGATTCTGTAATTGAGAGTGGAAAGATTAGAAGAAATTGAATGAAATGTGAAGGGTACTGAGTATGGAATTAATATTTCTGCCCAAGATATGAGGACACAAAGGAAATTCATGATATTCTTTCCCAGACTAACTCCTGAGATACAACTTCAAAGAATAATTTAAAAAAATTAATAGAAGAAATACATTTTTTATGTAATAAAACTGGAGGTAGCTGGGGAAGATTTGTATACATTAAAGAAATTATAAATTTTTTCTATCAAAACATTGGCCTTGTTATGCTACATTTTTTAAAAAGTTCTGAAGATGCTAAAGGGTTGGGGACTTTATTGTCTGGATTTGTAACTCAGGAGTGTGAACATTTCCTGTGCTGGATTGGTCAGCACAGGCACTCTAAAAACACTGTTCCTTAAGATTTGTTACAGAGGCCCAGGTGATTCCTCATTAGAGGCAAATACATGTTTCTGTGTGTTTACTCAGGAAAGTAAAATAGAGCTTTAGTCATCGGGCCTAAACTCAAAAATATAGGTCTTTATTCAAAGATTATAAAGTAAAAGGATTTAAAAGCTGTAAAATAAAATAAAACATTAAAGAAATGCTTCCTCTTTGAATCCTTGACTTATTAACATTCTCAGTTAACCAATTGCCTCCTGCTCAGTCGTGTTCTTTTCCACCTCACCTTTATGTTGGTGCTCTATAAGCTCTTGAGCCTGTTCACTAATCTTATCTCTGCTAGGCAATCTCGGTTTTCATATAAATGAATACTGTGTACAAATGGAAAGCATTCCAGTTACATGTGGAGCCTCAACACCTCTTTGAACTCTAGACTCATGTACATCTCAAAACTAATGCAATTAGACCTAAAAAATTGATCTATCCTCTTCCTATCATAAAAGAAACTTTTGTTCACTTATCTGATTAAGCTTGGCTCCTGAGAATCATCACTGGATATTTTCTCTTTCTTACTGCATATAATCTACTAAGTCCTATCATCTGCACAGATAAAATGACCCAAAATGAATCTGAACTTTCCACATTGCAACTCTACTAAACTTACTGTATTCCCAACCTTATTCAAGTCAATATTGTTTTTATATATTACTGCAGATACATGCATTATTTTTATTCCTACTCTATATTGGATTATCACACTCAACTCTACATTCAGCTGCTATAATCATATTTTTAAATATTCATTATTTAAAAAAATATAGACATGGATATAGACACAGATACAGTTAATGTATAGTTCTTTGAAATACATATTCATTCTTTACTCTGGTCTAAGATCAATACTCTTGACTTTTACTGCTCAATTTATAAGGTATTAGCAAAGAATGCCAAACCAAAATTGCATGGTTTGATCTGAAATGTTTGCTCTAGTGTCTATTAATTAAGGATTCTTAAATAAGTTATTTAATCTTTTGAACCTAGATTCAGTTATGTGTAGAGTTGGACTATTATTAGCAATGTATTTATAAAATGACTATAAGATTGAAAGAATAGTACCTGACATGTCATATCAATCAATTACTTATAGTAAAATTATTCTCAGTGGATCTTGCATGCATGCCAAGCCCTTTTCTGACCTAGGATTTCTAGCTTGCTGCCACACAGATCACTCTGTTCCATTCACCACATAGCTGATTCCTACTCAACCCAGGTATTACCTTGGGTATATGTTATGCTTGTAAATGTTTTCACCTCCAGAGGGAGGCATCTCTGACCAACTTCACAGCCCAATGCCTCTCCCCTCTCATTGTGCATTTACTTTATAACAGACCGTTTTTATTTTCTTCCTAATATTTAAGTAGGTAATAAATATTCTCACTGTTTTTTTGAACATATTGCCTGTATGTGTTCAAAGTCATTAGATCTGTGACATCAGGGACCTGAATTTTAGTTAAAAGCAGTTGATCAACAATGCCCCACATTCAACATTCAAATTCTATTGTGTTTCCTAGAACAAGGGTGGCTCAGGTTCACAATGTCTTTACTTAGACTAATTGTGTTTCATAATACTTCTGATATATACTAGCCCTTCATTAAAAATAGTTGAGAATAATATATTTCAAATCTTCCAGAGAGGTCTCTACTCCAATGAACTGCTATAGGCCAGCAAATTAATAGTCATGGTTTATTTAGATCAATATTTTTAGTATTTCTTTGATTTAGTATAGCAAATAAAGTGCTTTGTGATATTAATGTCACAGTGATTTTGTTTGATTTGTTTTTGATAAAGGAATCTTATTTGAGAAGAATAAAAGGAATCGAAGTAGTTGGCAGACCAGGAATACATTTTATTTATAACAAACTTTGAAATTAACAAAAGAAGATAAATTTGAATGCCTCAAAATTTTGAAAATATAAAAGAAATGATAAATTGTTCAGCAGCATTTCAGTAAAGTGTAGGGATAGGTAAATAAGACCAAGTAGTTGGCTACATTCTGATAGCAAGTCATTATGAATAAAACTAGAGCTATATACAATGAGTATTTGGAGAGGTATGCCATTATGTTCTCTTGAGGGTACTTAGGATGAAAGTATAGCAAACGAGACTGAAAAATATTTATAAATGATGTGATATTCACTAATATTCTATTATTTTTTTCCATTAAATATATGACAGTTTAAGCTATTTGCTAAATACAAAAACTATTTAAGAGAAGTTAGTAAGACATAAATCCATGCATCTACTTCCCAAGTTTGCAAAATACCCAATTGAGATACCCAATGCCACAGAGAAATTTTGTGAGAAATTTTCTTCAGAGAATGAGCTAATAATACTTATTTTCACAAAACAACATATCATCTTAGCATCTTGTAGATATTTCCTTACTTAGATATAAAAAAAAAAAAATCTGTGCACAAACCCTTTAACCTAATAACACATAAAAGTTTAATGTTCAAGTAAAGTTTTAAAACCCTTAAGGACCACTTTGAAGAAGAATAGAAAAGTAACCTTGAATCTTAGGAAAGAGGAAAAAAAATATTAAACATAGTCCCTTACATGCACAGCTATTTTTCAAGGTGGATCAGCTCAATAAAAATTATGACCTTTTTCTGTACCTTATTTTATTTTCCAAACCTAAAAATATTGCCAGTGCCTGAGGCGTAAGTCAGAGTGAACCTACATTATCACTCCAGAGACTTGGCATTTTCCTCATTAGGCTCCATGGTACCTGACTGAGTGACCTTGTTTGGTGAGAAGACACAGATGGAGTCTGTCAGTAAATCTTGTTAATGTAACAAGTATTCCTACTGTTAGATGAGTGTTGCACCTGATACTGGCATTTCTTCCCTTAGTAAACAACCCCTATTCCCTCTCCAACATGGGTCTCTTCTCTTATGCCATGAGGGTTTTCAGCATTAGCTTGTTCTAAGGATTATCTGAAAGACTGTCTCTTGCTGTGAAGGTGAGATGCTCTCTCTTTCCTAATGGCAAACCCTTGCTGGCTTTTGCAAGATGCAAAAATGACACTAAATGTGGCATATCTAAACCTAAACTAAGCTGACAACCCACGTTAAAATTTCCCTTAGGTGAAAAATAAGATTGACTATCAGGTAACCAGTGTTCTCATTTGTAATTTCTCCCTATTAATCCTGTTTCTCTATGTCAAGGATAAAGCTTGAGAAAAGAGGCATTCTTAATTGGGAAACTGGAATATTTCCATGTGTATGATTATAGGGGCAAGTTGCAGGAGTAACTTTGAAAAAGACATTTAACCCCTAACAATTTTCATAGTCTTTTATATAAAATTGGTTGGTAATTGCAACCTTTCAGGTTTAACTATATGGTCAAATAACTAGTAAACTTTAGACTTATATCTACGTACAATTAAAAATATATGATATAAAAACAAAGACAGTTATAAGTGCACTGCCAGGAATACAATCTGAAACTTAGTAGATATTTAATATGTAAAAATTTTAATTAGAGAGCGGAAGTTTTGAAACTTAGATCATGCCTGCAAATTAACAGCAGCCTGGAATAATATACAAATACTATTAATAAATCATTTACAATGAGTCTTAGTTACACTATTATTGAGAATTGTTTTAACATTATGTTTTCATTTGAGATCATTTGATAACTATTAACCAAGGAAATATTTTTGGTTGTATCTTGTTCACTGTATTAAATGAGAAGTATACACCAAATAATCCCTGAGGGTGATAGGGGCCCTGTATGAAGGAGGGCTGAGTAGGAAGAATACACTTTTCTTTAGCACTTGCAAAGCGCAGACACTGAGGCCAATGGAAGAGCTATACACTGGAAGATTAAAAAGTTCCTGGCCATATCACAGTAACAAGACAGAAAGTAACTCAAAAATTATGATCAACAATGCTAAAGGGTGGATTATCGTTATAAACAATGTGCATTATACAAAGCCTCAAATGTTGGAATATGAATCAATGGCAATAGGATAGGAGTCTTAGCAAGATTTCTATGTTGATATATATGTTGAAGTTTAAAATTTGAGATTAGAGATACACAGAGAAAATATTTTAGGGTCTGTAAACAAGTCAGGATGGCGCCTGGCAAATGTTAGAGTCTGTAAACAAGTCAGGATGGCGCCTGGCATTTTTCCAGGGGGAGTGGTTTGTGAAGTGGCACCAGCAAGCCATTAAGTGTGGAGATTTCTTATTGGTTGACTGCTGTATTGAGTTTATGTTAATTAAGATAAGCTGTGTGGAATGTATATATACTGCTCATGTCCTACAATAAATGGCTCCCACTCCTGCTGTATCAATGTACACAAGTTGTTCATCGCCCCCCGGTTATTTTGCCCAGCCAGCCGGGCTGTGGCAAAATATAATTTATTAAATGTTCTGAACTATGAAAGAAATGTAAATATGTTCACTAAAGCAAGCTCAAGGCATTTTTATGGATTTTGGTGTGGCCAGCGATTATTTCTTATTAACTAATTCTCAATAGAACCAGCAGAATGATTAATATACTGTTCTAACTAATTCTCAACAGAACCAGCAGAAGGATTTAAGAACCTCTGGATTTAATTCCTGGTACTTCAAAATACTAATACTAATACTAAATAAAATAAAATGAATAAGATGGGAGAATTTTAGTGGAAAACACATCTGAGTAACATTTGCTTCTGCAACGTGCAGAGCCATAAGTATTTATTTATAAGCAGTATTTATTTATAAACTATCATGTTGTCTCTATTAAATGGCATAATAAAGAACAATTCTATAATGAACTCAAAGAAATCCCCAATAAGACAAAACAATGTATACAGTTTTACTAATGTCCTTACAGATAGATGCACACGTATTCAATATGTACTTGTTGGATCATCCCTATAGAATAAGCACATGGACCGATTGTGACATTGCCAATATTATAAATACAGATTATAAACTTTAGAGGGGAAAAAATATCATGTTTATAATACGTTAATATAATGTGGTCAATAGCCATACCATAATTTTTAATATTTGTACTTCCAAAACAAATATTAGGAAAAAAAAATCAATAACAAATATAAACTATTTGATTTAGAGAAAATAATTCTCCCCTAAAGCACTACCTAAGTGAACTCTAGTAAGTAAGATTTAATTATATATATATATATATATATATATATATATATATATATATATATATATATATATATATTTTTTTTTTTTTTTAAACTTGCTAAGATATTTGTGTGTGTGTGTGTGTGTGTGTGTCTGCATAGAAAGGGCCAGGGGAGAGGGAGAAGGAAACAATCTTCTCTCATTGGATACCAAAGTCACAATCCCACAAAATCTTCAGTACCTTAACAAAAAGGTGAAGATGACTAATACATACATTTTTCATTTATTTATTTTTTGTACCAGGATTGAACTCATGGGTACTCAGCCACTATAGCCACATCCCCAGCTCTACTTTGTATTTTATTTGAGACAAGGTCTCACTGAGTTGCTTACACATCGCTTTTGCTGAGGCTGGCTTTGACTTGTGATCCTCCTGCCTCTGCCTCCAGAGCCTCTGGGATTACAGGCCTGAGCTACCGCATCCAGCTCAGACAAACATTTTAATGTAACTATACTTCCTATCTTCTGTAATATATATAGAAACTATTGTCTGAGGAGCATTATTGTCAAAGAAATTGAGCATGTATTTCTACTCATTTGTTCTTTTTTTTATTAAGAGAGAGAGAGAGAGAGAGAGAGAGAGAGAATTTTTTTTTAATATTTATTTTTTTAGTTTTTGATGGACACAACATCTATGTTTGTATGTGGTGCTGAGGATCGAACCCGGACCGCACACATGCCAGGCGAGCACGCTACCGCTTGAGCCACATCCCCAGCCCCTCTCATTGGTTCTTAAAATCAGTGTAATTTAATAAACCATAAAATGTACGAATATAGATGTATAACTACTAATGCCACAGCAGAGGCAGTGGTTTAAGATGGAAAACATGATTTGTACCTGGTGAAACTATGTGAGGTGTGTACAGATTGTGGGTGTCAAGAAGTGAAGAAGTAGGGCTCCTTACTTAAAGCTCAGCATGCATGACATTGATACTGGTTTACCCAAATAATTACTCTGCACTATTTGGTTGGCTAGGCAGTACTTCAATCCTTAACAAATATTATTTAAAACTGTTGAATTTTTTGAGAACAAAAGGTAAAAACAAAGCCCATAGCCTTTGAAAATTTTGTAACTGAAGAGATAGATATAAAAACATGAAAAACTAAATAATATTACACAGTAAATATGATTCCATACTGAATATTGTCTCAAGTTGTGTGCAAAAGCTGAATGACAAAAAAGTCAAGTTAATTCTTACCTTTGGAAATTTCTCCAATTTCTACAGCAAGATGTGATAAATATCTTTTCTAAACACGTTGAAAAAATATATATTTATAAAACACATACACAGGAGCAGGCCCAGCGGCCTGCTGAGGGGCAGAGCCACCCCCCATCCCCCGCCCCTGCCAGGTGACCACCGACAGAAAAGGCCCAGTGGCCCGCGGTGGGACAGAGCTTCCAATCACTCCTGCAAGGTAGGCGTGCCTGCGACCCACCTGCAGAAGAGGAGCAGCGACCTGCTGAGAGGCAGAGCCGCCCCCTCCCCCTGCGCCGGCAAAGTAGAGGGAACTGTGACCACGCACAGAGCAGGCCCAGAGGCCTGCTGAGGGGCAGAGCCGCCCCCCACCCCCCGCGCCTGCCAGGTAGGGGAACTGTGACCACGGACAGAAAAGGCCCAGCGGCCCTTGGCGGGACAGAGCTTCCAATCACTCCTGCAAGGTAGGCGGACCTGCGACCCACCAGCAGAGGAGGAGCAGCGACCTGCTGAGAGGCAGAGCCGCCCCCTCCCCCTGCACCGGCAAGGTAGAGGGAACTGTGACCATGCACAGAGCAGGCCCAGAGGCCTGCTGAGGGGCAGAGCCGCCCCCCACCCCTCGCGCCTGCCAGGTAGGGGAACTGTGACCACGGACAGAAAAGGCCCAGTGGCCCGCGGCGGGGCAGAGCTTCCAATCACTCCTGCAAGGTAGGCGGGCCTGCGACCCACCTGCAGAATAGGAGCAGCGACCTGCTGAGAGGCAGAGCCGCCCCCTCCCCCTGCACCGGCAAGGTAGAGGGAACTGTGACCACGCACAGAGCAGGCCCAGCGGCCTGCTGAGGGGCAGAGCCACCCCCCACCCCCCGCCCCTGCCAGGTGACCACCGACAGAAAAGGCCCAGTGGCCCGCGGTGGGACAGAGCTTCCAATCACTCCTGCAAGGTAGGCGGGCCTGCGACCCACCGGCAGAAGAGGAGCAGCGACCTGCTGAGAGGCAGAGCCGCCCCCTCCCCCTGCACCGGCAAGGTAGAAGGAACTGTGACCACGCACAGAGCAGGCCCAGCGGCCTGCTGAGGGGCAGAGCCACCCCCCACCCCCCGCCCCTGCCAGGTGACCACCGACAGAAAAGGCCCAGTGGCCCGCGGTGGGACAGAGCTTCCAATCACTCCTGCAAGGTAGGCGGGCCTGCGACCCACCGGCAGAAGAGGAGCAGCGACCTGCTGAGAGGCAGAGCCGCCCCCTCCCCCTGCGCCGGCAAAGTAGAGGGAACTGTGACCACGCACAGAGCAGGCCCAGCGGCCTGCTGAGGGGCAGAGCCGCCCCCCACCCCCCGCGCCTGCCAGATAGGGGAACTGTGACCACGGACAGAAAAGGCCCAGTGGCCCGCGGCGGGACAGAGCTTCCAATCACTCCTGCAAGGTAGGCGGGCCTGCGACCCACCGGCAGAGGAGGAGCAGCGACCTGCTGAGTGGCAGAGTCGCCCCCTCCCCCTGCGCCGGCAAAGTAGAGGGAACTGTGACCACGCACAGAGCAGGCCCAGTGGCCTGCTGAGGGGCAGAGCCGCCCCCCACCCCTCGCGCCTGCCAGGTAGGGGAACTGTGACCATGGACAGAGCAGGCCCAGCGGCCTGCTGAGGGGCAGAGCCACCCCCCACCCCCCGCGCCTGCCAGGTGACCACCGACAGAAAAGGCCCAGTGGCCCGCGGTGGGACAGAGCTTCCAATCACTCCTGCAAGGTAGGCGGGCCTGCGACCCACCTGCAGAATAGGAGCAGCGACCTGCTGAGAGGCAGAGCCGCCCACTCCCCCTGCACCGGCAAGGTAGAGGGAACTGTGACCACGCACAGAGCAGGCCCAGCGGCCTGCTGAGGGGCAGAGCCACCCCCCACCCCCCGCCCCTGCCAGGTGACCACCGACAGAAAAGGCCCAGTGGCCCGCGGTGGGACAGAGCTTCCAATCACTCCTGCAAGGTGGGCGGGCCTGCGACCCACCGGCAGAAGAGGAGCAGCGACCTGCTGAGAGGCAGAGCCGCCCCCTCCCCCTGCGCCGGCAAAGTAGAGGGAACTGTGACCACGCACAGAGCAGGCCCAGCGGCCTGCTGAGGGGCAGAGCCACCCTCCATCCCCCGCCCCTGCCAGGTGACCACTGACAGAAAAGGCCCAGTGGCCCGCGGTGGGACAGAGCTTCCAATCACTCCTGCAAGGTGGGCGGGCCTGCGACCCACCGGCAGAAGAGGAGCAGCGACCTGCTGAGAGGCAGAGCCGCCCCCTCCCCCTGCGCCGGCAAAGTAGAGGGAACTGTGACCACGCACAGAGCAGGCCCAGCGGCCTGCTGAGGGGCAGAGCCGCCCCCCACCCCCCGCGCCTGCCAGATAGGGGAACTGTGACCACGGACAGAAAAGGCCCAGTGGCCCGCGGCGGGACAGAGCTTCCAATCACTCCTGCAAGGTAGGCGGGCCTGCGACCCACCGGCAGAGGAGGAGCAGCGACCTGCTGAGAGGCAGAGTCGCCCCCTCCCCCTGCGCCGGCAAAGTAGAGGGAACTGTGACCACGCACAGAGCAGGCCCAGCGGCCTGCTGAGGGGCAGAGCCACCCCCCATCCCCCGCCCCTGCCAGGTGACCACCGACAGAAAAGGCCCAGTGGCCCGCGGTGGGACAGAGCTTCCAATCACTCCTGCAAGGTAGGCGGGCCTGCGACCCACCTGCAGAAGAGGAGCAGCGACCTGCTGAGAGGCAGAGCCGCCCCCTCCCCCTGCGCCGGCAAAGTAGAGGGAACTGTGACCACGCACAGAGCAGGCCCAGAGGCCTGCTGAGGGGCAGAGCCGCCCCCCACCCCCCGCGCCTGCCAGGTAGGGGAACTGTGACCACGGACAGAAAAGGCCCAGCGGCCCTTGGCGGGACAGAGCTTCCAATCACTCCTGCAAGGTAGGCGGACCTGCGACCCACCAGCAGAGGAGGAGCAGCGACCTGCTGAGAGGCAGAGCCGCCCCCTCCCCCTGCACCGGCAAGGTAGAGGGAACTGTGACCACGCACAGAGCAGGCCCAGCGGCCTGCTGAGGGGCAGAGCCACCCCCCACCCCCCGCCCCTGCCAGGTGACCACCGACAGAAAAGGCCCAGTGGCCCGCGGTGGGACAGAGCTTCCAATCACTCCTGCAAGGTAGGCGGGCCTGCGACCCACCGGCAGAAGAGGAGCAGCGACCTGCTGAGAGGCAGAGCCGCCCCCTCCCCCTGCACCGGCAAGGTAGAAGGAACTGTGACCACGCACAGAGCAGGCCCAGCGGCCTGCTGAGGGGCAGAGCCACCCCCCACCCCCCGCCCCTGCCAGGTGACCACCGACAGAAAAGGCCCAGTGGCCCGCGGTGGGACAGAGCTTCCAATCACTCCTGCAAGGTAGGCGGGCCTGCGACCCACCGGCAGAAGAGGAGCAGCGACCTGCTGAGAGGCAGAGCCGCCCCCTCCCCCTGCGCCGGCAAAGTAGAGGGAACTGTGACCACGCACAGAGCAGGCCCAGCGGCCTGCTGAGGGGCAGAGCCGCCCCCCACCCCCCGCACCTGCCAGATAGGGGAACTGTGACCACGGACAGAAAAGGCCCAGTGGCCCGCGGCGGGACAGAGCTTCCAATCACTCCTGCAAGGTAGGCGGGCCTGCGACCCACCGGCAGAGGAGGAGCAGCGACCTGCTGAGTGGCAGAGTCGCCCCCTCCCCCTGCGCCGGCAAAGTAGAGGGAACTGTGACCACGCACAGAGCAGGCCCAGTGGCCTGCTGAGGGGCAGAGCCGCCCCCCACCCCTCGCGCCTGCCAGGTAGGGGAACTGTGACCATGGACAGAGCAGGCCCAGCGGCCTGCTGAGGGGCAGAGCCACCCCCCACCCCCCGCGCCTGCCAGGTGACCACCGACAGAAAAGGCCCAGTGGCCCGCGGTGGGACAGAGCTTCCAATCACTCCTGCAAGGTAGGCGGGCCTGCGACCCACCGGCAGAAGAGGAGCAGCGACCTGCTGAGAGGCAGAGCCGCCCCCTCCCCCTGCACCTGCAAGGTAGAAGGAACTGTGACCACGCACAGAGCAGGCCCAGCGGCCTGCTGAGGGGCAGAGCCACCCACCACCCCCCGCCCCTGCCAGGTGACCACCGACAGAAAAGGCCCAGTGGCCCGCGGCGGGACAGAGATTCCAATCACTCCTGCAAGGTAGGCGGGCCTGCGACCCACTGGCAGAAGAGGAGCAGCGGCCTGCTGAGAGGCAGAGCCGCCCCCTCCCCCTGCACCGGCAAGGTAGAGGGAACTGTGACCACGCACAGAGCAGGCCCAGCGGCCTGCTGAGGGGCAGAGCCACCCCCCACCCCACGCGCCTGCCAGGTAGGTGGAACTGTGACCACCGACAGAAAAGGCCGAGTGGCCCGCGGCAGGACAGAGCTTCCAATCACTCCTGCAAGGTAGGCGGGCCTGTGACCCACTGGCAGAAGAGGAGCAGCGGCCTGCTGGGAGGCAGAGCCGCCCCCTCCCCCTGCACCGGCAAGGTAGAGGGAACTGTGACCACGCACAGAGCAGGCCCAGGGGCCTGCTGGGGGGCAGAGCCGCCCCCCACCCCCCGCGCCTGCCAGGTAGGTGGAACTGTGACCACCATCAGAACAGGCCAGACCTGCAACCGAGAGACAGAACAGGCCCAGTGGCCTGAGGAAGGGTAGAGCCGCCCCCCCCCCCGCACCTGCAAGGTAGGCGGACCTGCGACCCACTGGCAGTACAGCCCCAGAGGCCTGCAGAGGGGCAGTGCCGCTGCCTGCACCTGCAAAGTAGACAGAACTGTGACCACCCACAGAACAAGCCTAGCGGCCCACAGAGGGACAGAGCCGCCGCCCGCGCCTGCGAGGGAGACTTTGCAACTATACAAGACCAATATAAATATATAGGGGGAAAATTCAATAACACAACAGTTTCACTAAGTAGAAAGGAACGCAAACAGTATGAAGAGACAAGGAAAGAAAGGACCACAAGTAATGCAGGTCAACTCAACATTAGAAGAGGTAATAGCTGCAGCAGATGGAATGTCAGATAAAGAATTCAGGATATACATGCTTCAGATGATCTGGAGTCTCAAGGAAGACATCAGACAGCAAAATCAGACAATGAAAGATCACTTCAACAATGAATTACATAAACAAATCCAAGAAGCAAAAGATCAACTACACAGGGAAATAGAGGTTATAAAAAACAAACAAACAGAAATCCTAGAAATGCAGGAAGCAATAAGCCAACTTAAAAACTCAATTGAGAATACTACCAGCAGAGTAGAACACTTAGAAGACAGAACATCAGACAATGAAGATAAAGTATTTCAACTTGAAAAGAACATAGACAGCTCAGCAAGACTGTTAAGAAACCATGAGCAGAACATCCAAGAAATATGGGATAACATCAAGAGACCAAATTTAAGAGTCATTGGGATACAGGAAGGGACAGAGTTTCAAACCAAAGGATTGAGCAATCTATTCAATGAAATAATACGAGAAAACTTCCCAGACTTGAAGAATGAGACAGAACCCCAAATCCTAGAAGCCTACAGGACGCCGAATGTGCAAAATCATAAGAGACCCACACCTAGACACATTATAATGAAGATGCCCAACATACAGAATAAGGAGAGAATTTTAAAAGCTACAAGAGAAAGGAAGCAGATCACATTTAGGGGTAAGCCAATCAGGATAACAGCTGATCTTTCAACACAGACTCTGAACGCTAGAAGATCCTGGAATAACATATTTCAAACACTGAAAGAAAATGGGTTCCAACCAAGAATTGTGTTTCCAGCGAAATTAAGCTTCAGGATGGAAGATGAAATTAAAACCTTCCACGATAAACAAAAGTTAAAAGAATTTGCAGCTAGAAAACCATCTCTTCAAAACATCCTTGGCAAAACATTACAGGAAGAGGAAATGGAAAATAACAATGAAAACCAACAGTGGGAGGTAGGACACTAAAGGGGGGAAAATAATCAAAGAGGAAAACAAACCATGTTTAGTAACATAAATAAACAAATATGGCTGGAAGAACAACCCATATCTCAATAATAACCCTAAATGTTAATGGCTTAAACTCACCAATCAAGAGACACAGGCTAGTAGAATGGGTCACAAAACAAGACCCAACAATATGCTGCCTACAGGAGACGCATTTGATAGGAAAAGACATACATAGGCTGAAGGTGAAAGGTTGGGAAAAATCATATCACTCATATGGACTTCGGAAACAAGCAGGAGTATCCATACTCATATCAAATAAAATAGATTTCAAGCCAAAGTTAATCAAAAGGGATAAAGAGGGATACTACATACTGCTCAAGGGAACCATACACCAACAAGACATAACAATCATAAATATATATGCCCCAAACAATGGTGCAGCTATGTTCATCAAACAAACTCTTCTCAAGTTCAAGAGTCTAATAGACCACCATACAATAATCATGGGAGACTTCAACACACCTCTATCACCACTGGACAGATCTTCCAAACAAAAGTTGAATAAGGAAACTATAGAACTCAATAACACAATTAATAACCTAGACTTAATTGACATATATAGAGTATACCACCCAACATCAAGCAGTTACACTTTTTTCTCAGCAGCACATGGATCCTTCTCAAAAATAGATCATATATTATGTCACAGGGAAACTCTTAGACAATATAAAGGAGTAGAGATAATACCATGCATCCTATCTGATCATAATGGAATGGAACTGAAAATCAACGATAAAAGAAGGAAGGGAAAAGAATACATCACTTGGAGAATGAACAATAGGTTACTGAATGATCAATGGGTTATAGAAGACATCAAGGAAGAAATTAAAAAATTCTTAGAGATTAATGAAAACACAGACACAACATATCGGAATCTATGGGACACATTGAAAGCAGTTCTAAGAGGAAAATTCATTGCTTGGAGTTCATTCCTTAAAAAAAGAAAAAACCAACAAATAAATGATCTCATACTTCATCTCAAAATCCTAGAAAAAGAAGAGCAAAACAACAGCAAAAGAAGTAGAAGGCAAGAAATAATTAAAATCAGAGCTGAAATTAATGAAATCGAAACAAAAGAAACAATTGAAAAAATTGACAAAACTAAAAGTTGGTTCTTTGAAAAAATAAACAAAATCGACAGACCCTTAGCCATGCTAGCGAAGAGAAGAAGAGAGAGAACTCAAATTACTAACATACGGGATGATAGAGGCAATATCACAACAGACACTTCAGAAATACAGAAGATAATCAAAAATTATTTTGAATCCTTATACTCCAATAAATTAGAAGATAGTGAAGGCATAGATAAATTTCTTAAGTCATATGATCTGCCCAGATTGAGTCAGGAGGATATAGACAACCTAAACAGACCAATATCAATTGAGGAAATACAAGAAACCATCAAAAGACTACCAACTAAGAAAAGCCCAGGACCAGATGGGTATACAGCAGAGTTTTACAAAACCTTTAAAGAGGAACTAATACCAATACTTTTCAAGCTACTTCGGGAAATAGAAAAAGAGGGAGAACTTCCAAATTCATTCTACGAGGCCAACATCACCCTGATACCTAAACCAGACAAAGACACTTCAAAGAAAGAAAACTACAGACCAATATCTCTAATGAACCTAGATGCAAAAATCCTCAATAAAATTCTGGCCACTCGGATACAAAAACTTATCAAAAAAATTGTGCACCATGATCAAGTAGGATTCATCCCTGGGATGCAAGGCTGGTTCAATATACGGAAATCAATAAATGTTATTCATCACATCAATAGACTTAAAAATAAGAATCATATGATCATCTCGATAGATGCGGAAAAAGCATTTGACAAAGTACAGCATCCCTTTATGTTCAAAACTCTAGAAAAACTAGGGATAACAGGAACATACCTCAATATTGTAAAAGCAATCTATGCTAAGCCTCAGGCTAGCATCATTCTGAATGGAGAAAAATTGAAGGCATTCCCTCTAAAATCTGGAACAAGACAGGGATGCCCTCTCTCTCCACTTCTGTTCAACATAGTTCTCGAAACACTGGCCAGAGCAATTAGACAGACGAAAGAAATTAAAGGCATCAAAATAGGAAAAGAAGAACTTAAATTATCACTATTTGCAGATGACATGATTCTATACCTAGCAGACCCAAAAGGGTCTACAAAGAAACTATTAGAGCTAATAAATGAATTCAGCAAAGTGGCAGGATATAAAATCAACACGCATAAATCAAAGGCATTCCTGTATATCAGCGACAAATCCTCTGAAATGGAAATGAGGACAACCACTCCATTCACAATATCTTCAAAAAAAATAAAATACTTGGGAATCAACCTAACAAAAGAGGTGAAAGACTTATACAATGAAAACTACAGAACCCTAAAGAGAGAAATAGAAGAAGATCTTAGAAGATGGAAAAATATACCCTGTTCATGGATAGGCAGAACTAACATCATCAAAATGGCGATATTACCAAAAGTTCTCTACAGGTTTAATGCAATGCCAATCAAAATCCCAACGGCATTTCTTGTAGAAATAGAGAAAGCAATCATGAAATTCATATGGAAAAACAAAAGACCCAGAATAGCAAAAACAATGCTAAGCAGGAAGGGTGAATCAGGCGGTATAGCGATACCAGACTTCAAACTATACTACAGAGCAATAGTAACAAAAACAGCATGGTACTGGTACCAAAACAGGCGGGTGGACCAATGGTACAGAATAGAGGACACAGAAACCAATCCACAAAACTACAACTACCTTATATTTGATAAAGGGGCTAAAAGCATGCAATGGAGGAAGGATAGCATCTTCAACAAATGGTGCTGGGAAAACTGGAAATCCATATGCAACAAAATGAAACTGAATCCCTTTCTCTCGCCATGCACAAAAGTAAATTCAAAATGGATCAAGGAGCTTGATATCAAATCAGAGACACGCCGTCTGATAGAAGAAAAAGTTGGCTACGATCTACATACTGTGGGGTCGGGCTCCAAATTCCTCAATAGGACACCCATAGCACAAAAGTTAATAACTAGAATCAACAAATGGGACTTACTCAAACTAAAAAGTTTTTTCTCAGCAAAAGAAACAATAAGAGAGGTAAATAGAGAGCCTACATCCTGGGAACAAATCTTTACTCCTCACACTTCAGATAGAGCCCTAATATCCAGAGTATACAAAGAACTCAAAAAATTAGACAATAAGAGAACAAACAACCCAATCAACAAATGGGCCAAGGACCTGAACAGACACTTCTCAGAGGAGGACATACAATCAATCAACAAGTACATGAAAAAATGCTCACCATCTCTAGCTGTCAGAGAAATGCAAATCAAAACCACCCTAAGATACCATCTCACTCCAGTTAGATTGGCAGCCATTATGAAGTCAAACAACAACAAGTGCTGGCGAGGATGTGGGGAAAAGGGTACACTTGTACATTGCTGGTGGGACTGTAAATTGGTGCAGCCAATTTGGAAAGCAGTATGGAGATTTCTTGGAAAGCTGGGAATGGAGCCACCATTTGACCCAGCTATTCCCCTTCTCGGTCTATTCCCTAAAGACCTAAAAAGAGCATGCTACAGGGACACTGCTACATCTATGTTCATAGCAGCACAATTCACAATAGCAAGACTGTGGAACCAACCTAGATGCCCTTCAATGGATGAATGGATAAAAAAAATGTGGCATTTATACACAATGGAGTATTACTCTGCATTAAAAAATGACAAAATCATAGAATTTACAGGGAAATAGATGGCATTAGAGCAGATTATGCTAAGTGAAGCTAGCCAATCCCTAAAAAACAAATGCCAAATGTCTTCTTTGATATAAGGAGAGTAACTAAGAACAGAGTAGGGTCGAAGAGCAGGAGAAGAAGATTAACATTAAACAGGGATGAGAGGTGGGAGGGAAAGGGAGAGAGAAGGGAAAATGCATGGAAATGGAAGGAGACCCTCAGAGTTATACAAAAGTACATACAAGAGGAAGTGAGGGGAAGGGGAAAAATAATATAAGGGGGACAAACGAATGTCAGTAGAGGGAGCAGAGAGAGAAGAGGGGAGGGGAGGGGAGGGGAGGGGAGGGGAGGGGAGGGGAGGGGAGGGGGGATAGTAGAGGATAGGAAAGGCAGCAGAATACAACAGACACTAGTATGGCAATATGTAAATCAATGGATGTGTAACTGATGTGATTCTGCAATCTGTATATGGGGTAAAAATGGGAGCTCATAACCCACTTGAATCAAATTGTGAAATATGATATATCAAGAACTATGTAATGTTTTGAACAGCCAACAATAAAAAATTAAAAAAAAAAAAAAAAAAAAAAAAAAAAAAAAAAAAACATACACAAATGTGCACATGCACATAAATATCATAAATAACTATGATTTGAAGATCTATCAACTAGATCAATAAATTCTTATGTTTGGCTGAACTTATACTTCTTGTAAAGTTTGAATTTACATTTCACACAGTAAAATTTAAATAAATACATTCTAATGTTTCTAATGTTAGAACACAATGGTTGGACAGATTGAAGAAAATACACAATTAGATATGGCAGCTGCCAAAGAGAATCACCTGCATACATATATATCTATATTTAGATTGATAGGCATCTAGATCTAGGTCAAGATATCTCAACCTGTCCAACATACAGATATTTGTCTTATAGTATTTGTTATGGTCCATGTGTGATCCACAAGGTTTTAGCCCCAGAAAATTAATGTATGATAAATTACTATGTGTGGTGGGTTTACATGTACATGTACATTTCAAAATGACGATTATAGAGTATTCAGAGTAAATTTTTTAACATTCTCAATTCTCTAGACAACAAAATTATTTTCAAAAATAATTTCATGATTATAAATAATAGCATCAAATCATTATTTTTAAAACAAACATTAATTGAATAATACATTTAAATTTTAAAGTGATTTAATATTCAGACTAAAATTTATACATAGCAAAAACCAAATACAGTTTACATTCTGTTTTCAGATCTTAAATTTGAAACACAGAAACTTGAAGTGACCACATATTATAATATCATTTTAGTAACTCAAGTTTTGTTGCTTCATATTTATAATCACTGTTCTATCACTCTTTATTCTGAAATTGCTAGTAAATTTAAGAATATGAAGAATCTTAGGAGCCTGAAGACCAAAATTTCTCTAGAAGCATAACTTAACATTTCCCAACCACTTTTATATTAATCTCAAAGTAAATACATATAACTGAGTGTTAGGGTTAGGCATAATTCAGAATCTATTTTTCATGTAGAATAAAATATTTATGAAATAAAGTCATAAAATATATGAATTTGATGATTATTAAAAATTAATAGTAGCCCTAGTTATTGTTTAGAATTTAGAAAAATATATTTTCTGAAAACTATTGTATAAGTGATATACACAGAACTGCTTGCACATGGTGATAATGAAAGGGAAGCCATCTTTTAGTTAGCTTATTATAACTTAAAAATTTTCAGATTGTATAAACTATTTTCTTGCCCTGAGTATATCCTACTCCCAGTCAGATCGTTTTGATTGAGGATTTTTAAGGGTTCCAAATTTATTGTTTCATGTGCTAATATCTTGGTTCAGTCCCACAGCTGCCCAGTTAACATTTTGGGGGTATCAATTTATACTTGTTAGAATAAAATTGTTCTTCCATCTGTGGATGTTGTATTTATAAATTCATTATGTTAAGTGGGTGCCTTAAAATGGCCTTTTGTTTTTAAATTGTACATTTCAATGTCCCTAAAGAATTCAGTCCAGAAAGATAGAAAGATGGATAGATTGCCTAGAAAAAACAATAATTAGGTAACAACAGACATTGTAACAATAATAATTGTAAGAAGGCAACAAAAAGTGTCCAGAAGAAATATATATATTTTTGAAGCTAGGCTTTAATCTCAGAAGTAAGTACACAAACTGCAAAAGAAATTATCTTGTGTGGAACAAATCTGTGGTATTTTAGAGACTAGATCCAGTTATATGTTAGGTCCCCACTGGACTCTGTACTAGACAGTTCATGATCTATTTCTTTGATTTTTGTGCTAAAACCTCCAAGGGAAAAAACCTACCAAATATGTCCTCTTTAAAAGACATCTTCCAAAGCAATGAAAAGTATTTCTCTTAATAAGTCTCTTTGGGGATGGGCTGAGGATTACTAAATAGAAAAATGTGTTTTATTTCTGGATACATATACAAAGACCTGTACTATATTTGTAAAGAAAAAACAAGAGTAAAGTAAATTTCTATCAACAGAGGAATAAGAAATAAATTATCAGACAGTGAATAACATGGAAAATTACCATGAGGTAGTTTTTAAAACTCAGAAAATCTTCATTTATAACATAGCTATCCAAAACGAAAGGTAAGTTGAGAAAATATGTGCCCTATGTAATATATTTTTTTCTAAAAATAAACATTCTATTCAGTATAAGAGCACATATATAAACACACACGTATTCAAGGTGTGTATATATAAATGTATATAGCATACATGTATTTGCCTAGCAAAAATACATAAGGTACATATATATAAACATTCCTGTTAAATGTCTCTATGGATGTATTTGAATACAAATATGTCTGTGACTATAACATTGAAACAAAAACTACTCAAATTTATAAGTTTCCTATAAAAGTGAAATTATAATGAGGAAGGATTAGATTTATTTGTAGTGACCTTTTGCTTTACAATATGATCCTAAGCAATAATAACTTAACATTTGTTCCTTTGAAGGGGTACCTGTACATTTTCTGAAAATATTATTTATTGTACTTTGGTTTTCAACTAATAATGATGAACTCTTTAGAAGAGTGGCATAGCAAAGTAGAAAAATGAGATGATTGGATATGATAACTGGCATCATACCTTTACTATGGCATCCAGATATGTAGGTAGTTGGGAGCAGAAAGCTAGTTCACAGCATAGGAGACAGTTAGTCCTAAAAAAAATTGCATACACATTTATAAAGCATTATTACTATCAGTCCACCCAGGGGAAGAAACTTTGAGAAATTTTTATTTGTTAAATTATTTCTTAAACATCCAACACTGTCAGATTACATCAAACTATATGGCCAAAGCAAAGCAAAACCAGGTCTTAATCTCTACTCAGTAAATTCAAAATGAAATATGAGCACATAAATTATCATATGTGAATTGACTTTTATTTACTTTCTCTTTAGACATAGAACATATTCTTAGGTTGTTAAAGAGATTATCTTAATGATTGCTACATTTTTTCTAATAATTTAAAGAGAGTTTTCTTATTTCAAACAATCTGAATATGTGCAGCAAAATGGAATACCATAAAAATTTGTGTTTATTTGATTTATTTTTCCAGCTATACTCCAGAAAGCAAAGTTTTGTGAGGTATATAACATTTGATTAAGTTAAATTTTATAAAATCTGGATCTGAGGAAATTTAAGCTCTTTCTATCAAATTAAATAAAATTCTCAACATTTTAGAATTTATAGTAAGAAAAATATTGTAGGAGTTACTAGTATTTATATAAAAGTAACAATTATATTAAATTTTATTAAAACAAATAAAATTTTAATAAACAAATCATTTGACTTATTCACTTAAATTAGTAGTGATTTTTTTTACTGTTCTTTCATATTTACCTTATTTTATTATTTTATGTTTTTACAAAATGTAGCTGTGTGATCAATCAATTTAAGATATGGAGTCTTGTGACAACCACAAAATGCTCTGATTCTTCACTGGAAACTTAAAATACCTAAATAATACATCTCAAGTGCAACTATATGCATATATAAAATATATTTATTTATATATTACTAATATGTGTATTATTTCATATATTCATTTCTGTTAATATGTAAATATATTAATGCACTAGTTTGGATGATGGTATTTAGAAATCTTCCAAAACTTGAAAACATCTCCTTTGATTTTCTAAGTAACAGGTTTTGGCTAATGTACTTTCTCTACATTAAACTGAGTTTTTTTGTAACATTTTATATGATTAATTAGGAAGATATCTGATCATATTTTCTTCTTCATGTTTTTTTTTTCAAACCAGTACTATGCAGGAAAAATTTCTATGTATGTTGAACAGTGCCTTTCTATTCATGTGTTACACTATAAAACCTTTTTGAGTCAGTCTTAGTATAGTTAAAAATGCACAAAATTTAATATGACACTTTCCCAAGTGACTACAAGCGGTAGTATTTTATTTTTAATAAAGTATATTAGATAATCCCTGTCTGCCCTTTATATTTTGTGTTAAAGTTTATCCCATGTGCCATTTGAGATAAATCACACACAAAACCAGGCAATTTTAAAAAATGCCAGTTTTATGTGTTATAGTATTTTTGTAAGATCCCCTAATATTTAACATTGACAATTTTAAAAATGAGTTTTATTAACCTAAGATTATAGACCCTTTCAAAAATGTTTTTCTTATCTATTTTTGTCTCTTTTCTCTTGAAAGCATTATAATCAGCTACTATTCCTTTGATGGTTTAAAGTGTTGGGTATCCACAGCTCAAATGATAATGTCATATATTTAAAATACTACTAAGCCAAGAAACAAACAAACAAAAAAATCTGTCTTTGAAACATCTAATCAAGGAAAAGGGTTGTTTTTAGAAATGTATATATTTGTATCTCTCAGTATTAACAATCTCTTCTTTAACCCTCTTAACTTGCATTTTTATCAGTAATGGTATGTATTTAATACAGTGAATATTATCTGAATTAGAATTATTTGTTCAGAGAGACACTTCTATTACACATATGATGAAATCTAATATTGTCTTAATGGCTAATCAAGTAATATTTTTTCCTATGTTAATACCCATAAGCATAAACTGCTTTGATTGGATAATCCAATAAAAACAGATGATTTTTAATCAAGTATATTGATTCTAATGCTTATATGAGGTCTTCAAAACACTTGACCACTGTTGAACTATACTTAAAACACAGTGTTTGTTGCTTTGGAATCTGGTGGTTCATGTTCAGATAACCAGCCATCATTCCAAAAGTCCATTTATTGCTAAGGTAGCAGGGATTGAAGTGGCTCCAAGCTTCAGCCATCTGTTGCAGGGACATGAGCCTTCACTGATAAAACTCTGGCCCATGACCTAACTTTCTTTCAGGCTATGATTTAATGTTTTCGGTCACTGAATGCTTTCATAGCAGTGATTCTTCATTACTTCACTAATCCATTAATTAGTTTCTATTAATACTTACACTAAACAAGCAAGATTCAAAAGCTAGCTTAGTTTCCTTCATCAAAAGAAACTCCTCTTCTTTCATGCAAATTTACTCATCTTTTCCTAAATAACAAGTTTTTAGTTTTAAAACTTAGGTGAATTTTGACTATTAATATGTTGGTACCCAAGGAAATGTTGAGGGAAGCAGGAGGACAATATATATTTTCTGTGATATACCTCAGAAATTTATAGTGCCTGCTAATGCAGAGTAATTTAGGCTCATATGTTATGCAATCAAAATTATGATTAGATCCTTAATTCCATCCCTTTTTTCTATACGTTTGAGAGCTTTGAATATCTTCTGTATGACCTACACTTGAAATATTTGATCATCATCATATCTTTCATAAGGTTCATCATTTATCATATTTAGTTCATAGATCATACTTTTTCAGAGTGAGTGTGAAAAATCATACACACTAACTTCACAAAACAAACAAAAAGTGTTGTTTTAGAGTATCTTGTGGGAGAAATAAGTTGAAAATTTAACTTTCTTATTGATAACTAGTGTCTTCATAAGAATTAATTAATTATTCTTTGATATAAACCATTACAATGAGATTACCTAGAGTCACTCCTAATTTCCTAACCTTAAATTCTCACCTTATTTTTCCACCAATCCTAAATAGTTGCATGATGATTCTTATGTAATCTTGATCAATCCCTTTCTGTTTAATCATTTTATCTAATTTAAAAAATATCAATAAATATCTCAACATTGCCTTTCCTCTTCTGAGACAGTTCTTAGACTCTACTGCACAACAGTAGTTTATTTATCAACAGATAGTTTGGGTGATGTTTTAGGAATCCAGCATTTTGCAAGAAGATAGAATCCTTCAAACATATCTGTATAGCTGTTTGAAAATTTGTTTTCACACTCTGTTCCTCAGTTATCAAGTGAGAAGGGGAAGAGTTTAGAGAGATTTTACTAGTAATTTAAATTATGACTTAATGCCTTTAAGAGTTATTCATATTAGAATTTCTGGTATGGGAAAAAGAAAATGATATCCTAATTAATTTATCACTTTCAAGTTGTTACTTCACCAACATTAAAAAAAATTAACTTAGCTTCCCTTCTCCTAGGATATATGTTGGGGGACTTTAGAAATAAGTGATTGAAATTCAGAGCACAGGAGAATAAATAAATGATAATCAAGAAAAATAATACAAATAAACAAAAGGGTGAAATGAAAGTTGTTATATAATTAGTATGTATTCTTAGTCTAAAAACAAGAACACAAATTGAACTCCACTAAAATTCTGATGTTCAGAGGATTGTCACTAAAAACAAGTCTTCTATGATTTATTTGACCTTCCTTCTGCAGCTTTATCCATCTTCCGGTTAATAAGGAAAAAAGTAACTTGGGATTATACATTTCTTCAATTTTTAATTCAATATTTCAATTAATCCTTTTCTCATACAGTCTCTCTTTGGGATAAAATACTTAGTCATTTTGATAAGTTTTCCCCTCCCCTTCTGACCTGATCTTGCCTTGGCCAGCTAGTTGGTAGCCTCCTCTGACTATAATTTAGATCTGAAATCAATTTAGACTCCAAAGAACCATCAGCTGCTCAGAGTAGAAGTTTAGGGCCTTCTTCTGCCACAGCGTGGCCTTCTGTGAAACTGATTTCAACATCCCATATGCTGATGTTGCTTGTGAAAGGAGACATTGTTTTTTCAGATCCCTAATGGACAGCAAGACGAATGCACGCTTCTGAGGCCAAAGATCTTTTGTTTGTTTCTTTTTGCTTTTTTCGGGCTGGGATAGGGAGGAGTTGTTTTGTTTTGTCTTCATTTTGCTTATCTAATGTATTGCATCTCTTTTCCAAAGAGTAGGAAAGCAAAATCCACATTGGAAAGGTTGTCTTTCAATACTCTAAACCTGGGAAAGCTGCTGATATTGTTCCCACACCTCTGTTCTGTTTCCATATTGATTCCAGTGAATCCTGCATCCTCTGCTTTCCCCACAGGAACTTAATTATTGCAGTCCTCTTGAGTGTGGATGTTCATTTGATAGAGAATATGGCATTTGGAGATTCCTTTTCAAGATAATAGCTGGACTTTGAAAACTATTGTGTTGTGCATAATCCAATTTGAATGTCAAAAAATTGTTACTTATGTATTTCTCCTTTCATTCCATCTGTAACACATTTTAATCTTTCTCTAAGGAGATGGATACTTAGTGTAGTCTAGGGCAAAGAACAGGCCTCAAAAAAGTAAAGAGAAAAACATTACAATTTTAAAATCAATTACTCCTTTTGAGAAGCTTATTTAAAAGCTCACTACATCTGCCTATAAAAATTCATTCTTCTTGCTTACTTTACTTTGAACATGATTCTTAATCTTTTTTTTAATTAAAATGCTAAACATTTTAAAAATAAGAGTAACATTACACAAGGTTTATAATGAAACACATCAGTTCTTTCCTCTAACCCAGCTAACTCCAGAAACACTTCTCTAAGAAAGCTTAGATTTTCAGTTTTTCAGTAATTAGGGTAAATGTATGGATTTTAATTTCATTTGAGTATGTTTCAACAGGAAGCACACCCTTAAACCCCTCTCCACAGTGGAGATATAGATAGAACATTTTCATCATCCTCAGTGAATTCCTTCTGTCCCTTCTGGTTCAATTTCCACCCTACAGAGGCAAACACTGATCTGAATTCCATCAGAAAACATTGCAGCTGCCTCTGTTCTTCAAATTCATCTGCATGGAATCCCAACCTGTGAGCAGTTGGTGTCTGATTCCTTTCATTCAGTGTGATTTTGAGATTAATATATATTGCTGCCTATGTTAGGATTTCATTACTTTTTAATGCCCTGTAATATAATATATCTGAATTTAATTTGTCTACCTTCCAATTTGATGCTCCTATAAATATATATGAACATTCATTTTCAAGTGGTGTTTGAGGACATATGTTTATATTTCCTTTTTCTAGGCATAGAATTATTGAGTTATAGAGTAGAGGTAAATTCAAATTTGTAGTAAAATGCCAGTGTTCCAAAGAAGCACACTTTAAGTTTTTCCTTTTAGGCCGACATAATAAAAAAAAAATTGGACATTATTATAATTGCAATATATTTATGCATCAACTTAGGAAATTTTAATCATATTATGGTTGAAATTTTCTATCTGTAAGGATGATCTAATTCCTCATTTTAAGCTTCCCGTAGACTAGTTTTAGTTTTCTCAATATAAGTATAGTTTCTTGAGTATATACAAGTTTGTTGTTCCTTTTTGAGTGAGCTCTGAGTGTTTGCTTTATTTTATTGGGTTTATTGTGGTTTTGGGTCTGAACATCTGGGCTTGCACACTCCAGTCAAGTGTTCTACCACTGAGCTACATCCCTAGTCAGTAGTTTCATGTTTTCAAATATTTTGTTCATTGCATTGAAGTACTTTCTAAGAGTTATTGAACATATTGCCTCTATTATTTTTTGAGGTGTACGTTACATAAAATAATACTGCTTTTTATTGTAGTTTTATCAGTTTCATAGATTCACGATTCACAAAACTACCAATAAAATCAAAACGTATAACAGCTTTTTAACCCTTACAATGTTCCTTTTTAACATTCTGTAATCACCTACTGGTGAATAATCAGGCTCTGTCGATTGCTGGTTGTTTAATGTCCCTATTTTTTGCCTATTTCAGAATCTCATATGTGTGTATCTAGTATTTTCAACCTTGCTACTTGTTCTAGATTCTGTATATCTATGATTTATTTATTTTTAATTCCTAAAAGTATCAATGTATGAATACACCACAACTGGGTTATTCCATTCCTTAGGTGAATGACATTGTTATATAATAAGAAACACATGTTTCTTCTTTGTTCCCATTTGCTGGCACAGAGCTCCTAAAACCTTTGTACTTTGCTTTGAGACAAAAGTGAAAGCAGCTTCTTTTTACTAAAAATAATCTCATTTCAACTATATCTGAGTCTGTTTTAATGACTCAGCAAACTACGAGAGTCTTGATGGGTACCTAGCTAACTTCAGAATTGCAGCTGTTAACCAGGAGAACTGACCAATCAGGTTGAAACTTTCATTCTCAGGCCTGGATTTCTAGGAGGGCATAGGAGGTGAAAATTACACACGGTAACATTACACAAGGTTATAAACCTTGTGAAACCACCAATTCTCAATGATGTAATTAATCATTTCTATGTAATGGTAACTCCACAAAAGATCTTAAATGAAGTCTTCAAACCTAGATGTTGGCAGGTTAAGAGCCTGGGAAAGTGGAGTGCATAGAAAAGGCGTGGAAGCTATGCACACACTTTCCCACCATGAGTGGCCCTATGCATCTCTTCCATTTGGCTATTTCTGTATTGTGTCCCTAATACCAATAATAGTGACTAAGGCAGTTCTTGATTTCAGAAAATCATTCCAGAAAATTATCAAACAAGATGTGGGGGTGGAGGAACCACAGATTTATAGGTAGTTAGTCAGAAGTATTGTATGTCCCACAGGAAAGAGTTCCTCAAAGTGTGCATGTGTTGATATATATATATATATATATATATATATATATATATATATATATATATATATATTAATTTTTCTTAATTTTTTATTGATTTTTTTATAAAATAAATGACAGGGGATGGGAATGTGGCTCAAGCAGTAACGAGTTCACCTGGCATGTGCGGGGCACTGGGTTCAATCCTCAGCACCACATAAAAATAAAATAAAGATGTTGTGTCCCTCGAAAACTGAAAAATAAATATTAAAAAATTCTCTCTCTCTTCTGTCTTTCTCTCTCTCTCTCTTAAAAAAATAAAAAAATAAATGACAGTGGAATTCATTACAATTCATATTACACATATACAGCACAATTTTACATATCTCTGGTTGTATATAAAGTATGCTCACAACAATTTGTGTCTTCATACATGTGCTTTGGATGATATCCATCACATTTCACCATCCTTGCTAACCCCCTGTCCCCTGCCTTCCCCTCCCACCCCTCTGCCCTATCTGGAGTTCATCTATTCCTCCCATGCTCTCCCCCGCTACTCCAATGTGAATCAGCCTCCTTATATCAGAGAAAACATTCGGCATTTGATCAAGTGGGATTCATCCCAGGGATACAAGGTTGGTTCAATATATGGAAATCAATAAATAGAATTCATCATATCAATAGACTCAAAGATAAGAATCCTATGATCATCTCAATAGATGCAGAAAAGGCATTTGACAAAAATACAGCATCCATTAATGTTCAAAACACTAGAAACACTAGAGATAATAGGAACATATCTCAACATTGTTAAGGCTATCTACGCTAAGCCCCAGGCCAACATCATTCTAAATGGAGAAAAATTGAAGGCATTCCCTCTAAAAACTGGAACAAGACAGGGATGCCCTCTTTCACCACTTCTATTTAACATAGTTCTTGAAACACTGGCCAGAGAAATTAGACAGATGAAAGAAATTAAAGGGATATGTATAGGAAAAGAAGAACTTAAATTAGTACTATTTGCTGACAATATGATTCTATACCAAGAAGACCCAAAAAGTTCGACCAGAAATCTTCTAGAACTATAAAATCAATTCAGCAAAGTAGCAGGATATAAAATCAACACCCGTAAATCTAAGGCATTTCTGTATATCAGTGACAAATCTGCTGAGAGGGAAATACGTAAAATGACCCCATTTACAATAGCCTAAATAAATAAATAAATAAATAACTGGGAATCAACAATGAAAGAGGTGAAAGATCTATACAATGAAAACTGTGTTCATACATTTTTATAAAATTTGCTAAAGTAATAAAATCATTGGATTAGATTGCTTTTCTTTTCCATTCTGACTTCTCTCATACTTTTTTATTATGTTAGGTGAAATTAAGTAACCATAAATGTTTTTGATATATTAAAGTAGAAATGGGGTTTTGAATAAATTTATTTTGGTTTAATGGGCCATGTTAACTGACTCTTTGTAACTCCTTGTCTACTTGACTTCTAGTAAAGCATCCTAATAAAAATGACTTCTACAAATACTGTGCAAATATTATAGACTCACTTAGATTCACTTATCACCTTGACACTACTATGCAGAGCAGTGGCTTTAACTTACTGTTACATGTTTTATTGGCACCTGGTATTGAAAACACGTGGGTGAAAGAGGGAAAAAAATAATGCTAGTCTGTAGAAAATGCTTCCAATAATCAGACATATTAAATTTAAACAGAGAATTTAGATTTTTACCTAAACTTAATTAAGATTTTCTTCTTGGAAAAAATATACTTACTATTGTGATATATATATATATATATATATATATATATATATATATATATATATATATATATATCATCATATTTAAATATTTGAAAAATTTGGAGAAATCATGCAAAAGAGGATTTATCAGATTTCTGGTGTTTATGAGAGGAAAACATGCAGCATTATGCAGTAGGAAATTAGCTTTTCATGAGATACATGTTTTTATGCTAATCAAAGCAACATAGGATGTCAGTCTTCATTATCTCACACATCCTGTCTTCACATAATCTAGGTTTCCAAATGAAATAATCACAAAACTTTAATAAACACAGCAAAAACTATCTGAAGAAACAGATATTACAGTTAAAAAAATTCTTACACATATTCATCATTAAGCTGAGGTTCATATGTAGTAAGTATCAACTTTAAATTCATTTCAGTTGTTTATGTATATTACTAAATATTAGTTTGGTTTCTGGTATTACAGAAAGAATTACCTCAGTGGAAGACCTAAGAATATAAGGCTAAATAAAAAAGACTGATAGACTCAGAATGAGTATGCTAAGAACTTTTAAAAGTTATAAAAATCCCACAGAGTGCAGAGGATTGTATGTACCTTGAGTATATTTTTATCAAACAACATGCACTAGACCAATATCTGTAAGAACAAGTTCATTGTCTAGTATTGTTCTGAAATCCTGAAAAACACAGTTGTTGCAGTTACTAATCTTTTGTACTTTTGAAAGTAAAAGTTATTTTTTTTCCAGGAGTGGCAGTTTGCAAAATAGAAAACAAATCTAAAAAAAAAGATATATCAGATGTATGAACATTTGGAAAGCTGTTAAAGTGTAAAAAATGTTATTTGTTTATCCAAATGTTACCTTTTAGTTTTGAAGAAATAATCAAAGCAATCAAAAGATGCTCATAAAATAAATGCCAAATAAAATAAATAATAAAGTGTTGAAGAACACAAACATGGACTAGTTTGCAACTGCTGTGCCCAGTACTATAGCAGAAAAATCTTTTTTTTTTTTTTTTTCCATTAAGGAAACTCTTTGTGAGTTTCAACAAAGTGAAATAGGGTCTGGAAAACTGTCAACTGCTTTTGATGGACAATGTTCACTGTCCATCAGACGACTACAAAGCCATTTTTAAAAGTGTTGTGAAAGAGCTGCAGTGCTTTTTAAAATCTTAATTATGCATGATATGTGCTGTATGTAGCTCATTGCTTCATGTTGAAGGAACTGCACAACTCCTGGAGTTGTTGACTACTTTGGTATTTGAAATAATGATGTGTTATTTTCAGCTCAGTGATAGATGGTATATTTTAAACACACTTGAAGATGATGTTTAATGGGTAAATGTAATGATATACTTTGCACATTATAAAGCCCTTCAAAACTTACAATATGCATAAAACAACATTTTAAAGACTATACATTTTTAAAGAGTTGGAAGAGAAATTTAAATTTAAATGAGATGCAAAACATTTATTCAAGACTCTGATTAACTTCAAAATTTTAAGAGAAGTTTGGCAAGATATTTGTTCTATTTCAATAAAAAAAACTGAAGAATTGTGATTTGTATATATATGAATGGTAGCATATTCATTCAAGTGTACAGTTATTTATTAACAAATAGAGACAAAATTTCAAATAAAATGTAATGAAAGAAATACTGAAGAAGTGATAAAACTAACACAAAAATAAGAATTATTTTGACTTTCAGAAGTATATTGTAATAAAATCATTTTGTATCACACTAAAAACAATATGTTTTTCAAGGCAAGTGATACATTTGAATATTGAAAGTTGAATCATGCAAATATTGAAAAATACTTGTTTTCTGTTGATTTGACAGAATTCTATCCTCCATGATCAAAACATGAAATTACATGTTTCATAAACATGAAATTACATGTTTAATAAAACATTAAAACAAACTAATTAAAGAAAGCTTAAAATTCCAAATGGATTTATGTTACTACATACAGAGACAAAAAAAAAATCAAATGAACATTTTTCATGAAAAATAAATATGATACAGGATTTCCAAAATTTTATACTGCTAATGAATTTCCTAACATTTACAATGAGTTTTTTTTTAAAGTTAAAATAAACTGTTCTCAAATATAAATAATAATGACTTTCAATAGGCCCATACAAGAAGAAAGTTTTTTTTTTTTTGTAGCCCCTATTTTGAATTTAATTTTATAGAATTGTTGGTCTATGTAGAAACAGAATGTCTAAGTTGTCAAAAGTGTAGGAATGAGAAACAAAGTTGGATTGTTGTTGATGAGGGTGTTTCACTGTAACATTGTCTGGGGCTATAAAAGCAAAGTTGAGTCATTTACCTATTGGTTTTGAATAAAAACTATTGATTCTTTTATTACTATTTAAAAAAAAATAAACACATCATTTTCTTTTTTGTAATTTTTATTGTTGGTTGTTCAAAACATTACATAGTTCTTGATATATCATATTTCACACTTTGATTCAAGTGGGTTATGAACTAAGTAAAAAATATATATATATATAGTGCTGCTAAAAATGATAAGTATTGTTAGACCTTGGCCACTTTAGAACAAGAGGCAAAGGGAGAACAACTTAGGAAGGGGGTAGAATTGGAAAACAAAGCTTTGCCTTTAGAAGAGTGGATGTGTGAGAACATTGCACAGGGATTGAACACTTAAATTTACACGAAAAATAGAATCTTAACAGAAAGTAAAGTAAGATTGGAGTCAGTAAGTTCTTGCTAAAACTAAGCTTTAAAAGTCAATTCAAGTTATACAGTGATTCAATTTTTATTTTTATTTTTTATAACTGTTATGGGCTTAAATGCACCCTTTTATCTCCACCAAATCTACCCTTTGAAGCTCTCTAGCCCCTTGTGTGACTATATTTGAAGACAGACTCTTTAAAGAATTAATTACGTTAAAATGTTTTCTTAAAGGTGGGCCCAACTTCTGGGGTAGCTGCAGTCACTGTAGACAACAAGATTGTGCCTTGGAGAAATTCAAAGTGAGATATGAAGAGAAACTGCCCTGTGCAAATTATGGAAGAAGCTTCAGGAAAAGACAAAACAACCTGCATTTTAATCTTGGATTTCTCTAAAACTATAAAAAAAATTCTTTAGTCTGTAATATTTTGTTATGGTGTCCCTTAAAAACTGAAACAAAAATAATCAACTTTGTTAACAAACTTTGTTTTCCTTTATGTGATATTTACTGTTGTAAATAAAAATGTACGGATGTACACTGTGAATTGCATGTTTTGTTTCTTATGTACTAAAAGTCAATTTTCTTAATGTCAATGAGGAGTAATTAATTAATTGCCCAATTTCAATAACTACATGAAAAGTGGCCTTATCAGTCATAAAAATATAACGTGTTCTTAGGGTGATTTTTAGAAAGAATATATACTCCATAGATTCATATGTAACAAAGAAAGAAAGAAAGAGAGGAAGGAAGGAAAGATGGAAGAAAGGAAGGAAGGAAGGAAGGAAGGAAGGAAAGAAGGAAGGAGGGAAGGAAGGGGAAAAACATGCTTAATTATAACTTTGATACAAGCATTGACATTATGTATGGAAAGACTTGAATTTCTATACATCTATTTTTAAAGCTTCATTTTTTTCATTTATATTTTAATATTATATTTTAACTAGAGTGATTAATTTTAACAAAATATTAACTAAAATTGTATTGTTAATTTCTTGTTAGTTAACTGGCAGAACAATCCTAAATGCTATCCTCACCTAAGGCACTGATTAAACTGTAGTTCAGTAATGCTGAAGGCTTGAGGGAGAAAGATTAGATGTAAAGACTAAAATACATGCTATTGTCATAAGAATTGACCACACTGATATTATTTAGCAACCAATAAAAAAATACCATAATACATATTTAAATGTTAGAAAAAATGTCTTTATGGAAATTAATTTTTATCATTTTTAAATTCACTATTGCATATTCTATGGATTCAAGTTACTTTTATTTGACTTAAAAGTAGAAAATGAGAAAATGATTCCATGATTTTTTAAAGTTGTAAACAGAAAAATTAATCAAATACATTATATAATTCTATTTTATGTATTGCTCAAATGATTCCAGCTTTAGTGATGAATTTTCTTTTTTTTTAGTTAACACCTTTGACATATTTCACAGTAAACTTTTCTGGTTTTTATTTTATCTTATTTTATTTTATGTTTTTGGTTGTTGTTGTCATTTTGTTTTGGAGTTTTTCTTAATTTGTATTACTAAAAATATCCCAAACTAATTTTATGTTTCCTGCCAACAGTTCTAAAAACACCAATTTCTCTAATTTCCTTTTACTGGAGATTGGCATTAGAAACAAAGATCTGAGTGTTAGGGGCAATTATTGTTACTAGGTTGTCATTTCTTGAGCTCTCCCAAACCACACAAAAAATAAGTATATATGAGTATACAAATGATGTATACACATATATTCATAATTGTAGATATAACAATCTGTAAGTTAAACAAGAATTTTACAGGTGTTTCCAACTCTAATCAGTTCCCAAATAGATAGATCATTCTAGCCTCCTCATCTTGCTAATCTTTAAATTCCCACTTCAATAGTGAGAAACCTGTCTCTCAGACTAATTATGCATTTAGTCATTTACCTTATTCAAGTATACTATACATAACTGGAATTATTAGAATACAAAAAATACTATTCTTATTGAATCCACAATCCAATATCATTATATATAGCAGCTTGAAAGCCTAAAAAAGACTATATACAAATTATAGGTTAATCTGTGAGGAAATTCTGACTCAGAAATATTGATGGTAGGATCATTAAACAATAAAACCACTTTAAGCTGGGCATGCGACTCATGCCTGTAATTCCAGTGACTCATGGGACTGAGGCAGGAGGATTGTAAATTCAAAGCTAGCCTCAGCAAAAGCAATGTGCTAAGCAACTCATTGAGATCCTGTCGCTAAATAAAATACAAAATAGGGCTGGATATGTGACTTAGTGGTTGAGTGCCCCTGACTTCAATCCCCAGTACCCCTTCCCAAGACCTCTTTAGAAAATAATGATTCCCTTCCTATAAAGTTAAACATGTCATTGAGTAGAATTGGTCCACCAACATAAGTGAAAGAAAAATATTATCTACAGTAAGACTTGTTTTGGAATCTTTGTGACAACTTTATTTATAAAAAACGCTTTTTAATTTTAACAGATGAATGGATAAGCAAATTGTAGCCTATCTGTGCAAAGAGTACTGCTCAGCATGGGAAGGAGCGCTGACAAACACAACAGCACAGATGATTTCAAAATAGTATACTAAACAGAAGAGGATAGGCACAGAAAAGTACATACCATATGGTTCCATTTGTATGGGATTTTAAATAAAGGAAGCTTATAAAATGACAAGAAGACCAGTGTTTTCCTGAGTTCAGAAGAGAGACTGCATGCGTAGGTAGCTGAGGGAACATTCTAGACTGGAAGAATATTTCATGACTTACATGTACTAGAGGCGACTTGGTTGTAACTATACATTGAAATTCAGTAGAACTTTATGTGTAAGATGGGTCTGAATATTCATGCAAATTATGATTCAACAAAAGCAATTGAAAAGCATTTATGACATGGTTTAGATATTATGGCTTCCAGCAGCAAGACAGCTGAAAGGGCACAAGTTTAGCTCAATTCTAGACATACTCTTGTCTTTGTATTTTCTAGGAAAGTCTGATGAAAGAAATTGCTGAAGAGAATTAAAACTTCTAACTGTGCTTCATAGGAAATAGGGTACCTGCATAAATTTGATAAACTTCAAAATCCCATGGTATTTGAACTTATGGAAATAAAATTGCCTATGGAGAATAATTTAGTGTGAACATTAATCCAGGTACAACCTTCTGACACTATTGCAGACATGACTGAACCACCTAATTCAAGGCAGGAACATCACACGCTCAGCTCAGGCACCTCAATGTCATAATCCCCATGTGGCAACAAAATGTACACGGTTCACCACTTTTTACTGCCATAGTGCTTGCCTAGCTGGCAAGCCCAGGTATAATCTGCTATTCAGCTACATTCAGACTACTGCTAGGTCTTTCAGCTTCAAAGGACTCATCTATTTGCCCGTTCCAGAAATTTATGCCAGAGAACCACCCTAGGCCTTTCATTCTCTATTCAAACTTTAGTCTCTAGAAATATGTATGTATTTCTGTATGAATATGTTTAAACATATGAAAACAAGACTCTGAAACTCTTTTAAGACAAAACATCTAGAATGTAAATGCATGATGGGAACCAGAGAGATGAGAAGAAAACGACAATCATGGCGAAAATTATTTACAAGAATGGGGTAGTTTGGTGGAAACATAAGAAGTTTTTCAAGGTTAATTAGTGAAGCTCATACTGTATTGGACTGAATAATGTATGTGATGCTGCAAAACAGTGACAACTCGTATAGGTAATTATTTGAGAATGATAGGAAGACAAACTTGGTAACTAGAAAGGAAGATAGTAGAAAACAAGTGGAAATATTGTCTGAGAGCACATTAGAAACAACAATATTGAGGCAAATAAAAGTCAAAAGCCCAGCACTAACTGCTGAATGACTGAGCAGCTGCTGGCTGACACTGCCCAACTTCTGATTGGAATAGGTACATCTGACACTATCGACAAATATATATTTTTGACAGGACTCCCAGTTTCCCACTAAAAATTAAAGTTTTATAAAAGGAGTATAATTAAACTGAAAGCAATTGTTTAACATTATTGAGGCTAGGCGGTTCCAACGTGAATCTATTCATATATATTTCTGCTATCTTTAAATATAGATAGAAATTTTCTTATTTTTCAAGAAAACAATGTTTCTTTTTTTTAATTTAATTTTTTTTTTTTTAGTTTTAGGTGGACACAAGATCTTTTATTTTACATTTATGTGGTACTTGAGGATCAAACCCAGTGCCCCGTGCATGTTAGGTGAGCACTCTACCACTGAGACACAACCCCAGCCCCAATTTTTCTCTCTCATTCTTAGCTCTGTACCTTTAGAAGTCATGTCCTTTACTGTTATAAATTTAATATTAATGCATCCTAAATAGTTAAAATGCACATGGTTTTATAGCACAAATTTGCTTCTAGAAATCTTATCTCTAGGAATGAAACATTTATCATTGTTGTGTTTTTCTTCTGGGGTTTCTGGGGATCAAACCCAGGGCCTGGAACATGCTAGGCAAGCAATCTACCACTAAGTTACATCACCAGCCCCTCTAGGAATGAAATTTTAAAGAGCATGAGTAAACTCTTCATGTTGTTCAGAGTAAAGTCCTGACAGTACATAAAGTGGTTTGCTCCTAAAGTCAACAAAAAGGGAGTTTATTCAAATAAACATATGAGAAAAATCCCCAAATAGATCTAAGTAGGTCTGACCAGGTACATCAAAAATCAATTTATTCTAGACTGAAAATCCTATCAGATAGTACCTGCACTTTATGAAAATGGAGTCTGCCATTTAGCTTCTCCTTGCTGACCTAGGGGGAGCTACAGAGGTTTGCTGTTACATGATGGAAAAGGATTTATTGTTAAACACTCTGTGTGCTGTAAGATAAAGTGCTCTGTTATGCCACATTTATACCATTCTGCCACTTGGCTTTTATTAAAGACTCATCTGACAGTCCTGACAAGATTTTCTCAATTGGGGAAGTAAAAATTTCTCTTCACTGTAACTTTACTTACAGAGGGCAGAGACAGTCAGGCACCACAGTGAACCCTATACTCTCTGGACTGCCAAGTTTCTATAGTGCAAATTGGCAACTCATTTCTTAAACTTACAGAGAAAATTATTTAAGGTTAAAGAACTAAGCATTGGATTTCCCTGAACATATGTATTAAAATTATCACTGACATATGTCTACAGAAATTCCTTAGATTGATCCTTTGTTTTCGTTTATGATCACCTAAACATGCCATGAGCATTTAGTATATGGCAGTCATTGTTCTGAGCACTTTATGTCCATTATCTCAATTAACACTTAAGCATCTATACAGGAAATAAATTCCAGTTCTAGATAAGAATACACCAGATTAAACAATCACACAGTGGAGTCATTATCTAGAAATCAATCCTGGTGTACTTCAAAACAACAAAGGCTGTGCAAATTTCAATCAAGCATAATCATGAAAAATTAAAAAAAATAATTTTGTATATATTATTGGGTTAGGAAAACAGATTAAATATAGTCCCCTCCATAAAGTGAGTTAGACTTGTGTGTAGAAACATCAGTCCAAAATAAGCCCCTGGTACTAATATAGCAATCTCTGTCCACCCTAAACAACAAACACAAAGATAGCCATGTTTAGAGGTTGAAGGGGAGGGATATTTGAGAAACATGGAGCTCTAGTCACATCTTTCCTTTTAAAAGGATGCTGAGATCCCATTCAACTCTTTACAGTCTTCCTCAAACCAGCTACTAAAGTAAAGGCCAAAAAAAAAAATCAACTTATTCTAGGAACAGATATTCCAATCACAACTCCAATAGACATTCACACACTCAGAGAGGATGCCAAGAAAGTGTGACCCACCTTTTGAACATATATTTCTCCATTCTTAGAGGTTGCAGGCCCCCAAAGTCTTCAGCACCCTGTTTGATATACTACAATTCTACTAGTAGATCCGTGCTATAAAAGCTGAGTGTTTGGTTACTTGCATTCTCATAACTGAGCGGGTAGAGAAAATACACACGGGAAGTGGGGAAGAATATGGTGCAAAAAAATTAGGTCTGACTCTTTCCATGATCCCAATGCCAAAGGGGTGAAACCACTGGGGAAACTCCTGAAATTCTATATTCCTCTCCATCATTTATGCATAAACCCCGAGTATCTATGTCTTAGAAATGATAGCCAGAAGCTGCTAAGGATCCCATGTGATTTGCTTGTAAATTTGGAAATTATGCTAAGACAAAAAGTAATCCTGATTGGATGTTTACCTCACAAGCAGAAGAATATACTCAGATTCCTCCAGGCAGTTTAGCACAACCCAGCAAAAGAGGAAGTTTTTGCTAAATGATGCTGCATAATTGCAAATTGCTGAACAAATAAGTTGATAACAGTGTTTTTTTATCATGTCTCTTCAGATTCAATTTTAAATTACCAAAATCCAAGTTGGTCTTTAATAGAGAACATGTTGTGCTCATGAACCATTTGCAAGTATTCAGTATTTCATAAATTCGGATTATAAGTTTGCTGCTCTTTTCACCTTACATTGCTTTTCCTCTCTAAATTATTGCATTATGTCTGATACAATTTCAGGGAGAGGGAATATTTCTGTGTAAGGTTATAATTTATATAAAAACTTGACTTTACAAATCTTATCAACTTTGTTATTTGCTCTATTAGTTTAAGTAATTAAAATGGTAATTGTAAATCTCAGAATCCTAGACTAAAAAGACTATTTCCAGGTCAGACACTTTATTAAAATACCATGTAAAAACCATGCAGTCAATACTAGGACCCAACCTGAGTAATTTTCAGGTGCACAGGTGATTTACACAGTGCTGAAGTCTGGGGAAAAATTTGCTGAAAGAAGTTTCTATCCCTAAGAATACTGTTGGTGTGTGTAATACATAAGCTGCAATAATGGCACACAATGAGTACTCCATGAAAGACATACATTTGAAAGTTTGGCGAAAAGTGGAAATAATTTTATGTAAGTGTATGACCCTGCTTGAAGAAATATTATTTTTAAACCAGCCACATACAAATCTCAGAGTAGTTAATAAAGCCTTTCCATTCTCATTCTTCCCGATTCAAGTTTTACTTCCTGACCCTATATTCTTCCCATTTCTTCATGACTGCAGCATGTAGGAATACTGTTGACGTGCTAACTATTGCATCAGATTATAGCTATAAGATTTCTTTATGTGGTTAGAATTGTTTTTCAGCACCAGAAATATATGCATGCTTTTAAAACCGTAATAACAAAAACACTGTGTAGAGAACTTGTTGAGTCCTGTGTTTCCTGGTGGAAATTCAAAACATTTTAATCCTATTGTGATGCTATGGAATAATTAGGTAGGAACTATAGGATAATAAAAATGAATTATGGAGTAGCTTCCATAAAATGTGGTTGAATATTGAAAAACTTGGAGTTTTGTGAGAAAATGTGTATTTGTGAATTTTTTTTATGGAAAAGAAACTTGTCTATAAAATAAAAGTCTGGCATATAAAACACTAAACTTTAAGTAAAAATATGAGGAAAATTCTATATCTGAATTCAGAAATGTGCAAACTATTATATAGGAAATAGGTTTCTAAGGAGCAATTTCTAGATGACAATAACATCATTATAAATAAATAAAGACACGGCTGGAGTTGTGGCTCAGTGGTACAGTGCTTACCTGGAATGTGTGACACCCTGTGTTGGATCGTTAGTATCATATACAAATAAATAAATAAACAAACAAATAAATAAATAAAATAAAAGTTCCATTGACAACTGAACAAGTTTTTAAAACAATTATTCAGTAGCTTCAAGAAAAAAACAGCATGGATTGGGGAAATATGGAATGAGCAGAGATAAAGTGAGTAGATGTTTGAGAGGAACATTTCAGCATAAGTGTTAAAATTAACTACCATTTCAGGAAATATTTTGGATAATACTAAATTTGGAAGAAGGATGTTACATAAATAGCGTTTTTTTTCAATCTTTCAGAAACTTCACATTCTTATTAATTTGGAGGCAATAATGATAAATGTAGGCATAAAATACTTTCTAGTTCCAGTTATTATTTTTGTATAAGCCATTAGATTAAATAAGACACTTTTATTTATTTTTGTCTTTTTTAATGTATTTTTATGACATCAAAAAATTTTTTTACTAATTTTTAGGTTAGTATTTTAAACTATTTTGTTGATGTGTTTTTTCATGTTTTCATGTCTTTGTATTTGTGCTTCCGAATTTACTATTAAAGTGGGTCAATTTCTTTATCAGCAAAACTGCAAAACTACACAAAATGTTCAAATTGCTCTTTAACATAATCAGTCAACAAACAACATTCCACCCACTTATTTTTTCATGGTTTTGTGCACATGGTTGACAAATTGACTGACAGTAGCAATAATAAAACAACAAAATATACATAAATTTCATAAAATAGAAAATGAAACAGAAACCCATATTTGTCTGGGGCTGTCATGAACCATCCACTAACAATAAGAATGATGAATATGAGCACTTGCATATAAATGAATTTTCAACAACACTGCATTTTGTTCACACTCATATTTATCCAGTTGATTAAGGTAATTTGCATAATTCAGAGGTAATTTCTTTTTGAAAGTCATGATAAAGTGCTCTGATTGCAGTATGCCAAGCTCTTTAAAAGACCAAGTTTTTACAAGTTTAGAAATGAGAAAAAAGGTGAAAATATTTCTATAACGACAAAAGCAAGCTTTTAAAATAGATATTTATTCTTCATATCCTTCAGTGTTTAAAACATAAAAGCCCACGGACAAATGTACAATTTAAATAACAGCCCCCAATTTTATTTTGTGTCATTGTGAGTATAGTGGACAGACTCTAAACTGTCTCTCAATGATCTCTATCTGCTGGTGTGTATGTCTCTGTGTTATCCCCATCTGTAAATTCTTAGTTAGATTTATCTTAGTAACTAGTTTAGAATAAATGGAATATGGTAGATATTATGGCATGTTAATTCTATAATTAGGTTACACAGAAGACTGTGACTTCTGCCTTGGAGGTTCCATTCTCTGTGTCCTATATTTCTCACTCTTGGGGAAGATAACTACATGCTATGGGCAGTCCTGTGGGGAGACCCATAAGGAAAGAAAGTTAGGTCCACAGAAAATAGCCAGCAAATGCCATATGTCCTTAGAAGTAAATCTTTTCCATTTGAATTTCCATGTAAGACTGTAGCAAGCTTACAGCTCATATACAGTTTCAAAGAGTTCTTGAATCTGAAACACTCAGTTAATCAATGCCACCTGAGTTCTTGACCCACTGAAACTGTGATACAATGTTTGTTGTTTTCAGGTGCTAAGTTTGATACCAATTTGTGGTACCATCATAGATAACTAGTAGTGTTTTTATATTATGTCATTTTTATTGCCTTTTGCAAAGGTGTAAAGTGGTGAGGTCAATCCATTTCCTTTAAAATTTTCTGATTAATGACGTTGGGTATGGTTCTTCACACTACTCTTTATCAAGTTTATAAAATATCCTTGAACTCTCTACTCTGGGAGTAGACAATATTCTCACCTTAGAGATTCCCATAAAGGTTAAGTGCAGTGTAGATTCTATTTAGATAGGATATGTGTAGGAATCTGAATTGCAATGGCTCTTACAGAGTTCTCCACTTTGGACTCTACCAAAAAAGTGTTCATGCAGAAATACAGATACATAAATATTAAAGCAGAGTTGAGGGGGCATATTTTGCAAAATATTTCATAGGATTATATGGGAAACGATTTGGCTGAAATAGAATTACTAGAGAACTATGAGGGCAAAAAAGGACAGATTCATGAAAAAAACATCGGGAACAGGGAAAAATGTATGTGAGCTTCAATTCAATGAAATATCTTATTTTTTTCTAAACATATCTGTGTTTTGTGTTTCAAATATGTAGTACATTTGTCTTTGTGGAATACAGCTTGCATTTTTAGTGACTGTATCCCTCTTTTCTGTGTCTTTCCAGCCTGTTTCATTGATTATGTACTTCACTTTCTGATCACAAGTAATATAAGATAGTATAGAGGTGAAGAGAATTTCTCCCTTACTCCTCTCTGAATGGTTCTGTCTTGATTCTACTCTGAAAATCAAGAAACAGGAAAATTAATAGGAAAAAGGCATACAGATTTATTTACAAGCATGGGAAAATCACAGTGTGATCTTAATAATCTAATGATATTCAGAAGCATCTTACTTCTTCATGGGGAGAAGAATATGAGGTGGGGAAGGTAATTTATAGTCGTAATAAATGATTTTTAAGGGAACAAATGGCCCTGAAGAACAGAAAATGTCTCAAGAAAGTTATTCTGGAGTCTAAAATTGGTGCTTAATTTCCAGTCTCATATTCTGTGATGAGTTTATTCTTCAGTGAGTAAGGAAATTTCAGTGAGAAGACTGAAGGCTTGTTGATTCCTTTGGGCTGATTGGTCTTTAGGTAGATAAGGGAACTCCAAAGAAAAAAGCTCTTCTGCTTTGGGATGGGGTGACACGGGAAGATCAGAGGAATCTTATTTTGAGGCAGATCACTGGCCTACCAATCTCCTTCAGTTCAAAGTGCTCAATACACTGAAATATCGTATCTTAGAGTGCCATTTTGAACCCCAACGGGAGAAAGTACAATAATTGAGACTACTGTCTTAAGACCACTGTAGGAAATCTATTGTATTTCAGTAACTAATAAATTTAATATATTTTAAAAACATCTCATGAGTTTCTATTGTATCACTCCTTTCATACCTATCCCAAATCATCACAAATTACTTATTAAAAATAAGAGAATAAAAATGTCAGCAGCACAGAAATAGATAGATTTTATTATCTTCAAAGAATACATGAAAAATTGGAGACTGACCAGAAATTAGCACTTTAGATGCTATAAAGAATAAGTGTGATCCTCTGAAGATGAAGGGTACCTCACCATGATCCCATTATCTATTTTTTTAATCCTTCCATTATCTGTAGAAAGACAAAATGACATTTTTCTGCCTCTCATGATGTTATTTTTCTTAGTTCAAGTACTCAAGTACTGTATTATGTAATTTAGTTTTGTGTTTTCTTTCTTTTTTTAAAAAGATTATAGTCAAAGTGGAAACTAGACAAGACAATTATCAGAATACGTGCAGAAACATACAGTTTGAAATTTAATTGCTAGGTATTAAAAAAATTCAGCATACTGCTAGATGAATCTGTGGGCATATACATGTTCCCTGAGATTTGGTAGAGTTGCTGCATGGGAAGGCATGATGACAAAATAAATTTGGCTAGAAAACAAATGGCAACCAATTATTCAGACAGAGGAGACTTCATCAGTATCTAATCAGTCAGCTAGGGAGAAGTTATGATCAGAAATTTAATCTGTTAATAGTTATAAAAAATTGCTGTACCTTATTTCTAAATGGCATAGATCTAGGTGAAAATAATAAATTAATAAATAATATGAAATAAGTAAATATTAATATTATCCTGAAAGATGATAAAAGCATCACTGAAATACAAATTTGCTACCAAAACAATGAATATCCACAAAATGAAAATTTAGATTGAGACACTAGGAAATATATAAAAGATTAAAAAGAGCAGTCAAGGATGACACAAAAATAATAAGAACATAAAACCAATATTATGTTGTACAAAGAAGCCAAGGAGAAAAAAAAAAGAAATTAGTAGTCAATGATAAATTTTAGTGAAACCCAAATTGCAGTTATACATTGGGAATCCCCAAAAATAAAATACTTATAGTGCAATTTCATCTCAGAATAGTTAGTATGGCAGAAAGGATATCAATAGTTTTCTTGGTATAGTGTTGCAGGGATTGACTGCAAAGAAGATGAAAGAACTTTATGGTGGTTAATAAAACATAATTTATTTTGATGTATAATATTTACATGGGTATATTAATTTGTCATAACTTATTAAGCATTGAGAGTATCCTAGTGTATAAACCACATATCAGCAAGTTTGATGAAAAATGATGAGGTAAAACAACATATGGACATTAATTCTAGAACGCATAGGCAAATAAAAGTATTAGAAGTAAAGTTTAAAGAGGAAGGGGGCATTTAGTCACTATATAATTTGAATGTATTTTTATTAGGATTTACTATACTATATAGAAAATGAGTGGAATAAGTCTCATGAAAAATTTCATCCATGTAACATGAAATAAAAATATCTTAAGCATCATGGAAGAGTAGTATGTCACAACACCATAAGAAATTATACTAATTTCCCAATGTTTATTTAAGACAGATATATTCTGATTAAACTAGTGGACCATAGAGCTAACAGTTCTACCATCTGCATGTAGAAATAACTACTTTATGTCAATTTTTTCCAAAAAAAGAAATCTCCTATTGATGATAATGGTAACAGATTTAACATTTCATATTGCTAGATTTAGGACTTTTGATTAAAAGAGCATTCATTTCCAAAAACCTGTAAAAAAATAACAAGACTGGAAATAGTTGACTTTTCTTGATTGATTAGCCCATCTTTGTACCAATGTTGGCCCCAAGAAAATAGTCTGTCACTGGTTATCTTCCAGGAAAGCAGATGAATGTAAGTGATGCTAAATTTGTTCTTTTCACAGCATAATGGTCCCCAAAGTCAAATGATGGCACAATTGATTTTCACCCTGAAGAATAGAAAGCTTTATAAAAGTTTGTGCAACAGACAACATGTTATTGAAATTTACAAAGGAAAAAAAAAAAAATATATATATATATATATATATATATATATATATATATATATGAATAGGGAAAGAGAGGGTCTGTGGCAGATCCCATCTTCTAAAATTTTTAGAGTTGAGGACAGGTTTATTGATCTGTGGCTTCAAATGAGATAAGTGAGAGCTGATAGGAAAGAAACTGCTTCCCAGGATGAGTGCATAGGGAATGAACAAATGCTGCACACTTGCACATGCTGAAAGATGTCCAAAGAGATTCTGTAACATGGTTGCTAGAAATAACTATCACCAGATGTCTAATGGAAGACAGTTTATGTAACAAAATCAAATGGAATACAGTATCACTAATCAGAAATTATTTATTGTTTTTCCTCAAGATTGAATCTGGAAAAAATCTGATTCATCACTTACTTTTATCATTGACCACTTAATTTATGTGATCAAATATTTCTTAAACAACTTTTAAAAATATTTTTTAGTTTTAGAACATTTGATTAATTATGATCATTAGTAGTTTTTTAATTGATCAAAAAAGATAATATTTTCTACAAAATGTATTCATTATGAAAAGAATACAATAATTAAAACATTTTGATTTGTTTCTATAATGCAATACTTTGGATCAATAAAATGTATTTCTAATGATGAGAAAAAAATGCCCTCATTCCAATGTATGTTAGATAATAAGAATATAAATACTAGTGTAACAGGTGATTCCACATTTGAAAGAATAGAAATAGAAAATTAACTGATTCAATCTATGTCTTTATATATTCATTTCTCTATACATCTATCATTTCTTTTTTTCAGTATCTGATTTTCAATGATAGTTATCTTTAGAGGTTAAAATTATGGGGGGCTATCCTATTAATTATACAATCAATATTTTACATTTTTAAATTTGAGGCATGTTCATTTAAAATTTAAAGTATATTACTACCAAGTAAATTATATTTCATCAATTTTAATTTTTTATGACAAATTTGTATGAAGAAATACTGTGGATAATTAAAATCACAGATTTTTTTTTTCCACCAGGAAATTGTTATCAGCAATAATATTTCAACCACCAAAGAGCAGTAATTTAGCAGGAGAAAATCGTAATGACAGTGGGGTACAAAGAAGACATTTAATTTGTTGAAGAATTTACAAGGCAGAGAAAGGCATCAAACAGAGAAATAATAAAGGAAATGCTGTACTAGATAGATAATTATATATTAGTTTCATAAATTGTCATAAAAATTACCACAAACGAGGTGGCTTACAAAAATTGAAATTTGTTCCCTCAGCATTCAGGAGACTAGAAGTCTGTAATCAAAGTGTTAACCTCCTTGGTTTCTTTGGGAGCTCTGAGGAAGATTTCATTCTTTCTCTCCTTGAACTTCCTATGACTATTGGAAACCCTTGGTGTTCTGGGACATACAGATTTTTATCACCAAAATCTTTAGTTCTGTCTTCCCATTGATTTCTCCTTTGTGTATCTGTCACTGTGTCCAAATCTTCTCCTTCTAAGTCTTTTAAAGAGACTGGTCATTGAATTTATGACCCATTCTTTATCCAAGATGATTCCATGTCAAGATAGTCACTTATGGGGAAATTTCTACTTATTTATGAGTAGCTGTTTGAAGGGATAAAAAGTCTGGAGCCTCAGTCAAATGAAAAGGATAAGATCTCAATATTTTCAGGAGGTCCCCTCCTTTTTAATAGTATTTTCTTGACCAAAACAATGTTTATTTCAAACGCAGTCTCCTTCAACCTAACACTTACTGGAAATATATGGGGCAAAGACCTTCTTCTAAAATCCATTCTCTATACAGTTTTTTATGTAGCATTCCACCCTGAAGTAATAACTGGGGGAGCAGGTGGCCTCTCCTATATCCCTGCCTGCAGGATTTCCCACAATCAAGGCACCTTCACACTTACACCACGTGTTGCTAGAGATGTGGTGTCTGAATGTTAACCTGCTTAGCACAATATTGCCATTACCATCACCAGTGTATAATAAGCTAAACAGAAATTATTTCACAGTATAAATTAGAATGTGTGCTATTTTTATTTATAATCACACTCAGGTTGTATTTTAGCTTACATAACAATAAATGCAGAGCATTACTTAAGTTGTATATTTTGAGCTTTGATGTTGAAGCTTGAACTGAGGGCGAAATACAATCTATATGTAACAAAATGTTCTATGAAACTTAGAAAAATTGTGAATTTATTCATTTTTTAATTCTATAGACATGAATGTGAGGAATATAAAAATATCAAGACTATATTTTCACCACTAGAGATAATAGTCAAAAACCAACTGGTTATTTTTATAATGGTTTTTGTCATTGGTAATATGTTATGATGGTATTAAAATTTCATAAATCCCAAGATTTTATTTTATTTTGTATAGATATTTTTGCACTTCACCATTTTGAGAAGGAATATAACTTAAGAGACAAAAATGAAATTGTTGATTTTATATATTTCTCTGGAGAGAAATATAAAGAGAACTATTACTGAAACCATTTTCAAACTTCTCTAGTACAATCTATTTTTAATGCAATATTTTTTTCTAGAGAGCAACAAAAAAAATATTACTGATCTGATTTTGCAAAGGACAAATTTCCTAAAGTATAGTAACTTCTTCTATCAGATTCAAGGTAAGAAGAGCAGCAGTATGGTGGTATTGATAATAGATGACTACTAACACAAAGGCCAACTGAAAATACGCTCATTTGCCAACAGATCTATCATTCTGCAGAACATATTTCTCATGTTCACCCTGGAGCAACCATCTCTGTGCCCTCATTTATTAATTTATTTTTAATGAACATAATCTTTCTAAATATTTATGGAATACAGTATTATAGTTTGATACACATTCAGAATCTTGTAATGATAAAATAAAGGTAACTAGCATTTCCATGCCTCAAATATTCTCACTGACAGCAGTACAACCATATTAGGGCAGAAATATTTTCTGTGAGTTTCTGTGTACATCCTTCATTTTTTGCTTTTCATATATGGTTTGCTGAGTCAATTCTTATAAAACTCTTTCCAATTTTTTTTTATTTTTGCATTGGGGATTTAAGGCAGGAGTACTTTACCACTGAGCCATATCCTCATTCCTTTTTATTTTTTAAGGTTTTAACAAGTTTCTTATGGCCTCATTATGTTGCTAAAGCTTACCTAGAACTTGTGATCCTCCTGTGTCATTTCCCCAAGTTATTCAGATTACAGGCATGTACCAGCAACACAAAGAGAATTTATAATTTCAATTCACACTTTGATAGACATCTATGCAGATAATTACCAAAATTTCCAAAGTTTATGCTTGCTTATACTGACTGACCTTGCCCAATATTTTATTACTCACACTCACACACTAGAAAAATAAAATATTAGCAAATATTCACAGTATACATTTATTTATTAAAAATAATAATCTACAAAAATAAAGACATTATATGATATAGATTAAAAAAAAGAAAATTTATAAAATGCAAAATAAATATAAATAAAAGGACATTTTATTTTCTTATGGTATCATTTGAAGTATAGCATCTAATGTAGGGACAGATTGATCATTTTTAAGGTAATACTTTGTTACATTGATTTCTGAGATAGGTTTTCAATATTATCTATAGCTATTAGGTTTCAGAAGATATGAGGAAAACAAGAGTTTATTTGAAATTTAAAAAAGAAGAATAAATTTTACCTTGATTGAAGACATACTGTGTCAATCACACATTTTGTACTCTAACCATATCATTTAGTCCTTACAAATCCCTGTAAAGATACTGTTTTTATTCATAATTTTTAGTTTAGGAGAAAGTAGCTTAGAAGATGCTCCAATTACACATAAATGTTGAAGAATTAACGCAAAGCCAGGTTCTAATTAATAATGAATCCTATTACTTGAACCTTTATTCTGTCTGAACCTAATGCAAATGCCACCTTAGTCTCAGTTATGTAAAAAACAATCAACCTGGATTATTGAGAATAGATATTTTCCAAATGACCCTCTACAGATGTGCCTCCATCTCAAAGTGCCTCCATGAGGCTACCTTTGGAAAGTTTATTCTTTTAACATATTGTGAAATATATGATTAACTCATGTTAAGTTGTTAAGACAGCGCCATGCTCATTGCTGTGCACTTGGATGACTTTAGCTGTCATCCCTTTCTGGGTGATGAAATGCTGGTACCTTTATAGTGTTTTGCAATTTTCCCTAGGCAAAAGAGCTGTCTCAGAAAGAGGTGAATTAGAATTGATAGGTTCAGTGTTGACTTTGGTAGCCTTCCTTTTCAGGGGCACAAATTGAGTGATTTACTAGGAACACATAATAGCTTAAACCAAGTATCAATCACTTGATAGAATTAACAAAAGCTCAAATTGTGCAAATTTTAAAATTAATGCTATTATTTGTTTTTCCTCAGAACTTCGGTGGGGAGTCCTCTGGCATGGGAAGAAAAACAAAAAAGCAGAAACAAATAATTGAGAATTTTGTTTTAGATAAAAATGGCTTATGTCTATTTTAGCATGGAAGGATTTGGAAATACTTCTATTAAATACAAAATAAAAGTTAATCTAGGGCTGGGGTTGTGGATCAGTGGTAGAGTGCTTACATAGCATGTATGAGACACTGGGTTTGATTCTCAGCACCACATTTAAATAAGTGAACAAAGTAAAGGCTCACCAATATCTAAAAATTATATTTAAAAAAATCAGTCTAGAACACCAGTCTTGGACAACTTCCATCATTATTACAGCTCATTTTTTCCATAATCAAGTTTTTTCTCAAAAATATCATGAAGCAAAATTATACTAAATGTAAATTAATGCTAATGGTTTCAAGAATGACTATAAATTTACATTTTAGAAAAAGCAAAGATCATTGGGATAAAGGAATACTTAGGAAGTCAAGAGATGCGTTAGGAGAATGCATCTTGGCTATAAACCTTTATCTCACTTTTTTCAGATCATTTCTATACATCAAAATTACCAACATGTTATCTGTTCAAGTATGATTGTATTATTGTCAGCCTTCAATGTTGAAGCTGTTGAGTCCCAGACATGCCTATCTTTTTAAACTGCTTTTGGGTCTGGATCATGGTTTTTATACCGAATGAAATTCTTGGGGACTATTAAATGAAATAATAAATACATTAAGGATTATAGAAAATAAGAATGAAAATAATTCAAGGAAATGAAAGAATTTTTTTTAAAATTTAGCACTAAAATCATTAATATTTAGTCAGGCAAAAAACAGCCAACATAAGTTTGATCAGAATAACTTAAAAAAAGCAACAAAACAATGAAGCAAAACTACCATTATAAATTAAAACATTCAAATCCAGATGTGTATGAATATGTAATATATTTATATACATTTATACATTTGTATTTTATCAGTTAGGAAAAGCAAATAGGAAAATGGTAAAAACTTTAATTTAGTTATTATGTACATGGTTTCATTGTACCTGCCACTCAATTTTAATTTACATATTTAAAAAAAAATTAAATGTAGATGGATCCATGTCTTTATTTTATTTGTTTATTTTTATGCAGTGTTAAGGATGAAAGCCAGTGCCTCATATGTGCTAGGCAAGTGCTCTGCCACTGAGCTCCAGCACCAGCCCTGCAATTTTTAATAATAAAATTATATAAAATTAAAAATATTCTGTCATTTGGATTTGGAAAGAAGTGTTAGTTAAGAAATTCTGCTTAAATCTTTCAAACAATCAAACTACCTCATTTACTTTGTTCATTGTAAAAACACCTGCAAGACTATAAACTTCCCATTATAACTCACTTTGAAATTTTCAGTTCCCCATTTGTATTATTTCACTGTCATGATTCTTTTCATACTATTCTATCAAACAAGCAAACAAAAGATCCAATATTTGTCAGATCTTCTATGAATGTATACTTTTCTTTCATGGTGTTTATACTCTTATTTTTACCAGATATATATATATATATATATATATATATATATATATATATATATTTTTTTTTTTTTTTTGCCATACAATTATAAAATGTCTCTCTGCCTCATATTTTTAACATACTTTATGTACATGTTTTTTATCAAAATGTTACCAAACTTCAGTGATGTAAAAGTCAAATAAAATTCTTTTCTGTATTACCAAACTTTCTGAAAGTTGCTCAGAATTACAAAGTATTAAAACACTCTGAACCTACAGGGAATGGTTCTGGGCATTTCTTTAAAAAGGTAATATAAATAAAATAAAAGCAAATTGCAGAAAAATTGTATTGTAAGATCATATCTAATAATAAAAAAAAACTTAAGTCATCTAAATATTCAACCTTAAGGTCAAAAAAGAAGTTCTTTACTGAATATAAGTTTACATAAAATAGTTAAAAATAATAAGAGTAAAAACCATAACGAATATATTACAGAACATATTAACAAAAAATTTTTTTATCTACATTATTGAAGTGAGGGTTACAAAGTTGGGCCTAAAAGGTCAACTATAAGCAATAATTATTTTATCATACTTATAGGACTATGCAGTATTGTTTGGTCATTTTTAGTGTTCATTTGTATGATGTAGCCCATGTGCCTTTGGAAGGAGGATATGTATAGACATTTATAAACACATAAATAATTATAGAATATTATGAGTTCAATCTACTTACATTGACATGGAATTTTTAATAAAGAGGTTAGAAGCGTATCCACTCTGAATACAGTCTGCATTCAAAAAATTGCTCAACCAAATTACTTTGAGATCTTTGATGAGTAAATTGATAGATTAATTATAAGGTTCAACTTTTCCTTGTAACAGTAATAATAATATTGAAACTTGTGAGTATAATTCCCATTATTGGATGTGTTACTCAGTTGGGACCCCCGGACTTGTGCCTGCTAAAAACCAATGAGGCATTAGGATTATAGAAGGAAACACTGAAATGCATGTATGTAACGATGGTATAGACTAATGAAATAATATACTACATAATTTATGGTAAAACACAATTTTTCTGAAGAGAAGGAACTGATGAATTTGTGATATCAAGTATCACTTTGATATTGATATTAAGCACAAAGTGATGCTGGTTTGTTATTACTTTGTTTAGTATTAGTGGGATTTAACAGAAGCAGAAATAAAAGTGGATCAACCACAAAAATAGAAGAGCTGTTGACCTTGGATCAAGAGCCCTCACAGATCTTGAATGCTTGATGTAGTGATTTAAGAAAAGAACAGCCAGTTCTTGCCATGATACTAGTAACAGGGTCAGAGTTTTATGGTAATTATAAATACCATGGATATGGATGTTACTCCTAAGGAAATCTCAGTTTTTTAAGCTAAAACCTGATGATGATAAAAAGATTTACATGACAGAAAGAACACCACCAATAGATAATTTATCAGTATTAGTATAATTTCATTTTTCACTCCTCAAGATATTGTGATCTGAAGAATCATAACTTACATTCTGATAATAGTTATAAAAACACAATTTGTAACATGACACAGATATTAAAATGTACTCAGCTCTCACTGTGAAGGAATTGCCATCTACTCTGTGTATATGAAGCATGAATTGAATTATAAGTAGAAGACTTCAGGTATTGTTGTATTTGTAATATTTTTTTTAAAGGGGAATATCTTGAATCAAAATACTTTAAGTATGAAAATTTGTTATCTGTAAAGAACTCAGAATGGAGTCTAAAGTTCAAAGTAAAGGCCAGACCCTTTAAGGTACCTTGATTGATAGAAATACTAAAAGGCAAATTAAAATATTACAGTAGGCATAATGTATTAGTCACCTTGGGCTGCCTCATAAAATACCATAGATAGAGTGGGTTAAACAGCCAAATATTTCTCTCAGTTTCAGAGCCTACAAGTACAAATTCAAGGTATCAAAAGTTTTCATTCTGAGGCCTCTTCTCTTTTTTAGCAAGTGGTTCCATTTAGCTGTAATGCTTACACAACCTCTTCTTTGTGGTAAGTAGAGGAAAAGAGCTATCTAGTGGCTTTTCTTATAAGAAGGCTAAAACTACTGGATCAGTATCCTGCCTGTAGAGAGTGATTTAAATTAATTACTTCCCTATGCTAAATGCAGTATTAAGTGCTGGATTTTCAGCATACAAACTGCATGTGAACATAAACATTCAGGCCATAACTCCTAACAACACCATAACAATACTTTATACTATCATTGCATCAGAAAATATCTTTAACTCACTTTACTATGACATGTGTGGTAAGACTTATGCAATTTTATGATAAATGCCAACAGAAAGATTTTGTTAAAACCATGAGAATTTCATTTGCAACAAAATAAAATTGGCCAATAAAAAGAATTTTAGCTTAGTATTTTAACATTTATTGTTTGAGCAGATGCTTAATCTAGCCAAAATATATTTTAAGAACATTGTATTCAACATATTTTGTCTCCTCTCTTTTTCAGAAATTCAATCTTTTTTAAATTTACTCTGCAACTGTAACCACTTATGTCTTTGAGAATACTGAGCAGAAACAGCATATTAAAATATTACAGTAGGCATAATGTATTAGTCACCTAAATGCCTAAGAATAAGAAAAGAATGTATGGAATTGTAACAGCTTAATTTATTATCAGAAGATTTACAGTAACTCCATGGAACACAAAGAATATCCTTCTGCTTTCTGATGCTAAACCAGTGATACAATATCCTTGTTTTATTTTCTGATTTACTGTACAGTGGTTTTACCCTCTGAGAAGCTGAATTTCATGACAGTTGTGGAATAAACTCTGAAATCTTATAAGCAAGAGCTTTAGGAATCGTTATAATTCCCCTTCCTTATTTATGTCAAAAAAGACGAGTCTCAGCTGCATGGTAGACATACATGGGGCCAAGAATAGCTGTTGAGATTTGTTTATTTTCACAACGAATATATGAAACAATTTTACCTAAGATATATAGCATTTTAGCATGTCTTAAAATGTATATGAATGATTATAAACATGACACATGGTATTGAAACTGTTTACTTACCTGACATGTGTTTATTAAATTTATTTAAGTTTTTTTTTATGAAGTTAGAAGAGAATGACAGTAGATTTATTAGTAGTAACATGAAGTACTCTTAGGTATGACTATTGTAGAAAATCATCTTTAATGAAAATACAACTTTATTCTAGTTATACATATGTAGGTGTAGCTCGAGATACAAATATGAGCATAAATAAATTTTTAAAATACCTTGTATTAATGTATTTGATTACATATGCCATTTATTATATAGAGAGAATGAGGGGCATTGAAAAGTTGTTACGAGTATAATAGGAAGATTAAAAGAGATAATGTATAATATGTATTCCTAATTCTGAGAGGTAGTAAGCAATTAACATATGAGAGGTACTAATGGACATTTTTTCTCACAAATGCTTAATTTGTCTGGCAAAGCTTTAGGTATTAAATTTAACTTTTATATCTAAGCAAGCAATGCTGTTTATTTTCTTGGACATTTGAAGAAAATAAGGAGTAGGAACTGAAGGTTGTAAAGTGATCAGGCTCTTTCTTCATTGCCAGTTCATGCACAGGACAAGAAAGCTGTGATGTGTCTTAAGGCTAATGGGGCCATCATGCAACTGCCAATATGGATGCTGCTTGGTAAAGATTGTCCTAGCCAGAGCTGCTGTTTCGATGAACTACATTTTTACTTCTCAATCCACTGATTTTAAAGTGGGAAGTAACTTAAACATAGCTGAATTTCTGAGCACATGGTTTTATTTCTTCAGAACACAGTGCTCTTTTTTTTTAATCTATATTATACCCAGGGGTACATACCCATACTTTTTGTCTGTCCCTCTTTTCTTTACAACAGAAAAAAAAATCATTTCAAAGGTTTACAATGTACATGTTTGCTGTTGCTTTATATGAATATGGCTTATCTTTGAGCAAGTTAGTATGTAATTCTGAGAAGCCACTCTTCAGTTGATGATACATGTATGGAAAAATTGTTTAAAAGTACAGGTGCAATCCAATAAAAGAAATTTGGAAGCTCTATGAAGAGCCACAAGTGATTTTTGCATTTGTGTCAAAGGGAAAATATGAAATTTCTTGCTGTTAAATTTAGATTTGCTTCTTGTCATTCATCCTGTCATTTCATAGAATTTAAAAGTGGATGTTCAAAGCATAGTTTTATATTTCCAAAGAAAAGCAAAATTATATTCTGCTAGTTGATTAATAAATACTTAATAAAGTCATATGCCAGATTTTTTTTTAAACCACTTTAATCATAAGATGGTGGAGTACAGGGAGGCTGCATCTAAATTACTTTGTGGTTAAAGACAAGAGCAACAGGTGTACAGTTTCTTAGCAAGGTGGATCAAAGAGGGATTTCAGTAAAATTCTATAGTGGACTTTCAGAGTGGCTTATGGACTTATATATTTGTGTACAATAAACAAAGAAAAAGAATACATTGGAGCCCACCTGGCTGCCGGTGGCACCAAAACTGCAGCAATTGCTTAGATGATTCACCACAGAAGGAGGAAGAACACAGATTTGGTATGAAAAAAAAAAAAAAAAAAAAACCTGATTCCAAAGATGCCTGAACTTGGCTGAAAGACTGTCCTGTGCACAGGAGCTTGAATAGTGTTTCCTGTTTCTTAACTGACTGCAGAAACCTGAGGAAGGGCCATCTTGGGGTCATCATGCTCCAGCAGTGGGAGCTGGGAGATCAGAGTGAATACTGCCACAGTGTTCTGGCAGGCACCTACAGTGCAGCTGAGAGTGAGCCTGGTGGAACATGTGTGAAACAGGTATGGTTGGAGAGGACTGCACCCAGGGTTCTTCACATCAGAAGGATGAAGCGAAGCCCACCTCTCTTCTATTTTGAGTCTGGCAGCTCGCATAACCACCAGAAGTGGCAGGTTTGAATTCACTAGGGGACTAAATCCAGGAAAACTGTGCTCCTGGGCAGGAGTATGTGGAGGATTGGCTCCACTGGACCGTGATTGGAATTCTTGAAAGGCCCCTAAAATATAGACCCCCATCAGAGGCTGACTACTATCAAGCCCTAGAGGTGGGTTGGTCAATTCTCTACAAAGCAGACACTACCCAACCAAACCTCTGAGGCCTGATTAAACCCAAGTCCCATTTCCTGCAACTCCTAACAGAACTCTGCAGAAGTTGAACCTGGGAGTTCAAGAATCTCGCTTGAATGGAAAAAACTTCAACTGCCAGCATGTTCTAACCCAACCCATGACATACTGGTGAGAAGGGAACCTGAGTTTTATATCAAACAGCTTCAATCTTAAACTGTTCCAACTGGAAGCTGAGAGAACAAACATAAACAAGAAAGGGTTAACAACCCCAAGCCCTTACTCTCTCCATCTGTACATAATTCAAGAAGAAACGGAAAGAAAGACATTTGGGCATAGACAGTAATCATCCATTCTGGTAAACTATTTCGACCACCTCAGTACGGGCACACACATATGCTCACGACTGCACATATGAATTATTCCTTTGCTGATTGGTTCAGGGACATATGCATATATACTTGTTTCCTTTTCTCTAATTGTTAGCCTTTTCTAATATAGTTAATTTTTTTTGCTATCTCTTTAAAGGTTACTTTTATTTTCTTCTTATTACTTTTGGTTTTCATTTTGTTTCTTTTCTCTTTTTTCTTGTTTCTTTTCTCTATTTTTTATCATGCTAATGGTCAAATTCTATCGTCCATATTTCCTCTTTTCCATTAATTTTCTTCTCCTATTTTCTTCCCTCCTTCTTTGTAAACATCACCTGCTACATATCTTCTGTACTCTCTTTGTTAACTTTTTGGAATTGGAAACTCTTTTCTAAACAGTATATTTCCCTCCTAATTTACTGTATGTTTATCAACTTTCAGAAATATTTTATATAACTCCTGCCCCCACCATTAATGCTGATGCAGTCATTACTACTGTTGATGCATATAGTTGACACCTGCTGATTGCTTTAAAGCCAGATCTAGTTAATGGTTATTTTTTTTTAACCCTTGACAATTGCGGGTTCCACCATTTCTGCTTTTCTGGTTGTAATGTTGAAGATGATATAACTGGAACTGAGTATTTACTTTAATGCCATGTATTGTTTGCAATGGTTGTTACTATTATTTAATTTGCCCTATCCTGTGAACTTTTGGAAACTTACGGGGACTTCACAGGTTAGAGACTGCTGCTGAACTAAACTCAACCAAAAGACAGCACATCTTGCTCTACAATGAAATAATGACACTCAATCTTCAGCTACAGTATAATATGAAGAATAGAAGAGACAAAACCCAAAACCAATGATTTGACTATGTAATGTCCATCCAAATAAAGTTGGAGTGATTATAAATATACTAGATAACAGAGTAGATGCCTGCTGTCAAATTCCTAATCTAATTCATAGGTTTTTATTGTTGGTACTTTTATCAAATGTTGCTGCCACCTTTCCTATATAGGTGGCAATTAGTGTTATAGATGTCAAAGTATACAGCAGACATATATCATAAAGTTGTACAATTGTTTCTCATATTATTGACACTCCTGGCTTCCCTCTACCTCTAACAGTGTGCAGAAACAGATTGGGACACTTCAAGATCACAGAGTAGAGAACCTGCATCCGAGAAATATTCACATCTTAATTAAGCAACAAGGAAACACACTCCACATACAATCTACCCAATGGAGCTCTGCTATAACTCCAACTCAAAGAATTGAGAGGAAAAAAATTCCAACCTAACAACAAGGACCAAAGGAAGAATAAACAGAGAGAGACCTCAGGTCCCCATATTGGCATCTACTCAAATATCAAAAAGAAAAGTCCCAGAACAAATAAGATAATTACACACAAAAGGACATGCATAAAAAAGAGGTAGGAGAATTCATCTCAATGTACAAGTCCAAGATCTCTGAAAACATTAGGAGACAGGCAAACGAATATTCCCCAAAATTCAAAATCCCACAACAAAGGATTCCACTGATAGTTATAGGGATAAAATCCCAGAAAAACTACTTATTAAAATGTTCAATGAGCTTAAAAATGTAAGAAGGGAATTGAGACAGTGATTATAGGGGATGAAACACCACTTTAATAAGAAATAAAAATACTAAAAAGTAACCAAGCAGAATTCCTACAAATGAGGTCACAATCATTCAAATTAAAAATTCAACTGAACACAACACAAATAGATTAGATTGAGTAGAAAATTGAATTTTATCCTTTTAAGACAGAAATTCACAGGGTATATAATGTTTTGTATGCAAAATGTAATAAAGGGAAAATATTTATAGAGCATGATCAGAATATACACGAAGTCTGAGATAATATTAAAATACCAAATCTGAGATTCATTGGGATAATAGAAACATGGAGATGCAAGCTAAAGTCATAAAGAAAATTTTTGATAAGAGAGTTACTGACAACATTTCCTATGTTGGAAATGAGACTGATAACCACATACAGAATACTTACATGACCCCAAATAATCCTATTCAAATAAGAAGATTCTCAGGACATAATCAAAATGCCTAACATAGAAAATAAGAAAAAAATATTTAAAGCTGCAATAGAGAAACATCAGGTCACATTTTGAGGCAAACTAACAAGGTTCACTTCTAATTTCTCAGTGCAGACCCTAAAATCAAGGAGAATCTTGAATGAGATATTCCAAGACCTAAAATAAAATAACTACAGTCATGGTTACTATACCCAACAAAGCTAACTTTAAAATTCAAGGGGGAAATAAACTTTTCAATGTGAAGAATAAACTAAAAGAATTAATGAACACCAAGCAAGCACTACAAAGAATACTTACAGATAAACTGCACACTGAGGGCCTAAAAAAAATTACCAAAACTTCCAAGCAGAAAAAATTCAACAGAAGAATAACTCACTAAATGTGAACCAAGACAGGATTATATATAGCAAAAAGAAAAAGAAAAAAAAAGAAAACATATATCCATACTGCTACAGAATATTAATGTTCTCAACTTTTTTATTCAAAGACACAAATTAAAAGAATTGATCAAAAACAAGATCCAATTATCTATTTTTTTACAAAAAACGCCTCTAATATACATTAACCACAAACTGATACAAAAGGATGGAAAATAAATATTTCATGCATATGGATCCTGCAAAGAAGCAGGAGTAGATATTCTCATATCTGTGAAAGGAAATTTCAAGCATAAATTATTAAGAGACAAAGAAGACCACTGCAATCTACTAAAAGAACAATTGAACAGGAAGGCTTAATGATAGTAAACATTTATGCCCCAAACATCAATGCACCGAATTACATAAAAAATCAAAGAAACAAACTCATTGACATTAAATTCCAGAGAGACACCCAACAAAATAACAGTAGGTGATTGAAACACACCCTTAGCACCAAAACACAGGTCATTAAAATATAAAATTAGTATCTCCAACCTAAATAAAAGTATGAATCAAATAGAATTAATTTGGATGAAACTAAGAATGAACAGTAAGAAAAATAACCAAAACCACATAAATACATGGAGATTGAACAATACTCTCTTAAATGAAGAATGGATGAAAGAAGAAATGAGATTAGATATAAAAAAATCTTAGAAACTAATGAGAATATAAATATAAATATCAAAATATCTGGAACAGTATTAAACCATGAAAATTTATAGTACTGATAGTGCCTACATTAAAAATAGAGGTCCCAAATAAATACACTTCTGGTCCACCAAAAGCCCTTACAGAAAAAGGAACAAACTCACTCCAAAATCAGCCAAACAAAGGAAATAATTAAGATCAAATTCCAAATCAAAACAATTGAGAATAAGAAAACAATATACAGGATCAATTAAATTAAGTGATAGTTCTTTAAAAAGTTAAATAAAATTGACAAATCCTTAGCCAAAATAATCAAAAGAAAGAGGGAAAAGTTCCAGCTCAACAAGATCAGAGATGAAAAAGGAGATATCACCACACACCCTCTGAAATCCAGTATTATCAGAACCTATTTTGAATGTTTATACTCCAATAAATTGGAAAATCATGAAGACACTGAGAAATTTTTAGACACATATGACCTGCGCAAATTGAATAAGGTAAACATATAAGAGCTAAAGTGACCAATATCAAGTAATAAAATTGAAGCAGGAATTAAAACATTCCCAAAAAAGAAAGCCCAGAATCAGGTGGATTCTCAGCTGAATTCTCAATCAGAATTTTACAGAAGAACTTTCACCATGTTTCTCAAATTATTCTACTAAATTGAAAGGGAGGGGACACTCCAAAATATTTTTATGAAGCCTGAATAACCCTGATACCCAAAATAGACAAAGACTCATTAGGGAAAGACAACTATAGGCCAATATCCCTAATAAACAGATGCAAAAAAATCTTAATAAAGTCTTATTAAACTGCATTGAAAAACACTGGAATCATATAATCATCTCCATAAATTTAGAAAAGGCCTTTGATAAAACCCAGTACCCATTCATGTTAAAAAGCACTGGAGAAGTTAGTGATCAAAGGAACTTACCTCAACATTGCAAAAGTCTTTGATGAAAAGCTCAAAGCCAACATCAGACTGAATGGAGAAAAACTAAAGGCATATCCTTTAAAATCAGGAACAAGACAAGGCTGTCCACTCTCACCAATTCTATTCCATATAATCCTCAAATTATTAGTGAGGGTGATCAGGCAAGTAAAGGAAATCAAAGGGATACAAATGAGAAAAGAAGAATTCAAACTATCTCTATTTAAAAATGACATAAAACTATATCTAAAATACCATCCTCCACCCCCCAAATTAAAAATTCCTCCAGAAAACTTCTACAGCTCATAAATGAGTTCAGCAAAGTAACAAGAGACAAGATCAACACCAGTAGCTTTTCTGTGCTCCAACAGTGATTCAGCCCAGGAGAAATAAAAGCATCCCATTCACAATGAATGAATGAATAAATAAATAAACAAACCTTAGAAATTAATCTAACCAAGGAGGTAAAAGAGCTCTACAATGAAAATTATAGAACAGTAAGAAATGAAATTGAAGAAGACCTTAGACAATTGAATGATATCATTAAAATGGCCATACTGCCAAAAGCAGTATACAGATTCCATGCATTCCCCCATCAAAATAACAATGGCATCCTTTACACACAGAATTTTTAAAAAATTCTTAAATTCATTTGGAAGAACAAGAGAACCAGAGTAGGCAAAGCAATACTGAGCAAGAAAAATTAAGCAGGCGACATCACGATAGCTCATCTGAAATTATACTACCAGGAAGTAGTAACAAGAAGAGCATGGTATTGACATCAAAATAGACATGAAGACCAATAAAAAGAATGAGTAACACATACAGAAATCCACATGCCTATAGCCATCTGATACTTAACAAAGATGCCAGAAATATATTTTGGAGAAAAGACAGCTTTTTAATTTTTTTTTCTGGAAAAACTGCATGGCTATATGTAGAAAGATGAAAGTAGACCCCTATCTCTCATACAAAACTCAAATAAAAATGAATCAAAAACCTAGAAATTGGATGCAAGACCCAGGAATTAGATACAAAAACTTTGCGAAGAAAACATGGAGTCAATACTCCTTTGTGAGAGTAACTCTCGGTTTGTGGCTAGCAGCTATGAGCAGCTCAGAGTGCTTGGAAAACCTATGATTTTACAAGCCTGACAGGAACACCTGCAGGGTGGGGCACTCTGCTCTTGTGAGCCTTCTGAAAAACCACATCTTCAGTGATTGAGATCAGCATTGCCAGGGAACCTAGAGACAGGGCTTCAGGGCATGATTCCCCCAACTCATAAGGCCCCTTTTCATAGGGACAATGATCCTTCCAGTCTGCCTTCCACTTCGTAGCAATATTTAGAGCTTCCTCGTATTGCGGTTACATTAATCATAAGATGATTGACTTCTAGATGTTATATAACCTGTTTGCTTATATATGATTGGAGAATGCACCCTATGTCAACTGTAATCACTTCCACATTAAAGGAGCTTGCTGGAGGTTGGCTGAGATCTGCCACCTGCCTGCTCTCACCAGCTCCCAATGTCTGTGTTTTGACTCCAAATCCCTCACACCTGCCGTGACTGAGGAGTGACCAACAGCAACACTCCTTCATACATGTGCTGCAACTACCTTAATAAGACCCCAAAATGTCAAGAAATAAAAGCAAGAATCACAAATGGAATGTGATAAATCTAAAAATGCTTGTGCACATCATAGGCAACAATTAAGATTGTGAAGAGAGATTTTACAGAATGTGAGAAAATATTTGAAAGCTATTCCTCTCATTGGAGATTAATATCCAGAATATATAAAGAACTTAAAAAACCTACATCAAAAAAAAAAAGTAACCCAATCAATAAATGGACCAAGGAACTAATCAGAATCTTCTCAAAAGAAGAAAGACAAATGGCCAATAAATATATGAAAATGTTCAACACATCCAGCAATCAGAGAAATACAAATCAAAACAACACTAAGATTTCATCTCAGTCCATTCAGAATGACAGTGATCAAGAATATATAAACAATGATAAGTGCTGGTGAGGTTGTCAGGAAAAAGGACACTTGTACATTGTTTGTGGGACTGCTGACTAGTAAAGCCACTGTGGAGAGCAGTATGGAGATTCCTTAAAAACCTAAAGATGGGAAGTATGGCCATCTTGACAATATTAATTCTGCCTATCCAAGAGCTTGGGAGATCTTTCCATCTTCTAAGGTCTTCTTCTATTTCTTTCATTAATGTTCTATAGTTTTTATTGTAGATGTCTTTCACCTCTTTTATTCAATTGATTTCCAAGTATTTTATTCTATTTTAGGCTATTATGAATGGGATAGTTTTTCTAATTTCTCTTTCAGAGGATTCATCACTGATATATAGAAATGCATTTGTTTTATGGGTATTGATTTTACATCTTGCTACTTTGATGAATTCATTTATTAATTCTAGAAGTTTTCTGGTGAAGTTTTTTGGATCCTCTAAGTATAGAATCATGTTGTTGGCAAATAAAAAGCAATCATGAAATTTATTTGGAAAAATAAGACACCCAGAATAGCCAAAGCTATTCTTAGCAAGAGTGAAGCAGGAAGCATCACAACACCAGACCTTAAACTGTACTACAAAGCCATAGTAAAAAAAAAAAAATGGCATGCTATTGACACCAAAACAGACTTGTAGATCAATGGTATAGAATAGAAGACACAGAGAAAAAGCCATATAAATACAATTATCTCATACTAGACAAAGGTGTTAAAAACATACACTGGACAAAAGATAGCCTCTTCAACATGTGGGTGCTGGGAAAACTAAAAATCCACATGCAGCAAAATGAAACTAAAACCCTATCTCTCACCATACCTAAAACTCAACTCAAAGTGGATCAAGTACCTGGGAATTAGACTAGAGACCTTTGCCTAATTGAGGAAAAAGCAAGACCAAATCTTCATCATGTTGGATTAGGCCCTGACTTCCTTAACAAGACAAAATTCAAATTTAATTATTAGCTAGTACAGATATAAAAATGTGTACTGATAAGATTATGTTCATAAATTAGCACCAGAACAGAGTTCAGATTTTAGTAATACTGTTGCAGAAGATCCCTGATGATTTTTACTTTATAAATATAAATTTCTTAACACTATGTATTTAATAAAATTTTTGTGTAACTTGTATTTTAATTTAAAATCTTTGTGGGCTTTGTTTGTATGTTTAAGTTTATGATCCAAATGAAATTATTTTTACACTTAATAATAGTGAAAGTGAACTCTTGCATTGACATTTTGCCTAAATTTTAACTTGAAAAAGAAATTGCACATATTTTATTTTTGCAGTAATATATAAGAAGATATTTTCTTTTTGAATTTTCTAATCTTTTTTTTTTACATCTACTGTATAGATAGTGATTGTACTTAAGAAAAATAGTGCTAGGAAAAGCATAGCATTTATGTAATATAAAATTTATATCATTCTACAGGTTTTGTATTTGAAGGTAGGAAGTTCATTACAAGATACTGTTTACAATTGATTTTGTCAATCTTTATATACTACAAGATAATGTTGTTAATGAGGCTTTTGCATCAATACTACAGAGTGCTGTCTCTTTTATCAGGCTCTAACTACTCAGCAATTGTTAAGGTATTTTTAAATTTTAAAGTTTTTATATGAATATCCCTTAGTATAGTGGTTAAAACAACAACTTTGTAATCACCAGACATGATTTCAAGTCCCAGCTCTGTCATTTACAGTCTGTAATAACTTTGGCAACTGCTTTAATTATTTTAATCCTCATTCATGGAATTGCTCACAAAGTGTACAACAGGTAGATTGAGTGCAAATGAGAGTAGAATTTAATTAAATGTCGTATTGACTTTACATATTTATCTTACTCTCTGGCCTCATTAGTTGAAAAACCTGAAGTCATTGAGAATGTTTATAGACTACATTTCCATAAAATTATTGATACAATTATATCAGTATTATACAAACAATGTCCTACATATTTTTTTTCATTCAATTTTAATTACATTTATCATTTTCTGATATTTCATCAGGCCAATCTTTAGTCACATAAATTTCTCACTTTCTTGATATAAGTATAAAAGTTACACATATAATTTGTCTATAGTTTTGGAGGAGTTACAATTTTTAATTGCCCCTTTATTTTATTCTCCTTTGAATAATCATAGAAATAAATGTCTTAATGACATTTTCTCTTGGGAAGAATTGTATACATTTTTTGGTGTTTGTGAATTCTGTAAAGACAGGTAAGGAAAACCAATTAACTTGATTCAATTAGAAGTTATATGACTCAAAGCTCCAAGGCAAAAAACAAACAAACAAACAACAACAACAAAAAAATGTGAAATGCGAACAATGGCAGGAATCCCAAATGATTTGCAAAATATTTCCTAATTATTTGGGTAGACTTTAAAAAATGAAAGCAATTTCTCTGAACATTGTAAAATCAGAACATATTAATTATACTAGTGTAAGCAAAGTGTGTGCATGAATCTAAGCTATCACTCTTTCTCTTTCAGAATCAAAAATATTTAGATTTAGGAGAACTTATTGAATTCAAAAAATTTTGAAGAATACTTAATGAATCTTTTAATAAAAAGATATAGTGTAATTTATGGTTTGCAGGGAACAGGAGAGTAGATCCAATAATTGTGAATATCTAAAGGTAATGTATAAATATACTGTTAAAATGTATGTATTCAGAACTTACATTCTAAGTGTCTTTAAACAACAGTATATGGTGAATAGTTTGTCAGACTCTTAACTATACAGGAAAGCAACATTAACAAGTGTAGTGGATAATGAATTAACAAATTAACACAAGTAGTTAATTTTATTAAACTGTTGTTTATTGATTTGCCTTAAATATTTGTACTTTGGAGAAAGCAATTTAGTTACTTGAGCTAAAAAATACCAAGATAATTAACTGTACTCTCTAATAAGTCTACCATTGCTCGTTGTTTTCAGTTTAATTTCACCAATTATACATTTGGTTAAGTAAATTACTAGTCATTTAGTTAAAAGACACATTATGTGATGCTTTTAATTGGGTCATTAATAAATGGTTGCTTTTGTTGGGATAGCAAATTTGAAAACTTTTGACATCTAAATGTTAAAGAAAATGTAAAAAGAAGTTATATATTTTTATCCAGAGATCTGAAATTAAATAACAAGGCCCTTGGGGTTACAAATTTTCATTTTTCTTTCATACTCTTCAAGATTGTTATTTCTACATGTAAATATTCTCATAGAATGGTAAATGACTAAAAGTAAGGAAGATGCTAAGAAGTAAAGAATAAAGAGTTAGTGCCTAGATTAACATTTATACATATGAATTTATGTCTAAAACTTTACAGCCTTGTAAAAAAATATCACATTTTAGTTAATTAACACTTAGATATGCCTACTAATTTTGACCACCATATAAAGGGTGGATTCTTTTAAATAACTGGAAGAGTTAAAATAAATGGGTTCTGCACAATTCATCACACTTTCACAATAATATGGTCATATAATATGTGATGTATTAATTTATACTTTCAAGGGAAAAGCAACTCATTTGTCTGCCAAATAGCACTCTGAGCTATAGGATCACTATCTAATATTCCTCCTTCATTTCATATGGAATTGTCAACATTTTATAAATACACATATATTAAAAAAATCAATTGCAGCTGGGCACATTAGCACATGGCTATAATCCCAGCATCTGGGGAGGCTGAAGCAGGAGAATTACAAGTTCAAAGTCAGACTCAGCAATGTCGAGACACTAAGCAAGTCAGTGAGACCTTTTCACTAAATACAGTAAAAAATAGGCTGGAGATGTGGCTCAAATTGTTGAGTGCCACTGAATTCAATCCCCAGTAACAAACAAACGAAAATCAAACATAGTAAAATAAGCAAGAATTAATGAAACTGCCATATCCTTAAAGGAATTCAAACAGGTATATGGAAAAAAAAGAGAAAAAAAAAAACAACAACAACAACTCAATGTCACTGAGAAACAGAGAAAAGCAAATCAAAACCACATCAATGTGTTGCTTCACACTGTCATTGGCCATTACTAGAGAATAGAAGATGTGTTGGTGATGATGTGGAGAATTAAAATCTATGCATAACTGTTGGAGGGAATGCAAAACAGAGAGCTGCTATGAAAATAGTATGAAGATCCTCTCAAATTTAAAAATAAAGTTACCTTATGATCCAGCAATCCTCTGTGGCTATTTATGCAAATGATTTGAATTCAGGATCCCAAAGAGATATCAGCACTCCTACATTTACTGGCATTACTCATAATAGCGAAACTGGAAATCCCTTAACCTCCACAACAGATGAATGGATACAGAAAAAAAAAAAAAATATATATATATATATATATATATATATATATATATAAATATATATATATATATATATATATATATATATATATATATATACACACATACATACATATATACAGGGGAACACTATTCAGTCTTTAAAAGAAACAATTCTGCAATATTCACATTATGAATAAACTTTATGGATATGATAATAAATGAAAGAAGTCAATCACAGAAAATCAAATGCTACATATAATATGCCTATTTGTATTGGATACACAAAATTTTTAAATTCATAAAATCAAATAGTGTAAGGCTGTTGCCATGGACTGAAGAGATCGAGAAATAAGGTGTTATTAGTGAATGGACATAGGTTTGAACAAAGCAAGATGAATAAACTCACTGTACTTATAGATAAAATATTTTATTGTAACTTATAAGTTTGTTCAGAGGGTAGACTTATGTTAACTGTTCTTACCACAATATGATCAAACTAAATTTTTAAAAAAATTGGTCTAATTTTCCTTTTCCCATCTATCTTACCTCCCCCTCAATTCCCTTTACTCTACTGTTCTCCCTTTTTATTTTTATGAGATCTCCTTAAAAAAAGAAATTCTCTTTTCTCCCTACCTTCTACATATGAAACAAAATATTCAACCCTTGAGTTTTTGAGTCTGGGTTATTTCGCTTAATATAGTGTTTTATGGTTCCATCCATTTACCAGAAAATGACATAATACTATATTTTATGGTTGAGTTTCATTTAAGTATAAATAATTGCATTGCACTTCCTTTTATAACATATTCCTCAAAATAAGACTAATAAGGATCAAAAAAAATAACTTTTATGTAGCTAATTACATTTTATTAAAAACATGTAGTATTAAAGAAGAAACTGATTTTTTTTTTTACTTTTTATAAAACGTAGTAAAATATTTGAATTTATCATAGTAATTCTTTATGTCCCATGCCCTTAAATTCTCACTGGTTTATGTGAATGAAATAAATGATAATATGATTAAATCATTATTAAAAGTTTGAATGATAGGCCTCCAATTAGAGGGTCACAAGAAAAATTATAAAGACTGAGAAATATTAATGTAAGAATAGTTCATTTTAAAACTAGAATATCTGATGATAATATACATCTTCTCAGATAAATTTCATCAAAAGCCCAGAATCCAATTATTCTCCTAGTGTCATTAAGAATTATTGTAAGCATATTTCAGCTGTCATTGTATTTGTATTGAAATACAATTTTATAATACATTTTAACTGATCTTAAGCTGTTCATTTTAATTCATTATTTTACATATGCTCTGTTTTCAGTGTGAAATTGTGAATTTAAGCTTGAATAAAGAAACAAATACTAAATTCCACTAAATATACAATATTATATTAATAAAACTAATCATATTTTCAGAGAACTGTATTATTTTTTAAGGTTCTGGTATATTTCTCATTATTTTCCAAGCATCTATATAGGGTTGTTTGGAGATATAGTAGGATTTCATGACATGCCTAGTATTAAAATCCCACAGGAACATTTATATGCATGTGTTGACCATTTCATTAAAAAGAGTAATCTAAAAAAGTGTATGTTAAGAGAGATTTACTACATACAGGGATATGTAACCCTCATGCACTGATAATGGAAGTGTATACTTGAAACCATTCTGAAGAACAATCTGACAAATTGTTGAATTAATATGAGAGATCTATGAATGGCCTACCAGTATCACATCTGCTTATATGTTTTAGAGAAGCACTAATATTGTTCATGAGGAACAATGCATGAGGTTAATCACAAAATTGAGTACAAGAGGAGAAGTTTAAATAAAATGTAGTGAACTCACATATGGCTATGATACATTGCATTCATGAATAATAAACTTTTATTACAAGTAGGTATCAAAAACAGTTTTCAGAATGAAAGTAGTGAAATAGAAAACAATATTAAGAGTATTATTTAAACATGGCATTTCTTATATAATAATACTTGTTTATTTTATTTAAAGAAAATATGATTTTAAATTTGTGAGTGTAAACTCCATATATATACAATTGAATTTAGCAATGTAGGAAGCTATTTGAAAGAAAATGAAGAAAAATAACAGAAGCAAACATTTATATACAAAACTTCAGTTTACACTGTTTCTCCAATGCTTTGAAGTATTGGTGCAGAATGGCAAAAACTTTCATTAGATTTATTTCTCTTTGGGTAAATATCAATCTCAAGCAAACAAAAAAAATCCTTTTAATGTCATCAGAAAGAAATAAGACATATAACACATTAAAGTTGCCATTAATTTTTAGGATTATTTTTTGTTATGTTTTTGTTTTGTTTTGTTTTTTGGTAGCAGAAATGATTGAACCCAGGGGTACTTAACCACTGAGCCACATCCCTCAGCTCTTTTTTGTATTTTGTTAAGACACAAGACCTTGTCAAGTTGATTATTAACCAATATGCAAGGAAATATTCTGAGTCATATACGGATAATAGGTAAATTCATGCATACAACACATTTATTCATTTTCTATGTTACAAATAAAAGAGTTTTATACATGTACATTTAGTAATTAATGCAATGCATTTAAAAATCACAGCAAAGTATATTACATAATTGTTATGTAAATGAGTTTGAAACACATAAGACATTTAAAGACAACCCTTTAAAGAACTTAATGATAAACCATGTTTCTTGTACAAAAATTATTAGTTGAATATATATTGTTTTATAAAATAATGTACACTTTTTATTAGGTATGTTGTGCACCTGTGTAGAAGTTACATTAAAGATAAAGTCATAAAAATCATGAATTCTGTGAAAAAGAATCATATTTCAGTTTTTAACAATGAAGTACTAGAGATAAAAGTTCTTATTTAAATGCTTTTATAATCAAATGAGGGTTTTTTTCTATATGGAACCTTGAAAGAGATATATTTCAGACAATTGCTTAGGCAGCGAAGGAGTAATATGAGGGAAATACAAATAAGTTTATAAGTTGTTTGGATGTTTGAAATAAATTAATGATAAATTAGCATTAATATTGAGTGTATTGAATATGAAATGAGGATGTGATTTACAGAATAATAAGAAGATCTGATGTATTGAGAACAGGATTACTTTGGATGGGACAGAGAAAGAGTGTTTTAAGAATTTTTTTCCCCTTTAATACCAGGGAATTTTGAGGAATTTTCTTTGAGAAGGAAAAACACTTTGAATGGAAACATTGCTAATGAAAGGAAGTGGTGTCCATTTGGAGTATTAAGGACTTTGAGGAGATAATTGTGAATAGGGAAGCTCATCCCAGATAAGAGAAAAGGGAATCACTCTCCTCAATAAGGTATGACATATGGACCTGTGGATGTAGATACAGGAAACATTATCTGTTTCCATGATATATGAGGAGTTCATATACTCAGAGGCCCTTTATCCCTATGGTATAATAGGATGATTTCAGGCATTGTTAAGACCTAAAGACACTGTTAAGACATCAGTGTAAGTAAGCACCATGAGAGGGAGTCGGGATGGGTTTGGACAGAGAGTTCATTATTCCATGGTTGGTTTTGATACTTTGAACAATAGGAGATGGATCATTACCAACTGAAACATAAGATATAGTAATAGAAATTAACTTTATTGTATTTGTATTCCAGAGAAAACAAGTCATTGATAATTCCTCTAATTAGAACAGTTACATGATTTGCTGCATCATATCTCAGATCTCTTCCTTATATGAGTTAACAAAAAGCAATGGTGATGCTTATATAAAAGTGATTATTGTATATAATTAGCACCTTTGTTTAGGAATGTAAAATGCAAAAATTACTAGTACAATATTGAAATTCAAATATTTCACAATTTTTCTCTTATATTCTTTCTTTCTGATTTTTAGATCTTTGAGTATAGGGAAAGACTGAAGAACTACAAAAGTTATGTAAAAATTTCTGGCATGCAGGTCTCCATTTATTTGGTGAATCAACTACTCTTTTTCACATTATTGAGGTGTAACTGGCAAATACAAATTGTATATATTTAATGTATATTTATATATGTGTATATATATATATATATATATATATATATATATATATATACATGATATATACATTGTAAAATAATCTTTACTATCAAACTGTTTAGCAAATCTACCATTCTACATAAGTAATATATTCTCTTTTTTATTTGTTCTTTATATATATATATATATATATATATATATATATATATATATATATGACAGTCAAGTATTTGACACATTATAAATACATGGAGTACATCTTAATCTAATAATATCTAGTTAGAATCCTCTTCTTTTGATAGGACATGATGTGGAGTTTCACTGTGAACTCCCATATATTTTATGATAAGAATACTAAAAGTCTATCCTTTTAATAAGTTTCAAATGTACAATATAACATAATTAACTCTAGTTAACTATGTAGTTACTATGTAGGATCAGATTGCATTGGATCTTCAGAATTTCTCATCTGACTAAACTGAAACCTTGTATCCTTTGTGTTATTAGTTTATTTATTCTTAAAATGAAGTGGTGTGCTTCTATATTAACCTTAAATAAGATGAATAAATAGTAAGCAACATGTTTATATGTCTGTATCATGTTACTTTCAAATTCTGACCTTTATTTTTTTGCCTCTTTAGTTTTTGTTTACAACTCAACACTAAACTTCAAAGTTAAAGACAGACTGACAGAGAGAGAGAGAGAGGCCTAAAACTAAATTATTATTATCAGTATATCAGGAATGAAGGAGATGATATTATCAAAGACTCTGCAAGCATTAAAAAGGATCATAATGGAATACTACAAAAACACTAAGAAGAAAGTCAAATATTTTATGCTTTCAAAGACATTGAATTTTTAATTAAAATATACAAAAAAGCAGATCTCTAGTTCTAAATATACTCACCTTGGAATTCTACCAAAATTTAAATCAGATAGTACTTCAATTCAACTCAATGTCATCCAGGAAATATAAAACGTGTAAATATTCCCAAATCAATAAATAAGGTCAACATTATTTTCACATGAAAGTTAGAACAAGACAACACAACAAGAAAGCCTCAAAATATATCCCTCACTAATGTAGATGAAAACTGTCTCCTAAAAAATGAGTAAATAATATTGAGCAACAATTAAATAAATTCACATACCTAAAAACACATATGCATATACACATACATCTATTCACATGTAATGGCCCACAAGTTTTTATGTTGGGAAGTGTTCAAAATTCTGAAATTAATCAATGTAACCCATCATGTCAATGAAGTAAATAGACTTCTTGACCAGGATGCTGGTAAAAGAAGTAAGAATAATTAATACATGAAGAGACACACTGTATACATGGATGGGAAGACTCACCTTAGTAAAGAAGTTTTCCTTAAATGTGTCTAATTTTACACAAATCTAGTCAAAAGTAACAATAGGTTTACTTGCAAATATAGGTACATAATCTAATGTTTATAAGTAAATGCAAAAAAATTATAGTTGCTGACATTATTTGGAAATAGAAGAATGAAGTTGGAGGAATGACAACACCCAATTCTCCAATAGCAGAGTGATGCTGAACTCTATATGGCACAAGTATCTGAAGACCTCAATGACTACTTGGTGGGAAACTGAGTACACAGGGATTCTTCTATCTTGGAAGAGCCATCAGTTCTTTAAGTGAGTTTGCTTTTCTCATCAGTAAAGCCCTGAATTCTCTCCAGGATTTATGTGAACTCTAATCATCTGGCACAGCAGCAAATATTATTACATCCAAACTTGGAAGGCACTTCAAAGCAAAAGAGAGGCAATGATACATCCAAAGTGAGATACGAATTTTAGAACTATTTCTGTAAAACAAAGGGTGCATTTAAACTGAAAAAAAAATCATTTTCACAGACTGAGTCATAATAAAGGGCATTGCTTGGAACTATTGGTAGATATGTAAGAGCAGGCAAAATGAATAGTTTACGGTAACCATGGGTGAAAGCTTAGCTATGATTGAGGGCAGGAATCTAATACTTTAGATTTAAATGTAGTTCAGGATGTGGGCATGCTTTCTGTTGTAGAGATGTGCAAATGGGATCTGAAAGTAGAAACTAACTTCCACCCTCTTCCCTAATTATAGGTGATCAAGAAGGATAAACTCAAAGAGTAGGGTTCGTCATCCTACCAGAGGAAATGAAAAAATTTGTAGCAAGAGTCAATCAAGAAATTATAACAAATTTAAGGCAGTCTAGAATAGAGCTTAAATATAAATGATGTCAATATCACGTGGATTGGTAAAATATGAAGAGTGAGAGAACAGATGTATAGTATCAAGGAAAGAAAAACATAGAGATCCTGGAACTCACAGGGTTCATACTCTTGCTCATGTAGAACAATGTAGAACTGACCTGCTGTTGACAAGAAAATGCAAATGTTACTTAGCATAGCATCAAACTGGTGATGGCATTGAAATTCATGTATACAAAATAGACATAAATCCTAAATTCAAGTTTATTTGACTATTTGACATATTCATTTGAACAAAAGTAGACCTTTTAAATTAAATCTGTTCTGAATCAAATTCATACTTTTTGGACCAAATATAAACAAATAACCAAACAAATAAATGAATGAATGAATAAATAAATAAATAAATAAATAAATAAATCTGCCCTACATATAACTTTGCCTTCTTTAGTTTTAGTCCATTTCATTTTTCCAGCTTCTCAAGCCAAAATCTTGGTAGCTATTATTTGCTGCAGGAAATACTTTTAGGTGTCTTGTGTCATGGATTGCTTACCCACATATGGAATTAACCATAGGGGAGATTTTAGTCAAAATCACCTTTTGATGTCATTTAAAACTTAAGAGTCCACAAGCCATCTCTTCAGTTCTGATTAAATTGTTGGAATAATAATTTCAATTTCTTAACTTTCTATATTCTTTTAATATTAATTTGTTAATTTTATCAAGATTATTTTGGACAATATTATAAATCATTTTCACCCAAATGAGCATTGTGAAGCATGCAAACTTTCCATTTCTTTTTCACTGCTTTGTCTTTTCTCCTCAGTTTCTAATTTCTTTCTATTTTCTCTCTGCCTCTTTTATCCAACTTTATGTTTTTTTCTTGGATATACACTCTGCATTCTCACCTGATTTTCAATCAGTACTTTTTTTTTCTCTCCACAATCCCTTTGTAATTATGATCAAAATGTACAATTGAAATTAACACAAAGAAGAGGTAGGAAGGTAAAAAAAATCAAGATGCAAATAATGTTGTAAATCATGCCCAAACAGCCAACTTCATTATATTTCATCAGTCTCCATGCATATGTGCATGCATGTGTCCAAGTGTTATACCATAATATTAGTAGGAAAGTCGGTGTGGCATTGTGGAGAACTAGCGACACAACACAAACCTACTTGAGGCCCTGTACAGAACTGATACAATGATCATACAATGAGGTTTTTAAAACTGTTATTATATCAGGAATTTAGTTTTATTTCTAAAATCAATTTTGACTTGACCAAAAAATCACAAGCCTTCATTTAAGCATTCTCATAAAATGCCATTTTAATCACACATATCAGTCTTTTTCTGTCTACATGGAGAGCAGAAAATAGACAATAAAATATTATTTTTATTATAATTCTTTAAAGACCACTGCTCTATGCCAATGTTAATACTACAGACCAACAGAAGCAAGAAAAACTGCAAATCTAGAAACACAATTAAGATGAATATTTTTCATGTTGTCAGTGACAAAAATAGAAGGAAACATTAATTTCTAAACTTGAACATTCTCTGGTGACTAAACATTCTGTAAACTTAAATATTCTCTGGTGATATGTGAACAGATTATCAATTCCATCAATATGACAGCTGCCTTCTTAATTGGAGGATGTGCTGTGGAAATGTCAAGCAGAATTTGCTGCCTTAGCATTAACACACAGAAAAAAAAATCCTTCTGTTTTATATATACTTAATCATTAATTACCCCCAAAGCAAGATTCTAACAACAACATTTGTTGCCTTTTGTAAACCAACATGCACATTTTTATGCAGACAACAAATACCCTAAATCTTGTATTAAAAGAAAAAAAAAAGTAGTCAATAAAGCAGAAATTATTGCTGTTCCTATTTATAATTTGCTCAAATTCTACTAATGTCATCATGTATTTTCCACAAGAAGATTGTATGTACGTCCTTATAAAATAAACATATGTTAGATAATTTTTCTTGTTCAGGTAGCATGCCACCTCAGGAAATAATGATGTAAAAATAACTTTTCCCACAAAATAGAATTCTGTAACTCTTGAAAAATGCCATCGATGCTTTAAAACAAAAATTCTTTCCAATTTGTTTAAGTTTTATAGTGAGAAATAGACATACTGAATGAAAAATGAAGTATGATATGTGATACAAAACTGTGGGTGCAGGCAAATAAATTTATTAATCTGAAAAACGTTTTTCATAGTGTTTTTAATAATAATAAGTATAAAATAACTAATTAAATTTATATTGACCTAAATAAAAACAATTGCTTGCTAAGTCTGAGAATTGCAAGTAAAAGTCCTTCTATTCCATTAAAATGACATATTCACTATTTATCTGATTATTTTACTGAAATTTAGATACATCTATATATCTATAAATCAGTGTGGGTGTCATCCATATATGAAAACTATGAAATAATCCCTATGGAGTAACTTTTCAGATATAATTTTTCTTGTAGTATCTGTATTTCTGCAGGATATTGAGTAGCACTCCACATTCCTTCAATTCTGGGACCTTGTTCACAGGCCAGGGCTGTAAAATCTGTGAAGGTGGTGTGGTTTGAGAAGGAGAGTTTGCATGACTTACTGCATACACAATCTTGAGTTTCTCTATTCTTTATCACTTTATTATGAAGATTTTTAAAATTGAGGTATAATTTAACAATTCTAACAACTAAATCTTATGAAATAACATTTTAAGAGAAATATACTCTCTATTCATTTAAATTGAAGTATGACTCAGTCATAAATGGTTCCCTCTGCAAAAAAACTTTTATGATGGTTACATTTTCAACTGAAAATATCATTTATTATGTTATTCAATATGTTGTGTTTCTCAAGGAAATTTAGGTCAGGGTAGTCTTCATATACTAAGTAGTTTCTGTATCTATTATACTAAAGCTATATGAATAATGTTTTTTCTTTGTTCTCCTTTTACCTTGTTTTAAATATCAAATATGTTTTGGTCTCATTTTCTATTATTTTTCTATGCACCATGTCATTATATTATTCAATGTGTCATCTACAGTCATCAAGGAGATTTAGATCAGAATATAATCATTTTTTGTTTTTGTTTTTTTTTTATTTTTACAGAACCAGGGATTGAACCCAGGGAATTGAACAAGGTCCCCAAATTGAAGGAATGTAAAGTGTTATTCAATATCTTAAAGGACTATACACACTACAATAATTTTCATATATGGGTGATAAAGAAAACTGTTTATGGATATATAGATGTGTCTAAATTCCAGTAAAATAATATTATAAATAGATTAATTTTGAGAGAGGTTTCACTAATTTTGTCCTGGCTGGATATGAATGTGCCTCTATCTACTGAATCACTGGGTTTACAGACATGCACCACGGTGACCAGCTATTTCTTCATTGTTTTTAAAGATAATCAGATTTATGCAGTTATCTCTAGTCTTACTTTTTCCCATTTTAAATCTCAGATGTAATATGTAAATATGTAAATATGTCCTCATTTGATATAGCTTTTCTAAATAAATATTTCAAATATTTTATTATAAACTATTTAAATGCATAATGTTTATAAACATGTATAGCAATGATTAATTTTAAAGTGTTACTGTGTGATACATAAACTCAACTCTCATTCATTTTAGAAAAATACTTTGTAATTGGTGTATACCATTTATACCATCCCTCTTTAATGATATTATTTCCAACAAAAAGGAAGCACTTACCTGAAGTATACATGTACCCCTTCAAAACACGTAGCTATACTTCTCATTTTGTGGGCTGTGTGTGTAACCATGAAACTGGTTGAATCTTATTTTCACATTCTATATTAATTTCTAGGTTTATCAATTTATTTTTAGATTTAGACATTTAAATGGAAAATTGTCATATTTGCAATATGATTGTCATTATCTGTAAATACATAGCCATGCCTATTATGATGTTTACTATTTAAAATATGTTGCAATTTTTCTCAAAGATATTATATATCTTTCTGTAGGATTATTCCTACAAAATTAATGGAATTACTATGGATATAATACATGTATGCGTATTTGTGTGTATATATTATCTATACATATTAGTAAATATATATGTATATATACATCTATATACATATATATGCATATATATGTATATACATGTGTACACACACATATTTCCCCATTGTATTTTTTTATATATTTTTAATTTTTTATTGTGGGTTGTTCAAAACATTACAAATTTCTTGACATATCATATTCCACACTTTGATTCAAGTGGGTTATGAACTCCCACCTTCACCCCATACACAGATTGCAGAATCACATCAGTTACACATCCATTGATTTACATATTGCCATACTAGTGTCTGTTGTGCTCCACTGCCTTTCCCATCCTCCCCCCTCCCCCCTCCCCACCTCTCCCCTCCCCTCCCCTCCTCTCTCTCTACCCCCTCCACTGTATAACCCTGAGGGTCTCCTTCCATTACCATGCAATTTCCCTTCTCTCTCCCTTTCCCTCCCACCTCTCATCCCTGTTAAATATTAATCTTCTTGTCCTGCTCTTCGTCCCTACTCTGATCTTAGTTACTCTCCTTATATCAAAGAAGACATTTGGCATTTGTTTTTTAGGGATTGGCTAGCTTCACTTAGCATAATCTGCTCTAATGCCATCCATTTCCCTGTAAATTCTATGATTTTGTTGTTTTTTAATGCAGAGTAATACTCCATTGTGTATAAATGCCACATTTTTTTTATCCATTCGTCTATTGAAGGGCATCTAGGTTGGTTCCACAGTCTTGCTATTGTGAACTGTGCTGCTATGAACATCGATGTAGCAGTGTCCCTGTAGCATGCTCTTTTTAGGTCTTTAGGGAATAGACCAAGAAGGGGAATAGCTGGGTCAAATGGTGGCTCCATTCCCAGCTTTCCAAGAAATCTCCATACTGCTTTCCAACTTGGCTGCACCAATTTGCAGTCCCACCAGCAATGAACAAGTGTACCCTTTTCCCCACATCCTCGCCAGCACTTGTTGTTGTTTGACTTCATAATGGCTGCCAATCTTACTGGAGTGAGATGGTATCTTAGGGTGGTTTTGATTTGCATTTCTCTGACAGCTAGAGATGGTGAGCATTTTTTCATGTACTTGTTGATTGTATGTCCTCCTCTGAGAAGTGTCTGTTCAGGTCCTTGGCCCATTTGTTGATTGGGTTGTTTGTTCTCTTATTGTCTAATTTTTTGAGTTCTTTGTATACTCTGGATATTAGGGCTCTATCTGAAGTGTGAGGAGTAAAGATTTGTTCCCAGAGTGTAGGCTCCCTATTTACCTCTCATATTGTTTCTTTTGCTGAGAAAAAACTTTTTAGTTTGAGTAAGTCCCATTTGTTGATTCTAGTTATTAACTTTTGTGCTATGGGTGTCCTATTGAGGAATTTGGAGCCTGACCCCACCGACTGTAGATCTTAGCCAACTTTTTCTTCTATCAGATGGCGCGTTTCTGATTTGATATCAAGTTCCTTGATCCATTTTGAGTTAACTTTTGTGCATGGCGAGAGAAAGGGATTCAGTTTCATTTTGTTGCATATGGATTTCCAGTTTTCCCAGCACCATTTGTTGAAGATGCTATCCTTCCTCCATTGCATGCTTTTAGCCCCTTTATCAAATATAAGATAGTTGTAGTTTTGTAGATTGGTTTCTGTGTCCTCTATTCTGTACCATTGGTCCACCCACCTGTTTTGGTACCGGTACCATGCTGTTTTTGTTACTATTGCTCTGTAGTATAGTTTGAAGTCTGGTATCGCTATACCGCCTGATTCACACTTCTTGCTTAGAATTGTTTTTGCTATTCTGGGTCTTTTATTTTTCCATATGAATTTCATGATTGCTTTCTCTATTTCTACAAGAAATGCTGTTGGGATTTTGATTGGCATTGCATTATACCTGTAGAGAACTTTCGGTAATATCGCCATTTTGATGATGTTAGTTCTGCCTATCCATGAACAGGGTATATTTTTCCATCTTCTAAGATCTTCTTCTATTTCTCTCTTTAGGGTTCTGTAGTTTTCATTGTATAAGTCTTTCACCTCTTTTGTTAGGTTGATTCCCAAGTATTTTATTTTTTTTGAAGATATTGTGAATGGAGTGGTTGTCCTCACTTCCATTTCAGAGGATTTGTCGCTGATATACAGGAATGCCTTTGATTTATTCATGTTGATTTTATATCCTGCCACTTTGCTGAATTCATTTATTGGCTCTAATAGTTTCTTTGTAGAGCCTTTTGGGTCTGCTAGGTATAGAATCATATCATCTGCAATATAGTGATAATTTAAGTTGTTCTTTTCCTATTTTTATGCCTTTAATTTCTTTCATCTGTCTAATTGCTCTGGCCAGTGTTTCGAGAACTATGTTGAACAGAAGTGGAGAGAGAGGGCATCCCTGTCTTGTTCCAGATTTTAGAGGGAATGCCTTCAGTTTTTCTCCATTCAGAATGATGCTAGCCTGAGGCTTAGCATAGATTGCTTTTACAATATTGAGGTATGTTCCTGTTATCCCTAGTTTTTCTAGAGTTTTGAACATAAAGGGATGCTGTACTTTGTCGAATGCTTTTTCCGCATCTATCGAGATGATCATATGGTTCTTATTTTTAAGTCTATTGATGTGGTGAATAACATTTATTGATTTCCATGTATTGAACCAGCCTTGCATCCCAGGGATGAATCCTACTTGATCATGGTGTACAATTTTTTTGATATGTTTTTGTATCCGATTCGCCAGTATTTTATTGAGGATTTTTGCATCTAGGTTCATTAGAGATATTGGTCTGTAGTTTTCTTTCTTTGAAGTGTCTTTGTCTGGTTTAGGTATCAGGGTGATGTTGGCCTCATAGAATGAATTTGGAAGTTCTCCCTCCTTTTCTATTTCCTGAAGTAGCTTGAAAAGTATTGGTATTAGTTCTTCTTTAAAGGTTTTGTAAAATTCTGCTGTATACCCATCCGGTCCTGGGCTTTTCTTAGTTGGTAGTCTTTTGATGGTTTCTTCTATTTCCTCAATTGATATTGGTCTGTTTAGGTTTTCTATATCCTCCTGACTCAATCTGGGCAGATCATATGACTTAAGAAATTTATCTATGCCTTCACTATCTTCTAATTTATTGGAGTATAAGGATTCAAAATAGTTTTTGATTATCTTCTGTATTTCTGAAGTGTTTGTTGTGATATTGCCTTTTTTACCCCGTATGCTAGTAATTTGAGTTCTCTCTCTTCTTCTCTTCGCTAGCATCGCTAAGGGTCTGTCGATTTTGTTTATTTTTTCAAAGAACCAACTTTTAGTTTTGTCAATTTTTTCAATTGTTTCTTTTGTTTCGATTTCATTAATTTCAGCTCTGATTTTCATTATTTCTTGCCTTCTACTTCTTTTGCTGTTGTTTTGCTCTTCTTTTTCTAGGATTTTGAGATGAAGTATGAGATCATTTATTTGTTGGTTTTTTCTTTTTTTAAGGAATGAACTCCAAGCAATGAATTTTCCTCTTAGAACTGCTTTCAATGTGTCCCATAGATTCCGATATGTTGTGTCCGTGTTTTCATTTATCTCTAAGAATTTTTTAATTTCCTCCTTGAAGTCTTCTATAACCCATTGATCATTCAGTAACCTATTGTTCATTCTCCAAGTGATGTATGCTTTTTCCTTCCTTCTTTTATCGTTGATTTTCAGTTTCATTCCATTATGATCAGATAAGATGCATGGTATTATCTCTACTCCTTTATATTGTCTAAGAGTTGCCCTGTGACATAATATATGATCTATTTTTGAGAAGGATCCATGTGCTGCTGAGAAAAAAGTGTAACTGCTTGATGTTGGGTGGTATACTCTATATATGTCAATTAGGTCTAGGTTATTAATAGTGTTATTGAGTTCTATAGTTTCCTTATTCAATTTTTGTTTGGAAGATCTGTCCAGTGGCGAGAGAGGTGTGTTGAAGTATCCCATGATAATGGTATGGTGGTCTATTAGACTCTTGAACTTGAGAAGAGTTTGTTTGACGAACATAGCTGCACCATTGTTTGGGGCATAAATATTTATGATTGTTATGTCTTGTTGGTGTATGGTTCTCTTAAGCAGTATGTAGTGTCCCTCTTTATCCCTTTTGATTAACTTTGGCTTGAAATCTATTTTATTTGATATGAGTATGGACACTCCTGCTTATTTCCGAAGTCCATATGAGTGATATGATTTTTCCCAACCTTTCACCTTCAGCCTATGTATGTCTTTTCCTATCAAATGCGTCTCCTGTAGGCAGCATATTGTTGGGTCTTGTTTTGTGATCCATTCTACTAGCCTGTGTCTCTTAATTGGTGAGTTTAAGCCATTAACATTTAGGGTTATTATTGAGATATGGGTTGTTCTTCCAGCCATATTTGTTTATTTCTGTTACTAAACATGGTTTGTTTTCCTCTTTGATTATTCCCCCCCCCCTTTACTGTCCTACCTCCCACTGTTGGTTTTCATTGTTATTTTCCATTTCCTCTTCCTGTAATGCTTTGGCGAGGATGTTTTGAAGAGATGGTTTTCTAGCTGCAAATTCTTTAAACTTTTGTTTTTTGTGGAAGGTTTTAATTTCATCTTCCATCCTGAAGCTTAATTTCGCTGGATACACAATTCTTGGTTGGAACCCATTTTCTTTCAGTGTTTGAAATATGTTATTCCAGGATCTTCTAGCTTTCAGAGTCTGTGTTGAAAGATCAGCTGTTATCCTGATTGGCTTACCCGTAAATGTAATCTGCTTCCTTTCTCTTGTAGCTTTTAAAATTCTCTCCTTATTCTGTATGTTGGGCATCTTCATTATAATGTGTCTAGGTGTGGATCTCTTATGATTTTGCACATTCGGCGTCCTGTAGGCTTCTAGGATTTGGGGTTCTGTCTCATTCTTCAAGTCTGGGAAGTTTTCTCGTATTATTTCATTGAATAGACTGCTCATTCCTTCGGTTTGGAGCTCTGTACCTTCCTGTATCCCAATGACTCTTAAGTTTGGTCTCTTAATGTTATCCCATATTTCTTGGATGTTCTGCTCATGGTTTCTTAACAGTCTTGCTGAGCTGTCTATGTTCTTTTTCAGTTGAAATACTTTGTCTTCATTTTCTGATGTTCTATCTTCTAAGTGTTCTACTCTGCTGGTAGTATTCTCCATTGAGTTTTTAAGTTGATTTATTGCTTCCTGCATTTCTAGGATTTCTGTTTGTTTGTTTTTTATAACCTCTATCTCCCTGTATAGTTGATCCTTTGCTTCCTGGATTTGTTTGCATAATTCATTGTCGAAGTGATCTTTCATTGTCTGATTTTGCTGTTTAATGTCTTCCTTGATACTCCAGATCATCTGAAGCATGTATATCCTGAATTCTTTATCTGACATTCCATCTGCTGCAGCTGTTACCTCTTCTAAAGTTGCGATGACCTGCATTGCTTGTGGTCCTTTCTTTCCTTGTCTTTTCATATTACTTGCGTATCTTTCCTGCAGGTGTGGGCGGCGGCTCTGCTCTCTCCTTATTCCAATTGGGGTGTCGTGGCTGTCATACCGGCAGGCCACTGGGCCTGTCCCGCTGGTCTGTCGCAGATCTGCCCACCTTTCAGGCACGGGTGGAGGCTCTGCTCTGCCCCTACTCCAATTGGGGTGTCGTGACTACCCCGCCTGCAGGACGCTGGGCCTGTTCCTGGCACGGGTGGCGACTCTGCTCTGCCCCTACTCCAATTAGGGTGGTGTGTGTACCATGCCGGCAGGCTCCTGGGCCTGATCCGCAGGTCTGTTGCAGGTCTGCCTACCTTGGAGGCGCGGGCGGCGGATCTGCCCTGCCCCTCCTACCACGCCTGCGGACCCCTGGGCTTGATCTGCAGGTTGGTCACAGGTCTGCTCACCCTGCGGGCACGGGTGGCGGTTCCGCTCCGCCCCCACTCCAATTGGGGTCACGTGACCACCACACCGGCAGGGCCTGATCCGGGCGTGGGAGAAGGATCTGCTCTGCCCCTACTCAAGTTGGGGTGACGTGTGTACCACACTGGCAGGCCACTGGGCCTGACCCGCCAGGCTGTCACAGGTCTGTTTACCTTGCAAGCACGAACGGCAGCTCTGCCCTGCCCCTCCTACCACGCCCATGTACCACTGGGTCGCGGGTCTGCCCACCTTGCGGGTGCGGGTGGCTGCTCCACTCCGCCCCCTCTCCAATTGGGGTCACTCAGTCACCACGCTGGCTAGCCGCTGGGCCTGCTCCGGGCGCTGGCGGCGGCCTGTCTCCTCCCCTCTGGCTCGACGACAAATTGAGGAGACTCGGGTGTCTGTGCCTCACCCCCCCTACCAGGAGACCAACTGTTTATGTTGCCGCTGGTATTGATGAAGTTCTCTCCTCCGCCGCTTTCTGATGACATCAGATCTCTGCCATGTTGGTATCCTATGCGAATGGCAGCATTTCGTTCCCCTTGCCGGGCAACCAAAGCAACGGGTGAGTCCTGACCGGCCCTCAGCAGGACCCGGACCAAGAAGCAGTTTCTGCGGGCTCCTAGCCCCGGGCCAGGGAAGTTCCGGGAGCCGGAACTCGGCCACTCCGTGCTCTATGTAAGCTCCTATAAGTGTAGGCTCCAAGAAGCAGTCCCCGCGGGCTCAGTTCCGGGAGCCGGAATTCGGCCGCTTAGTGCTTGGTGTATGCTCTGATAGGAGCAGGGTCCAAGAAGCAGCCTCCGCAGGCTCCACAGCCCTGGGCCAGGGCGGTTCCGGGACGGTTCCAGGAGCCGGAACTCGGCCGCCCCGTGCTCGGTGTTCGCTCCCTCCCCATTGTATTTTTAAATGCTTAGGTTTGTTGTCATGCATAGGAACACTGAAAACATACTAGCTATATACAGTTTCCACACAGAATAAATTTTACTGGGCCAAATTTCAAGAATAAAAGCAACAAAGCCTTCAGCTGTTCTCCCAATTACTCACTACACTGAAAGAGTTATGCTTAGGCCAATCATATAAAGACATATCATGAAGAATATTACAGAAAGTTACATAAAACTTTCATTAAGAATATTGTATTTTAGGAAGGAACAGTCTGAAAGTTCAACTGCTGGTAACAGATTATGCCTAAATTAAACAATTCAAAATTGAAGAGGTTGAAGAGGTTGTTGTTTTTTTTTTTGTTTGTTTTTTTTTTTTTTTTTTTTTTTTTTTTAGTAACATACCAAATGGAGCAGAAATGAATCAGGCTGTATTTTGGAAGTGAAATACCCTCAAAGGCTCATGTATTAAATGCTAGGTCTCTAGCTGTTGTCAATATTGGGGTATGGTGGAAGCTTTCAGAAGCAATAGAAGTTTTGAAGAGTATATTTTGTTTGCATCTCATTGTTCCCCCCCACCACCTCCTTCCAGGCCACCATGAAGTGGGTAACTCTGTTCCACCATACTCCTCACCATGATATTCTGCCTCATCAAAGATCCAAAGCTACAGTGTCAAATGACCATGGACTGAAACCACTAAACCATGAGCCAAAATAAATCATTACTCCCTTGGATTATTTATCTCAAATATCTTTTCATAGCAATAGAAAACTAAAACATGTACCACACGGCATTGTCTCGCCTCATGAGGAATAGAATCAATATCACATCATCCTTATGTGAATTATGATTGTTTATCTGTTCCTTCCATAAATATTTGTCTTCATTCTGGTTTGAAAAGATACACAAGAATGACAGAAAATGATAAAACATAGTATAAGATTACCCCATTGTATGTAGAATGTAAAATTACATAGCTGTTTGAAGAACAATTAAGGCTTAACAACAAAATTTCTGTTTTAGAGAACAAACACATTTTTTAAAAAAAATCCCATGAAGACTCTGGTAGTCTGATCCTGGCATGTATTTAATGGAGATTTACTCATTTACTTTAGGTTTCTTTTATCCTTTTGATACCTCCAAATACTTCTGAAGTTTCTTGCCACATCCCTATTTAACACCAGGTGTCAGCAAGAATCTCAGCATATTTCTGTGTGCATAGGGTCAGATGACTAGGAAAGATCAATGATCAATTTTCCATAATTATAAGCTTATGGCGAGCTCTAGCTGTATTATTAAGCATTTGTCACTTTTATTGATAACAAAAAATAGCTTGTATATTATTGATCATTTTTCTGTTGCCTTGTCCATATTTATAATTCCTAATTTTAATTTTTGATATAATTCTTTAAAAATATTTAATCTCTCATTTTATATCTAGCTTTTAAAATTTATGTGTCTATGATTTACAGCTGAAAAATACATAATGTGCACATAGATTATTTTAATTTTCCTTTTCAGTTCCAGTACCCTATTGCTTTCTTTTGTCTAATAGAGGGGCTTGCCACACCAATGCCCTGTTAAGCACTAATGGAGACAATACATGTCCTCACAGTGTTTCTGACTCTATTGAATACATCAAAGCTGCACAGAACTAACCTAAGGGGACTTCACTGGTCAATCTGGGATGATTAGATTATCAAAATAATAATATATTTTCATGAATTATATTCATAATAAAAAAGAATCTAGGAGTATATTACGACCCCCCAATATATATAGAGAGAGAGCAGATAGAAGGAATTTCTAAATGTCTTTAATTTGTTTCTATGACCCCACTGTATTGACTTAATGCATGTGATTATTTCATTAGTCTAGAGTTCAGATTATTGCAGGTGCTCTCAGTTCCACTTACTGGTACACAAGTGTATTTCTTTTTGAGTGTTTTTTTTTTTATTCTAACCAATATGATCTTTGATGCCATGCTGAAGTTTCTTTTTCAAATAAACCAAAAAAATGTCTGCTTCTGTAAACTTGCCTATATTTTCTTCTAAGTACTATTGTACTGAAAAGGAGAATATTCCCCTCTTTCAGAGTTTGGGTGCCTTTTGTTAAATGGCAGTAATGTCACTGCCATGGACAGTGAGGGATTCTCCTGTTGCTAGGTTGTGAAACTACAGAGAAAACATGAGGAGACCTGTAAAAGAGAAAGGTGATCGTTTTCCATACTCCCTCTTTTGAACTTTGGGATTCTCTTTTTCTGTTCCTTAAGCCAGATCTCACATCTGTCTTTGAGCGCTTTCTCTCAGTCCCCACCGTGCTCTCTTTAGACTTTCCTCAAATTTCTCCCATACCTACTTTTCTGGTTTTATAGTTTACTTCAATGGGAAAGAGGGTGAAAATTCTCATTTATTTTTATGTAGGATTGGAATCAATTCTGTACGTTGTGATTAACATGTTGAGATCTGATTCCTGTTAAATTCTATTGGGAAATGTTGTTATTTTCATTTGTGTAGTCATTCAGTCTGGCTAGGTTCACAATGCATGTTCTGTTAGGTTGTCTGTAGCAATGATTCTAATGTTATTAATATTTCAGTCTTTGCAGTGACCATCTGAGAGTGACCCTCTTTGCCTTACTCGGTACCTGAATTTAGACTCAGAAGTGATCCTAACACAATTCAATTCTCAAAGCTTTGTTATGCTCCTTGATCACTTCTGCACATGTACAGCAAGGACAACATCCCGGTCCATTCATACACCAATTTAGGGACCTTGTCAAGAATTTTTTCACATTCTTCTTCTTACGTAAGGAATCTGTTTTGCCAGCTGCTATGTCCAAAAAGATTGATTTCTCTTGGAGGTTTCAGTTTTAGTATCCCACACTGTCATACCATTCCACATGACTGAGGCTATCTTTAGAGTCAAGCAGTGAGAGAAATGAGAGGTCAGTCAATTAACAGGAATTTTCTCTCATACTTACTATAGCTATGAACCTTTACCGGATTTATCTATCCAAAGGGACAGATTTTTTTCCCCTCTAATGGCATTTGTTGACACAATGCTGATAGCAGTGAAGATCTGAAACTCAAACTGATTTCAGAAGAGAACAAAGGTATACATAACAGTAGTAAGAAACCATATATACTTGATTACCAGGGGATTCTTTCCAGAAAGATTGGCCCTACTTGGAGTTTTTACTGACTTTTCCTATTTAGTAATTATGGATATGTGTCACCTTTGAGTCATAGCTGGAAAAAAAAAAGATGAGCAAAAGGGAACTGAAAAAAAAATTACCTCCCTCATTGTATAGATTTTTCTCTAAATTTTACCCTTCCTTGCCAATATCCCTATGATTGACATTTTAGAGCTCAAGCAGTGCGTGTGTGTGTGTGTGTGTGAGAGAGAGAGAGAGAGAGAGAGAGAGAGAGACAGAGACAGAGACAGAGACAGAGAACCCACACATCTATATGTGTGTGTGTATGTGTATTTTATTGTGGTCAAAGGATTTGTTATAATCAGAGGGAAAGACTACAGAGATATTAATCTATATTATTCAGAATACAATCAGCTCCATAGAGAACTTTTTAGGTTTTTTAAAAATAGTTTTTGCTACTGCATCATTGTTGTCCATATAGAGAAGTTCATTTTGACGTATTCATACATAAACCCAGTAAAGAGAGTATGATTAACTTCTTGTTAGTCCCTCATACTTCCACTTTCCCTACAATCTTCCCTGTCCCTATTTCCCACTCTTTATTCTATTAATCCTTCTATTTCTTTATTATTTTAATAATTGATGCTTTATAGATGTCTGTAAAGGTAGAATTTATTTGGGTATATACAAAGATGCCAAAAATATTCATTGAAGAAAAGATAGCTTTTTAAACAAATAATACTAGAAAAACTGAAAGTCCATATTTAGAAGAAAGGAACTAGATTCCTCTCTCTCACCATGCCCCAGAATCAAGTCAAAGGGGAACAAATTCCTAGGAATTGGACAAGAAATTTGGCAACTACTAGGAGAAAACATAGAATCAATCTCCCAACATGTTGACTCAGGCACCAACTTCCTTAATATGACCTTATAGTTTTTATTAAACTTTGTATTAACTGCTTTTGTTAATTTCACAGTAAAACTATATTCTGTTAGTTTTTGTTTAATTACTTTAGGTACTGCTTCTTTTCTAGGGTAAGAGTTAATGTCTCCTTTTTATGACTTTTCCAAAAGATCGTATACAACTATATTCTGTTATAAGATATACTCTAAATGTAAGGAAAACTATTGAAAGCTAAACATAATATGAAAAAAAGATATATCTCCCGATAGAGAAGGTGTAAACTTAGGCAGGAAATATCATTATATATTAATAAAGAATGTGGGATTATAAAAGTGTAAATTCAAAAGAAAAAATATTTTTAAAAATCAAAACTAATGATAGATTCATTATTTATATGAAAAATGATTCACACATATTAGGGTTTAGTGATACACACCTATAGTCTCACATATTTAGGAGGCTGAGGTGGGAGGATTACTTGAGCCTAGGAGATCAATATTAGTCTGGGTAACATAACAAACCCTGAATAAAAGTAGAAAGAGAGAGGTGAGGCAGTAAGGATGGGAAGGAAGGTAGAATGAGGCAGACATTATTACCTATATACATGTATTATTATACTACTGGTATGACTCATCAATATGTACATCTAGAGGAATGCAAAGTTGTTCTCCATTTGTATACAATGTGGCAAAATGCATTATACTGTCATGTATAACAAATTAGAACAAATGTAAAACAAAAGAGAAAAAAATAAAATGGCAAAAGAATTAAAAAATGTATATATATACAGAGAGACAGGGGAAGAAAGAAAATTCACATAGTTGGAAATGTTACAACTATAAGTAATGAGGTACAATAAGTAGTTGATCCAGTAAGTCACTTTTGGTCTTCTACCTTCAATGAGTTTAGGAAAAAATATAATGTTGTGTGCCAATCATGATATTATTATACAGACTAATTTTGCTGCCCTTAACGTCTTCTCTCCTGTACGATTTATCCCTTCTTGCCTCTCATTCCTTGCAAACACTGCTTTTTTTTTTAACATTTCTCTATTTCTGTCTTTTCCATGGTGTCATTTAGTTAGAATCATAAAGTATGCAGTTTTCTCCTATTGACTTCTTTCTCTTAGAAATATGCATTACATTTCTTTTACCTGATTCTGTGGTTTCATAGCTCATTTATTTTTAGCACTAAACAATCCATGTCAAGAACTTTGTAATGTTTTGAACAACCAATAAAAAATAAATAAATTTTAAATAGAAACATACACACACACACACACACACAAGAATCCATTGTCTGCATTCACCATTCTTAATTTATTCTTTCACCTAATAAAAAATCAATTATTTTTAAGCTTTGGCAATTATTAATATGATTACTATAAATATCTACCTCAGAGCTCTTGTGTGGATTTACATTTTCAACTCTTTTGGGTAAATATCAAGAAGAACAATTGTTGGATCACATGGCAAATGGCTGTTTAGTTTTGCAAAAAATTGTCAAACTATCTTTTAAAGTGACTATATCATTTTAAATTCCTACCAACATGAATGAGTTTCTGTTGCCTTCTATCTTTGCCACCATTGGTGTTATTGATGGTTGAAATACTGGACTTTGACCATTCTAAATGTGTATAGTGACATCCAATTATTTTAATTTGCATTTCCTGATGACATTAGATATGGGACAGTTTCATTTGTTTATTTTCTATGTGTACATCTACTTTCATGAGGTATTTTTTTAAAGTCTGGTGTATTATATTGCTTTGCAGTATTAAGACATGAGAGTTTGTGTATTTTGAATAACATTTCTTTATCAGATATGTCTTTTGAAAGTACATATTCCTAGTATATGGCTTTTATTTTTATCCTCTTAACAATGTTTTTCACAGAGAAGATATTTTAAATTTTAATCATCTGAATTTTCATCACTTTTATTTCATTGATCATAACTTGGGTGTCACATCTAAAAAACATCCCCAAAGACAAGGACATCTGTGTTTTCCTCTGTTACCTTTTTAGGAGTTCACGGTTTTGCATTCTTCATTTAAGTGGTGATCCATTTTGAGTTAACTTCTTTGTTATTAGTTATTTTTTCATGTGGATATCATATTCCTGCAGTGCCATTTGCTGGAACTCCTTTCTCCATTGTAATTTCTTTGCCCCTTTGTCAAAGATCAATTAACTATATTTATGTGAGTCTACAACTGGGTTCCTAATTCTATTCCACACTTTCAGAATGCTAGTAGATACACTCTGTCTTAAAGTACTGTCCATTCTCTGACTTTCTTCTTTTCTTTTATTATGTATTGGCTTTTCTGAGTCTTTTGCTTATAAGTAGAATCTTCAGCATTAATTTGTTTAAATAACATGGTGTAATTTGACTATCATTTACATTTTAAACCCAAAGGAAGTACTAAATTTAGCCTTCATTGCTCTTATCACATTATCATTTTTTTTCTCAAAAGTTTTTCCTATCAATTCATATAGGTCTTTATCATCATTAGCAGTTATGTCCCATGATTGCTGTGTGCTTGGATTTTCACAGTAAGATGCTTAAGTTCATCTACATATTAATGGTGATATAAGATATATAAATTTATTCTATCAATATTTCAAAATTATTATATAATTACACCTATATGTCATCTATATGATATTTTTAAATTATGTTTTATTTTCACTTGTGCTTATTTTAGAATATTTTCTTAGATTTTCTACTTAAATTTCATGTATTCTGCTAAATTCTTCCAAAATTTTCAATGCTTTGCATAATCAAAAATTGTCCACAAAAGCAGCTTAGAGATCACATCACCCCTTTTTCTATAGAAATGGGATGTAGAAATTGACAGTGGGGAAATATAACATTGGTCTACTTGCTTTGAATGTAGCCCTTGCTTCTCTGCCACTACAACTTATTTTTAAAATGAACATGTTTCTCTTTCTTCTCTCCCTTCTCCTCTCTAATCTCTCCCCCTCCATGAACTCAGGAAAAACAGGATTTCCTTTATTCTCCATTTTAAGCCAGATTTATCTGTTCTTGAGTATACACCCACCATAGAAAGGAAGTAATCCAGACTTTGGGGATGGTACCAAAAGATCTCAGAAATGACTATCTTCCAACCTAACAATTGAGTTACAACTTCAAAGAGAACAACTGGAATGTAGCCTTTGAATCACCTCTTTAAAAGCCCCCCTGCTCCTGCTGATGGGCAGAATCACAGCCTTTGTGACAGAATTCCCCTTCATTTCTCCTTTGCTAGCAAAGCAATAAGCCTTCTTTTTCCTTAACCTCAAAGAAAAAAAAAATGTCCATGAGAGTGTCCATTTTGCCATATGCTTACTTATTAAACTGTCAGAGTGTTTTGGGTAAAAAAAAAAAAAGAATGATTTCTCTTTGCAATTGTATATCACAGATTACTTCTATCATTGAATATATTCTTTAATTTCACTTAAAATTGTTCTGTGATTTTTCAGCACCACAATTTCTTAAACTCAAGGAAGAATTGTGTTGGTACTATTTACTCTCCTTAAACTTTGCATGGAAGAAGAAATGATGATTTTCTTATTTGGTTGCAAATATTTTCCAACCATTTTTCAGAGATTGTCAAGGTCTATTGTTAAAGCTAAGCAGGAGATGCATGCTTGGATAGACAGGAGGTGATGTAATGCATTCAGGACTTAGGCGAATGGAGGGTGGATTATCACCCTAGGTGAACACAGATCGTTTTAGAAGTTGTCTAGTGACAATGTGTCCTCAGCCCAGTATAAGAGGAGTCTTTCTGAAATCATCAGTGTCTCATGTTTCCAAATATCATACATGATGAAATCCATGTCTTCATGGTTTATTTTCTCCTAGAGAGATAGGCTGTGTTCCTTTTATCTATCTAGATGCTCTTTGAGGCATCTAATTCATTAATCATCACCACAAATTTAGGGCATGCATCAAAGAACAGTTTTCTCATTTTTTTTTCCTACTGCAGTGAAGTTGAGTATCTGCTGCATATTCACTCTTCTCAGTGCTATCCAGAATCCAGGTGATTCAATCTGGAAGAGGGGGGTGTGGATCTCAATAAGGTAGCAAAAAGTAGGAATTATGAACAGAAATCAGTTACTCCACCAAAGGATTCATATGTTGAAACTCCTTCTAATATTATGATTTAGGAAGGAAATTCTTGAGGAGATATTTATGATTATATGAGTTCATGGATATGGAACCCTTACAAGTAGGCCAAGTGTAAGGAGAGTCCTAAAGAGGCGCTCTCTCTCTCTCTCTCTCTTTCTCTCTCTCTCTCTCTCTCTCTCTCCTTTTCCCTTCCTCCCTCCATGTTCTGTAAAGGACACATCATGGAGAATACACTGTTGAACAAAGAAGGAGGCCCTCATCAGACACTGGTTCCTACTAAACCTTGATCTTGGGCTTTCTTTGGGAAACTGCATTCCACAAAACCCAGAATCTCTATGATTGCTGAGACTACAACTAAACATTTATAAACTACTCTTTGCTAATGAACTTTAAAGAGAGACTTAAGTGATTAATTCTTTTGCCAGGGAACTTTATTCATGTTTTAATTCTATTTTAAGAAGGCCAACATCTACCACTTCTTAAATATTAAAGAGTGATTAGACACAAAGTACAACATGTTATGAATTGGGATTTCTAAATTAGAATCTCACTATGGATTTTTATAGATATGGATATTTCATAGATATGTGCACATAATGATGTAATTTCTACATTCATAAAATTAACATTATAATAGTTGTGAAGTGACTGTGAGTATACTCTTTCTGGTTTGAATAAGGACTATAAAAATTCTAGCTGTAAATATTATTTGGCATAATTATTATTAACTAATATATTTTAGACCAGTTAAGATTCTACATGGCAATGAAATTAATCATCATCATTCAAAGTGTTTTAAAACCCAGATAAAATTACATGTCACATCTCAAATTAAATTTTTAGGAGAAAATATTCAATTTCTCAAATTCTGAAGCTAATTTTAGTATATAATTAAATGGAAAACAAGAACATGACTGTTTTCATTCTCATATGCATACTCTTGAAAAATTATTTGTACTACAGCTATTAAATACAATTATCAGAACATCTGTTGAAAATTAAAATACTCTAAAAATAAAATATAATGGTTGTCAGGATAAATATATAAGACTGATAATTGTAGCATATCCCAGATATATTGTATATGGATAGATTGTTTTCTTAGCTGAAATTTTATTGATGCACATTTGGAAATAGAATTTTTATTTTTTTTTAGCCTGAGACAGTTGCATTTGAATGGCTTCATTAATAAAGCTACATCAAGTTGCTAAAATAAAAAAAAAAATCCAGAGAACTTTATTCACCACTTGTTTTTCATTTTTTTAAAATGGGGAATACTTTAAATCCTGCAAGCATATATAAAATGTAATAAAAATGATATTAGGAGGCTTTCAAAAATTACTCAAATTTAGCAAATGGTTAAAATATGGATTACATGTGTAATTAAATTATGTTAGTTAAAGGAATTGAATATGTTAAAATTCAGAGATGAAATGAAAATTAGAATGAATAAATTCAAAAACAGATGCTATGCTTGAAGGAAAATTAATATAACACAGGTAATTTTTTTCATTTTGCATATTTTAAATGGAGTATGAGATATGTTAGGAAAATCATACAAATAAACTACTGCTTATCACAAAATGCAATCATATATTTCACTCCAAACAGATCAAGAAAAAGAAGATTAGTAATGTTCATTGGTTAACTGACAATTGTAGTCCTTGATTTTATCACAAGTTAACCATTATATTGTTAACATTTTACTTTTTTTGAACCTCATATAAATGATTTTACACATATGTATCATCTTTTAGTTATGTTTTATTTCTCAACATCCTTAATGTGATTCATTTATGCAGAAATATACATATTTTTATGTGACAATATATTTATGCCTTCTACTATTGGTAAGTTTTTGAGTTATTTCCAGAGCGTCTTACTACAAGTAATCATACTTTTCACAATGCAAAACACAAAATATCAAAATTTGACAGATCAAAATCAAAATGTGATATATCAAGTATGTTATAGAAGTCATCATGTTTCTGAGATAAGTGTATGATTATCTTTTTATAGTCTTAGCAATCATTGATGATCAATGCCTAGATTCCTTATTCTATTAAATATTGCAAATCTTGATTTTCTAATTCATTTTTCTTCTTTTATTAGCTGAAATCATTTTACAAAAAGAAACTTACTGTCATTTACTCTTTCAGAATAAAATCATATGTTGAGTAGGAAAGGTAGAAAGAATACTTAAGATTTTAATTTGCCTGTGTTCAAAATATTGATTTAATTCAGTAGTTCAGTCACATTCTCCAGTAATATACAATTAGCATTTTTAATGTCTGGATTATTAAAACCCAGATTTGAAGTGTTTCATGATCCTTGTAATCATCATTCCTTAATACCTATTTGGAGCAAGATAATTTTGTAAATTTTCTATAATTAAATCATTTTTGTTTTGTACTTTTGGTTTGCTGTTTATGAAATCTTTGCTTATGCAAAATTCTTGAAGTTATTCTTCTTTTTTGCCTTTCAGAAACATGAGTGTTTATTCAGAAATATTCTTCTTAACTTTGTACATATTCACGGGACTCCAGTTTTCTTTTGTAGTATTAATTTTAGCTCAGATAAACTATGCTTTATGAGTTCACACTCTTCAAATTTATGTAACTTGTTATGTGGTCTGTCATATGGCCATTTTGCATTCTGTGTATATTCTATGTGTAATTATAAAGAATAATGTGCATTCTTTAGTTTTGAAAATATTTTTGTCTTTTTCTTAGGCTAGTTATTGATAGGACTGTGTTAAAGAAAACTGCATATAATTCTTTCTTTAAATTTTTAGTTCTGTTAACTTTTGCTTCATGTGATTTGGACTACAGTATTATATGAACAAAAATTTAGATTATTACATCTTTCTGCGATGGATGAATTAACTCATTATTACAAAATGTTTCTTCTCGTATCTGAGTTTTCTTTTTACATCCTTATATCTCATCGGTTTTTTAAGTGTAACTTTGTTTGGAATTCAGCCTGACACCCTTCATCTTTTCTTTGGCATATCTAATCTGTTTATTATGTATATATTGAATTTAAGTCTGCCATTCCTTTCTATGTATCCGAACTACTTTTTTTGCTACTATTTTCTTGCCTCTATTTAATGTTTTTCTGTTTTACAGTGTTTAATCATCCCATTCACTGCATATTTTACTGTCTTTTAAAAACACTTTTCTGAAAAGAAAATTTGGTCTGTGGAATATGCTTGTAGTACCAGCAACTAGAGAAATTGAGGTGGGAGAATCACAAGTTTGAGGCTAGCCTCAGCAATTTAGCAAGGGCCTAAGAAACTGAGCGAGACCTTGTATCAAAATAAATAAGTAAACAGATAGATAGATAAATAAAGAAAGAATTAGGCTGTAACTCAGTGGTATAATGCCTCTGAGTAAAATCCTCAGTACAAAAAAAAAGTTGATGCATTATAATTGTAGAGAATAGTAAGTTTCATTGTAGCACAATCACATATTCACATGACATCATGCCATTGACTTCACTGCTCAATACTTCTTACCTGCCTCTCTGCTCAACCCCTCCCCACTTCCTCTAACCCACTAGTTTTCTTTGTCCTTTGCTGGTGTCTGTTTCCTGCTCTAGCATACACATATAGTAAGAGTAATCATCAAGAATACAAATAAAAGATGCTGGAAAGTAGGTGGGGGAAAGACACTCCCATGTACTTGATGGAAATGTGAATTAGTATAGTCACTGTATAAATCTATGGAAATTCCTCAAAAAAATAAAAATAGAACCACCAGGTGATCCACTTATACAATTCTTGCTCTTTACCCAAAACAATTTAATTTGGAATACCTTAGTAATATATGAATATCCATGTTGTCATGGTTATGGAATCAGCCAAGTTATTAGTTATAAATTTTGTTACTTTTTAAAGGGTACTGATAAATCAAATTATATATTCTGACTAATTTAAGATATCTTCTCATAAATTTTTATATAAAGCAAGCCTTCTCAACACGAAAATTGCACTTGTGACATTGGCTTATGTCCCCAGGCTCAGAATATTTTATATTGCTCCATGTTTAGGACATCAAACAGCATCATTATTGTTTTATGAAATTAAGATTTATTTCAGTTTTCCACATATTCTATCTTTCCACCAATATTACTTTATCCATTCCTGAGCTTTCTCAAGTATTTTTCATTCTCTTCAGGTTTCTTCCTTAGAATTCTAACATGAAGTCTTAATGGTGACAAATTTCATAATTTTTGTTTTCTGTAAAGTTTTGTTGTTGTTGTTGTTGTTGTTTTGTTTTAATCTAAGGTGACTATTGCCCACATCTCGAGCGGGTGGTGGAAATGGGGTTCAACTCTGGTGGAATGGGATGGCTGAGAAACAAAAGGTAGGAAAAGTAGAATGGCAAAATAACTACAGAACATAGAAAGTAGTTTCAAAGCCAGGGCAGGATGGGCAAACTGACTAGCCAGGTCCAGCTTCTAACACCCAAAAGAGCCCATGTCTGCTTTAGGCATGTTGGAAAACATCAAAAACTTTCCATAGAAAGTTCTTCACCAAAATAGGATAAAGGTGGGGGCAGGTAGGCTGCTTAGTTCCCAAAACATCACATAGTGCTACTGCAAGGGATCTTTCTAGCAGAATGGAGAGGGAGGTCTGGTGAATTTGGAGGTTGGTCTCTGTGGGAGAGCCATAGGAAGTTCCCAATGCCAGCTCTCCCAAGCTGTGATGCTGAGTAAAGTTCCTCATGCAATTTCCAGATGGCTTCCCGCATTTGACAATCATAATTGTTCAAAACTTTGAACACAGTATTCCATTGTTTTCTGATTTCCATTGTTTTTATTGATGAGTCATCTGTAATGGTTTATTTGATTATTACACATGAGTTGGTACCAAGTATCCTTGGGTTTTGTATGAAGATTTAACCAATTTCAGATCATAATTCTTTGAAAAAGAACTGCCTTCACACTGAACATGTTGCATTAGTCACATTTCTATTATTATGACAAATACCTGAGATAATCAGATTAATATGTTTATTAAGGTTCATAATCTTAGAGGTTTTAGTCCATGATTGGTTGGCTTCACTGTTTGTGTTCATGGTGGCACATCAGGATGGGAGCACATAGCAGAGTAAAAATTTTCACCTTATGGCAAACAAGTGAAAGAGAGAGAAAAAAAGACCATAGTCCTCTTTAAAGAAGTGTCACCAAAGATCCAAAGACCTCTCACTAGGCTCCATCCAACAATTCCCAATAGCACCAAACTGGTGACCAAATTTTCAGCACATGGCCCCCTTGGAGGACAATCAAAATTCCAACCACAGTTTAGATATAGACATTTTTCCTTGTCACATTGCTTTGCATTAGGTATTATAAGTAGTCACAGGTCACTGAAAGCTTATGAGAGACTGTGCGTAAGTAACATGTAAATACTATTCCATTTTATATAAGGAATGTACAAATATTTCTTAAGCATACAAATATTTGTTTCCTCCATGAAACAAATTCTTATGTATACCAAGGGATTATTGTATTTATTTTTCTCCTCTAGGATTTTTGTGTAAACTTCAGATTAAGACTTTTAATTGAGTACTCTGATGACTTGTTCATTTGTAAAATTTATAGCCAATTTCATTTATTTTTCTTTTTTCTTTTTTGAGACAGAGAGAGAGAGAGAGAGAGAGAGAGAGAGAGAGAATTTTTTAATATTTATTTTTTAGTTTTCAGTGGACACAACATCTTTATTTTATGTGGTGCTCAGGATTGAACCCAGCACCCCCGCGCATGCCAGGCGAGTGCATTAACACTTGAGCCACATCCCCAGCCCCAATTTATCTTATTTTTCATAAAATCTATCATTTTTAATACTTTCTAGAAAACTAAATAAATGTATTGTTAATGTTTATTATATTGCAAAGACCATGGATTCTTTTCTGTATTATGAATTACTTTCATCTTTGGTTATTTTTGTTATAAATAATGCTAATTTCTTATATTCTGTGACTTATATGCTTTAAAGTCATCCTCTGAGTTTAATATCTGAATTCAATAGTTTTATTTTTTCCTTTCTTTTAAATATTTGCTAAAATTACTTTGTCTAGATATTATTTCAAAATTTTCTTTTAATGTTATTACCCTTTTGTAAATTGTTTTATCTCCTTATGTCTCTTTAGGTTTAATTTAATGTTAAATTAATACATAATCAATTACATATAATATAATTTTCTCAACTGTGAAATCTTCACAGTACACTTAAATTTGCTCCTGGCATATAAATAGACTAAGATACTGAATATTCTTAAATCATTAAAATTGTATCAAGGATCAACATGATTTGAAACTGAATTTTAGCCCCTTGATCTTTTCCATTTTGAGTCCAGCTTTACAATTATTGTGTAACAATGGAATCTTAACCCAAGCTTAGGAATGTTTACTCTTCTCTATTTGCTTTACAAGCTATGACATGTATTTATGTTTTTCTTTTAATTCAGTGTATAAAAACCCAGCTTCTGATCTCAGTTAATAGACTTGGCCCTCTTTGTTTTCTTCCTCTCTCAGATCTTATTATAATACGTTTTCATTGATTCAGAGAAAATACTGTCTTGGCAACATCAGAACATGGATGTATTGTTAGTTTCTTTTAAAAAAATAATTAAACATATGTTTTTGTAATATTCAACCACCTGAGACCTAATTTATATAACTAAAATATACCCTTTTAAAATGCTGAATTCTAGGTTTCTTTAGTATCTTCACAGTTATCAATCATCACTGATATTTAACTATAGAACATATTCATCATTGCTCACTCAAAATAATTAGCATGCCTTGTTTCTAACACCACACAAGACAATATATCTGCTAACCTAATTTCCATCCCTAAAGATTTACCTATTTCAGACATTACATATTAAATTAATTCATAATATATGCAATTTTTTGAAATTGGCTTCTTATAGTTAAAATACTACTTTTGAGATTCATAAATATTGCATGTTCAGTGCTTCATTTATTTTATTCTTGAAAAATTTACATTCTATGAATACACCACATTTTGTTTACCCATTCATCAGCTAATGAATACTTAGCTATTTCTGCCTTTTTGTGTAAATGGTAAGACTGCTATGAGCACTAGTGTAAAAGTGTACATGTTGACATTTATATTCACTTATCTTGGAAAAATTCCTAGAAGTGGAATTGTTGGTCATATGGTGGTGCTATATTTAACAATTTGAGGAAGTTCCAGAATATTCTCTTCAACAGTTTACATTCACTACAGAAATGTATGAGAGTTCCAATTTTTTAAATTTCTCAACTATATAAATGATGTTAATACATACATGTATACACACACATATATGTATCTTTGCTAACTATATTAATTTTCTAGGACTATCATGAAAATTTTATGGAGTGGGTAGCTCATACAACAAAAATTTCTCTAATTCTAGTAGGTATGCAGTGGAATCTCTTTGTCATTTTAACTTGCATTTGTTGGTGACCAATAAAATGCAAATTTCATGTTTTATTGTGATTTCAGATAATTTGGATTTGATTATATTACATCATTCTGTGCTTTGATATAATCTGAATTTCTGTTTTTCTTTTTGTGTTTTGATTGTGGCTCAGTGGAAGAGTGCTTGTCTAGCATGTGTGAGGTACTGGGTCCAATTATCAGCACCACATATAAATAAATAAAACATCAGCATCTCATAAAATATTTTTTAAAAATTGTTTTAGTAATAATGTTATTCTCAATTGTTATTTTAGATTTTTCATTACACAATTTTTTCTTTTCAATTTTCAATTCGAAACTTTCTAATTTCTATTAGAAAATTTCTAATTAGTGTTATAAATCTCCAGTAAGCAAATTTTCGCTATTTTGGTTATAAATTTAAACTTATCCTCAATGCACACACCTTGATTTGAAACATCTATTCCCTATAAAGCTAGTGCCAGATGCCAAAAACTATATAAAAAAGAAATAATAAAATATTAGAAGATTTACGGCAAAAGTTCAGTGCTAAATATGTGCACTCTTATGATTTTTCCTGAGAGTATTTCTAGGTTTAACTGGGTTAATGTCTATTTTCCTAATTTTGGTTGTGAGTCTACCACTTGCTTTATTATCCAATTGTTGATAATATAGTCCAGAAACTGAGAACATGTCTATATTCAATATAGTTTCTAGCTCACTGTTCTTGCTCAGTGAATGGTAATATTAAGTATTTAAAAGACTTGCTTTTATTGCAAAGAAAAAAGGCATATAAATATAAAGTTTTATAATCAGTTGTAAACTTAACAAAAATATAAGCTTCATAAGAACCATTATATTTTTCCAATAAAATGTAAGAATAACAATATTTTATTTACTTGGAAACTATTTCAAAACATTTATATAAATACTTATATATTTATATGTACTCCTTTGTTGATATCTATATTAATATTTCAGTCTATATTTTAGATACTAGAAATAGTACTATCATGAATATATTTATGCATACAGCAAAATGTATACTTTTTATAGAATATATAACAAGATGTGGAACAACTTATTTTTTAGCTCAGTTTAGTCTATTTTATTTTGCTTATTTTCTCATTAAGTATCCACTTTTTTAGTTTTTGATTCACAGAATTACTTTTAGTGTAAGTCTTCATAGAAAATAAGAAACAAAATATTCTGTATGCTATTATAATTGTAAAAAAAATTCTTAGAAAATGAAAGACCAGTCACAGTTTAATAAGTTGAATTTAAAATGTTAACTTTCAAATATGATCATCTATATGATACACAGACTATATAAATAATCCAACATCATGTATTATATCAACAGCATATATTAATGTAAGTCTACATTAGTAACATCAGTCATTGAAAAATAGTTATTATGTGTAGGCTGCAATCTGAATACCAAAGTTTAAGTATATAATTTTAAATAGTTTCTACTTTTAGAAATAATTTATTTTAATGGAAGATATTACTACACCAACTTCATTTCATATTCCCACTGTTTTTCTATTCCTATGTATGTTGGATAACTATTTACAATTAATATGCTTTAAAATTTTTAATTGAATGATGCTGCCATTCATTCACTTTGAAAGTTACTCCATGTTTTCTTTGCTAATGTTTATTTCTCAATTATTAAAACTTGTTTTGTTTCCAAGGATTATTTGTTACATAAAGTAACCTGAAATATCTAAATATATAAGTAAAATGTAGACATACATAAATTTCACCCATATAATGACAATATTATCAAAATTTTACATAGCAAACACCCTACTTTCCTAAAATAGTGAATTAGATGTTTTCATTTATTGATGAAAATACTAGGCGTTTTACTGTTAAATAATTAAAGTTATCACATAAATTATTTCAAAATATTGGTAAGAGAATGGCAATAAGTTTAATTTATATACAATACATATATGAATGTTAATTTTATCATCTATCAAAAATACCTGAGTACTCAAACTTAATATTAAGCATATAGAATTTCAAAAGCTCCCATAATTGCACATATTTTACCAAACAACTCACATAATTCACTAACCTGACTAATTTAAAATATTCCCTTTGGCAGTGTATGTTGTCCCTCAAGCAACTATAAAAATAATAAGTTGATTAGCCTGTAGCAATATCATGATTATAAATTAGTTATATGGTAATTTAAATAACTGAAAAATGTGTGTGAAAATGTATACCTAATTTGAATTCTGGGGATAGGTACTGACAGAGGCAGCTGTTGTTAGAAATGGCAAAGACAGTAGGTAGAGGATGCCAAATGACACTGCATTCCAATACAGGCAGTATGCTTGTATTTAATAAGCACAGCAGGTGGACAATTGAATTTGAAAGGAAAATTAAATGGGCTGACCCAAATGTTGATGCATTTATTGTGTAGTTCTGCACTTTCTTTTCTACAATTATTGCAAAGCTTTTTGGTAAACTAATGTGCAGGAACACTATTAGAGCAATTGTGAATCAATTAAGTACTGTAGTCACAGGGGGAAACAAAAATACACTTTTAAAGGAAGTCAAATTCAGTCTGTTTTTATGTTCAAGCTGTTGTCCTCTTTCACCCTTTATTCTTTATGCTATAAATGTCAATTATGAGTTAGGTATTTTCCTATACTCTGACAATTTCTTGATGGTTTATAATATTTTAGACTTGAAAAATTGCTAGAAGTTGACATGACTTTCAACATAATGTACTTTTCAAAAGAAAAAAAATAACTCTTCCAGTATTAATTCTATTTTTAAGATCCATTTGTTGTATTCTTCCAAATATTGTATGATATGGTTGAAATTTCCCAGTAAAATCCATCTGACATTATTTAGAAAAGAAGTAGTACTTTCTTGGAACCATTCTTTTTTCAAAGCTAAAAGTCCCTAACTTACTGCAGAAAGGTGGAAATACCAACTTCTGTTTTAAAGGGAACACTGATATTTAGTGAGAGAGAAAGGGCTGAAAATTTGGGGAGAAGGTAGTAGGTTCATCTATGGCATTTTATAATTGGGCATCTAACCCTTACACACAGAGTTGCATATTCATGGAAGAGTCAAAACAGTTACCCTAAAAGCATTCTGACTGTAAATTCATGTTTTAAATGGAATAAAAATCAGTTTTAAAGCAGGATAAAACAGTTTATCTAAAAGTAGAGTGAAAGAGATCAAAGCAGGACACAAGATGTCTGGAGTAATTATAAAGATGCATCTATGCTCTAGTTACTTTTGACAAACTGTTTTTGTGATTTATGGCAGGTGCTTGTTTATAAACCCATTTCTGCACAGCCATAGTGAAAAGCATTTATCATTCTGCTTGGCCTTGCTTATTAGATAAATGTCACATAAACATAAACTAAATCTGGAATCCTGCTAGTCTGGCACATGAGCTGGTGGCATCTCTTTGACTACCTTCATTTTTCTATTGACCTCCAGCCGCCAAGGAGTATTTGACAGTGAGTATCCTTAGCCATTGTTCTGTATTTACCAAGCAGGAAAAAACATCACTGAAGAGTGGTGGAGGTCAGAAAGGTATTTTTTATCAACAACAGGCAATTCAATATTGATTTTGGTTCAAATGTTCTACCCTGCAGCTGTTTACAGTTAGTGATTTAGACTAAGCAATATCAAAGTTTTATAGCTCAAGGAGATATGTATTTTGACTATATCAAGATCATTAATAAAGATTCTAACCATCTTGAATGCACATGGTAAATAAGCTGTTCAATCAAGAGAATTAATCACAGTGATTTTAAAAATCTTAAGAAATCTGATTTTTCTTGAATTTTTCCTCTCCTTCCAATATGATCTTACTTTTAAATTATCATTATCTTCTTTGGAATAGTCTATCTGTAATTGGTAATTGAAAAATTGAAATGTAATGGTATTTTACAAGGATATTATTTAATGATTTAAAATTATTAATTACATTAAGGTGCTATGAATATTTCATTGGAAATGACTAGATGTGATGAAAATTTAGTAATAAAAAGCTAGTAAATGTAGAATATATGTAATAAAGATGAGTAATATAATAGAAACTTAGAACTGCATTAATGGTGCAAATGACACAGAAGCATTACCATGTTTATATCCTGTGTCAATAAAGGCTTATTTTGAGGGATGGAAGTTTAAGATAAATGCTAAATTTTCACACGTAGTGTTCATTTTTACATAAATTTTATTATTAATTATATGACTTAATAAATTAAAATAGATAGATTAATATTTTAATGTAATTTCCATATCTAAAACAGTATATAATTATGATTTTTATTTCAATATCCAATTTAAAATTTATACAAAACTTTTACATATATACCTAGGATAACTAACTAAAATCATTTTCTTCCTTGAATCAGAAAGTATTTTCAAGTATTATTTCATATAGATAGCTATTGGCAATGAAAAGTGAACATATGTTTAAATAATAATGAAAATGAAAAATAAATCATTTGAAATGAAAACATTTTTATTTGATTTGATGGTAAGTACATCACAGTAATGATGGAAAAAGTAATGTAAATTTTATGTATGTATATATATTTCTATCATATGTATAATACATAATATCTATTAGAGGATATATTGCCACAAATGATAAAAATATATAAAACAGAGTTATATGTACATTTGTATTTATTATGCAATGTGAACTAATTTTCATATATTAAACTTTTCATCTTTTCAGTAGGATAAATGTACATGTCTATGTATATGTTTTGTTTATTCTCTTTCCTTTTGGGATTTACTTTATTAAAAATCATGGCTACTTGCAGGGTTTGTGGCTCAGTGGTGGAGTGCTTACCTTGCATGTGTGAGGCACTGGGTTCAATTCTCAGCACTGCATATAGGTAAATTAATAAAAATAAAGCTCCATCAATTACTAAAAGAAATATTTTTTAAAAAATGTCATTCTGTTTAACAACATTTAACTATAGCAAAATGTAATATCTTAACATTCTTAAGATCATGTCATGCAGAGTAGAGCTGCTAAATTAGCAGCTTTGAGAAAGGGAAATCATGGAGACAAAAGTTTTTTCAGACACTAACTAATCTCGAGGGAAGAGAATTACCTGCATCAAGAATTCTAATACTTTGGTCATTTTTATATCAACATTGCTCCTGTGAAATTAAGTGTTAAACTAGCTTCACATCATCAGTGATGTGATTGGTATTTCACAAAAGGCAAGGAGATTTTCTCACACATTTTATATTCCATGTTGTGTAATATAAATTGATCTGATTAGTCAATTGAATGAGTTTTAATTTCAGCTTTGTTCCAGGAAACAATTGGTGGGTCAGCCCTAAATAAAACACAAACTTGGAATTCTGTGTACTGTAGAAGAAGTGTTTCTTGCCTGCTCACCTACTTTCAATTTAGACTGGAGTCACTTAATCTGGCGAATTTGTCCTGGTTTGACTCTAAACTGACTGACAAACTTGGTTCTTCCTCCCATGTCTCCTATTTTTCTTAGGAAAAAAGCTCCCATGTCATTTTCTTATAGCAAATCAGGAGTGCAAAAGTGCTATGTTATGACTGACTTCATAACATGCACATATATTTTCAGATGGAGTCCTTTCTCTCTAACTAATTATGGGTAATTTTGGTAGATTGAGTTTCTGTGGCACAACATTATTAAGCTTCCTTGGATTGATTGATTGATTTAGGTACAGCAATAAAGATTTACTAGACATTTTTTAAGGTCTTAGAAAAAGGTTTTACAATTAAACTCTTTGTATGAAACTGTCTCTTTGTGGACAAAAATTTAATTTGCTGAGAAATTGTATTTTTTTTACCCATGAATATTTTAGCAAATAGGTCAGTACATGGCCAAAAAGTGGGGGAGGAGGGCATGAAAGGATGATGATGAAGGGGCTGAAGTCCCACTATTCCCTTCAAAGGAAAACTCCCAATAATCTACAGACCTCTCACAAAACCCCACCTCTTAAACCCCCTTCCCAATGGTGCCACCCTAGGGACTCATCCTTTAATAAATGGGCTTTGGGGGTACATTTAAGAAACTAACTATAGCTGAATATTAATTTAATTTCAACAAGTATATATTCAATTTTCATTTTTGATTTATTATTTGCTCCAAAGAATATTTTAAAATGTATTACTTAGTTTTAAAATGTTTGGTGATATACCTGGTATCTTCTATTAATTGAAATAATTATTAGTTGCTCAACCTAACATATAAGAATCTTACAACATCTTGATTCTCTATCTCCTCTCACAGCTATTATAAAAGTGTCACAAATATCATTTGTAAATACCTTGCAAATTCTGTACTGTATTTTAAATACTTTGCTAAAATAAAAACTTATCCTTCAAAGATATTTTTAAATGAAATAAAAATATCTTTACATGTGCCCACTTATTCTTCTGTTTATCAGACTTTTGCACTGATTCAGATTACTGTTATAATTTTCTGCCTCATGAAAGACTTTCTGTGTTATTTCTTAAAGAGATGGGTCAGCATTTGATGAATACTTCTAGATTTTATGTTTTTGAAAGTGTATTTATTTCAAATATGTCTTTAAAATATTTTTTAATATTTTAAAAAATATTTTAAAATTTGGTATCTTACATATATTGCTTTTCTATGTTTAGTGTCCTTTGTAATAGCCTTATCATTTGACTCATACTTTTTTAACAAATTTGCAAACTGTTTGACTATTTATAAATTTTATTTTAAAAATATTTAATAAATCTAAAATTTTATAAATAAAATTGTATAAAATTCAAAAATTCATTCCTTTATTAATGGACACATAATAATTGGTTGTATTTATGGGGTGCCATGTGATGTATCATACATGTACACATTTAAAACACTCAAATCAAGCAAGTACTTAAATATTCATTATTAGTTTGTGATGAAAACATTAAAATACTTTCTTTTGATTTTTTAAAATATACAGTACATTATTGTTATTATATTATTATTAACATTTATAGTTACATTACTATACAATTACTATTCTCTCAACTTTCATAAGATAAACTGTTTTTAGATTTCATATGTGAATGAAGTCATCCAGTATTTATGTCTGTGACTGGCTTATTTCATTTAACGTAGAAAATTCCAACTCCATTCATGTTGTTGCAAATTACAGAATTTTTTTCTTTTTAATGACTGAATAACATTATATTGTGTTTTCCAATATGTACCACAATTTCCACAGACAGACAAGGGTTGTTTCTATTTCCTGCAATTGTGAATAATTCTGCAATAAATGTGGAAGTATGTATTTCTCTTCAAAATTCTAATGGCATTTTTGTTGGCTATATACTCAGTATATAATTTAGTCTCTTCAGTTGAGATTCCTTTTCAGATATAATTTTATCATATGCATATAATGATTATTATTCAACTAGAAATTCTAAGGGAATAATATAGATCTCCAGATCTCTCTCTCTCTTCTCAACTCAGGGATGAAATTGGTTCCAAAATCATACCCTGTAGCCTGGTTCTCTTTGGATAGTAATACATCACAATTTCATTCTCTTCTTCCCAGTAGTGGCTATAATATGCTATCTGATGTTTTATGTCTGAATCCCGTGATTTTATCCAGTTATTCTAGTACATGACTAAATTAAATCCATAATATTCAACATTGATTGTAAACAGAAATCTTTCTTTTTGTCATTTATCTGTTGGTTTCATATCTTTAACTCTTCAGTAGTTTTCAATTAGATTTGATTTCTTTTTAAATGTAAGTGCTAATACCTACAATTATCATTTTTTTAAATCAGCTTTTGTCTTCCAAAGCCCACTTTTTGTTTACTTTACATCTTTTCCTTTTCTGAACAAAAGCCTCTTGAGATAATTAATTAAGTAAATTTTAATATACATCTTATTCTATTTCTAGATGGTGTACTCACAATTATTATGATGCTGAAAATTATTACTATTTACCACATTGTTTCAAAGTAGTGTATTTTTACTAGATAATTCTCATGTAGCACTTATTTTGCTAATGACAGAAACCAAGGCAGCTTCAAAATTCTTTCTTTCCCAATGATGCAGCTACCTCCAAGTAAGAAAACTAGGTGAAAGTTTCACATGGTTGGCCTTGTAAGTCAATGTAAATAGGAATTTAATTTCATGTTATGTAATCAGGCTGCTCTCTGGAATGAATGCAAGCTCTTATGTGACCCCACCTGGCAGAAGTTTTTTTGTTATGCACATACTAGAGTTTAACTTAGAGTATTTATCTTCCTAAATTTGACATTTTTTTTTAACTTATATTGTGCTTATTTTGTTTCAATTGTCAAATAAAACTATGTATTTGTCAGGTAGAATATATTGTTTTGAAATGTATATGCCCTGTGGAATAGCTAGATCAAGGTAATAAAATGTGTTACTTAGATTTTTATTTTCCTTGTGTATGTAGTGATAACACTTCAAATCTACTGTCTTAAAGTTTTAAAAAATACAAATAGTTGTTAAATAGATTTATTCCTTCTCTACTTGATATTTTATATGCTTTGCCCTCCCAACAATTTTCTGAATTTCAACAATTTAAAGTAAATTCAAACTCAGTAATTAATTGAATATTGGGTAAAATTTTAAACATAATATATAATCTGAAAATTTACATCTATGTTCATAATTATTCTTCATAAAAATATATTTAAGGAATATGGTATCACATCTCCCATTTTATATATATGAAAGCTGAGGCTTACAGAAGTTACAAGGGTTGTATATAAAAAATTTGCCTAGCTCTTGAGTTGTTGATTTATACTTATTGCCATCCAAATTAGCTAGTGAAAAATAAAATTTTGTTACATTTCACTGAAATATGATAATTTTTATAATCACACAAAAAGAATATTTAAAGAAATATATACTGAATGTAAATTTTTAAAAATTTAATGTTCCATTAACAGTATTATATATTTATTTCCACATTAAGCTTTTTGTATTAATACATTTTGTGTGTGGCTTATATTATCTCTACATTCCTTTTAGAAAAAGAAAGAGAAATTGTTTAAGTTAACTAAACTTTGATTCAACTAAATATAAATAAAAATGCCAATGAAAGTTAAATTGATTCCTGAAAATTAGAAAGCTGGATTTAAAAGTCTTTAAAAAATATAATAAATCAGTTTTTTTCATCTTTGGTAAAACATAATAAAAAAATCAGAAAGTCTCTTAGTACAGATTTCTGAATACTGAGATTTAAGCCTATTAAGATCTCATTTTATTTTAGTTGCATCACACTCTGACTTCCATATTTTTTAAAAAATGGTGTTAACAGTGTTTTGAAATTTCAGAATTAGTAATTCAACCTTTATAACTGCTGTGAATCATAGGCATTCTTTTTCCTTGCAGAATAAATTATAACATATACTGCTCACTTTTTTAGAAGCAATATATGCAATATAAGTGGAAAGTTCAAACACTCACTGCATATTTCTAGATTCTTCTAGAATTAGAAACTCTCTTCAAAAGAACTGTCATATATTTTAAAAACTAAAAGAAAATTTTGCAAATACCCATAATTAACAATGCTAAATGGAAGGAAGAAGAACTAGATATCATAATGGAATTTGCAATATAATATATAATCTGTATTTTCCCACAATTCTTCTGATTCTTAGATTTTTCTCAAAAGCTCATTTGCCAAGTGGTCATTGATTCTGTATTGGAGCACACTCGATCAGGAGCAATTCAGACATTAATGTTCAAGGTATAAAATTAATCTTTGAACATCTCTGAGAGTAATTTAAGAAATATTGTAGAAAAATCAAACAAAAAATAAGATATTTTCTCTAAAATTTAAGGCATAATTACCCTATGTTTTGATTATAAAGAAAATAACTTTTAGATATTACTTGTTTTTCCTCATTTTCTCCACTGATCCATACATATTTTGTAAGATAATAATAATAATAAACAAAATACACTTTCACAGAGGATAATTGAGTGCAGATTCCTCAATATCCACCCTATCTAACTTGGGTAAAACAATGAAGGAAGGAAGGGAAGAAGGAAAGAAAAAAGGGAGAGAGGAAGGAAGAAAATAAAGGAGGAAGAAAAAAGGGTTTCTCCTCATTTGTTTAAGCAAATCTTGATTCCTTATCTCTTCACCAGGAATATATTTCCAGTTTGGTAATCATCTTTTATTCTGGTTGCAGAATAATATTTTCTATTTAGTGCCTTGTCTATATATATATAAGGTGATATTAACTATACAATATTCATATTCATACACATGAAAGTGTTCTTCCTTTACTGTGTTTCTGATGTCAAGCCTAACTATGGATTATGAACAACAGAGTTGCCCTAGAATTTCTTTTCACCCAACTGGGAGGAGTGGTTGCACTTATAGATAAATCCTGCTATACCTATATAAAACAGTTCCCCTATTGTTGAAACACTAACAGGAGTTCTGGAATCAGGTTCACTGAATGGAGCCAGCAAGGCCACTTGAGGATCTTCTTTGACCTCACTAGTGACTTATTACTTGGACCCCTGAATCTTGCACTAGGTTAATACTATTTGTAGTGCTAATCCTCCTACACCAGGTGAAATGTATTCTGGCTGTGATTTAACGTGTTCCTTTGAGGTCATATGAACCAACATGCAATATCAATTTGACTAAATAAACATACTCTTCCAGATACAAGGAAATATACAGGAATGCAAAATATACTAGGTTTGCTAAGGGGCACGGGATGACCTGTTGGACAGTTCTCTGTGTCATGGATTAAAACACTTTGCCACCTTTTCTGCTTGAGTTTCCAATAATATCTAGACTGTGCTGGGAATGAAACATCCTGAGATAATGGGGGAACTTGCCATAAAAAAAAAATTAAGTTTCTCTTTCAAGCCCCACCTCTGAAATTAGGGGTTCTTCAATTCTATATCCCAGTGGTCGTATGGCTTTGGAATATAAAACCTGGTATACTACACTCAGAATCCCGCAGCTAAAGTGCAAGTGGGACATGTACCTAGACTCCATCCATCCAGGTTAGCTTTTCTGAGTATCAGGGTCTGGTTTCTAATGCATCCTAGGCTTACATCATGACTTGCTCACTCCCTATCTATAATCAACCCAGTTTAGAGAACATGTCTTATCTGGCTATTCTGTCTCAGTTACCCAGGCAAATTGGAAACCAGTGCACAGTGAATCTTCTCACATCGTTTCTCACACTACTTCTCTTTAATCTTTAGGAAATTTCAAGTCTCTTCTCGTTTTTTAATTGATTCTAATTGTGATCACTTTGCTTTTAACTATGTATATTGAACACTTAATTTTATCTATTGCACACAACTAAATCTTACTTTTTATTTTCATGAATTTTTGTAATTTTTCTTAACTAACTTACAATCATAATGCTTTCAGTCTAATATTCTATTGCTGTTGAAACCTGTAGTCTACTATGTCTTTTCTTTATTAACATGAATATATTCTCTAGATACCTTATTGTTTGGCCAGTAAGCTTTCAAGATATTAGCTATGTACCATGATACATGAAAGCACTTTGTATATGTGAAAATTCAGAAGCAAGGAAAATGCTTATTAGTATGGAAAATATAAATGTATCAAGTTATATACATGTAAATAAATAATGTACAGTCACAAATTTTTTAGAAAACTTTCTATAAATCATAATGAAGAAAAAAATTGAAAATGTTGAGTAGAAAAGCCAATTTCTGAAATAAGAGCTCAAAAATTTTGTAACAATTACAAAACTTGGAGAAAACATAAAGTACTATGGCTAAATAACATTTACACATGTGCACTCCCATGCAAATACATACAGCTTGATTTGAAGGATATATATCTATTTTATAGTGTTGTAAGTTTTTTGCAAAGAAGGTATCAGGACTGGCAAAAACAAAGGAACTTTACCTATCTTGTTTTAGTCAACTTTTCACTGCTGAGACTAAAAGACCTGACCAGAACTATTATAGGGGAGGAAAAGTTTATTTGGGGTGTTACAGTTTCAAAGGTCTCAGTCCACAGACAGCAAGCTCTATTCCTTGGGGCTCAAGGTGAGGGAGAACATCATGGCTGAAGAGCATGGCATAGAGACATGGCTCACATGAGATCAGGCAGCAAAGAGAGACTCCACTCACCAGACACAAAATATATACCCCCAAGACAAGCCCCCAGTGCCCACCTTCTCCAGCCACACCCTACCTGCCTACAGATACCACCTGTCAATCTCCTCAGGGGATCATCACACTAATTAGTTTAAGATTTTTCATAACCCATTTATCCTCTAAACCTTCTTGCTTTGTCTCATACATGAGTTTTGGGGGAACACCTAATATCTAAACCATAAAAAAACAGTTATGCTCTATTTCATAACAGACATAGTATGAAATATGTATATAAAATATATCTCATGGAATACATGTGATATATAATGTGCATATATTATAAATATATATTATATGTGAAATATATGCTTCTGAAATAAATCTTAAGAAATAAGATTGATAATAATACAATGAAAGGCTATTGTCTCAAAATACGGATGAGTGGGTAAAATAATTATTAAATTTGGATGAAGTATCATCAGTAAATGTATTTCTAAGAGTATTTTGCACAAATGGAAAAACTGAATGATACCTAGCATCAGTCATGAGCAGATTCTAAGAAAATTATCTCTATATATTTTAAGACTAATTGAGAATATTTTTTCTGACTCTTTGAGGAGGAAAATTTTTAGTTTTTTCAATATAGAATAGTTAAATTACTATACATCCTCAAGAAAAGCCTGTAGTGAGTGTTCAAAAATTTGGATGATGAATGCAAAAGAGAAAATGGTCATGAGGATGGATACTAGATCCACTCGTGGCAGTTCACAAGGCAGGATCTCTCTCTTTCTAACGTCATTGAACTGTTTTAATACATTGGTTATGTTTATGTTTTGCATCATTACTTTTGTTGAGGTCTTATAATAATAAAATTTTATTCAATTTTTTTGGGTGAATGCAGGAAATATAACGGAATCTGTTATACCAGACCAAAAGTGGATAAAGTTCATTGTCACAAAGAGTGATTTGTAGTAGAATGCCTAAGAAATATGTATTTGTAACATTCCTTTAAATTCCTTGACAATTACTATAGATTTATAGATGATATAATACTGAAAAAGATAGCATGAGTTACAATAATAGCCCTCCAAATTAGGCTAGACTTAATTAGACTATATTAACATGTATAAATGCAAAGTGCTATACATATTTATTATCTGCAAAATAGCTGTTCAAAATACAAAATAAGATTTCAAACACAAATATTGAAAATAATCTAATTTTAATTAACCACACATAACTCCTAATGGAGATTTGAATCATAAGTATAAATTATCAAATCAATCTTTCACATTTATTTATGTTGTTCATTCAATATTCTCTTATAATACAAAAATCATTTTATATAATTCTCAATATTTAATTGCAATAGTATTAAAATAGATTGACTTTCACATTGATTGAATTTTGAGCTCTGTAATTAGTTCATATATATTATTATGTAAACATTTTTGAAAGCAAATTTTCACACTACTTATCAGGATTCCTATTTTAAAAAGGAAAATGTCTATTTTTTAAGCTCTATCTTAAAATGATCACTGCAGTCAAAATTATGAGCAGATATAATATGGTTATACAGAATATATAACTATATATATATATATATATATATATATATATATATATATATATAATCTTTAATAGGAAGTACCAAATAAAGCAAGCAAAACATAAAGGGTGCTAAATGACTACTCAGACAACCAAATAGTGTTATTTGGGCTGTTGTCTGAGGATCATACAAGTGAGATTTACTGAAAAAGATCCATCTGTGAAGGGTAAAGGAAAGGGAGAAGGAATAAGCAGGGAGCGGTAGAGGCTCAAAGCACAGCACATTTCTGACCAAACCTCCTCCAGACTAATGGGGACTCTCCATACCAAAATAGCCCATTGAGAAATCCGGTCTTGGATAGAAATGGCTCCTTTCTATCAATTTCCAACATTGGGTGGAACAGTCTAGGGAAGCATTGCTGATGTGCATGCATAGTGGATTCAAAGACTTGCAAATAAATTTAACAGAATCTGTTATACAGGTAAAGGTGTTCATCAGCTCCACTTCCTACAGCATGTCCTCTTGATGGGAAAGCTAAGCATAGGATGTCTACATCCACCATTCATGTTAACATTTATATTGATATGCGGTTCCTTGTATATAAATAAAACAAAATACTGATGCTTCCCAAGAATAATATATATCTCAACACAAACATTGACATTTGCCTTGCATGGGTTAATGTTTATGATTTTAGAAAAAAAAAAAAACTGAAACAAAACACTAATGTTTTTTAAAAAAAAAATGTGAGTCTCTTTCCTTCCAAGAACTATTGCCTGTTCTTAGTGTGTCATTTAAATATATGGATTAACATAGTCTCTATAACAGAATTGTAGGCTTGGATTCATTTTTATAACTTTGTAATTGATTTTTTTTTCAATTCTTGATTGCTGACACTGTTAACAGCAATATGTGAATCGGGGTACTTGTTATGTTTTGGATATGAAGTGTCCTCTAAAAACTCCTGTTAAGGTAGGAATATTCAGAGGTAAATGATTAGATTATGAGAGCTGCCACCTGTTCAGCTTTCATTCTAGTTTGAATGGACAGGCTGGGTGGTACCTCTAGGAAGATGGGACATGACTGTAAGAGGTGGGTCACTGAGAACATATGATGGAAGGATGCATCTTCCCTGTGGGTCCTTCCCACTGCTATATATGCTTCCTCACCCTACTATAATCCGAGAAGTTTTCTTCCACTGGGCCTTTCACCCACGATGTTCTGGCTTAACTTGGGTCCAAAGCAATGAATTTAGTCATCTATGGATTGAGACCTCTGAAAGCCAAATAAATCTTTCCTTCTCTAAATTGTTTTGGTCACAGTGACACAGAAGCTGATTAAAACAATACTTTGGCAATTCTAATTCCAAAGTGGTTTTGACCAAAAAAATAATCTGTACAGATATTAAATTTCAGACACTTTTTTATGTTTTTGTATCTAATTTTGTTTTTTATTCTCTTATCATTTAAAAAAAACTTTACTTTTTTATAGCACTTTTAGTTTCATAGCAAAATTGAGTAAAATTTACAGTGATTTCTATTATATCCTCTGCCCTCATGCATTCATTAGCCTTCTCTATTGGTAATATCACCTACTCAATTGAGGCAATTGTTACTATGGATGAACTTAGATTGACACCTTATTATCACTTAGAACCATACTTTATACTTAGGGTTGAATTTTGGTGTTGTACCTTCTACATATTTGGACAAATGTGTAATAACAGGGGTCCACAATTATAATATCATACAGAGAAATTTCTTTGCTCTAAAGGTCCGGTGTTGATTTTCTTTTTCAAATCTTTCTTGGTTCAACTGAATATAGGATCAAGATGACAAACTATGTTTTTAAAGTATTTGGTTATATTACCTTGTTTTACTCTTGAAAATATATAATTTCTGCCTTTTCAAAATTTGTTACTTGTCTATGAATTTAACTGTGTTGGCTGGTATTTTTTATTGTTAAAAATTGTAGAATAATAAAGTTCAAAAACATAACTATTAAAAAAATGTGTGGATTATGGATAACAGTTATTAGTTGGTACTGCTTATTAGAATAATTTTAAATAACAGTATTCTTTGCTTTGACATTTAGTGATTTTAAATGCTTCAGAGTTTGTAACATTGTATTTAATGTGTATTCATGTGTAATCTCAAAAGTGTTTTTTTTTGTTTTGTTTTTTACTCCTTCTGTTACTGTCAAGATGAAATTTGCCTTATGAACTAAGAATCAACTGAGAGACCATTAAAAGACATAAAATAAATGATTTTTTAAAATTAGTCCAATATCCTCTAGATTTTTCAATGTTATTTCTAATAGTAGTGTTCCTAAAATCTTATGCTATTTATCTAAAAATTAAAAATATAACTTTAGCAATGTACAAGACTCCCTGAAAATATCCCCTACTTCTGCATTTCTTTCCACCACATTTAAGAAAATACTTTTAATAATTCCTCAACTTTCTTCATTTGATCCTCTAGCTCCATTGATTTATATGTGTTAATTTCCGTCTCCCCCACACACATGTTTATCATACATCCCTGTGCTTTCTCTCCTTTATTACTTCTCTTTGGAAAGTCACATTTCAATGTTAACATTCTCTGATATGTAGTGATTTTCCTCTGCATCAACTAGGTTATTTTTAGTTAATGGGTAGTTAGTATTATCAGCAGCCACTCATTTGTTTTGCTGTGTAAATTGTTTTCTGGTACCATTGAATACAATCTTTCCTTTGATATCAGATCCAATTAAAATATTTATTTTAATAATTTAATTTTTATAAATGAACAAAATGAAAAGGAAAAATTATTTTTATACAAAGGAATAGTAGCTATTCCCCACACTTATGTAAAGTGTGGGGAATAGCTACTATCTTCTTCATTACTTACTTACTATAGATATAACTCTGCATAACACTTAGACAAATTTAAGTACAAAAAGTCCAGATAAAAAGAATGCTGACCTAGATAAATTATTAAATTTAGGTATTGAAACCAGCTTTGATGTTCATTTCTTGAATAATGCAGGAAAATATGAAGAAGAAACTATACCATTTATGTTTAATATCTACACATAGGAAAACATATCTGAAAGATAAAACACATAACATGTCATATGTTTGAGATTCACATAAATATATTATTGTAAAAATGTAAAGATAATATCTTTTAAAAAAGATAATAGAGTAAGAAAAGTCAAAGGTAGAAAGGCAGGCAGATATTATGGTGACTCTTTCAAAAATCCTTTGAAGAGAATTTTACAAGAAAATTGAGAGCAGGAAAGATTCAACAGACAAAATAAATTATTTAAAGGACATGATATAGTGTAACAAGTTAAAAACTTTCTTCTTTCATCTCCAGTGCTATTAAAAAATACATACCTGTAGGAGGTCAAGTTCATAACAGAGACATTTACTATGTTTTTCAAAGAATAACAAATTCTAGCACCAAATAATCTTTATTCCAAGAACACCTGCATTGAAATATCTATCTTCACATCACCTATGTAATATGAGTCCCAGGAGGAGGCATAAACAAGATGAAATGCAGCAGAATAAAAAATTATATATATATATATATATATATATATATATATATATATATATATATATATGGAAATTTTTTGAACTTTATTTGAAACACTCACTCACAACTTTTAGACCAACAAATTCCAAGTAAGGCAAATGAAGGAAAATCACATTTAGGTATATATAAGATGGTTAAAAGCTAAAAATAAGAAGAACATCTTGAAATCAGAGAAAAAGAAATATTACATAGAGAAGAACAAACAAAATGATAAGTAAAACTGTATCAAAAATAACTAAGGCCAGCAGAAAATAGAATAATACTTACTTAGAATATAATAATGCAGGACCAGAAAGTTACAGGAGAACAAAAACATGAACTCAAGAAAAATGAGTTTTAAAATTGATTCTATAAAATAATGAGTTCCACAATTAGTGGATTAAGTAAGTGTGAAGAACAACAGGAGGAATTTTTATAAATGAAAATCATAATTTGGAAGATTTAAATTAGAAGTATAAATTAAGTCATCAAAGATGGAATTATAAGATTTAACATGTAAAATTCCAAATAATTTTATAATCTAGGTAGGGAAACAAAAAATCAAATGAGCATTAGAAAAAGGTGACAAACAATGATTTCTAATCACTTATGTAAAGTGTGGGGAATAGCTACTATCTGCTTCATTACTTTTATGTTATTGGGAGTTTGGGTATTAGAAATTTTCAAGAAAAACAAATTGCTCATGAATAAAATAAATGTTATGATTGTTTTCATATGATACAGTTATCTACCTGAAAAATCCAAATAAAAATTCCAAATGAATAAAATACATAGGTTGATATTTAGAAAAACATATGCAGTATGAATGTAAAATTTACTTCTAGCAATTCCTGGGCAAAAGCAGCTCACACAGCCAAAAATAAACTTCAGAGAAATGTAGAAGACATATTTGAGAAGTGGCGGTATACTAAAGACATAAATGAGATGCTAAAAAGAGAGCAGAGGAGACAGAGAGAAGTAGTGTTTCTTAAAATGTTTCATGTTGCAATGCTGTCAACTTCACTCAAACTAATCTTGACAAAATTGATAGTATATTTGAATAATGACTCACAGAGAAAAAATATTTAAAATTAAAGCAAAATGAGAAGTCACTCATAGAATGATTTTAAAAGTATTATAAAGCCTGACAAGGAAATGTTACTCACAGGTGGAATAATACATTAGCACAGAAATTGACTTTTATGGGTATAAATGTGCCCAAGTGTGAATACACATAAGTGTTTGTGTACACATTGCTTGTTTGTACTGTTACTGTACAAGCAACATGAAAATTCAAAATAGTGACTTCTAATATTAGAACTGTAATATATAGTAGGTTATAGAAATAGCAGATATGATTGATGTACCCTGTATTCACGTCCATGTACAGACATATTGCAATGAATCTTATTAATATGCATAATTAATGAGTCCTAAATAAAGATAAGTGTCAAATATTTTAAAAAATACTGATATTTATATAAGTTTGTTGTAACAAAGGCCTTCCAAAGTAAGAAACTAAAAAAGAAAACATTGATATGGTACATTTGGCAACATAATATGAACAAAATTATATTCAAATTATATTCAAAATAATATAAATTTTTAAAAATCAACAATAAAAAATTCTTAACTGAAATATATAAAATGAACTCATATATAATAGAAAAGTCAATGATAATTATGAAAACATTAGTGAAAGAAATGAAGAAGCAATTTAAAAGAATTATGATTGACTAATAGAGATATTTCCATATAAATCTGTTTTAGAAATAAAATGCATATTAAAGCATGAAGGAATCTCTCATTCAACCAAGGCATGAATGTACAACCTAGTCACTAATGTCACTTGGTCACAGCAGGGGAACAGCCTCTTCTGTGCACTGCTATTGGGAGTGTACATCTGTTCAAACTATTGGAAGGACAATTTGGCAACATTAGAAGAGCTCTTGTCTGACATGATCTGGATCAGTAACCAGCAAGTTAATTGAATAAGTTTTTGACATTCCTACCTTAACAGTTTTATTTTAAGCAAAAGCAAAATAGCATGCTTATTTACCACTCGGGTATAGGACCAAGGTCTTGTCTCAGTATGTAAAATTTTGCATATAAAATCCCCCTGCTTTGCTTTTATTTTTCTCTTTTCTCTTACCACAAAAATGATACTTGCACATATACACTACAAATTCTCATACTGAGAATTTTACATGTCTTAAATTTACTTTCAAAGAAATCTCAAGCACAGTTTCAAATACACTATATTAATCTGTTATAGATGATCTGTACACCAATAGTTACATAAATATTTTATCAGTAATTTAATATTACATTGTATTTTCCAAATATTCAACAATATTATTAGAGAAATATATCCCATATTTAATTTTGAGTTAATCTTAATTAAAATTATAACCAATAAAACATAGAGCTGGAATAGTTTTTTTGGACACAAAGGTGATTACTTCAACTCCTAGAATTTTGAGTACATGTGCAAACTAGAGGGAAGCCTATTAGCTACAAACATTCAGTTTAGGCATTATTCAGTACTTACTTTAACATAATGGGAAACAATAATCTTTAAGGTTAGATAGCTGAAAGTCACTTAAAAGTTTTATATATGTATATTATATAGTACTCATCATAATCCTTTAAGCATAATTTATGTCAACTTAGATAACAGAAGTAAATGTATAAGGTTATATAGTAGATTATATAAAAGGATAATAAATAACATGAATGAGGGGATTATATGATAAATATTACCTTTGTGATATACTATGCAACTCTTAATCAAGAGTAAGCAAAATACACAGAAATATATATATGACTCTTAATATCTCTGTAAGCAGAACAATTGGTGATGGTTATCATAGGTTTCTCTTATTTATATATGTTCTAAAATAAATGAACATAAACTCTTATAATCAAAACAATGAAAGAATTTGTTTTTTTAATAAAATAATCAAAAGAAAAAATAACTTAGAAAAATAGATCTGTTCTTGTCATGCTCTTTTGTCTATTTAGCTCTTCTTGTCTTTTCTCTCTAGAATCAAAACAACAAAAGTTACAAAATTGGAGTTTAACCTTTTTCAAAATGTAGTAGCAATTAGTGACAATAGAATGACTTAATTTGAAAAATAACATCAAAAAAACAAACTAAACCAAACCAGAAACAAAACCAAAACAAACAAACAAACAAAATGACAGACCTGAGAATCCTCAGGAAAAGATGGTTGTTGTCCTGCCCATGTCCCACAGGGGCAGTGGGAATGAGGTTTCCCTCCCTGGAATGGGCTGGCTGAGAAATATAAGCTAGGAAAAATAGAACAGCAAAAAAGAAACAAACAAACAAACAACAAAAAAAAAAAAAAACAGAACACAAAAAGTAATTTCAAAGGTGGGATCAAGCTTCTGATAAAATGTAGCCCACGCCTGCTTTATTTGCGTCAGAAGACCTCAAAGAGATTCTACAGATTCTACAGAATGTTCTTTCCCAAAAAAGGTTAAAGATGGGCTGTTGGGTCCCTAATGGGTTCCGCCCATCTCTTGTGCTACTATGAGGAACCCTTCTAGCAGAGCGAGGGGAAATTCATGTGCATTGGGCCATCTGTCATGGTAGGAGAGGCACAGGAAGTTCCAATGCCAGTCCTATCCTTCCCTGGCTTCCAAGTGTAGAGAAGATCCTCCTGTGTTTCAAGGATGGCTTCCCACACTGCTGGGAATGTACCACGGACCTTACAAGGTAGCTGTGCCAACTTGTATCATTAATGGAGTCTTCAAAACTGACTCTGTAAAGAAACATAAAACTTTTTTTTAATCTTAGCAAATATTGCTTACCTTTGTTTATTAAAAACATTTCACAGCAAGAATTCAGTGAAACTCTAAATGTTAGGGAAGGCAATAAATAAATTGTCAAAACAAGGGTGATTTGTAGAGATTTCCCGAATTTTTCTTATACTATATATTTTATTCTTAATAAAATAAGCCACTTTTTCAATCTTCACAGAATCTCATTAACCACCACTTCTTAACAGCATGTGTTTTTTATAGAAGTTTTAGGAACTTCCTTATGTTTATGAGGAACAAGGCTTCTGGCAATGCCTAACAGTCCATGACCCATGAGGCTTGGCTGGGTTTCTTTCTCATAAATGATCTCACCTGCAGCCTCCAATGATTTCACTACATCCAAGTTTCATCCTAGTTATGACAGTTGCTTTCTCTAAGTAGTTATGTTTCATAGTCAGTCTTCCCACCCTACACACATGAAATTGTATAATTTAAAATGTCAGGCACTATTAAATGCTTTAATATGATAATTCACTTTATTCCTATAACAATGCTATGAAGTGAATATTATAAGGTCTATTCTATTATTCCATGGAAAATTACATTAAACAGCTATAGAAATTGAAATATACCACATGATTCTTTATTCTTATTTTTCAATATAAAAGACTGCTACCAATTAGCAAAAACAATAAAGTTGGTTTTATTTGTACTCTTAATAGTACATCCCTGTGAAGTCAAGTTATAATCAAATCATTAATATTAAGAAAAAATATAGCATTGAATTTCACTAAAATGTATTTTGTATCAAAGTTCTTAAGACACACAAACTTGCAAATAATATCGCAGTTCTTAACAATGTTGCACTTTGTTTTGTTCTTTCTGAAAAATTAATTGCTAGGCTCTGCCAACATGTGCACTTTCAATCTTTAGCCTTCTGTGGATCCATAGTTAGTCAAGTACAAGTCTAAATAATATATTATTCTATATTATTGCCTTTAGTGGAAATTTAAACTAGAATATATTCCAAAATTAACTTTTCTGGAAAGTGCAGCTGGGTGTCATTTGAAGTTTGTCATTTGTAAGGGTTCTGTGTTTGAGACTGAGGTCTCTGATGGTTTCATGACTGTGGCATGCTTGGTGGCTAGGAAATTAATGTGCAAAGACATAGAATGCCTGGCTGCTAGGAAAATTTCTGTGCCAAGGCATAGGATGCCTAGCTGCTATAGCAACGTCCTGCCTGAGGAGGCTCTGTGGTAGAGTCTTTTTAGCCTCAACCTTGATCTCACACAGCTCCTGGGAATAAAGAAACTCTCTTGCTAGACAACCACAGTGTTTCACCAAGTTCTGCTGCACCTGAACCTATGCACATAACAGAAAATTTAAACAATGGAATTTCTTGAGAGCTACACAACTTTGCACAGTGTAACTATAGCATATAACTGAGGGATAAGCTGCATAATGCTGCTAACTCTGCAACCTGTCTAATGACACAATGATGCCAGTGACCTATTGTAACCCATTGATATAAATAAAGCTGGTGGCTTGACTATTCTGCTATTCTGCCATTCTGCCTCTGCATCTTGCCTCTGTGTCTCCTTTTATTTTCCTTACAGTCATTCAAATTGAGAACAGCCATCCAAATATTACACAAGCTATTTACAAATGTTTGGTTTACTTTAAGAGCCATTGCTCCACTTGTGTGTGGCTCAAAATGAGATTTCAACGGTTCTTTTGTGTGTTTTTAATTTTTATGACAAGTCTCCTCCTTATCAATACAGGACAACCAATTTGACTCTGACAAAAAAAAAAAGCTGCACATAAATAACTGTCTTCAGAGGAGATGTATGCCTCTTCATCCTCAAGATATACACCTCCACAGCTGACTTCACTAGGACTACCAGGAGAAGAATGAACGAGAGATCTCATCTACCCAGAAAAACTTCATTGTGGAAATCAGGGGATTTGTTAAGACTTCATCCAACAAAAAGGAATTGTTTGAAACTGATGGGATGATATTTTAATTCACAGGACTGCCTTCCTTCTGCTTATTATTAGAGGAAAAATAACATAAATTCAAAGTGATTCCAGTCTAAAGTACAATAATTTGCCTTCCTAAGAATAATCTGTCATCTTTTTCTACACATTATTATTCTTACATTGATTAAAAATAAAATTATCTTTTAATGTCTTAGAATTCTCTAAAGGTAAAAAGTACAAAAATTTTAAAAAAGTTTTCATATTCTTGTAATTCTCCAAAAGTACTTGTGTAGTATATGTTTGAAGAATTTAAAAAAATAATGTTAAATATAAAATTTAAAAAATACATTCAAAGAGATTTTAAACAAATTGTAATTTTGTTTAATTAATTGATTGGTATCCTGTCTTTTACTGGAAGTAAAGGAGCATTTACATTGAGTTTACATACTGCTATTTCAGTCTATTATTGAGATTTACTTATTTTCCTTGATAAGTTCCTGAAGGATATGTGATAAAATACATTTTTATTTAATCCAACTGGGTGATGCTAACTTAAAAAAGAGAATTTCCTAAAAATATAATGTAGAAGTTATAAATTCTAAAACTCAAAATACTGTACACAAGAATTGTTAAAGTCAAAATTATCTTCACATTTTTCCTGAAAAGGTACTCCTTTAGGGTCCAACTATTCTTCTTGGTACAAAGATGCCACTGTCTGCACATATATCTAGAAACTTGTACACTTCAAAATCCTTTCAAATGCAACAAGTACACATTTTTCAAAACTTCTCATGGAATGTTGTCCAAATGCTCTATGTTTGGTCCCAAATGTCAGCTTTATGTTTTCTTACTTACAAAACTGTCTTTGCAAAGAAACATAAACTTTCTGCTAAAGTTGAAAAATACAGTAGAGACTCACATAGTGAAATTGAAGAACCTGCCATCTGAGAGCCCTGACCCTATCACATACAATAGCAGAAATAGCAGTCCCATCCCATTAAATTTGAATCAGTGAAAAATAACAAAAGAGAAAATTTCATACATGATGAGACACATTATTGTGCAGACTCTTGTCAACTGAACAATTGCAAAAAAAACCATACATTTCCTTTCCTAATGTGAACTAATTCTTTAATTATTCATATGATTTCATGTCTTGTTTTCTGGCTATCTAGATTAATGAGACTTTGGAAACCCTGAGCTGTCTATAATAATCCACATGAATTCTCCGACCACTTTCATGTTATAAAAACAAGATGCAATAATCTTAGTTATCTCAGGTATCTGCCCTGACCAATACAAGCACACCCAGTAGGGGCCAGAGAGAAAAGTAGATATTTTACATATATGATGAGGTGTCTTCCCAGTGATGCTACAAGAGGCATTTTGAATAATATTTCCTGGTTTATATAGACATTTATAAAGATGACAGAATATCTATGGAGTTTCAAAAAATATTCCACTTACTTATTTTTACCAAATTTATCTTTCATCTTGTTGAAAACTTGGGCCTAATTTTCTCTTTCATTCTAATTTTTTCCAGTACTCAGAACTAGCCTATAGTTGAACAGCTAAATTTCTAGCAATCATTTCACTCCAATGTAATGCAAACAATATGAAGATATTGTTATTTCTATGAATTACCATTATCTAAATGAACAGTGAGAAGCATAGAAAAGATTTAAGTTAATCATAGCATCCCCATTTTTCCCAAAATCTTCATCTTTTTTCTTAAATACTCCTTCCCAAATTTAAATTTTTACCTGATATTACAAGGCACTCATTAGTTAACATAAATACATACTTAATATTAATATCAATAAAGTAGGATATTATATATATTCATTGGAATTACTCTATAATGCAACCTAATTTGTAAATATCCACTTAATAAACCAAAATTTCTTATGTTAGTGTGGGATGTCATGAGAAAATATCCACTAGATGTTAATAAACAGAATTTTTCTCACATTTCTAGTGCTTAGAAGATCAAAATCATGATGCTAGCACAACTGGTTTCTGGTGAAGCCATGATTGGTTCCTTGCTCTGTGAATTGTGGATAGCTGCCCTCTCACTATGTTCTCACATGACCTAGAGGGTGAGTTCTGGTGTCTCTTTCATTTATCATCAGCTCTGTAGAATCAGAGCTTCACCTTTATAACCTCATCCAATCTCAATAACTTCATTAAATGCCCTTTCTCCAATGCAATGTAATAAAGAGTTATGGCTTCAACATATAAATTTGAGGAGATACATATTAGCCCATAGCATATATCCCTGATTGTCTAAATTGCATATCTTTCTCACATTCAAAATATAATCATTATATTTCATCAGTTCCAAAGTCTTAATCCATTCTGACATCAATTCTAAAGTTCAAAGTCTAATCTAAATATCCAAATCAGATATGGGTGAGACCTGAGATATGCTTTCTTTCCAGATATGAATGTGTGAATCCAGATGAGTTATGCATTTCCAAATTACAATGGTAGAGCAGACATAGCACAGAGAGTCCTATGGTAAAAATAAGATCTAGGAAAAAGAAGAGGTGCAGTGTTTCAACCAAATTCAAAACCTAGCAAGTCAAATTCCCTCGAATATAATTCTTGAGAATAATCCCTTTGTGGTGCAACATACTACATTCCAGGTCTACTGGAGTGGCAATTCCACCTCTGGACCCACTGGGTTGGATCCAGCCCCTTGGTTCTATAGGATAGAAGGTATATTATCTGAGGTTCTGCAGGGTGGCCCTATTCCCACTGTCTGCAAGACAATTCAACCAAACCCCCAAGACTTTGGGTGGAGGCCATCAGACCAGTTGATACTGAATAAACAGCCCCACACTTAGAAAGCAAGGTAGCAACTCTGATGATCTCTGAATCAAATTGGAGGCTTATTTCCCTGTGTTGAATATCATATATTTAAAGCTAAACGTCACTAGATCTTCTCTTGATGAATTAAGAAGTCTGGTAGTCTTCCTTCATTCTGTCTCTTTTCATGTAACATTTAGTTCAAACTATTATCCTGTACACTGGCATGCCATCCTTATTTCTGGATTCTAGTAAAATAGTTGATTTGTTTCTGAGTAGCTCCAGTGATCTTATTTTCATGTATTTACTAAGTCATAGTGTGCTCTTTACTTAGTTTGCTCTTTAGAGCAAGTTGTCTTGTTATTCTGTTTGGAAATATGGACAGGCTGAAAATGCACATTATCTCCAAAATCTGATTTATTTTACTTTAATAATTCCTTCTTGGATTCATCTTTCTTGCCTCACATTTTACTGGAAGCTGCTAAGAAGAACAAAGTTCTTCCTTCACAATTTTACTAAAAAAAATCTCCTTAGCTATATATTCAGCTTCATATCTCACATATTGTATTGTCCACAAATCATTAGAACACAGTTGAGCCAAGTTGTTCACCACTTTATTACAAAGATCCCATTTTCTCCTGTGATCTTCCTCCCTTCCATCTGGGACCCTCCCTTAAAATTAGAATTTCTACTCATAGCCTACTTTTGCAGCTCTTTTTTTTTCTTTCTGAATACCCTCTACAATTACCTCTAATGTCCCCCCCCCCCTTTTTTTTTAGAATGCACCTCAAATATTGTTTGCACCACTATCCATTATCCAGCTTCAAAACAGCATCCACATTTAGGTATTCTTTAGAGCAGCATTCTACTTCTTGGATCCAAAGATTTTAATTTGATCATGTTTCCATAAAAAATATTCTAGAATGGAAGACAACAACAGAAATTAAAATCTTCATAGTTCCAGAGAATGGTAGTCTGAGATCAGTGTACCACATTGTTTGGCTTTAGAAAAAGCTCCCTTCCTCACGTGCAGATGGTTGATTTCTCACCATCCTTTCTCAGGGTGTCAAGAACGCTTTGCTGTCCCTTCCTCTCACAAATTTCATCATGATGGCTGTACCCCCATTAGTTCTGCAAAGGACCCCATTTTCAAGTATCAAATGGGAGATGAGGTTTAACTTGTGAATTTCTGTGGGGAAGGGGGCAAAATTCAGTCAACAGCTGAAGGGATGAGTATATTTTTCATGTGGGAGAAGGTAACTATTTTGAGAATAAATAATAGGCTGTAGTAGATTTAACATGTCTGAGAATTCTTTGATGCTTTATTTATCAAAAACTGAGGTCTATTTTCTCTCCCCTTGAATCAGGGTTTCTTTAGAGGCTGTGTTGAAAAAACCTGCGGTAGAAATAGTTCTAGTGAATACTAGAAACCTCTTCATTTTTATTGTGGAATCCTAAGCCAACCTGTCAGTTGACTATCGTGCTGGAGAGGCCATTTGCAGGGGCAATGATACTACAAGGAGATGGAAAGGGGCCTAGCTGGGCACAGCCTTCCAGTCTTTGCCCCAGGCTATCAGGCATATGAGTGATGCTGTCTTAGACACTCTGTATTTTTCAGCTGTTAGCTGAAATATACTGGATGATCCCCGTAGATACACATAGAGGAGAATAGACATGGGAAGACCTGCCTGAATTACCCACCCATGAAAATACTTCATGCATAGAAATGTTTCTTATTTTGAACCACCATATTTTGATATAATTACTCATGAAACATAGATAAACAGAACACCAAATACCACAATTCCTATATTCCGCTGTCTGCCACTAACATTTTCCTTGGAAATCAGCGAACCTGAGTCAACAAAGAATGCATATTGCATAATTATCAAAATTAGTAAAATATATTAAAGAGGGTTTGAATTTTTCTTTCCATGACTGGTTCTCATTTTTAAGAATGTGAATACCACTTTTCTATTTTATTTTTATTGTTTTTTATATGGTCTGGATTGCATTAACTACATTTCCAAAATCACATGCATGGCTCTCTATAGGTAAACATCAGTTCCACTTATTTGAGTTTGGTGTTGATTTCCATTTCAAGCTGAAATTGGGAATATCACTGATTTAACAACCTGCTCATATAAAAGAGACCATTATTCAATATGATGGGACCTGCTGGGAACAATTTCCTGGATCACATCACAAAGTTGTCAGTGGTAAAATGTGGAGTTTGTGACAGATGGAACAAACAATTCACCGAAAGACATTCTTACTGTCTAAAATTGCACGTTTGTACCCGAATTTTCCCATTAGATGAAAAAGTGAAGATTTTTGCCTCTGGATCTTGAGAATAATGTATCATATAATTCCATGTTATTGATTATTATTTTTAAAACTACATGTACATACTAAAACATTGTATTCAAGTATTTTTAAAGATACTATTATTTATTTTTATGACTCCATCTGGTTTAACATGAAGTATAATGACAATACCTGTAGAGAACATTCTAGGAAGTAAAAATATGAGCTTGCCTTCCAGCATTTCCCATGGATATGTCATGCAAAGCAGATGACCTAAAGTCATTTGATAATATTTAGCATCCTTATTAAAATTTGTATCAAATTTAGTATATCATACTAAGAATTATTTCTGTAAGCATACAGTTGTTTTCAAATTACCCAAACCATTCATTCTAAAATGTCCTAACTTTTTCCAAAACGTTCTTACAGATGTTAAAAGAACAATTAATTTTAAGTCCTGATGGAAACAAATCCTGATGTAATTTTTAACTTCAGAGTTTCTCATAGCTATCGATGTAATTGTCACTGTGACATTTAGCCCCCAAAAGTGTAAATACAGTGTATTTCCAGGTTGTCCAATCTTAGAATGACTAACTCATGCAATATCTTATGCAACTAGGATCACTGAATGTTGATTTAATAATTTATAAATTTCCAGAATTATTGAAAACCACTATTATGATCAAAACTGTAAAATATGTAGTATACAAAAAGTATAACATATAAAAATTAAGAGAATATTGGGCTGGGGATGTGGCTCAAGCAGTAGCGTGCTTGCCTAGCATGCGCGCGTCACTGGGTTCCATCCTCAGCACCACATACAAATAAAAATGTTATGTCCATCAAAAACTAAAAAATGAATATGAAAAAAATCTCTCTCTCTCTCTCTCAAAAAAAATTTAAAAATTAAGGGAATATACTAACTTCTAGAACTGAATTTTAACCTACAGCAAATAAGAAAAACTTCATAGTTCTTACACTCCATGTCATCTATAAGTGATATGCTTACATGTCATTTAGTAAATAAGAGAATTTATGCTCCTAATGAGAAAGGGAAAGAGTAAGGAAAAATCACTTTTGTTGTGACCTCTCTCATCTCACCATCAGTTGCTTCTTGGTTTTCCTATCTCAGAGCAATGTGTACTATGGACACAGCAAGTTGCTGCACAGGGAAAATGTTAAACTAACCTAAAAATGAGCAGCGAATTGCCCTCAAGTGGAGAGTCCCAGCAGTGGAGCTGCCAGATGTCAGGCTCACTGCAGTTAAACTGTAGGAACTACTCTATTTCCACATTTGTAATTTGTGTTTCCAATACATGTGGAGCTCTATTTCCACTTACTGCACAAGAAACCATTTGTAGGAAGCATAAAGTCATGAGTGGGATTGATTTTTCTATTCTTTAGAATTATTTTTACAATGACTCGACAATGAAAGTTTAAATATAAAAAGAAAGAACATTTCAAAAATCAGTACTACAATTTTAGATCCAATAAATTAATTCTCTCTCTCCTCTTCAAATAAGACTTCTTGAGTTGGAGTTAGGTGTTTTGGTGGTGTTATTAGAAATAGCTATTTTTCCTTCATTTTCACTAATCATACTCAAAATATTTACAATAGATCTTATTTTAAGAAAAAATCATTTATAATAAATGAGAGACCTTTTAAATAAAACTTACTGAATCTCATGAGAAAGAATATCAATAGATAATGATCATTAATATCATTTCAAAACTCTCAGAGAAGTTTTTGAGGACAATAACCTGAAATTTTTGCAGTGTACGTGTTTTGGAAAAATAAATTCTAAAACTTAAGGAAAACAATTTAATCTCAAAAGGTTTGTATTCATTAGTTTCAAAGGCAATGGTAATGCATAATTTCAAAGAAACATTGATTGTATATATGTATTACGTATATGCAGTGATAATACATTAGAAATATAATTAAAAGTCCATATTCTGATTTAAGATTTCTTTCTTTGTCATTTAAGCACTTGTGTTAATTAAATACAACAGCTTAGATACATAAAGTAAGAAAAGTTTAACTGGTTATTTTGTCTTTTCTTCTGTCATGTTTGCTTCTGTGACAACTGAAAGTTGATTGAAAATAAGGGAAATCTCCTTTGAGTTTTACAAGTAGAGCACAGAAGCTTCTTTCATTAAAATAATTAGAAGTGTGGATATGTTTGAGTTGGGAATTTTGCTACAACTTAATGGATCTGCTTGCACTATGATGGTACCTATTTTACAATAAAACCTTCTTATTACACAGAAGACATTTTGAACATACTCATGGGAAGGTAATTCATTATTTGTAAGATGAAAACACTGAAATATGACTTTTAAGTATTCTGGGCTAACAAGGGAGTTTTTCTTCTCAAGTCTCAGCAATAGTAGGAAGGCCATAATTAATCAATAAGCATTAAAAATATTATGTTTAATTTTCATTTACCTGGACTTGGATTATTATCAAAACTTTGTTTTAGCTTTTGTTCAATGATGATGAAAAAAAAAAAAAAAGAATTAGTATATGAGCCTTCACTAAGCTGAATATGAGCAGGAGGGTGTCTCTCCGTGCCTTTGAAATGCACAGCCAGTCCCAACAGCAACCAGACCCCACAAAGACTCTGAACTGCCATCTGCCATCCCTGCTTCCTTCTGAGCATTAAGCTTGGATAAAGTGAGTGAAGCAGATTTTTCCATTTTACCTCACACAACATTTTGGGCTCACATGAAGAGTGATTTCATAATAATAAAATATTATAGCCCCCAAAGACAGACTTTAATCATTTTATTGAAGAATGATATTAGCCTATATAATAATTAAAATTTGTATTTTGGTGTACTTATCCTAAGAATTCACCATAAATTATATCAATATGATACAGGCAATTACAAGAAAGGAAGGCATCTAAATAGATTTTTATTTTCCTTTTCTATAGATTAAAGTTTTGCATTTTCATCAGGAAAGTAAAGTTCCTGGAAAGACGAATGACCAGAGATAATCCTTAATTTAGATCACATTATCCATTCATTTAATTATTCATGTGTCTGTTAATACATCCATTTGATCTGTATTTATTTTATAATTTCTACATGTCAGAAAATTTTTTTAGTACTGTACATATAATGAATTAACCCTGTTGAGCAGAGATGTCCTCATGAAGCTCGTATGTCCACACTCATTATATGACTTGAAAAGCAAAACACAGTTAAAACATGAAGTTATGATAAAACTTCCATCAAATGTTGACTAGAGAACAAATCCCTAACGTATTATTAAGGACTGAGGGTGGGAAGTATTCATTCTTTCATCCTTAACTCTAATATCACTCAAAGATGTCTTTCTTTGACCAGGAAAATTCCTAAATTTCTATTTTCAAAGAAATATTATAAGGAACAGATCTAAGATTATGTCAAATATTTTTTTCTGCATGTATCAAATGATCATATACCTATTAACTTTCTTTACTTAAGGATTTGTAAGTATGATAAATTCTACTGTTTGATATTCTTATACTTAGTCACATTATTTATCATTTTAAGGATTAAACTTAAATTGAGCTTCAAAGTCTTTATAGTGTTTGCATCTGAGTTATGGATACATATTATTCTGGTAGATTTTGTAAGATATTTTCTGGTTTCAGTTTCAGGGTAAAACTAGACTCAGAAGAAGTTGGGTAGAATTAATTGTTTTTTAATTGATAAATCTTGAAATATTTGGAAGAATTCACCAATGAAGCAATCAGGTCCTATAGATACATTTGTGGAAAGATTCTAAACATAAATTTAATATATCACTATTCACATTATTATTTTTCCCTAAATATCCTTTGATAGTTCTTTTGAGGTATTTGTTCATTTAATCAATTTTTTTCTTTTGAGGTGTTTGTCCATTTAATCAAACTTGTCTGAAAATTTAAATTTATTCCTTTTTGCAATTTATAACTTACTCTTTTATTATTTTAGCTTATACAGATTTTTTTAGTAATGTCACTTCTTTCATTCTATATATTGGGCACCTGTACCTTTACCCTGTTTTTAGGATTAGTCTCATTGGAATTATAAAAAGTTTACTTCTCAAAGTATTCTCAATGAATCAGTCTTTATACCTTTAACTTTCTTTTTTTTCTGTTTTATGTTCATTATTTTACATTTTAGTTTTTGTTTTATTCTTCTAGTTAATTTATTTTATTTTCTTTTTATTTCTTTTTTGTTATAAAGACAGAGGCTGACATCATTGAAACCATTATTTTTTTCTTTTATAGGCCTATAGAACTTTAAATGTTCTAAGTAATGTTTAGTGGCATTTCACAAATATAGTGTTTTCATTCAGTTCAAAATTGTTGTACTTTAGATATGAAATGCCTCTCTGAAGCTCACGTATGAGACCACACAAGAATGTTCAGGGGTGGAAAAGATTAGATTATGAGAATTTTAACTTAATTGGTGGATTAATCCACTTGCATGTATTAACCAGGGAGTAACTGTAGGCAGGTAGGTTAGGTCAATTAGGGCACGAAAAAGTTTGAAAAGTTTTTCTAAGGTATGTTTATATACTGTTTGTGGAAATGTAAATAGTACAGCCACTATGGAAACACATATGAATGATCCTTGAAAAATTAAAAAAAAATTATCCTGTGATTCAGCTATACCCCTTCTGGGTATATAGCTGAAGAAAATAAAGTCAGCAACAATAGAGATACCTGTGTTAGCCATGTTTATTGCATCACCATTCACATTAGCTAAGATATGGAATCAGCCTAGATGAATGAATAAAGAAAATGTGGCATGTAGACAAATGAAATATTATTTAGCCATTAAGAAGAAAGAAATCATATCACTTGCAAAAAAAAGTATGAAACTAAAGGACTAATAAAATAAAATAAAATAAAAATGAAAGAAAGGAAGTGACAGGAAAACAAGAGAGGGTTTAAGGAAAGGTGGACATGATCCAGGTATGACATATGTATGTGTGGAAATGTCAGTGAAACCAACTAACTTGTACAACTCATGTGTTGATCATTTAAAACTAAAGAGCTTTCTCTGCTGGTTAGCATATAATTGGTGCTAGGTTTTTATCTAATTGACAATTTTTCAATGAGTCTATCATCTTGTTATTTGTCTTGGACTTGTCTCATATTTTCTGTATTCCCCTTTCCTATTTATAGCCTTTCTTTGGATTAAAATATTATGAATATTATTTTTATACAACCATTTTATTTCTTTTGCTGAAGGATTTTGTCATTTTAGGCATTGCTTTAGGGTTTGTAGTACACTTTCCAACTTTATAAAGTACAGAATCAATAGATATTAAAGTATTTCATGTATGATATCATGCATGATATGATACATATTTCTATTTTTCCCAGCCTTAACTATATTGTCATACATTTAAATTTTAATGTGTTATAAACCACAGTGCACTTTTAACATGCAATTATCTTTACACAGGTGTGTGTTTTACATTTTGTAATTACATATGTTCATTCACAGCTAGTGTTCTTCATTTCTCTGTATAGAAAGGCTTCCTTCTTGAATCAATTCTCTTCTGTCTCAATGCTTTTTTCTTTAGCATGTGTCAAAATGTAGATATATGGATTATACTAAATACATCCTGACAAAGGAGAAAAAAAGTGAAATGAATTATTGTACAATGATATTAATGTTTACTACATAGCTATAGCAACAAATACTGGTATTTGATAGAAAAACTTATAGATCAAGGTAAAGCTATGAGGAATTCTAAAATAAGAAAACATGAATATGACCAAGTTAACTGTGATTCATATGCAAAAACAATCTAATACCTTTTTTACCAATTGGGCAAGAATTTATAGGCAAACTCATGTATCTCAAACTTAATCTCAGACCTCACAAAAAGGGACATCTTTAAACAACTTAGATTATAGGTAAAGTGCTAAAATACATTGTTTTAACCACCTGGTTTTCTCCTAACCTTTGAGGGGAGTCTCAGATTCTTGCAGGCAAAAAGTCTTCCTAGTCCCATTAGTGTTTTTTCAGCAGAATCATTCTTGCTGTTTTTGATAAGATATCTCAGTATTTCTCATTGGAAAAGGAGCATCTCAGGCTCTGCCTGAGGACTTCTCTAGTGTTAATGTTTAGAAGAATCTCCATCAATGCTTGGATGAATCTGGTGTCATTAGAGGAACTACTAGTTGAATCAAGGAAGCAATGAGCCTAACTTGCTGCCTTTTTGTTGCTGGTTGGGAAAGAGAAAGTGTCAAGTCTGGATTTGCTTCTGATTGACAGGACCATGTAAAACCATTGTGACATTCATTTTTTCTAGTCCTGGGATGACCTATTTACCAACGTGCAGAGTTCTCCTTTATGCTATTTCTAGAATTTATAGATATACCCACTATTCTACATTTTATTATCCAGACATGAATAAACACAGCTTTTAAAGATAACTATGAGTTAGCTGGGTTGACATGCTAAAACTCTGTCAGTTGTTTGAGTTTATTTGACCTTATTAAAAAAGATTGAATTAATAATTAATTGAAGGACTTTCCTTCCATAACTGAAACACATAACTTACTTCTGCATTTTTAATGATATTCCTTTTTCACAAAATAACAGATATATTTTAATTATTGTCATTTTGGCTTTCATCAGTTACCTTGTCTTGTGTTTTAAAATTGAGTAAAAAAAACTAATTTAAAGTAGAAATTGCCTTTGACTCAGTATTACAATGAACATTTTGTTTTTATATTCAATTAACATAAGGCCATTTAAAGTCAAGTATTGATACAGTAGTCTACCTTTACCCAAAGTTTTGCTTTCCACAGTTTCAGTTATTCATGGCTAACCATAGTCTGAAAATATTAAATGGAAACTTTCAGAAATAAACAATTCATAAATTTAAAATTGCACACCCTCCTGAATAACATGATGAAATCGCATACTTCCCTGCTTCACCCCACTCTAGATGTGAGTCATCCCTTTGTCCATTGCATATTGTCTAAAACACCTCTCCATTGGTTACTTAATAGCTAACTCTAATGTTAGATCAACTCTCATGGAGTCACAGTGACTGTGTCCAAGTAACCCTTACAATGTAGCTCCATGCCATGTCAAAATATCTATGCCATTCACCTACTTCATTTAATCAGGTAGGATGAAATATATAAAAAATATATACTTTGAGAGAGAAAGAAATTACATTCAAATGATCTTATCGTATATTTTCATATTTATTTTATTTTATTACCAGTTATTGTTATTGATCTTTCATTTTGCCCAAGTTGTAAATAGAACTATGTCATGAAAATATACTTCAGGGGGCGGAGAAAAAACAAGGTGCATATGGGGTTCAGTACTATTGATAGGTTAAAGAATCACTGGAAAACTTGAGATATATGCTCGGCAGATAAGGAAGGAATACTGCAATTAATTTGGCACACACACGCGCATATATATGTGTGTATATATATATATATATATATATATATATATATATATATATATTAGTTGACTGAATTGATAGCCTTGAAAAGCTGTCTTTTCTGAGATAAAATCTCAATTGCAAAGACTGTAATTATTTACAATGATAATAGAGCACAGTGAAATATCACTTGAATGAACAAAGAAAAAATTATCCTGGCCTAAGATGATAGTGTATTACAAACCTGGTGCTTTCAGATTAAGTAATAAAAAATATTTCACTGCCTGACTTATAGCAAATGAAAAATATTTGTAAAATATTTTTAATGAAGAAGCTTTAATTATTTTATTATTACAGGTATACAAGTAAAGGAAGTATGAAATTCTATTAAAGATATTGACACTACAGGCATGGAAATGACCCACTTTCAGTGAATCACTAAATTTTGTTTTTAAAGTTTATTGAGGATATAGGAGCTTTACATGATTGTACCTGCTGTTTTTTACCCAAATATAAAAGCATATGGTTAGATAATTGGTCAAAGGCTTAGCAAGAATAGCAAGCCATGTTTGCAAAACTGTATCCTAGACTTTCCTCAGCAAAAAGGTTTTTCCAATACTTCTCCTTGAAGTTAAACTTATAAGAAATTACCAAAATTGCACTCCTACAAAAGAACTTCAGTAGGAACAATTAATTGTATGGTATCATATTTTTATTTAATAAAATTCAAGGCAAATTTTATTCATTTATTTTTATGAACTTATTTTTAACAGAAAACAAAACTATTTTTAAACTTTAAATGTCTTTCCCTTGTTTTTTTTTTTTTCCTAAAAATTATGTTGCGGAGGGAAAAAAAAAAAAAGAAAACTATGCAATAATTTACATTTGCTTCCCTGTATCTTTCAAGCTAAATGATTTCTTTCAGTGCTGAATTTTACTAATTTATGTATCGCCCCTCATCACAGTAATAATTACAAATTCACAGTATTTATTATTTCCTTACAAGTGTTTTACATACATCAGTAAACATGTAGATTAGTTTAAATTCTCACAAATGATTTTAGCTTGGCTACAACATTTCTGTGATTCCATATAATTTAATAAAATTGTCAGTTACTAGTAATCAACAAAAAAAATTTGGTTTATACTTGATTGTAAAATTATTTTATATTAGCTATACAAAAAATTAAGTAAAATTAAAACATGGTATATAAGCAATAGATTGTCACTCCTCAAATCATTTAAAGTCTGATGAAGTCTGCATGAAAAATCAGAATATTATAAGATATTAAATTTATGGTATTATTAACAAAGTTTATGGAATTCTTTTTATTAATCTCATTATTTTATATAAGTAATTTTAAAGGACCAAAGTGAAATGTATAACTAAAAAGTGATAGCTATTATATAATGTTCTGAGGCCTGCAACTTTTTGTCATTATCTTGTATAATTAAAATTGCATAATGTCAAGTCAATATGATATCTGATTGTCTACCACTCATTATACTAAGTTTGGCCATTTTGTGAGAAGGATTCCTTTACTGGTTATTTCTAATCATGCTATTGTTGTTTAGGGCATCTTTAAGTAATCTATTTAAAAATTTTAAAAATAGAGTTCCAGGATGCTTCTTTGGTAAAGTAGTCTTCAAAAAGATTGTAGTGCAGATAATAATATCCTTATACTCTTTTTATCACAGAAAAAAGGCAGACAGGATTAGGCACTGAGCAGTCCATCTCTCCAGGGTTTAAAATCATCCCCATATTTGGGGCTGAGTCTGAATGTTCAACAATCCTACCATTTGTCAGCAAACCATCTATAGAGAAACTAGGAATGACAATTGAAAGAGACAGATTGAACCATAATTCTTTTTAATAGCTTTAAGTTATTTTAATATCAATGTACAACTGACTCAATTGTCAAATTTGGCATTTAACAAACTGCCAGCCCAAAGAGAGTAATTGCTAGTAAATGTAACTTTGAAGACATCACTATCCTAGCCCTTCTTAAACAATCTGTGGTAAAGAAAACATTTTCTTTACCTTTCCAATAAGTAAAGTTTATCTAATCTATGGATCAAATACATTTCTACAATATGATAAAATGTTCATGAAAGTAAAAGTATTAAAGACATATAAAATATAAACCCAAAAATTTAATATTAAAATAAATAAACATGAAACAATATTTCATTAAGTATATTCAGATTAAGCAAACAGAGACAAATGTTATATGATATACGGATTTTTATTCAAGATATGTATAGTTATTATACAAATTCAACTTTATATAGGCAGTGTTTTACACTGCTCGCTAAACACAAATTGTGAAATGGTGATTTGTGACATTTAGTGCCTAACCTTGTAACAATTCAGCATGCATTTTGCTTTTAAAATTTATTTATCATGATTAGAATAATGATTGTGCAATATATTTATCTTGACTATTATTATGTTTTTGTCATTATACTTGTAAAAGAGAAATAAATATTATAGAAATAAAATGAAGTAAAATTCCATAAAGTGAATTGATGAAGAGGAAGAAATTTTAAACATCCATTATCCTTGCTCAGGATAGTAAATTTTAACTTTTATCTAACATGATGCAAATGAAGCTATATTTTCATTTTCCAAAATAATGAATTCAATAATGAATTCTAACAAATTTGTAATGTAAATTATTTTCTAAATAAAAATGTTTTTTGTATTTATGAATTTCCTATACATGGATCATCCATTGATAGAATACAAAATGAAAAGCGTGACACCAATACTTTAAAGTGATTGACAGTAATCTTTCAGTTAATAATACTAATCAATACCAAGCAGAATGAGCAAAGATAATCAACTGACATCATAACCAACATAGATAAGATTTTGGAATTATTCAAGAAAGACTTTAAATCAAATATTGTAAAAATACATTCATAAGAAATTTTAAATTTTCTCTGAAGAAATAGAAAATCTTAGCAAACAAATAAAAAATAATGAAGTGAAGCTTAAATTAATAAAAAAAATATAATCCGAAGTAAACCATTTGGTAGATAGGTTCAATATCAAAGTAGACAAACAACAGAATCAGTAAAGTTTATCTAATCTATACAACAGAAAATAGATGGATTTAAAAAAAAACTGTTTCAATCTACAGAAAATATAGAATAAGATGCCAGTTAGGGGTTAAATAACATTAACTACATTAAACATAAGTGGTAGATTGATTGTAAAGTATAAGGAAAGTTACACCACACAAACTCAACAAAAACTTTTAAAATAAAGAATAAAATAGAGAATTTCACCAGAGATTATGCAGTGAAGTGATAATAAGATAATATTTAACAATTAAACTGACTTGGTAAATGATTTAGAAGAAATGGTCCAATTCATAGAAAACTGTACTGTACTCAAACTAAATAAGTATGAAACAGATTATATACATAGTCCTATGGACAAAGAAGATATTCAATTAATAATTAAATAATTTCTCAAATAGAAACTTAGGGCCAGAGAGTTTCATGGAAAATTCTACAAAATATACAGCAAAAAAAATCATAAAATTTATACAACTTTTCTAAAAACATAGAAGAGAAGGAATATATTATAAACTGTTTTTAAGGCCAGTATTACCTGAATACCCAAATTAACTAGACTGTACAAGAAAGAAACCTGAACATACATATAAATATTATTAAGAAAGTATTAGCAAATTGAATCAACCAACATACAAAAGTATTTATACAATATGACAAAGTGATAGCTTTCCCAGTTTAAAAAGTCTATTTCAATGTTTGCCATTCAATCAAAGGAATTCACTGCAAGAACATACAAAAGAATATGATTATATCAATTGACCCAGAAAAAATTGACAAAATAGAGCACCCACTCATGATGGAAACTTTTAGTAAGTTAGAAAGAGAGTGGAATTGTTTCAAATTGATTAGAAAAAATACCCACAAAAATCTGTAGCTAACACCATACTTCATGGAGAAAACTGAATGAATACTCCTGTCCTAAGAGGACAAGTATATTCACTCTTGGCACTATTGTTCTACAAAGTACTAGGAGTTTTAGCCACTTCAGTATGATAAGCACCAAAGAACAAAAGTTTAGAAAGGCGAAGTAAAATTATTTTTATTGGCATGATTGTCTACATTGAAACTCCCAATGAATTTTAAATAAATAAAAAAAAAATCCTAGAACTGACAAAAAGTAAGTTCAACAAGGTGCTGGGGTTCAAGATCAACATACGAACATCAATCAAATTTCTAATTGTTTTTTTGTACCAGAAATTAAGCTCAGGTGTGCTTTACCCTTGAGCCACATTCCCAGCTCTTTTTATGGTTTTTGTTTTGATACATTTTTATTAGGGTCTCACTAAGATACTTACAACCTCGTGTAATTTGCTTTAAACTTAAAAACCTTCTACCTGAACACACTGTGATTACAAGCGAGCACCACCATACCCGGCCACATTTCTAATTTTTAAGGTTTTGAAATGGAGTCTTAGTATGTTGTAGAGGCTTTTCTCAAACTCCTGAACCAAAAAATCCTCCCACCTCAATCTCCCTGGTAACCAAGAGTAAAGACCAGCACCACTGATTCTAGCTTCAGTCACATTTTGACAAAATGAAAATGAACAAGCAGAACCTGGACTTAAAAACAGTATCACTTCCAATTTCTCTAAAGCAAATGAAATAATTTGCTTTACACTGAATAAAACATATACAGAATATGTATGCTGAAGAGTTACAAAATACTGATGTAAAAATTTAAAAAGACCTAAACAAATGTGGGCAGATATCCTGTTGAAAGACTGAAAAGCTCAAAATTGCAAAGATGCTAACTTTCCAAAAATTAATGTATAGGTTCAATGAGATTCTTTCAAATACTCAGAAAGTTTTTTTTTTTTGTAAACGTTGACAAGCTTATTCTAAAATTCATATGGAAAAGCACAGGCTTCAGAATTGCTAAGACAATTTTGACTGAAAAATTAATGAGTGAGATTACTCTAGGTGATATTATGGCTTATTCTATGGCTACTGTAATCAAGACAGTGTAGTACTGGTAGAAATGATTGACACATAGAACAATGGAATAGAATAAAAAACCCAGATGCAGACTCATAATGAAGATGAAAAGTCATTTTTGACCAAGTTGCCGAAGAAATTCAATAGAAGAGCGATTTCAATTAGTGACATTGGAATATTTGGATATCTAAAAGAAAAAGTATAAATTTCTATCTACATCTCATACCTTATTAATGCTAAAAGCAATCTATTTGTCTATGCAGAGACACATGAATTTATGAATGTTTTATTTCACCAAAGTAGCTAAAAAAGTTATAAACAAAAATATATATACCTCAAATCTATTACACAATTTATTATCTTTTTTTCTGTGCATTGTTCATTTGAAAAACTTAAAAGCTCACATAAGCCCATTTATTTCCAAAACCCTGTGAAATTTCTGATGAACTCATTAAATTATCTCTAAAATATTAATTGCATAATTATTTCCAGATAAAATTTGGACTATTTCAGAATTTTGTCCATATATATTAAAATGGAAAAATAATATATAGAATCATCATCCTTTTAAACAGTTATAATGGCAAAATTAAAAATAAAATAAGAAGGCAAAATCATGCAACCCATCACACTAGAAAATCAATAATCACCTGTAAAGTTAATCTTCATGATAGGATGTAATATATTTAAAAAGCTTCAAACTCGTAAGAATTACTACATGTGTATATGCTACATATATTTTATTTTATGTTAGACAATCATTGATGCGGTTGGTGTAATTCATTCTTATACTAACTATGAAAAATATTTTTTTTTCTGGAAAATATATGAGTGGGAGGGTTGTGGTGACCTTTCCATTTTCTGTATAGATGGAAAAGGACAGCAAAAAGGAAAATCTTATCATTTTGTTAGCACATGTTTCAGAGCTATATTTAGACAGGAAATGATGAGTTTACCTAATGTATATGCAATATTTATTAAAAAATTATGATTCATATTCAATTGTCACTAAATTACAATCTACACATAATTACATGACAAATTGGTAGTCAAAAACATGCCATTTGATTTGATTCAGTGCTAAAAACAAATAATAGAAATTGTGATCACTAATAGACTATTCAACTGAAAGTAAACCTCATTAATTAATTGATTCCAAAAAGGAACAGTGAATTCTGAGCTGTTTCTATATAAGAAATCTTCTGACTTCCTAAGGAAAGACAATCGAATGAAAATATGCATTTCAATTCATATTTTTAAAAAGACTTCTGATAATATAATAATGAAAAATATATTTTAGTTGTTTTTCCAAATACAATGCCTAGTCCAAATTTATTTTAAAAGTAAAAGAATACAGCTGCCACCACAAGCATTCTAGAAAATTAAGATTCCTGCCTAGATGAGTATATCGAAAGATTTATCACAGAAGAAACTAAGGACCTATATTTCCTAATTTAAGTATGAAAGTGTCAGTATGAACTCATAATTTATTCTATTGAGTTCTATATTTTCTATCTATTTCTCATTGATATAGGACATTTTTAAGTGTGTGTGTGTGTGTGTGTACATACATAATTATAGAATTTCAGGAGAGAACATCAATAATTACCATTAAGTAAAATATCTGCAGTAGTATGGCTTAGTTATTTTATTATATTAAGGGCACTTTTGTTTATAAGATGCTGAAAACTTTTAAGTTATATACCTAATGGCATCTAGCTTAGTTCCACAGTCTAGCTATTGTGAGTTGTGCGGCTATAAACATTGGTGTGGCTCAGTTTATAGACTGAGTTAAATAATGTTTCTCCTGTGTACTTGAAGACATTCTAAGGAGTACACAGGTGCAGTTGATCACAAGAGAGTGTGTAATCAACTCCCATATCTTTTCTTTCCTAAAATAGTCTGCTAAATAATGCTATTTCAGTTTTAAAAGTTCAGATGTACATGTCTCCACAAGTATGTAAATACATCCATGCATGTCTTGTACAGATAAACTGATGGATATACTTGCACCTGCATAAACATGCATAGGTGAGTCACTCATTCAGAATTTAAAAGCAACAGGACCAACCAACTATGGACAGAAAAATCTCTAAAACTGTGGGCCAAAATAAATCTTACCTCTTCCCCCCCTCCCCAGGTATTTTGATACAGTGATGGAAAGCTGAATAACATACTACCTTGACACCTCTCTGTACCAATCATCTCAGAGGATTAATTGCTCCCCAGAAAGATTTGCAAGGGAGCAAAACAAATACATCATTACATAATACATTACATAATGAAACCTTATTTCATCCAGATCTCAAAGTCAGGCAAGGCTACATACCTTCTATAAATCTTAATTCATGTCTGTGTTATTGCTCATGTTGAATCTTGGCACTGCTGTTTCAAAGTACCACAAATTGAGCAACTTAAAATAACCAAATTTAATCTCTCACAGTTCTGGGAGCTGTTAATCCAAAATAAAGATAGTGGCAGGGCAGGCTCTCTTTCAAAGAATTAGGAGTCTCATCTTTATTCCTCTTCATCGTCAGTGTGTTTACCAGCAAGCCTTGGCATTCTTTATCTGGCAGCTACATCACTCCATTCTCTGCCTCCACCTTTCCATGGCCTTCCTACCTGTCTTCCTACCATGTGTCTTCATGTCATATTCAGCTCTCTGCATCTCCATGTCTGAATATCCCTCTCTTTACAATGGCACCAGTCATTGGAGTCAGGCCCATTCTATGTTGGCTATGACTTCATCTTAACTTGATTACATCTACAAGGAGCTTTTTTTCAGAATGATGTCATATTCAGTAACCAGAAGTTAGAATGTCAAAACATCTTTTTGAAAAGCTCAATTAGTCTGGTACACTATCCATGCATCTATTTATCTTTGGAACATACTAATGAAATATTATAGTTAGGAAATATATATGTGTCTCAGGGATGCATCTTAACATGATAATTAAATTGAAAAATGACTTTAGTGATTACTTTTAATCACATGATTGAAATGAAAGGATCATTTAACATACAGAACTGGATTCTCAATTAAAATATGTAACTTATTATAGTAAGCTTTTATTATTTTAAATAGTTTCATAAAATATTCTAAAACATATTAAATTAAAATGTACTTTTATTTTGTCTTAGACTATTTTTATTTTATTCATTATGGATAAGCTTTACTGGCTATACTTCTTTTTATCCTAATTTGTTATACATGACAGCATTATGCATTGCAATTCATATTACACATATAGAGAACAGTTTTTCATATCTCTGCTTGTATACAAAGGATATTCACATCATTTATGTCTTCTTACATGTACTTAGGGTGATGATATCCATTTCATTTCACAGTCTTTTCTACCCCTATGCCCCCTCCCTTCATCTCCCACTTCTCTGCCTATCTAGAGTTCATCTAATACCCCCATGCTTCTCCTCCCAACCCAACTATGAATCAGCCTCCTTATGTCAGAGAAAACATTTGGCATTTGGATTTTGAAGATTAGCTAACTTCACTTAGCATTCTATTCTCCATTTACCTGCAAAAGCCATAATTTTATTTCTTTTATTTCTGAGTAATATTACATTGTGTATATATACACCACATTTTCTTTATCCGTTCATCTACTCAAGGGCATCTAAGTTGGTTCCACAGTTTAGCTATTGTGAATTCTGTGCTATAAACATTGATGTGGCAGTGTCCCTATAGTATGCTGTTTTTAAATCCTTTGGGTATAGACCAAGGAGTGGGAGAGTTGGCTCAAAAGGTGGTTCCATTCCCAATTTTCCAAGAAATCTCCATACCGCTTTCCATATTGGCTGCACCAGTTTGCAGTCCCACCAACAATGTTTGAGTATGCTTTTCCCTCCACATTGTTGCCAACACTTACTGTTGTTTGTATTCTTAATAGCTGCCTTTCTGACTGGAGTGAGATGAAATCTTAGAGTAGTTTTGATTTGCATTTCTCTAATTGCTAGAGATGTTGAACATTTTTTTACATATTTGTTGATTGATTGTATATTTTCTTCTGAGAAGTGTCTGTTCAGTTCCTTGGCCCATTATATATCCTAGAGATCAGTGCTCTATCTGATGTGCAAGTGCTAAAAATTTGCTCCCAAGTTGTAGGCTCTCCATTCACCTCACTGTTTTTTCCCTAAGAAGAAGCTTTTTAGTTTGAATGCATCTCATTTATTGATTCTTTTTTTTTTTAACATTTTTTTTATTTATTTATTTTTTTTAATTTTTTATTGTTGGCTGTTCAAAACATTACATAGTTCTTGATATATCATATTTCACAATTTGATTCAAGTGGGTTATGAGCTCCCATTTTTACCCCATATACAGATTGCAGAATCACATCAGTTACACATCCATTGATTTACATATTGCCATACTAGTGTCTGTTGTATTCTGCTGCCTTTCCTATCCTCTACTATCCCCCCTCCCCTCCCCTCTTCTCTCTCTGCTCCCTCTACTGACATTCGTTTGTCCCCCTTATATTATTTTTCCCCTTCCCCTCACTTCCTCTTGTATGTACTTTTGTATAACTCTGAGGGTCTCCTTCCATTTCCATGCATTTTCCCTTCTCTCTCCCTTTCCCTCCCACCTCTCATCCCTATTTAATGTTAATCTTCTTCTCATGCTCTTTGACCCTACTCTGTTCTTATTTACTCTCCTTATATCAAAGAAGACATTTGGCATTTGTTTTTTAGGGATTGGCTAGCTTCACTTAGCATAATCTGTTCTAATGCCATCCATTTCCCTGCAAATTCTATGATTTTGTCATTTTTTAATGCAGAGTAATACTCCATTGTGTATAAATGCCACATTTTTTTTATCCATTCATCCATTGAAGGGCATCTAGGTTGGTTCCACAGTCTAGCTATTGTGAATTGTGCTGCTATGAACATCGATGTAGCAGTGTCCCTGTAGCATGCTCTTTTTAGGTCTTTAGGGAATAGACCGAGAAGGGGAATAGCTGGGTCAAATGGTGGCTCCATTCCCAGCTTTCCAAGAAATCTCCATACTGCTTTCCAAATTGGCTGCACCAATTTGCAGTCCCACCAGCAATGTACAAGTGTACCCTTTTCCCCACATCCTCGCCAGCACTTGTTGTTTGACTTCATAATGGCTGCCAATCTAACTGGAGTGAGATGGTATCTTAGGGTGGTTTTGATTTGCATTTCTCTGACTGCTAGAGATGGTGAGCATTTTTTCATGTACTTGTTGATTGATTGTATGTCCTCCTCTGAGAAGTGTCTGTTCAGGTCCTTGGCCCATTTGTTGATTGGGTTGTTTGTTCTCTTATTGTCTAATTTTTTGAGTTCTTTGTATACTCTGGATATTAGGGCTCTATCTGAAGTGTGAGGAGTAAAGATTTGTTCCCAGGATATAGGCTCTCTATTTACCTCTCTTATTGTATCTTTTGCTGAGAAAAAACTTTTTAGTTTGAGTAAGTCCCATTTGTTGATTCTAGTTATTAACTTTTGTGCTATGGGTGTCCTATTGAGGAATTTGGAGCCCGACCCCACCGAACGTAGATCGTAGCCAAATTTTTCTTCTATCAGACGGCGTGTCTCTGATTTGATATCAAGCTCCTTGATCCATTTTGAATTAACTTTTGTGCATGGCGAGAGAAAGGGATTCAGTTTCATTTTGTTGCATATGGATTTCCAGTTTTCCCAGCACCATTTGTTGAAGATGCTATCCTTCCTCCATTGCATGCTTTTAGCCCCTTTATCAAATATAAGGTAGTTGTAGTTTTGTGGATTGGTTTCTGTGTCCTCTATTCTGTACCATTGGTCCACCCGCCTGTTTTGGTACCAGTACCATGCTGTTTTTGTTACTATTGCTCTGTAGTATAGTTTGAAGTCTGGTATCGCTATACCGCCTGATTCACACTTCCTGCTTAGCATTGTTTTTGCTATTCTGGGTCTTTTGTTTTTCCATATGAATTTCATGATTGCTTTCTCTATTTCTACAAGAAATGCCGTTGGGATTTTGATTGGCATTGCATTAAACCTATAGAGAACTTTTGGTAATATCGCCATTTTGATGATGTTAGTTCTGCCTATCCATGAACAGGGTATATTTTTCCATCTTCTAAGATCTTCTTCTATTTCTCTCTTTAGGGTTCTGTAGTTTTCATTGTATAAGTCTTTCACCTCTTTTGTTAGGTTGATTCCCAAGTATTTTATTTTTTTTGAAGATATTGTGAATGGAGTGGTTGTCCTCATTTCCATTTCAGAGGATTTGTCACTGATATACAGGAATGCCTTTGATTTATGCGTGTTGATTTTATATCCTGCCACTTTGCTGAATTCATTTATTAGCTCTAATAGTTTCTTTGTAGACCCTTTTGGGTCTGCTAGGTATAGAATCATGTCATCTGCAAATAGTGATAATTTAAGTTCTTCTTTTCCTATTTTTATGCCTTTAATTTCTTTCGTCTGTCTAATTGCTCTGGCCAGTGTTTCGAGAACTATGTTGAACAGAAGTGGTGAGAGAGGGCATCCCTGCCTTGTTCCAGATTTTAGAGGGAATGCCTTCAATTTTTCTCCATTCAGAATGATGCTAGCCTGAGGCTTAGCACAGATTGCTTTTACAATATTGAGGTATGTTCCTGTTATCCCTAGTTTTTCTAGAGTTTTGAACATAAAGGGATGCTGTACTTTGTCAAATGCTTTTTCCGCATCTATCGAGATGATCATATGATTCTTATTTTTAAGTCTATTGATGTGGTGAATAACATTTATTGATTTCCGTATATTGAACCAGCCTTGCATCCCAGGGATGAATCCTACTTGATCATGGTGCACAATTTTTTTGATAAGTTTTTGTATCCGAGTGGCCAGAATTTTATTGAGGATTTTTGCATCTAGGTTCATTAGAGATATTGGTCTGTAGTTTTCTTTCTTTGAAGTGTCTTTGTCTGGTTTAGGTATCAGGGTGATGTTGGCCTCATAGAATGAATTTGGAAGTTCTCCCTCTTTTTCTATTTCCTGAAGTAGCTTGAAAAGTATTGGTATTAGTTCCTCTTTAAAGGTTTTGTAAAACTCTGCTGTATACCCATCCGGTCCTGGGCTTTTCTTAGTTGGTAGTCTTTTTATGGTTTCTTCTATTTCCTCAATTGATATTGGTCTGTTTAGGTTGTCTATATCCTCCTGACTCAATCTGGGCAGATCATATGACTTAAGAAATTTATCTATACCTTCACTATCTTCTAATTTATTGGAGTATAAGGATTCAAAATAATTTTTGATTATCTTCTGTATTTCTGAAGTGTCTGTTGTGATATTGCCTCTTTCATCCCGTATGTTAGTAATTTGAGTTCTCTCTCTTCTTCTCTTCGCTAGCATGGCTAAGGGTCTGTCGATTTTGTTTATTTTTTCAAAGAACCAACTTTTAGTTTTGTCAATTTTTTCAATTGTTTCTTTTGTTTCGATTTCATTAATTTCAGCTCTGATTTTAATTATTTCTTGCCTTCTACTTCTTTTGCTGTTGTTTTGCTCTTCTTTTTCTAGGATTTTGAGATGAAGTATGAGATCATTTATTTGTTGGTTTTTTCTTTTTTTAAGGAATGAACTCCAAGCAATGAATTTTCCTCTTAGAACTGCTTTCAATGTGTCCCATAGATTCCGATATGTTGTGTCTGTGTTTTCATTAATCTCTAAGAATTTTTTAATTTCTTCCTTGATGTCTTCTATAACCCATTGATCATTCAGTAACCTATTGTTAATTCTCCAAGTGATGTATTCTTTTCCCTTCCTTCTTTTATCGTTGATTTTCAGTTCCATTCCATTATGATCAGATAGGATGCATGGTATTATCTCTACTCCTTTATATTGTCTAAGAGTTTCCCTGTGACATAATATATGATCTATTTTTGAGAACGATCCATGTGCTGCTGAGAAAAAAGTGTAACTGCTTGATGTTGGGTGGTATATTCTATATATGTCAGTTAAGTCTAGGTTATTAATTGTGTTATTGAATTCTATAGTTTCCTTATTCAACTTTTGTTTGGAAGATCTGTCCAGTGGTGATAGAGGTGTGTTGAAGTCTCCCATGATTATTGTATGGTGGTCTATTAGACTCTTGAACTTGAGAAGAGTTTGTTTGATGAACATAGCTGCACCATTGTTTGGGGCATATATATTTATGATTGTTATGTCTTGTTGGTGTATGGTTCCCTTGAGCAGTATGTAGTGTCCCTCTTTATCCCTTTTGATTAACTTTGGCTTGAAATCTATTTTATTTGATATGAGTATGGATACTCCTGCTTGTTTCCGAAGTCCATATGAGTGATATGATTTTTCCCAACGTTTCACTTTCAGCCTATGTATGTCTTTTCCTATCAAATGTGTCTCCTGTAGGCAGCATATTGTTGGGTCTTGTTTTGTGATCCATTCTACTAGCCTGTGTCTCTTGATTGGTGAGTTTAAGCCATTAACATTTAGGGTTATTATTGAGATATGGGTTGTTCTTCCAGCCATATTTGTTTATTTATGTTACTAAACATGGTTTGTTTTCCTCTTTGATTATTTTCCCCCCTTTAGTGTCCTACCTCCCACTGTTGGTTTTCATTGTTATTTTCCATTTCCTCTTCCTGTAATGTTTTGCCAAGGATGTTTTGAAGAGATGGTTTTCTAGCTGCAAATTCTTTTAACTTTTGTTTATCGTGGAAGGTTTTAATTTCATCTTCCATCCTGAAGCTTAATTTCGCTGGATACACAATTCTTGGTTGGAACCCATTATCTTTCAGTGTTTGAAATATGTTATTCCAGGATCTTCTAGCTTTCAGAGTCTGTGTTGAAAGATCAGCTGTTATCCTGATTGGCTTACCCCTAAATGTGATCTGCTTCCTTTCTCTTGTAGCTTTTAAAATTCTCTCCTTATTCTGTATGTTGGGCATCTTCATTATAATGTGTCTAGGTGTGGGTCTCTTATGATTTTGCACATTCGGCGTCCTGTAGGCTTCTAGGATTTGGGGTTCTGTCTCATTCTTCAAGTCTGGGAAGTTTTCTCGTATTATTTCATTGAATAGATTGCTCATTCCTTTGGTGTGAAACTCTGTCCCTTCCTGTATCCCAATGACTCTTAAATTTGGTCTCTTGATGTTATCCCATATTTCTTGGATGTTCTGCTCATGGTTTCTTAACAGTCTTGCTGAGCTGTCTATGTTCTTTTCAAGTTGAAATACTTTATCTTCATTGTCTGATGTTCTGTCTTCTAAGTGTTCTACTCTGCTGGTAGTATTCTCAATTGAGTTTTTAAGTTGGTTTATTGCTTCCTGCATTTCTAGGATTTCTGTTTGTTTGTTTTTTATAACCTCTATTTCCCTGTATAGTTGATCTTTTGCTTCTTGGATTTGTTTATGTAATTCATTGTTGAAGTGATCTTTCATTGTCTGATTTTGCTGTCTGATGTCTTCCTTGAGACTCCAGATCATCTGAAGCATGTATATCCTGAATTCTTTATCTGACATTCCATCTGCTGCAGCTATTACCTCTTCTAATGTTGAGTTGACCTGCAGTGCTTGTGGTCCTTTCTTTCCTTGTCTCTTCATACTGTTCGCGTTCCTTTCTACTTGGTGAAACTGTTGTGCTATTAAATTTTCCCCCTATATATTTATATTGGTCTTGTATAGTTGCAACGTCTCCCTCGCAGGCGCGGGCAGCGGCTCTGTCCCTCTGCGGGCCGCTAGGCTTGTTCTGTCGGTGGTCACAGTTCTGTCTACTTTGCAGGCGCAGGCAGCGGCACTGCCCCTCTGCAGGCCTCTGGGGCTGTACTGCCAGTGGGTCGCAGGTCTGCCTACCTTGCAGGCATGGGGGGGAGGGGGCGGCTCTGCCTCTCAGCAGGCCGCTGCTCCTCTTCTGCCGGTGGGTCGCAGGCCCGCCTACCTTGCAGGAGTGATTGGAACCTCTGTCCCGCCGCGGGCCACTGGGCCTTTTCTGTCGGTGGTCACCTTTCCACCTACCTGGGAGGCTCGGGGGGTGGGGGGCAGCTCTGCCCCTCAGCAGGCCGCTGGGCCTGCTCTGTGCGTGGTCACAGTTCCCTCTACCTTGCCGGTGCAGGGGGAGGGGGCGGCTCTGCCTCTCAGCAGGCCACTGCTCCTCTTCTGCCAGTGTGTCGCAGGCCCGCCTACCTTGCAGGAGTGATTGGAAGCTCTGTCCCGCCGCGGGCCACTGGGCCTTTTCTGTCGGTGGTCACCGTTCCACCTACCTGGCAGGCACGGGGGGTGGGGGGGCGGCTCTGCCCCTCAGCAGGCCGCTGGGCCTGCTCTGTGCATGGTCACAGTTCCCTCTACTTTTCCGGCGCAGGGGGAGGGGGCGGCTCTGCCTCTCAGCAGGCCGCTGCTCCTCTTCTGCCGGTGGGTCGCAGGCCCGCCTACCTTGCAGGAGTGATTGGAAGCTCTGTCCCGCCGCGGGCCACTGGGCCTTTTCTGTCAGTGGTCACCTGGCAGGCGCGGGGGGTGGGGGGTGGCTCTGCCCCTCAGCAGGCCGCTGGGCCTGCTCTGTGCGTGGTCACAGTTCCCTCTACCTTGCCGGTGCAGGGGGAGGGGGCGGCTCTGCCTCTCAGCAGGTCGGTGCTCCTCTACTGCCGGTGGGTCGCAGGCCCGCCTACCTTGTAGGAGTGATTGGAAGCTCTGTCCCACCGCGGGCCACTGGGCCTTTTCTGTCCGTGGTCACAGTTCCCCTACCTGGCAGGCGCGGGGGGTGGGGGGCGGCTCTGCCCCTCAGCAGGCCGCGGGGCCTGCTCTCTGCGTGGTCACAGTTCCCTCTACTTTGCCGGCGCAGGGGGAGGGGGCGGCTCAGCCTCTCAGCAGGCCGCTGCTCCTCTTCTGCTGGTGGGTCGCAGGCCCGCCTACCTTGCAGGAGTGATTGGAAGCTCTGTCCCACCGCGGGGGGTTGGGGGTGGCTCTGCCCCTCAGCAGGCCGCTGGGCCTGCTCTGTGCGTGGTCACAGTTCCCTCTACCTTGCCGGTGCAGGGAGAGGGGGCGGCTCTGATCATTTATTGATTCTTAATTTAAATTTTTGTGCTATAGTAGTCTTATTAAGGAAGTTGGGGCCTAATCCAACATGATGGAGATTTGGGGCTACTTTTGCTTCTATTAGATGCAGGGTCTCTGGTTTAATTCCTAGGTCCTTGATCCATTTTGAATTGAGTTTTGTTCATGGTGACAGATTTAATTTCATTTTGTTACATATGTATTTCCAGTTTTCCCAGAACCATTTATCGAAAAGGCTAACTTATCTCCAATGTATGTTTTTGGCGCCTTTGTCTAATATGCGATAACTGTAATTGTGTGGTTTGTTTCTGTGTCCTCTATTCTGTACCATTGGTCTACCAGTCTGTTTTGGTGCCAAATACCATGCTGTTGTTGTTACTATTGCTCTGTAGTATAATTTAAAGTCTGGTATAGTGATGCCACTGGCTTTACTCTTCTTACTAAGGATCAATTTAACTATTCTGGTTCTCTTATTTTTCCAGATGAATTTCATGACTGCTTTATCTATTTCTATGAGGAATGACATTGGTTGATTGGAATTGCATTAAATCTGTACAGTATTTTTGGTAGTATGGTCATTTTGATAATATTAATTCTGCCTATCCATGGTCAAGGTAGATCTTTCCATCTTCTAAGGTCTTCTTTGATTTCTCTCTTTAGTTTTCTGTAGTTTTTGTTTTAGAGGTCTTTCATCTCTTTCTTTAGGTTGATTCCCAAGTATTGTATGTTTTTTGAGACAATTGTAAATGGGGTAGTTTTCCTTTTAGAGGATTTGTCACTGATATTCAGAAATGCCTTTGATTTATGGGTGTTGATTTTAAATTCTGCTACTTTGTTGAATTCATTTACTATTCTAAAAGTTTTCTGGTGGAATTTTTGTGTCTTCTAGGTATAAAATAATATTGTCAGCAAATAGTGCTAGTTTGAGTTCTTCTTTTCCTATCTGTATCCCTTGAGTTTCTTTCAGCTAATTGCTCTGGCCAATGTTTCAAGAACTATGTTAAATAGAAGTGGTGAAAGAGGGAATATTTTCAGTTTTTCTCCACTTAGGATGATGTTGGTCTTTGCTTAGCATAGGTAACTTTTACAATGTTGAGATATGTTCCTGTTATCCCTAGTTTTTCTAGGGTTTTGAACATCAAGGAGTGCTATATTTTGTTGAATGCTTTTTCTGCATCTATTGAAATGATCATATGATTCTTATTTTTACTCTATTGATATAATGAATTACATTTATTGATTTCCATATGTTCAACCAAGCTTGCATCCCTGGGATGAATCCCACTTGATTGTGGTGCACTATTTTATTTTTGAGACAGAGAGAGAGAGAAAGAGAGAGAGAGAGAGAGAGAGAGAGAGAGAGAGAGAGAGAGAGAGAGAGAATCTTTTTTTGTAGATTGACACAACACAATGCCTTTATTTTTATGTGGTGCTGAGAATCGAACCTGGGTCCTGCCTGTGCTAAGCAAGTGCTCTACCGCTGAACCACAATCCCAGCCCAAGTGTACTATCTTTTTGATATGTTTTTGTATTTGATTTGCCAGAATTTTACTGAGAATTTTTGCATCTATGCTCATTAGAAATATTGATCTGATTTTTTTTTTCTTTGATGTGTCTTTGCCTGGTTTTGGAATCAGAGTGATATTGGCCTCATAAGATGATTTTTGGAAGTGTTTAATCTTTTTTCTATTTCCTGAAATAAATTAAAGAGTATTTGTATTAATTCTTCTTTAAAGGTCTTGTAGAACTTGGCTGTGTATCCCTCTGGTCCTGAGCTTTTCTTGGTTGGTAGGCTTCTTATGGTGTCTCCTATTTCATTTGATAGGTTGAAATTGATCTGTTTAAATTGTGTATATCATCCTGATTTAATTTGGGCAAATAATATGACTCTAGAAATTTGTCATTGCCTTCAATATTTTCTATTTTATTGGAGTGCAAGTTTTCCAAAAATATTTCTAATTATCATCTATATTTCTGCAGTGTCTGTTATTATACTTCTTTTCCATCACATATGTTAGCAATTTGAGTTTTCTCTCTCCTTTGTTAGCATGTCTAAGAGTTTGTTAATTTTATTTATTTTTTCAAAGAAACAACTTTTTGTTTTGTCAATTTTTTCAATCGTTTATTTTGCTTTAATTTCAGCTCTGATTTTAATTATTTCCTGGCTTCTACTGCTTTTGATTTTGATTTGTTCATCTTTTCTAGGGCTTTGAGGTGTAATGTTAGGTCATGTATTTGTTGACTTTTTCGTCTTTTAAGGAATGAATTCCAAGCAATAAACTTTCTTGTTAGTACTTCCTTAATGGTGTTCCAGAGATTTTGATATGTTGTATCAGTGTTCTCATTTACCTCTAAGAATTTTTAATATCTTCCTTGATATCTTTTGAAATCAATTTTTCATTCAGTAGCATATTATTTAGGCCCCAGGTGTTGGAGTAGTTTTTATTTTTTATCTTGTCATTGATTTCTAATTTCATTTCATTTTAATCTGATAAAATTTTTTGTATTTGCTAAAGAGTTGCTTTGTGGCATAATATATGGTCTATTTTAGAGAAGGATATATGTGCTACTGAGAAGAAAGTGTATTCTCTCATTGAAGGATGCAGTATTCTATATATGTCAGTTAAGTCTATGTTATTGATTGTATTATTGAGTTCTATAATTTCTTTGTTCAGCTTTTTTTTTGGAAGATATATCTGGTAATGAAAGGGGTATGTTAAAGTCACCGGAAATTATTGTGTTTTGGTCAATTTGACTCTTGAACTTGAGAAGAATTTGTTTAATGAATGTAGATGCTCCATTGTTTGGGGTATATGTATTTATAATTGTTATTTCTTGTTGGTGTGTGGTTCCCTTGAGCAGAATAAAATGTCCTTCTTTATCCCTTTTGTCCCTTTTGGCTAACTTTAGCTTAAAATCTACTTTATCTGATATGAGGATGGAAACTCCTGTTTGCTTCCACAGTCCATATGAGTGGGATGATTTTTCCCAACCTTTCACCTTCAGTCTGTGGATGTCTTTTCCTATGAAATGAGTCTCCTTGATGCAGCATATTGTTGAGACTTTTTTTTTAAAATCCAATCTGCTTGCCTATGTCATTTGATTGGTGAGTTTAGGCCATTAATATTCAGGGTTATTATTGAGACATGATTTTTATTCCCATCCATTTTTGTTTGTTTTTGGTATTTAACTTGACTTGGTTTTTCCTTTGATTAGTTTTTTTTCTTTAATGTAATACCCCCCTCTGATGATTTTCATTGTCGTTTTTCATTTCCTCTTCATGGAATATTTTGCAAGGATGTTCTGTAGTGCAGGTTTTCTAGGTGTAAATTCTTTTAACTTTTGTTTATCATGGAAGGTTTTTATTTTATCATCAAATCTAAAGCTTAATTTTGCTGAATACAAGATTTTTGGTTGGCATCCATTTTCTTTCAGAGCTTGATATATGTTCTTCCAGAATCTTCTAGCTTTCTGTGTCTGTGTTGAAAAAATCTGTACATAACCTAATTGGATTTCCCCTATATGTAAACTGATTTTTTTCTCTCATAGTTTTTAATATTCTCTCTTATTCTGTATGTTAGTCGTATGTTAGTCCTTTTGCTTACAATGTGCATTACTGTGGATTTGTTGTGATTTTGTTCATTTGGCATCCTGTAAGCCTCCTGAATTTGGTTTTTCAATTCATACTTCATATTTGGTAAATTCTAGTATTATTTCATTGAATAGATTGTTCATTTCTTTGGTTTGACCTCTATTCCTTCCTCTATCCCAATAACTCTTAAATTTGTTTTTTTATGCTATCTCATATTTTTTAAATGTTCTTCTCATGGTTTCTTACCATTTTCACTGTGTAGCCGACATTCTTTTCAAGATTATTCATTTTGTCTTCATTGCCTGAGGTCCTGTCTTCCAAGTGGTCTAATCTGTTGGTGATGCTTTCAACTGACCTTTAAATTTGGCTTATTGTTTCTTTCATTTCAAGCATTTCTGTTTTTTTTTTCTTTATTTGAACTTCTGTCTCCCTATTGAATTTATCTTTTGCTTCCTGTATTTGTTTATATAGCTCATTGTTGAAATGATCATTTCTTGCCTCTACATGCTGTCTTTTATGATCCTTTAATTCATAGAACATTTTAATTATGTACATCCTGAATTCCTTCTCTGTCATTTCTTCTGCTATGCTGGCCATGGATTCTAATAATGTGGTATCTTGATTTGTTTGGGGAACTTTCTTCCCTTGTCTTTTGATGTTGATTATGTGTAGTCCCTTCTAGCACTGTGGATCTGAAACATTACCATTTTTTACCCTATAGGATTATAGTGTCCCTGTAGGGTTTCAATACCTCTCCTTTGAGGGGAAGATCAATGTTAACAGATCCCAATATAAGTAATATATAACCTTAAAAATAATAGTTGCTATTAAGATGTTTACTGTTTGAACATGATGTACGGAAATGGTGAATTCAATTATTATCTACAATATAATCAGTAGGTGTGTAGAAGTTTCTGATGTTGGACAAAGAACTGGGTGTGAGGATTAGGATGATTTGCTAAGGAGTTAGGAGGTGAGGATATGGAGTTATTATCTTAGGAAGTGGGGAAGAGAAATCTAAAGAAGAAGGTTAGTAGCAGGAGAATAGAGAAGAAGTAATTTTGGGTAGACAAGTAAGTAGGAAGACAATAGAGTACATAAAACCAACACACATATGTATTAAGAAAAACAAATAATGTTAAAATAGTGAAAATTGGAGAAAAAAGAACATACAACACAACTGTAATATACTATTCAGAAGTCCTAGTTCTCAAAATCCTAATTCATGCAAAATAATTGGTTTCACTTATGTTGGGGATGTAAGAGAGGGAGAATAGGGAAGAAGAAGAAAATAAATCTCAAAGGAAGAGACAATGATTGTTTTGTTTGGAGATCAGTATGTTCCCTGCTTCTCTTCTCATCCAATAGTTGGGTCCTCTGTTTTGAGCTGGTGTCTCCACCCTCAGAATGATGAAGGTAACCAGGGTGTCACTATGCAGTGTTAGCAGCTGCTGAAGAGAGGAGGGAGTTAAAAACTGGGTACCTGGCCACCCAGAGTTCCAAACTGGGAGTTGCCCCTACTAAATACAGTGATGAAGGTGACCCAAGATGAAGGCGGCTGCTTTCAGGGATGGGGTATCAGGTCGGGTAGGGGGAGCCAGCAATGGCATTAGACATAAACAACGTGTTAGAGCTCTGTGGCATGCCTTGTGTGGTTTTGGCTGACTTCAGAACCTGTTTGAAGTTCTCAGATGCAAGCAGGCTACCTCACACTGGGGACTATCTTCGTTGTCGCAGAGTCCCAAGATGGAGGTGACGGCGACCCCATGTTGGTAGATGGAGGTCCACACAGGAGTGGTGGCAGGAGTTTTTGCACGTGGGTAGCTGCTGGGTGTCCTTTGTGGGAGCAGCATCTGGGATTTCTGCTCAGGTAGTGGCCAAAAGTTCCACGTGGATGCTGGTGCCCATGGTCCCTTTCTGGCACCCAGTAGTCCTGCATGGGCAAGTAGTTGGGAGACCTACTCTGTCACTGAGGCCAGGAGCCTGCATGGGCATAATGGCCATGATTCCTGCCTGGGAGCAGGTATATCACTGGCAGAGAAACAGTATTCTCCACTACTTGAGTCCCAGGCCATGGAGAAACACAGAACGCTGCCTCTCTCTGGCCTGCCATTTGGATCCCCCTTCATTACCTATATTTCTTATAGTTATTTTTAAACTATACTGTTTCTATTCCCCATCTCATCTCACCTCTCTTTATGTCTATCCATGTATTCTACTTCTCAGAATCTTCAATAATAACCATATATATAATAACCAAAAACTTATCTCCAATTATAATTTTCTTCTATAACTTTGGGACACCATTCTTTCTCAGCTGGTTTCAAAATTATTTGTGAAATTTATATGATTCTTTTGTTTTAATAGACAAATAAATTTGCATGCCTTTCTAATGCACAGCATAAAGTTTTGAAATATGTATTCATTGTGTACAATCTATTTCAAGTTAATTAATACATGAATTACCTCAAATACTGACCAGTTATGCAAATATGTCTACAAATATGTCTACAAATATGTCTATACTAGTGCAGATGAAACCAGACCCTTTATTTCCCTAAGTTTTGGGGTAGACTCTTCCCTCTTCTCTGCCCTCTAATTCTATCCTACTATCCCATTCTTTATATTCACATTTATATACAGTACAGATGTTAATGAATTCCACCAATTCACTTTCTGTGTCTAAAAGTCGTTGGCCATGTTGGGGATAGAATCACAGAGGCAGGCTTTCTTCAATTTGTGATAGCCTTAAAATCAGATTCAGTCGATAATTCTTTGTCCACTCAGTTTGACACCATATTATGTCAGTCATAGGTCTATATTCTTTCAAATTTTAACCCTTCCCAAATTATTTTTATTTTACAAATTATGAATTTTCATTTTATATATTCTAGAACCTATTTATATTTTTGGTCTGCTGTGTTTTCCCATACATGGCATCAAGAGCAAGGTAGAAACAGATTACTAGCTAGGGTTTGTGCTGTGGGTTGAACACCTGATTTTTGTAGTCAAGGTTGTGTAAGTCTTCCCAACTTAGGGAAGCTGGAGAAAATAATTGAAACATTTCTGAACAAAGTTTCCTTGTATTGGTTTAGAGGATGGAGTATATTTAAATTAGTTGCACAGAAACTCTGATGAGCTGACAGTGAGCATTATTTCAGATACTTACCTAGGGAAAAAAAAAACAATAACAGTGTTAACAGTTATTTACAAAATGATACTTGTAAAGGAGTATTTAGATTTTACTGGGTTTCTACAACTTAAGGTACTTGGGAAACTTTGTTTAACCTCATTTCATAAAGGATTTAAAGCTGTTTACATAAAGTTTCATATATTTTTAAAAGTACAAAGGTCAAAAATCCAGACAAGAAAAAAACACAAATATACGTGGAAACTGAAGATGACATGTGTAAGACTATAATTGTGCAGTTTAGAAAATAAAGTACACTTTATAAGCCAAATTAAAAGAGTTAAATTTAATTTTTACAATCAGAGAAAAGTTAAACCACCTATTTTATAAGAAACATTTTTTCTAATATTGATTTCTAAATTAAATGTTCTATGTGTGACATCTTTCAAAATAATACTGGATGATATGATATGTACTTATCACAAAACCAACTTGAAACTATTGCATGTAGTAAGGGATTTTGTATGGTTATTTCTTGTCATATCCTGAAATAGAAATCAAGGGAGAAACATTAAAATGAATTTATATAAAGGATATTCTGCAAGGTGTAATGTTATTTTCTGAAAACTATAATAGCTATAACTGGTAATCTGCCTGTGACACAAAAATGTTTATATAAAAACTGATATAAAACATTTTTTTCCTGGCTTACCCCCACTGGCCAGATCAATGTTACAATCTTCTATATTGGCCCTCTTTTCTGCTCCTGAGATATTGAAGAAGTTCTTTATACATTAAAAAATCCAATGCATGTGGTAGTTGAGAATCAAGTTGACTGTCACAGAATAATTATTAATAGCCCCATCCATCCTCAAGTGTGTAGGTTGGGATGATAGATTACATCGTCACCCTCCTTATTCACAGGAGTGTGGTGCATTCTCCTGTGTCTCAACCATCACAATGACCACCACAAGAAATTTTTCAGACTGATCAATGATCAGCACATACAGGTATCTCCTTCCAGCTCAGTGCATCTATTACATGTGATTTTTGTCATTACTTCCAGTGTGACACAGAATGGCAAACAACAGCATATGTTGTAAGACAAGTTGACTGCTAGAAATTCTGCCTTCAGTTACTAGCTGAGTGGCTTCAAATACGTTATTTATGCTCTGTTAAGCTTAGTTTACTCACATACAAAATGAGGATGGCAATAGTACTGATTGTGATTGTGGAGAATGATAAATTTCATTCATACATAAGAATCCTGAGGGCGTGGGACCCAGTAAACTGGCAGGCAGTGTAAGTATGTCTGTTATCATCTTGGCTATCCCTGCACTTTTCTTTGTGCCAATTTTATGAACTTGTCCTCAGGTACTAGATTTCTTCAAACATTTCCTAGCTTACATCTTTATTTCCACTGTCCTCTTATGTCTTAGAATAAGCCTGTAGTGCAAACTAATTCTTCCTCACAACCCATAAGAAGCTCTCTCAGTAGCTAATGCCACTCAAGAGTAAAGACATTCCTGATCTGCACTGTGCCACAGAGGGGCGGGGGGTGGCATTTTTCTTCCTCTAGTGCTGATGTTTGTGGAAAATCTATACTTTCATGTATAATGTATAATGCTAATGGTAAGGAACAGAAAAAATAGGCTGAAAAATGAAATGTTAACTTGAGTCAACCTAATAAAAAGGGTAAACAGGAGGTATACTGGAAACCAAAGGCTAATGATCTGCAACACAGTCTAAACTTAACCACAGTATATGGGGTCTATGACTGGCAAAATGTAGTCCAATATTTATTAGCTGGTGTGGCCATTGCTTCTTTTAGATTTTAGCCTGCTATGTTTTCATCATAAGTCAGCTAGCTTCCTTCATATGTAACATTGAATTTTAAAAAGTACAGACTGAAAATCAAATTTCTTTGACCCTCTGGCCTATACAGTTTAGTACATTTATTAAATGTTGGTTTACAATAATGTAACTTACTTTTCAGAGCATAATCAAATAATAAAAGTTATATATATATATATATATATATATATATATATATATATATATATATATATATATTCATAACATATAGAATAGACAAGGGAGTAATAATTTTCAGGTAGGAGATGCATTCACAGATTAACATATAGTTGGTTAGAAAAATTTATATGGAAGAAAGTTAAATTGTAAGAAAAGGTGAAATGTACAGATGAGTAAAAACATCAGTTATAGTTTGTGAGTCACTATAAATAATAAATGTTTTGAAAATATTCTTCACTCAAATTGATTAAATTATGTTATGTATATACCCTGACTGCAAATGATCAAGATGTTGAGACATGATCTTGTTTTGCCACCAGCCAAGGGGTAAATATTGGCAGAAGCAAATACAACAAGCTAAAATGAGGCTGTAAGTCACCTGGGTAAGAAAACAAACAAACAAAAATCAACATTTTTTTCATGACATTCAGCATATTAAGAAATTCTGTTCCTTTGACCAACTGTGAATTCTAAACCTCTTTTCTGCTATAGAGTTTGCACATCTGAGAAGGAAGGTGACTCTTTTTGTGACCTTGCTATTGAAAGTAGGTGACTAGCCTGCAGCAGCAACAGGATCTTGACATTTAAGTTAAAAATCTCTCTCATTGCAACCCTCTAAGCACTTGACTTAATAGACAAAAATAGCTCATTCAGTCCAGTATTGTATGAAAAGCTAAAGAAAATTAAAAGCATGACCATGAAACAATAAATGATTTACATATCTGCCACCTCTTAGTTATTATAGTCCAAGCTGACACACAGCATAGATCAGGACATTAAAATACCTGAAGTTCTCAGACGCAGAACTGTTTCATAGTAATTTCAGTAATAATTTTGGATCTAAGAAGTAGATAGCAGTCTTATTTTAAATTAGTAGAATTGACTGATCAATTCTAATAGATGTCATGCTACTGAGAGGATACTAAAAATTGCCTACAATTAGAAATGAATATAATTATATGACTCTTCATAAATGACCTATTCATTGAGGGCTTAATCCTTGTAAAGCCTTATACTACATTAAAGCAGAATTCTAAATACAGTATGTAGCACATCTAGTTAAATACTAACTAAAAACAAGTAATACTGTCCTTTTTACAGAATATAAAAGAGGCTTAGGGAGGTTTCACAATTACTTAAAGATACACAGATTGTTAGTAATTGACAGAGACTCTATTTGAACCCAGTCACAGAGGTTTCCTGACTATAAGGAAACTATTCCTATTCTGACACTATTCATATTCTGACACAGTGGCCATATTCTGTATTCAATAAAGCAAATACATTGAAGAATTATGTTTATTTCCCTTATAGTTGAGTTAGTGGTAGGAAGAGTGAATCTGTTCTTACTATTGTGAAGATAAAATTATAAAAACAATGTATATACAGAATAAAGTTACATGGTTTGCTTTTAACATATAAATTTTTCTATAGGAATATTGATTAGAGAGGGATGGAGAGAAGAGAAGGAAGAAGAATAGAAAAATACAGAGGTTTAATTATCTATCAGATAATGGTTATTCAATCTGATAACACAGGCTAGAGACCTGGACAAAAAAGAAAAAAAAGGTGAAAGAAGGAGGAAGTTTACATAGAAGTAAGCAGGATTCTGCTTGCTCCAGTTCTTTGATTGTTGTTGTGATCAACTGAGGACATTGGATTCCAGTTCCTTCATTCTTCAGAAGCTCTCACCAGTGAATTTCTAGGGGAATTCCAGCCTTTAGATTATAAGACTGTGCAACTGGCATTCAGGTAATATCTCCCCTCTTCAGCTGGCTGTTCCATATGCCAATCATTTCCAGAAATACCCTCATTAATACAGACAGAAGTCTCTTAGTCTTATATTATCTCTTAATCTAATCAAGTTAAAAATCCAGATTAAGTGTCATGGATTCTCAAATGTTTTTTCATTTACTTATATATCAAAAAGCATGTAAAACACCTCATGATGAGTTTATTAACAAATGTAATCTAGCAGTTAACATAAATCCTTCTAAATAAAAATCCGTCTAATGTAATGGTCTACCAAAACCTCAATATCTATGCAAATTAGAAAATTAAATCATTCACATAGAAATATATAAATGGCAATTGAAACTTGGAATTATTTTGATAAATACTTCAAGTATTTTTACCACATTGCCATTATTTCCCAAATCAAAGCAACCTTAAATCTTTTATCTCTATTGTGAACATCAGTTCAAAAACAGCTGTAAAATTTAACTGTTGCTTGACTTTATTGATTTCTGTACTATTTAAATGTTTCTTTTAAATTAAATTTTAACATACTTTAGCGTCTTGACTAAATACCATTTTCGTAATTTGAATTAACACCCTGTCAACAGTGTTTTGTGTAAGGAACCATGAAGATTGAACTGTGTATATTATTGAAATATAGCATATGAAAAAATATATTCTATGCCTATTAAAATATTGATGAAATATTGAACAGTAATAAACATTTAAAGTGTCTAGATAGTACACCTTTCAACAACTAATAGTTACTTTAACGTGACTTAAAAGACCAATATGCAATACGACAAAATGTGCCTTTGAATATGCCTGACAATCTTCTGGGTTCATTAACACTTGAACCTACTACTCCCACTTTTTCTCCATTAGGCTTTGATTTCAGGGCTGAGAACTGCATGTGATATTCACTAATCTAAAGACATAGAAGAAATCTCCTTCCTTTAGATATATCCCACTCACTTCCACTCCCTTCACTCCTTTTCCCAAAGGGAGTGCCTTTTCCATTATAGCTAAGTGATTCCGGACTTCCTCTGACTGGGGCTATATTTCCCTATTATTTAACTGATGATAATAGCAAAGTGATGTGCAGGAAGTAGGATATTACAGTCATCTCCTGGTTATTTAATCTATAATATACAGTTTCTGCCACTTATCTGTCCAGAAAAGAAAAAGAAAACTAAAAGAAATCAATCCACAACAATATACTTGCCTTCCTCTGCTGTGGTCCATTTTGTCTGCTATCACAGAATAGAAAATAATGACTCAAAGATTACATGCTGAAACAATGGGGAATGTGGTGCTATTATCTATAATGTTTTTGGGGAAGTCAGTGCTATTCATTAATCTACCCATAACCATTTATGCAGACCAATATCAGGTGAGCAGTATGGAGGCAAATCCAGCTCTGATTCAATTTTTCATGTGGATAGGAGTGTTCCAGTAAGAGGAATCAATTTTGTGATTTAAATTTATTCTAAAAGGCAAATAAGATGTTTTTTCCTGATTATGCTTTCAAAAGCATGTAATTAATGTTTGTATAGATTTAGGCAAAATGAAGTGCTTTCTTGACATTTAGAAGCAGAATATATGCTTTTAAAAATTTTATAAAACATTTTATCAGCAATTAAACATGTATTAATTTATTTTCACTATTTCAATAATAATAATATATATTTTTCTTATAGTGTTGCCTATATAAGAACATTTAAATTGTTAATGTCATGAAAATCACTAAAATTGAATGCTTGTATTACTTGTCAGTTACAGTGATTGTCATTAGAAATAAAAAGATAAACACAGCATAGCAGTCACATACAAGGAGCTTAGTATTGAGAACTGAGCTTCACCAGGTCCTTCATGAAACTTCTCCACAATCTAGATGTGGCCACTCTGCTCTGTGCTCACAAACCTCAAGTCTCTTTCCTTCAGAGCAGTTATCACAGCTGACAACCATCAATCTGTTACCATATGGTCTAGTTGTTCTCCATTTTGACAAATTCCTAGTACAGCAACACACCCTTGTTCTCTATTGTCCCTAGAAGTACACAAATTGACTGATGTTTTAATATACATATTAAATATTTATTGCATGAAGGAATGATACACTAAGTATATGCAAAACTATAAAAACACATATGAACATACATATTCTTGGATCTCAAATCCATATCTATCCAATTAATAAAAAAGTGATATAATCAATCACAGAGCTACAAGAAGTCAATATAGATATATATTGTCTTATTACTGTTAGACAAGTCTAAAAACTAAAACATAAAATGTATTCATTAACTTACTTTAAAATACAATATTTAGGGGTGATGAATTACTATTTTGTAACTATTTTATGATTATTTTTAGATAGATGTTGGCTGATAATTTTTCTGTTCAAACATATTAAGGAAAAGAGTAGGTTGAAATAACATATTCACAAAAAGCAGGAAATGTGCTAAATATTTTACACGTATTGTCTAATTTAATGCTTAGAATAACCTTAAGTAGTTGGTATAAGGAAAATAAAGCAAGACAAAACATCACCACAGACAGTTGAGGTTTCTGTCTGCCCTTGAACAGATAGTAGTTTGAAGGTGTTGAACCTACTACCATTCTATGTTCTATGTTGACCAAACCAATGGGCTAATTTTTTCAAAACACGTTTTCATGGATGAACCAAGTGGGTTTGTAATCATGTGGTCAATTCTAAGCATAAGGATTCTCATTTTATTCATTATAGCTTAAGAAGGTTGAAATTTCTAATTTTATTTTCAAATAAATAAATGTTTTCACCAAGCTTTGTATTTTAAGCTGTATCATTTAAAATATAACACTTCATTTCTCTAGGCAAACTAACATAAGAGAATAATTAGTGTGACACTATACATGAACACATACATGCACACAACCACATATTGACACACAGTTATAAGATCACCAATGGCTCTGAGACTCTAGAATTAACTATTTTTAAGCTCCATGATTTAATTTGGTGAAATATTATTTAATTTAAATATAAACTAAAATTTCTTATTTTCATGGCAAACTAAAAAATTGTAAAAATGCATTGGCAATGAGCATAATAAGTTTTTTTTTTTAATCAAGAAAAGGAGTGAACTCACAGAATATTAGGTATGGCCTTAATTTAATTTTCATATGTGATAAAAAAATAAAGACGTTCTTGGTGTTACTTGTTCAGAAGTTATGGATGTCAAAAACAGTAACACCAAAATATACAAGTCAATATTTCTCAAATGATTTCCCCAATAAATGAAACAGTCATTGCTAGCTACAAAATCATTAGAGGTTTGCAACAGTATTATATATTTCAAAAAGATTGAAGTTATATAAATTCGACAGTTTACCAAGGAATACTTTTTCCAAATATAACAATTTTACACTTTTAAATTGATTGATCAAATAATTTAATCAATGTTTGATTGTATATTATTATACACTGATTTTTATAGTTTACAAGGAAACCAAAACAAACAGGAATATTTCATTTACACAAGTGTAGCAAGATAAAGTAGAAATCAATATTGCTATAAGGAAATGAAGAAAAACATTACAAACATTAAAACAATATTTTCAAACTCACATTTTCTTTGTAAGGGGTTTTATTCCACTGTTTTTCAGAGTAGAGATGAAAAAATCATTTTATTTTACTTTTATAGAGTGAAAATTCTAATTCAGGTAAACAAGCAATGGAATATACAATATGAATTTATTATTCCCATAGATTAAAAATAACATAATTAAGGCACATACACAAACTTACTAATGATTTACTTCTAAATAAATATTCTTCAGTTTTCACTTTAAACAATTTGATATTTCATAAATACTTTAATCAATTAGTATTACTATTCTTAACAGTCAGAAGAGCTTTTTGAATTAATCACCATAGATAGCCATGCTTTCTCCATAGAGAAAGGCAGATAGAAATGTAATTAGAAATAGATTATATATATATGTATGCACACACATATATATACATATATGTTATACATAGTTATAGATATATATGAGAGAGAAGAAGATATTTTTGGTATACTTGTAGCTATATACTTTTATTCTGGCATTCTACAACTGGTAACTATGCATGATTATAACCTTTGAAAAACAAGTGTTGATATAGTTAATACATATACAAAACAAAAAGTCTGAATTTGTGGAACACATTTAAATTATGCATGATATTAATAGGTGGATAAAAGTTTAAGATTTGTAAATAAGAAAGAATTAAGAGAAATGCAGGCAAAATTGATTCATAGGCAATTCACAAATAAAAATAACTAATAAAAATACAATTAATTGTAATATTAAGAAAGCAATGAAATATATTTTATCTCTAGATTGTCAAAGACTAAAATTAAGTGTATCAGTTACTATTGTTTATTCTGTATTATCCTATATAAATGTCTGAACACACTAAGAATTTTATATAAAAATAAACCATACAATTATTATTCAGTTTTGGAATATGGGTTTTCAAAAAAAAATCATCATATTTAATAGAATCCTATCATCTTTGAGAAATTCATGAAAATAATTAGAATAAACATCATTATTATTGATTATATGAAACACTTTGTATTCATTTAAGATAGAAAGGATCTAATATAATAGCCTAATATTACTATATTACTAGCAATCACATATATTGAGTTATATCAAATATTAATAGCAACATAATTAATACTATATAGGTACTAAGATTATAATATTAAAATGTACATGAAACATAATAAAACCGTATGAAGGTATATGGAGAAATATGCAGATATTTTGAATAAAATGTGATTAATGTGAGCATATAAAAATACTTAATTTTTAATTCCACGTGACGTTTCATAGCTAGTTGAATTATAAATCATTTATATTTTTCTTAAAGTTTTTCTTTGCTTTCTAAATATTTTATAATGAATATGCATCACTTTTATAACAAGGAAAATGTGGTATTTTAAAATATACAATAAAATAGAGACTAGGAATCAGATCTCTAGCCTTATTTTTTTACTGTATTATCATGAATTCATGTATAAGTTAGCTATCTGATAACGGGTAGAGTCAGATGATAGAAATTAGATCTTTTAAACTCTAATGGGGAAAATATAGCTCAAAAAGTAGAGTACCAAGACCAAAATAAATATCATCTGTTATTTTTTTTTTTCCAGAGTATTACCTATCATCATCATGTTATAGAGCTGGGCCTTCAGAGAAACTGAGGCACTTTGAAGACCACCCCCCCAACCCCAATCACACACACTTCAAACCTTGATTCTTTAGATCAAGTCAGAAACATTTCAGACATGTTTCTCAGAGTAACAGGAATGAGTTTATTGAAAGAATTGGGAAAGGGAAAGGGGACACTCTCAAGGGAGAAAGTGGGTCCTCTCAGAAAGGAGAGGGACAATGTGCTATTCTGTACTCCAGTTTTAGTGGGGATCCCAGAGAAATTTCCAGAGAATTCAGCACAGGTCCTGATATTTGACAGCAAGATGACATTAGACACTCAAATACCCACTCCCGTGACAACTCTAGGTCATCTTGGCCCATGCTGACCAGTTCTAATTGCATTTTTAACCATACATTATCACAAAGGAAGAATTATCCTTATCTCCCTGAATTCCTGGATCTGGTCATGAAAGTCTCTCCCTTCAGGTAACTTAGGTTCCTCTTATAGACATTATGTCAGACCTGCATTTTTTTTTTCCTGCATATAACTGATAACAGTTTGTTGAAGAATGTCCAGTGAGACCAGGCAGGACTGCAGGTAAATTGCTTCTTGGAACAAAAGTCAGAGTCAGCACAGTGGGCCCACTTTGTAGAATTAGTTTCTTAACTTCAAGTTCCTGCCATTTGCATATCTGTCCCCTAACAATAAGAGTTTAGTGTTGCTCTAGGATTCATGTTTCAAAACCAAACTAACAAAAAGCAGTAATTTAGCTTAAAATAAATCACAAAATGTAATTGTTTTTTTACTCCTTTGAGTTCATTTAAAACCTTTTAAACAACTACTTTTAGTTAATTATTGATTGTATGAGGTATAAAAGAGTATAATAGTCTTTTTAGGCAAACCTTCCAAACATTTTCACAACACTGGAAATAAGTTCATTATTAATTTTATAAAATCAGAAAAAATACATATTTTAGCAGTCTTCGAGGACAGTATGTTTGAAGAGGCTTAGGAATTAACATATACATTATAATATTCACTTGGAGAGTAAATCAAATTTTCTTTTATTGTAACAGGGATTTGACAGCAAAGTTGTAGTCAACAAATAATGATATTGAACTAATATTTTAAAAGATGAAAATTAAAGAAAACCAAGGAATTTATTGACATATGAAAAGTAAAGTGATGAAAAATATAAGAAAAAAAGTAGCTATGGCACACATTTGTATGCTGTACTATCTGTGACAAAATAATATATCTTATAAAGACTTTTAAGTTATAGTCAACATAAATTTTTGTGTTTATGTGCACAACTCTCATACATATATATTTTTTTCAGAGAATCAATATCTTTCATTTCCTCAACAACATGATAATTTCTAGTTGGGCCAATTTATTTGCAAGGAAGTCTTTTATGTTCTGGTACAAATCAATAAAAATCTAGGAGAAATTTGAAATGATTATGCTTTACAATGTGGATAATTATGTCATATCAGGAGCGAGATAAATGACTGTTGGTTTCTTACCTTGTTTTTCCAACAGATCATGCCCTACCCAACCCAACACACACAGAGTGCCACATTCCACACTTCTGTCATAAAAATTTACTTTAATGTCTTGGGGTTAGAAGTAATGTACCCTTTCATTCTTATGCACATGGGATCTGGAATCCTCTGCTGAAGACTGACTGGACTCTGTGTTGTCACTTCCTGGCACCTCCACTTTAGATAATCCATGTAATCTTTGCATGTCAAATTTCTTCATTATAAAAGTGTCAATAACAATGTCCCCCATGAAATTGTCATAAACATTAAAAAAAAAGAAAAAATGCCTCACAGCACCTAGAAAATAGTGATATATTTTGATCATATTATTCAAGGAGGTGGAAACATACAACCCCTCCAGGGACAAAGAAAACTAAGGACTCTGATCTTTTTGCAATTCCCCTATCTACTCCAATTCTCCTACCCACCAAAAGTAAGCCTGCCAAAAAGTAATTAACAAACTCCTTCCATGACACAGCTCTGCTAACCCTATAAAACTCAGACCCTCATGAAGCCAGTTGCCACTTTCTTCTTAAAAATGAGCTTCTTCGCTGCTTAATAAAGTGTTGTTGATCTGTTGAGGTCTGTCCCCATTTCTTTTCTTTATCTCTTTCATTTTCTTTCATTTGGTGTTTGAAAGCGGGGATTGCTTTTGGGACCCCCTGCCCCACCCATCTTAGCAAACCTTGACTGTCCTTTATCTCCCTATCTCCCTTCTATTTCTTTCCTTTCTTCCAAATAGGGGGTGATCTTCCTCCCTCCCAGTCCACTTTAGCTGAATAGCAGCCGATATATGAACCAAAACTGATCCCATTCCTGGGCTAGATGTTTGCTGCCTCACTGCCACATGGATGGAACAAGGACCTGTATTGGGTCCTTTATTGGTCTGACAACTTCCTTCTAACCTTACCCCCTCCAATTCCTTTATTTCTCTATACACTCAGGCCTCCGGATAAAGGGCCAGCTTCTGCCATTTTGTTCCTGCATCCAACACCAACTCTTCAATCTATGGAGAGGTAAGATCTTTCTTGGACTCTCATAGAGATTCCCTGACGAAGACCTTTGGTTTTTCTGGACTCCTGGGGTCCTCCACCATTTGGACTGCAGAAACGAACACCCTCTCATTCTCTGCTGGAACTCTTCTGTCCAATGATGGGAGACATCAAGGGGTACTTTGATTTCAAATGCCACCCCATTAGACATCTTCAACACAGGGACTAACCAATCCATACCACCAGACTCACCTAGGTTGTCTTGTTAAAAATTTTTTAAATCCTTCACTTCAATTCACTGGCCACACTGTAAATTAGACAACCTAAGTTAATGACATGAATTTGGGACCTATGACTTCCAAATTCTCTAAGACTTAGATAATTACTTGCCAAGAAAATAGCAAATGGTCTGAGGTTTCTTACCTCCAAGCTTTCTTTTACCTTTGCTCAAGGCCCTCATTATGCTAAACTTGCTGCTCTCTATAATTCATTGTTGCTGATTCCCTGCTCCGTAATCCCCATAGATCGCATTCTGATTTCCAGCCCTCTTCTTCAGTTACTGCCCCATAAATAGCAGCTGATTCCCCATCTTACAGGCCCATGGGCCTTCTGCCTTCTCAGCTCAGCCTTCTCCCCAAGCCCCAAATCCCTGCTTCCCATGCCCCATGCCTTCACCTCCTGCCACACAATCTAAAACCCTTCCTTCAACTTATAAGACCTCCTTGTCCTATACTTTTGTCTATTCCAATTCAGCTTCAAGTCTACCCTGAGGAAACCCAATGCCTTATGACCTATTTATACAGTCTATTTCACCCTGTTCTCAGAACACACCAAACATTTACGAAAACCTCCCTACAATTATCTCCAGCTGACCTTCTGTTACTCCAACACATCTCCCAGTCATGCTTCACTTGCCTCAAAACTAACCCCAATTCTAACCTTGACTCCTCTCTTTCCTACATATCAGGCTAGAGGGCCCTCCTGGCCATGGACTGGCTGATTGATTTTACTTAAATGCCTTCTATCAGAAAAATCAAATACATATCCTAGTAGAACCCTTCACTGTTTGGGTGGAGGCTTTCCTCATGAGTAATAAAACAGGTTCCAACATTGCCAACCTCATCTTCCAGGAAAATGTTCCACATTTGGCTTACCCACTTCCTTCTTGTCAGATAGTGGACTTGAATTCACTTCTTCCATAACCCAGAAATTGGCAAAAAATGTATTGATTAAATAGAACTTTTATATATCTTATCATCCCTAATCCTCAAGAAAGATATCAAAGACTAATGAACCTTAAAAACCACCCTAATAAAGTTATCCATATAAATATATTTAGAAACTATCAAATTATTCCCTCTAGATCTCCTCTGAATCTGTGCCCTCACTCCAAAATCCTTTGTGATCCACCCCTTAAAACTCTTTTATGGAAGACCCTTGCTTCTTCCTACTGTCCATCCAGCACCTCTGGATATTCCCCCCTCCCTACTCACACCTTCTTCTTGCCCATCCAAGAGCACCATTTGGAAATACACACATTCTACCCTTCCTCAACACCAACTTCAAAAGTATCTTAGTCCTATCACTATTGGGGACTTAGTATATTATCCCCACCCACTTTTCCCAGTACCCCTCTAAAAGAAAAATGGAAGGATCCCTTTAAGTTCATTTTGACCACTCCTACTGCTGCCAAACTGAAAAGTCACCCTTCTTGGATCCACCTAAGCAATTTAAAATTTGTCCATACTGATAACTGAAAAGTCTGACTCTTACATCTACCTCTCCCACTGTCACTCTTCCATGCCCCTTTTTATCTTTCTTAGAACCCTGAGGGACAATCTACATATACCATATTCTCTACCTCTTAGTCTTTCCCCCTTCCAAACATTAGAGCTTATATGGAAACTCTGGCGCCAAGGAAATTTCATTGTCCAGGTCCCCATCCAAATTTTCTTTTTTTCCTTGTGTCTCATGTGTATCAAATTTGACACCTCCATAGTTACACCAGGTGTCAAGAAAATCTATACCCCTAAATACTGTGGCTAGGGTCTGGCTCCTCCTGATAGGGATCCTACTCAATTTTACCTTTGTCCTTCCAGGAGATCTACCTTGTACCCACTGTATTTCTAGACAAGGAAATACTGAGGTATTTATATCTTATACATACCAACAAAAAAAACATGTTATTCTGATATGTACACCCCCCACTCTCTGTTCCTATAAAAATAAGCAATATGGGATGGGTCAGAGTAAAGGAAATAATGCATGTTATATCCATAATGCCCCCCTAGAACAATGGATATGTTGAACCAATCATAGTCACATCAGTATGTCTGATGGGGTGGAGCAGGGGAAAGGGGTGGCCCAAGATCAGGCCATACAGGCAATTCTTATAACCTAGATACCCCAGATACTATCAGATAATTTCTACTCCACCAGAGTTCCCACCCCTCTAAAAGAAAAATGGAAGGATCACTTTAAGATCACTTTAAGTTCACTCCTACTGCTGCCAAACTGGGGGGAGTTTGGCATTCAGATGAGACCATATACATCAAATCCTCAACTTAGTTTGTCGCCATGTATCCTTGTTGGCAACCTATTGCTGGGTTCACAAAATCTGACTATTCCAATAACTCAAGAAAATGACCAAGAAAGCATGCAGCCCAAATAATTACCTTTTCAATAACCCAGAGACAGTTCTGCGACCTTCAGCATCATTGGAAAGAGAGAGCAACCAGAATTCTTTATTCTTATATAGGCAACACACAAAGGGAAGTTCCTTGGAACATTCATCTCAAAAAGGGCAACGGGTAGCATTATAAAGGAACAAGTGAGTGTAGCTCAACCCCTGTGGGTGACGACTACACCTGGAACCATACCTAGCTGAGCTGGGACAATGTCCAAGTCACTATGAAGTGTAGTAATTGGTCAGAGCCCAGGGGACTTGAAGCTATCTGCATCTATGACAGTTCCCAGTGTTAGTCTACTCATCAATTTACCCATCAACTCATAAAACAAACCAATCCACACTTAGCCCAAGACTGCTGGCTGTGCCTCCAGTCTGGTCCTCCTTCAATATCCCAATAGTCTTATAAACATGTTGGGACTACATTAGTAAGAATCTAATTCCTTTAACACTGGACTCAAATTTGACAATTGTTTCAATCATCCCCCCCACACACTGCATTGAAAAAAAAAAAGACAGGCTCAATCTCAGTAGAACCCCTCCAAGAGAATAATGTGCAAATATACAACAAATTCATCACCCCCCCACAGCCTTGGCACCCCCTCCCCAATTTTGAGGCATTTTTTTTCCTTTGCAGGGCCCATATTTACCCTTGCCTACCAAAAAAAAAAAAAAAAAGAAAAAAGGACCGATCTCTGTACATTGGTGTTCCTTATTTCTCAAATTGATGTTTTACCTAACTACCAAAGTTTGCCTATCCCAATAATGGCACATAGCAGACACAGGAGAGACCTTCAGTTTATTCCCTTACTTGTGGGGCTGGGTATATCTGCTGGGATTGGCACAGGAGCAGATTAGAAATCTCTATTCAGTACTGTAAGAAGTTGTCAGAACAGGTCATTAAAGATATCCAACAGGTGGCTAATCTGGTACTGACTTTTCAAAATCAATTGGATTCCCTGCCATCTGTCATCCTGCAAAATAGTCAGAAGACTAGATCTCCTTACTGCCAAATGAGGTTGTCTCTACCTCTTCCTCATGGAAGAATGTTACTTCTTTGTAAATTAATCAGAACTGGAAGGGATAAGTTTAACAAGCACAGGACCAATTGGAACATCAGAGACTCCTGATGGGGCCTAGTTGGGATAAACTAAAACATCGGACTTGCTGGTTTCTCTCTCTTTTAGCCCCTTTAATACTCATTTTTCTTGTAATAACTTTTCTTCCTTTCTTTCTTAACTTTATACAGAAGCAACTTCTTGACAAAGTGACCTGCCTAGCTCAGACAACCTCCCAAGAATGTGTAGAAAACATTCTCCTCCTTCACTCAAAATGTGACTCTCCTGAACTGCATAAGAAAGGAATCATCCACAACAACATTGAAGATTCCTCATTCTATAACTCCTCAAACCACAAAATATTCCTCACCTCCTTATCTTCTTCCAGATCTCTGACAGGGGATCCCCTACTCTGCCCCTTTTCAGCAGGTAGTAGCCAGATATGACAACATCACCACAATTCTTTATACTCCTTTAGAGTCTGGAATGAAGAAGGTGGAAACTTACAACCCTTTGGGTTGGAGGGAAACTAAGGACTCTGACCTTGCACAATTTCCTTACCCACCCAAAGTCTGTCAAACTCTTCCTATGACTCAGCTCTGCTAGCACTATAAAACTCAGACTCTCTTTGCAGCCAATTTCCATTTTCCTCTTGAAAATGTGCCCCTCTGCAGCTTAATAAAACATTGCTGATCCATTAAGGTCTATCTCCATTTTTCTGTTTTTCTTTTTTGTATTCTCTTCCAATTATCATTCTACTTATTGTCATTTATATCTAACATGTTCGTGTTTGTTTCTTTCTTCCATGCTGGAGATAAAATAGAAGGTGTTTTCAATGCTAGGGAAGCATTCTACTCAATAAGTTACACCCATACCACCGCATCACTACGCTTGATTTCTTAATTCATTCATTCTTTCATTTTTGTTTTGCTGCAGGAATTGAACCCAGGGCACATTATGAGCCACATTACCAAACCTATTTATTTGTTTAATTTTGAGATAGGGTCTCTCTAAATTGCTTAGGGTCTTGCTAATTTACTGAGGTGGCTGGGATTATAGGCATGCACCCCTTAAGTTCATTTTTTTTTTTTTTAGTATCAAGGATTGAACCCTAGGGCACTTAACCACAGACTCACATTCCCATCCATTTTTCATTTTTTTATTTTGAGACAGGGTCTCACTAGGTTGCTTACAGCCTCACTAAATTGCTGAGACTGGCTTCAAACGTAATTCTTCTGCCTCAGCCTCCTGAGCCACTGGGATTACAGTTGTGTGTCACTGCATCTGACTCTTAACTTTATTTTTAAAGAAGTTTCATTAATGCCATTTCTTTGTGGGCACAAACATTCTATGTTTCATGAAACATAGTAGTAAATCACTAAATAATTGTGAAAAATAGTATGATACTAAAAATACATCCCTTGCCAAAAAAGGATAACCATCTTTCATTATTGTTGTTTATTAAGAGTTCACAAATACAGCCAAAAGGGAGTAAGCATTATTATTTAGTCTAGCAAAAGATGTATACTGTGTAGATTTGCTTGAATTTTAAATATAAAAGTACTTATAAATTTGAATCCAAGCTTAACTTTTATATGTTTAAGTATAGCAAGGAAGTGTTGTTATCTTGAATATGTTCACAGCAAAATATCATGTCACAGCAGACTAAGAATAATGTTAAAATTAAAACCATAAACATTTTCTCCATCAAACTTGTCAGTCCCTGGCAGAAAATAAAAGCACAAATTCTCTGTCCTCTACTTTCCCATTTAGTAGAATACATTACTGTGTGGCTTTAACAGCAAGCCTATAATGGCCAGTAAGATTGGGATTTGGAACAAAAAGCTGAGAAATTAAAAAGCAAAAAATACAAAATGGGCAAATCTGTCAGCCTGATCAGAAATTATCAAGCAGAAATTTGAGCTGACAGATTCACCTTCCAGAAGGTGTAGCCCTCTTTGAGAACTGACTACCAATCACAAATATAAGAAGGTGTCTGCTGACAATGAAAAAAGTAGACGTCATGGACAATTAAGTCTTGAATAGAAAATCATGCATTTTGAAACTTTGCAAAAAGTTTATAAGCAAGTGATATAAAAGGCAAAAAAAGTTGATGAGTATAAGCAAAATTAACATGTAATTTTCCTTGAAAACAGTTAGAGTGTGTGGTGAGAAACTTGAGGTAATAAAGTCTGCTCGATTAAAAAAAAAAGAGAATATTAGTCAAATTTTACTTAGTTTCAGTATTAAAAAGTTTATGCTCTACCCATGCAAATAACCTGAAAGGTGACATTATTCTTAACCAGGAATAAATATTGATAAATAAATGTCCAGAGACATTTAATATTTTCTTCATTTAACCAGAAAAAGCATCTTGAGAGTTTCTTGTCCATATAGTAGTGGTAGATACAGCTAAATATAAAGACTGAGCACTGCTCATCCTTGGTTAAACCTCAATCACTCAACTGAAAGAAAAATAATATGTCAAAAATTTAAGCCACCAAATTACAATCAGAAGGCTATATTTCAGATTTTATAGAACATTATAACCTCTTATAATAAGATCTCTTATTTCTCTCTCATTTTTATATATGTATATATTTTTATCACTTTTTTTGTGTTAGTTACTGCTGTAGTTGCCAAGATAAATTTTAATTAAATATGTGACAATACACATGATAATATGTATTTCCATCCAGAAAACTGAATATTCACAAGCATGGCAATTGTCTTAGTCTCATATTGACTGTTATTAATAAGGAAAATATCTGATTTGCAATAAAAAAGAGCAAAGAGGGCTTATGTTATCAAAAAGTCACTAAGAAAAATACATTTTAATTAACACGACATAAAATCATATTAAAATGTTGGTTATTAGTGAATTAAATACTATATGTATGTGTATATATATATATATATATATATATATATATATATATATTTAAAAACCCATAAATGTTCCCATGTCTGATAGGTTTATATAGCTTAGCACAATATATGTAATACAATAAACATTCTCCACTTCTTCCATAGCTGTGAAGACAAACTAATACTTAGAAAAGAACTTTGTAAATTTTCAATTTTGCTATGATTTATATATTTCAAATTATTAACTTTAAATTACTTGATCTTTCAGGGACAAGGATCACTTACATTTTTCCCCTTTGGTGAAATGATTAGATTATGAGAGCTGTAAACTACTCAGTGGATTGATCTGTCTGAATGGATTAACTGCTTGGGAACTTTGGGCAGGTAGAATGTGGCTAGAGGAAGTAGTCACTAGGGGAGTGACTTAGGAGTTCATATTTTTTCCTGGCATTCCCTGTCCTGCCCCTCCCCCTCTTCCACTCCAGTCCCCAATCCTACCCCAGCCCCCTCTCCCACCCCCTCCTTCTACCCCCATTTCCATCCCCCTCCCCCACTTCCTCTCCCATTCTAGGCATTCTTAAACTGAAAAGCTTCCATACTCTCTGCCATGATGCTCTGCCTCACTTTGGGGGTAAAGTAATAGAATTGCTCACCATGAACAGAACCTCTGAATTCATGAACCAAAATAAACTTTTCCTTAAATTAGTTGTTCTTTTCAGGTCTCTTGGTCACAGTGACACAAAGCTGACATGACATGGGAGTACTTAAGGTGGACAACACAGAGGAGTGGTTACAACTTAATAGAAGAACTGGAGAGGAGACAAGGATCACTCACCTAAAAATAAATGATTCTTTATAAAGAGAAATGGAACTTTAGGAGAATAAAAGGAATATAGGATAGGCCAGTGATAGTGTTTGAGTGTGGTGCAGGCTACTCTGAGAAGACAGAGCTCCTCATGGGAAGGTGTTTATTACTATCAAGTTCCTTTGTGTTCTCTGGGGAGGTTCTTTTGGTTTTGGCATAGATGGAGTGTCAGGAACTCAAATACCCAAAGATCAAAATAATTCTTAAGTCAAAGTGTTTCCAATGGCATATCCTGATCTCCTTTAATATGTAACTCTGAGTCTTATGTATGACTATAGACTATGAATAGTTGGTAATTCATTGAACAGAGAATGAGATGTAGTGATTATCATAGTTGCAGATTTGATATATGATCAAACAGGTGGATGACTATGACATTTACTAGGGTAGGTTCTCTTTCATCCTTCCTAAGTCATGTTGAACTTCAATTTAATTATTGTTTTCAAAGAGTTTTTGGCTTCTTTACTACTACTACTACTATTCCTCCTCCTCCTCCTTCTCTTCATTCTCCTCCTCTTCTTCTCCTCCTCCTCCTTCTCTTTATCCTCCTCCTCTACTTCTCTTTTTCCATAAAATGGTTTTCATATTTTCTATAATAACATCTACCAATGTTCTATATTTCTTTTTTATTCTTTTTCATTATACATGACAATAAGATTGATTTTGACATAATTATACAAGCATGTAATTAATTTGTTCTAATTAAGTCCCAGTACTTACCCTTCCTCTCCTCTCCTTGCTCCCCCTATTCCTTTACCTCTACACTACTAGTCTTTTTGCTAAATTTGCAGTATTTTTTTAATCGACTTTTTACTTTGCTCAGTTTTCATTATTTAAATATATATGTAACAATTTATGTGAAATTAAAAACTTGAATTTAAATTTTTTACAAGTATGTATGTATCCTTATCTTTATAAATCTATATGATTCTGCAGATTTCTAATTTTAAAATATTTTCATTAACCTCCAACCATGAAAACTCGCTGTACTCAGTAGCAATTAACTTCCATTATCTTTTCTTACCACTCTACATAAACATTATGTTGTTCTTTCTATACAAACCTTTCTATTCTGGGTATTTCATATTTTGGAGTTATATGATATATAATGTGCTGTGATCTTTCATTTAACATAATGTTTTCAAGGATCATCAATATGGTAACAACTTTTATTATCACCAATTAATATTCAATTGTATGGATATAACACATTTCATTGTATTCATCCATTGCTGGGCATTAGATTTTTTAACAGTTTGGGGCTCTTATGAATGATGTTATTATAAATATTCATGCACAAGTTTTTTGGATGTATATAGGTTTTTTTTTCTATTGGATACATACCTATAAATCAAATTTCTGGGTTATTTTGTAGCTCTCTATATGTTTAGCTTTTGGAAGAAATGGCAAACTATTTTCCAGATAACTTATACCATTTTATATATCCCAATAAATGTATTAGGATTTCAATGTCTTCACTTGTTATTGTCTGTCTTTTAGCTGATGGCCATCCTAGTGGATGTGAAGTGGTGTCTCATTGTCATTCTGATTTGCATTCCTCTAATGCCTAATAATGTCAGGAAGCTTTTCATATGCTGGTTTGTTGTATTTACATTTCTTTGGAGAAATGTATATTGGAACCTTCTGATGGGTTTTATTGTTAGCCATTTGTCTTTTTATTATTGAGCTGAAAATATGTTTATGTACTCTAATACAATTTTTTGTCAAATATGTGATTTGCAAATATTTACTATTTCTGTAAGTTATCAACTCAATGTTTTGATATCTGTCCTTTGAAAAACAATAGTTATTAACTTTGAAGTAAGTTTTGAGTATCATACATTGCCTGACCTAAGGTCATGAAATTTACACATAAATTTTCTTCTAGTAGTTTTATACTTGCATTTAAGTGGATGATCAATTTTTAGATAATTTTTATGGATGAGGTGATTAATGAGTTCAATCAACAACATTATCTCATAGGTAAAATTCCCTTGCATAGCGTTATTTGTTGAAAATGTTATGTTTTCCCCATTGAGTTATTTTAACATCCTTCCAGTAAATCAAATAAAATAACTGAAAAAAAATTAAAATGGAATACAATGATTCATTTTTTAATACTGTAAAACAAATTGTGAAAAGTTTCATTTGTGGGTTTTAACATACAGAATATCAGTGCTCTTAAAAATTTAGTATAACTTGATGGAAGTACCTTCCCATGGGGATATGAAATTATAGATTAGGGATTGATGTGTTTTAGAATATCTTGCTCAACTCAAGTTAGAACCTTGAGTTCAATAAGAACTTATTGGTTTATGGTATTGGACTTTCCAAAAATATACTGAAAATGCTAATTTATTGCTCATATATTGCCAGTACAATCTTTTTTAAAATTTCCCAAATGAATATTTGCATCTTTAGAGAAAATATTAACCAAAAGCTATAGCTCAATAGATTCTGTGTTAACTCTACTCTAACAATTTTTCCCCCTACTGGGAGGTTTTGATATATCAATTTATCAATTCAGAGTTTAAAATTAATAAAATATCCATATGTCTAATCCATTCTAAGATTTTTAATAGTTTTAATATGATTAGTAGCACACAGCTTGGTAACAGGAAAATTATATTTATCAGAATGATTGTCATTTGTGACAAGAAGGAAAAGGAAAATTATTCATATGCTTGTTAATTGTCATCTGAGAGAGAGTGACCCCTCAAGACAGACTTTTCTTTAAAGATATATATTTTCCTTTTAATGAGTTGTGGCTTTTAATACACAATTATGATTGACCTTTCCCTAACAGGAGGTGCTACCTGAAAGCTAAATCCAGTAACAAGCATTTTTGAGTGGATGAATAATCATATCCAAATTTCAGTTAGTCCAAATTTATGAGGCCTGCTTTTTTCTCTTTTCCCTATATTTCAAATTAATTTATTTTGCTGCAAATGCCTAAAATATTTATAAAGATATTTTCCTTACAATGAAAAAATGATGCATTCATTCATAACTCAATAAACCCAACTAAACCACTTAAGGATGATTCAAGCACAGTTAGCTTCAATGTTCTGCATTGTTACACTTGTATAAGCAATTTCATCAGGGTAGAACTGTCCAATTACTTTCCGGTATATACTAGCAAAGCGTTGTAAACATTAGTGTGGTAGTTTAAAGAGTACAATAAAATATGCTTCAATTTGTGTAAATCACCAAGCTATTTTTCCTTATTGTTTTCTGTGTGGCTTTTTTAGTAGCAAAGGAAGCTAAAGGTCAAAATAAAGACCATATAATTCATAGAATAAAAGAAAAAAATCCAGATCTAATTATCCTAGTTCAGTAAGTGCTATACCAATAAGAAGAAAATCTACTTTGGAAAAGTTCAGTTTGCTTCTGAAAGCCAGGAATTTGCAAATTAAGACAGAATCTATTTTCTAAAGGCTGTTTTCTTTCTTAATTATAATTTACACTGTATTTTCCTTTTTAGCAAATGAATCACTTTGCCTACCATTTCAGCAGCCAACCTTTCAACGAGCTGTTTAAAGATTGCCCACATTTGTCAGCCCACCAGCTTCACTATCATTAACCCTGTCTGAATTTATGCCAAGCTGCCACTTTGCTTCAGCTTGCATAAGTACAGTTTGAACTACTGGCTTCAGTATTTCATTGAAAATACCTATGTAGCAAGTGGGAGGTTCCTGCCTGTCATGCTTTATCAAGTTGTTTAAGTGCATATTTAGGAGGTTGACTTATGAGAGTTTACCCGCAATTACCAATAATAATGATTCAAATTCAGATGGAGCCAAAGTATTAGTCTCAACTCTACCTTCTCTCTCCTTTCCTCTTTCCTCCACCTTTTCTTTCTTTTTATTGTCATTTTTTTCCTTTCACTTCTTTTCATTTTTTTCTCCTTTCTTGCTTTCTGTCCTCCTTTTGTGTCTGAAAGTCAGAGATTGGCCAGTTAAAACAATGTATTTCTAGATGCTGTTTTCTTAATTACACTTTATACTTTCCCTTCTTTCTCATTTTTCATCTTTGTTTGTGTCTTTTTTCTTTTCATTTCTTCTTTTCTCTTTCTTTCTCTCACTCATTCATCCTCCACTGAAATATAAAGGAGTTACTGTCTTACTGTTGTAAAACAGTACAAGAGACTATTTCTTCAAAATATTTCCATCTGAGACAGAGTGACCCCACAAGACAGACCTTTCTTTAAAGATACACTGTGAGTGAATGGAGATTTTGCCTATTGTTTTAGTTAATTTGGACTGTCATAATAAAATACCATATATGAAGGTTATATTAAATACATTTATTTATGTATTCATTTGTTTTCAATTCTTGAGGCTAGAAATAGAAGATCAAGGTTTGAGAAGATTCAGTGTCTGGTGAGGTCCTATTTTCTATTTTGTCTTCACAGAGCTGTCTTCACTATAACCTCACATGGCAGAATAGAAAGTGTTTCTCTGGAATCAGTTTTATAAAAGCACTAATTCCATTTACTTCAGTTCTGTCCACCTGAACGTGTAATCTACCAAATGTTCTATGACCTAATGTAACTAGTTTTAAGAGGGACACAAGTATTTAGGCCCTAGAACTCACTATATTTGAAATTTATGAGGAAGTATTTCTTTTAGCTTTGTCTTAATTCTAATATCACACCTAAATTTGAATGAAGTTAACATTTTAAAAGTCCCCCAAGAGAAATAAATCTTTAGGCAAGAAAAAAACAATTAATTTAGAGCTTTCATTGGGTACCAATTATTATGCATTAAAAGGAGAGGAGAATGAGAAAGAGAAAGAAGAAGCTTGGGAAGAGATCCTGAAGAGCTGTGCAATGGTACAGTGACTAGGATCATAATGACCTATGCACTGGAGTTGTAATTCTGCCTCATAGTAATTACCCAAGGAAATGACCATGACAGGAAGTTGGTTTACATACCCACTCAATGCAATGAGCCTGTTTTCTCTCAATGGTGTCTAAGATTCAGAAAATTTTGTTTTTTACTCTTATATATTTACACAATTGGTTTTCGCCATAAGAGTTCAAGTTAAGTCTACTTCCATTTAAAATTGATACTAAAACTCATGGATTGATAAGTATATATTGCATTATGTTGAGAATTTTAGAGATATTGATTAGAAGGAAGAGCAGCCAGCACAAAGAAAATACCCTCCATTCACTCAATAACATTCCTCAATTTTTGTGTTTTTAAATTTTCATTTTTATTTTTTTTATTTTGAGGAAGGGTCTTGCTGAATTGCCCAGGGTGGCCTTGATCCTGTGATCCTTCTCTCTTAATAATCTGTGTAGCTAGGATTACAGGCATGAGCTACATGCCTAGCTCCTCCAGTTGTCTTAAGATTTTAATTTCTTATTTTAAAAAAAAAAATTAAGAAAAAAATAGTATCTTAAATATGATTGAAATATTTCAGTGAGAGAATGTCAATTTTTTAAAATATTGAACCCCTCTAACCAATATACAAATAAAATATCTTTCCACAGAGTATATATACAAAACATATTTCTTATTAGCAAATATGTTAAAGGATACTAATCAGCTTTCAAATACATTATCTCTTCATGTGCTGAAAAGCATATTGATCCTCATATTCATTCCGTAACCCAGCAAATTTACAAACTTCAATGAAATATCTTAGTTATTCTGATGTAATTCATATTATTTAAATAGCAATATTATATTTGAATATAACTATTTACTTAAATATACGTTCTTGAATTCATAAATACCACCTATATACTTACTAGGATGAAAAGCAAGTGTCATCCCCAGTGTAATCATAGAAATAACAAACAAAAAATTTTAAATAAGAAGTCAAATTAATATCTCAAAAAAAGAGAGATAATATGTAATACTGAATGAAAATACAATCTACTAACCTCAGTGTGTTTAAATATTTCACTGGGCACGGAAATAATTATCATGAATAATGATTAAAGTTATCTATTAAATATGACTACATTTCAATACAAACACTATATTATCATTGGCAGAAAACTGTTAGGATTCATGCCTAAAATACTTAAATGTAAAAATTATTGCATACAAATAAGTTTTTTTAAATATAAAAGTTTACTTATATGATCTTAGGTAACCTCCCTAATATTCAATGATCTAATACAATTACTATAGAGGGGGAAACAAATGTTTAGACTATAGAACTCACCATAAATGAAATGTATGAGGAAATTATTTTAATTTTGTATTAATTCTAATAACACATCTAAATTTGAATGAAGTTAAAGGTTTAAAAAGCCCCCAGGGGAAATAAATCTTTAGATAAGAAAAATGATTAGTTTAGAACTTTCATTGGTTATCAATTCTTGCATATTATAAGAAGAGAAGGAGGCCTTCTCCTCGTAATTTTGGCTAAATTTGACTTCTTATTTATAAAATTTTTTGTTGTTGTTATTTCTACATTTACAGTATGGGCCATTCTCCTTTTGATGCTGGTTAACACTGCATTCACCAGTTTATACATTAATCTTTTTAATAAATATTTGTAGTTGTGCCACTGTTTAATAGTGCCTGTGTTTGGTTCTGAGTTACAGAAAAAAAAGATATTCTCTTCACTGTAGCACAGAAAAATTAGTTGAAAATTTTTTTAAAGTAGATGAATATTATAGTTATGGGGTTGAGTACTGCCATATAAACATTGGGAAGGTTATTCTGGAGACACAGAAGCAGGACATCAGTCACAGAATGAAACTTACTAGTGGATTGCCACTTGAGAAGAGAAGCCACTTTTATTTGTTTTCACATCCCCAATGCCATGCAATTATTTTTATGAAAACCTATCATGATTGTCCTACAGTGCATTGACCTCTAGGTGGACACTTTGAGGCTTAGTAAGAATATTTAGACAAGAGGAAGAAAAGTTTTGAGTGTCATTTCAGAGAGGAGGAAGAACCATGCAAAGCCTATACACAGAGGCTGCTAAGATATTTGGAGAGTTTGATTTAGGACTTGACAGAATGGAAGGAAGTGAAAGAAATGAACTCGGACACATGGGGGTCAAATAAAGGAAGGGCTTCTGAAAATAGTTTGAATTTTATTATAAATGCCGCCCATAACTATTGAAGGATTTCAAATTGCTGACTAATTTTCTTAAGACTGATTTATTTCCCTTAGGCCCTGAGTATGTAATGATTTGCAAGGCTGCTGTAATGATCTTCTGGAGCACTGTATGCATTCAGGTTCACAGATGTCAATAAGTAATATCCCTATTAATGATGGCACATCAAAAGCATGTGTATCTGATTTACAGTGACATTCAAGAGACTTATTGTTGAATAATGAAACATTACTTAATGTGGAATAGAAGGGGAGAGAAAAGTTAATACAACTCAGCAAAGGATTTAGAGATCAAAGAACTAGCATATTGAATTCTTTTCACACTAAGTAGTATCCAATACTTTGATGATGGGTATTAAAAGACCTAAGTTAGTAAAGCTTGAGAATGAATTTATTTTTCCTTATGAAGTGCAAGTAAAATAAAATATGAAGAAACAAAATCCACAAGAATAGTTTATTATATGCAAGATTCTAGTCTCACAAAATTTACATATAAAGTACACAGATTTATACATATTCATATAGAGAGTGATAAAGTGACAGTGATAACAGATATCTTGTCTGTGCTTCTTATTTTCAAATTTGAAAAAAAAACAGGAATATAGTTGTCATTATTTTCACTATTCTGCTATGTTTGTAAGATAAAAAATATAATAATATATTAAACCTTCTCAAGCTAACACTAAATTAATCATTTTTTTTATTCTGATGATTTTTACTGTCAGAAAATTTATAAGTACATTCTATTTATGTGATCAAATTCATTCATGACAAATATATGTTAGTTATAAATAAAAAATGAGCTCTGTAACAACCTTTAAATATAAGCTAATCAATTTGTCTTTATCCATAAAATGTAATGTAAAATGTATTCATACAATATAATGCATTTTTAGTAAAGTATAAAATTCAATTTAACTGTATACTTTTAAAATCAAAATAGCACTACATAAGTATACCTCTTTCTGAAAGAATTTTGAGTGTCCATTAGTGCTAGATTGCCAGGGCTACCTATGGAAATTTCAAGGACCATTAACTGTAAGCAAGTTTAAAGTAATATGATGTTTAGAATGTTCTCTAATAAACCAGTAAGCAAAGATTCATGGAGAAACAAAACAACACCTAAATTCATGCTGTATTAATACATTGTATTTTGAAGAAACAATGTCAAGTTATGGTAAATAAAAAACAGAAGTATGAACCTAGTTATTTCAGATTTCTTGAAGTGGAAAAAACTTAATAAATCTAGTATGAGTTTCTTATTAGAAGAGACTGAATGAAGAGCATCAGAGAAATTTTCAAGAAACAAATAGATGAGCCTCTTTTGGCTCCCTTGGATAACAAAAACTAAACATAGATTTAAGAGGGCATTTGAAATAAATATTGATTTTCATCTTTAAGGATAACTCCCCAAATAACAATTTATTTTGTTAGTCCCATTGTGTCAATTTTTTTTTTACAGATACTGGTAACCTCTAATTAAAACAGCCTCTCATTTCTTCAGTCTGAGTAGATATTCTGATAAGAATAATCTTTGTTAAAGCCCATTTCTGAACTTCTCAATAGATTTCTTCACTTAGACAAATCTGCCAAATAAATATTCAAATGATCTATCTGAAGCTCAAATTGACCATATCACTCTTTTATTTTTTTCAGAACTTTAATAGTTTGCAGTGCTTAAGGCTGAAGTCCAAGCTTCTCACAATGACAGAACATACTTTCCACAAGTCATCTCACGCTTGGAGTTCTACCTTCAATTTCACTTACCAACAACCTGAAATAGTTCACTCCAGTTCTTTCAAGTGACACATATCTTGCAGTATTTGAAACTATGTCCATCTCTCAATAACCTGTCCATTCAACCTACATAGCTTGAAATGTCATTCTTTCTATGAACATTCCACTTAACCTCTGAGACTTGAGTTAAACATCATCTCCTCAAAAATATCTTCTATGACAGCCTAAGATGAAGCCAAGAACATTTAATCCACCAGTTAACTCCATTCTCATTTGGACATACAGACCCACAGAAGGCAATTCCTCAGAATAACCCCAAGCAGTCAGCGGAGAATTCCACACATATTTCAAAGTGTAGTTTTATGTATTAAAAGATGAGTTTTGATAGCACACACTTTTTCCCCTTCCTGTAGCCTTTTAACTTTACTTCTCCTCCTCCTCTTCCTTCTCTTTTTCCCTCTTTCATTCCTTTCATATAACACAGTAATTAACATATTAGGTGCCCAATAAATATTTGTAGAAGAAACAAATTTGATTATCTAACAAAGAGTAAATAATTCATGTCTTGGTGTGTAGATGGTTACTATTCTAAAACTATTTTCTCTGAATCAAATGGTACAGATATAAAAATAACTGCATCTGTAATAAGCAGATGCTATTTAATTCAGTCTTCTCATTCTAATGTTTATGAAGTGTTTCTAATTCTCTCTACTTAAATTTGATTCTTTGAACACCTTCTTGACAAATAACTTAGAATCACTTTTTTTTCTTTTTTGAACTCATACAGTTCTGATACTGAACATTTGCAATAAATATTTATTAAGTAAATAAGTTCATTAATGTTATTTTTCATCTTTAAGTATAACTCCCACAGGAATAATGTCTTCTACAATTTGTTGTATATTTTTGTACAGGCATGAGTCACCTCTAGTCACTACAATAGGTTCCTTTTTATTCAATTCCGAATATATGTATGATCAGAATGATATTTGTTAGACAGCATTTCAAGGATTATTTCTTAATAAAAATATTCAATAAAATCCAAAGCCATATTTCCTGAAGTCAATGTTTAAAATTTCAATTAAGCCAAATGTTTTGAATGATAAAAATATATTTGCTATTTGAATCATTTATAAATACAAAATTAAATAATATGATATTTTTGAGTTTCCTTTTATCTTGATGAAGATGCAGAGCCATAATTATGTGAATTCACTACAACATTCTATATGTGTTTATATAAAAAATATACAACAGAAGAGACTTCCATTTTCAACTCAGATATAAGAAAATCTCACAATTTTTTCATTCCGGTGCTTAAAGAAAAATCTGGACAGAGAGAAAATCAATGACTCTTCTTGGACTCATAAGAGACTTCAAGTTGCAGATTAAACCACCACCAAGAATTATGGAGACAGTTTTATCTACAGAGATGCAGGCACTGAGATCTACTTAGAAAGAGCAAAAACTACTCAAATCGTAAATGGGTAGGAAAGCATAAGTGGTAATTTTAGCAAGTTACTGAGGCTAAATTTGGACTAGCAACATCTTAAGATCCCACAATATCTTGGACTTTATCTCCAGAAACTGTAACAGCTCATAACTGTGAGTATCCAAGAAGAATAAACATATTCTAAAACATCCAGTTATTTTCATAACAAAGGCCTACTCACCATGGAAAGAAGTTCAAGAGAATGTCAATGTCTTTCAATAATGAATGGATAAACAAATTTTAAATATTGCTAAGCAAGAGAAAAAACATAAGGTAGGATTACTGATGCAACATGACTTGGATAAACCTCAGATAGGCTATACATAGTAAAAGATGCCAGGATTAAAGTTTACATATTATTTGATTCTATTCTCATGGCCTTTTCAAACTGAGAAACTATAGCATCAGTTTGATTATGGGATGTGTAAATAAATCTACATATGTTTTATAAACAAAATAGTAAATGGAATCAGAAGAAAATGTCAGTTTAACTGTGTGATTTTTTTAAACTCACAAAAACATTTTAACATAGTAAGAATTATCTGAATTAGAACAGTGGTTATAGGAATATGGATAATTAGATGAGTTTTAGAAAAATACAGAAGAAATTAAATAATATTTAACAATTGACCAATACAGTAAGTGAAGAGATTGGCAAATTCTAAGGGGACAAATATTCTAGGTAGAGTGATTGTTTGGATAGGCTAATAGCTGAAAGAGCTATATTATGTATGAAATGAATATGTGTTGGGGTGTGCAATGGGTAATTAATGTCTGGTATCCCCTTCAGAAAAGCAAGAGTACAGGTGGTCAAAGCCAAGCTGGTGTTCACACTCTGCTCAGGAGGTTAGACAGAGTGTTCTGTACTGATCTTTACAGTGCAGATTATTGGGATCATCTGGGACTAGGTTGAGGGACAGAAATGATATGGAAAATTTAGAAGGTAATGCAATATAAACTCAATCTGGAAAAATATAACTGAGAAAACAGACTGAGAGCCAGGCGCAGTGGCACCCACCTGTGATCCTAGCAGCTTGGGAGGCTGAGAGAGGAGAATCATGAGTTCAAAGCCAGCCTCAGCAACTGCAAGGCACTAAGCAACTCAGTGAGACCTTGTTTCTAAATAAAATACAAAATAGGACTTGGGGGTGTGGCTCAGTGGTTGAGCACCCCTAAGTGAAAAAAAAAAAAAGAAAGAAAAAGGAAACAGACTGAGAAAACTCACATTCTAATAAATAAATAAAATATTAAATCAAAATTTGAAGGTTTGTAACATAATTACTGAGGCATAGCCTTGAAAGTGGTCTCCTGGAGACCAGCTTCAGTTATTTGTAATGTTGCTTTAGGATTTTTTTTTTAATGAGTGATTAAAATATCAAGTCATGTAAATACTTTGGATACCTACATCTGAAATTCAAGTTGAACAAAGGACCAAATAAACACATCCAGTATCACCAGGGGAAAATAGACATAAAGAAAACACAAGAGAGGACATTACTTCAAATGTAAGCCTCAAGGGCACCTTCCATTACGAAGGAAGGAAGACTAACAATAGGGAACAGAAGGAAGAGAAAAACTCTGTGGTGGGAGAGCTATATCATAAAGGTAAGAGAAAGTGAAATATCAGGATGCAAAAGGGTAGAGCAAAATAATTGCCTAGAAATGATTGTGCAGTTGGAGAACTAGAGTTACCAGGAAGAAATGTTTTATTCTCCAAAATGGCAAATAAATATGTCTGAAAATAAGTTGCTGAGTGGAGATGACCATGATCATGTCTCTCTCTTTTACATGGAAGGTATTCTCAATCAGCCAGGTATATGAATCAAATCTAGAAAGGGGTCTCACCTGAAGAAGACTGCCTTGCCTGTGGATAGTAAGAAAATCTGATTATTAATGCATTGAGGAAATGAAGATGAAGGATAGTGTTTACCAAGATCAGTTTTGTGTAACTAAAATCTTTTCCATTATAAAAGATATAAAATTTAAAATTCTGGGACATGTCTCATTTCTCCAATATTAAATCCTCTCAATCAGGTAGTCTTTTTTATGAAACATACAAAAACAGCACTGAAATTTGACTAGTTTAATTGTTCTTAGCCAAACACGATACTACAAATAGCAAAAGATGCAAAAGGAACACTTTTTCCTGATTTTTGTAATCATCAAAGAGATTACAAGGTATGAATGTTTTAAGAATTAGCATAAACAAATTGATGATTAAGTTAATGAGTTTATTCAAATATATTTTAAGGAACTACATCATCACTACAAAATAATATTAATATTATTATTTTATATAATTGCATATCAGACCCATGAAAGAATGCATAAAGTAATATTATGTGATTCTAACATGCTGTATTTGACCCATGGCTCAGATGTTTGGAGTTTAGAGTTCATTATTGCTCAAGAAACATGATTACGTGCATATGCAATTTTGGAAGTTATGCTTCACTGCACATTTTAACTTACATATGACAAGTATTAACCTTCATTTATAGAAAAAACTAATTGTTACTAAGTATTCCCATTTTAGTGTTATTTTGCTTACAAGTAAAATGAAAACTACAGTATTGTTCCATGGACTCTAAGATATAGCTTTAATAGCAGAATAAATATACATCCTACATTTAATACCTTCATGTTTACATAATCAGTTCCTTGGATCATGAATTTCATCAAAGAACAAATTGGTGACTGAAGTGGTAATCATCATTTCTTCATATTGCAAATGGAAATTAAGGCCATTTTCTCACTAGAAACTTCTATGCTTAACTCATTTGATATTAAAATTATTAGCTCTGTTAACACCTGTTAGCATTTCAATCAATATAAATGCTGTTCATGCAATAATGATTCATTGTCTTAAATGAGGAAAATTATCTTCAGAATATTTTCCTGGAAAAACTTTAAAGATATAAAAATTAATTTTTTGTTTCAGAAATAAAAACTATGCCTAAGATAGTTTTACTTATAGGGAAGTTTTCTATCTGTACTTTATTTAGTTTTCTAATCTTAAATTTAATGCATCTTAATAACATTTACTCTGCAAAACATATATATTTTGCCTCATCAAATACAATATAATATTTATATTCATCATTATATAATTTTTAAATATCCAATTTTACATTTTCACTTACATTTACATTTTTCTTAATTTATTACCAAGTAATATCTTAATTAGAGAATATTTTTAAAAATGCCTTTGTTTTATGTTTTATTACTTTTACTAATATCTATTAAGAAAATGATGCTATTTAAGATGCTATTATAAAAATTTGTTAAATCTTTAAATGACTATTAATGTATTAATGCAATTACTGACTTTGTAGAAACACAAATAAACATGTATGGTACATAAGGAACCATAAATCAATAATTACCTTATATACCTTAATAGGTTTTTCAGGAAAAACCTCAAAAACTTTCCTAATATCTTTTACAGGTATTTGTGGCAAGATCATAGATATATTTCAGGGTGATATATTCAGTATGAATCTAGTCCCTTACAACTATACCACTTCATCTAGATTGGCTATATTTTCATCTATCTTATAAATTAACATTTGGGTAATTTAATTTAAAAAATTTCAAGAGATGCTGGGCATGGTGGCACACACCTGTAATCCTAGTGGCTCAGGTAGCTGAGGCAGGAGGGTTGCAAGTTCAAAGCCAGCCTCAGCGTGAGACTCTATCTCTAAATAAAATACAAAATAGGGCTGGGGATGTGTCTCAATGGTTGAGGGCCCCTGAGTTCAATTCCTGGTACAAAAAAAAAGACTCCAAAAATATATTAAAATGATCTAATGTATTCTCCTCATATTCGCCTCATTTCAAAATTAAAGAAGCCATAGGACAAAATGAATACAATTTCCCCCAGAAAGGATGTTACTATTTTAATGTAGAAACTGGATACCCAGATGAGTATTGTTTTTTATTTATAATCCACTAAGTTGCAGTAACATGATAGTGGCATCCTGCCCTTCATTTTTATCATGAATTATGAAGAAGCTTTAAAAAGTTACATTTGGGAACTTGAGCTTCTGAAGCAAGTCACTAGCAAAATTATCCCTCATAGTTTATATTGGGAAATTCATATAACTTCATTATTTTAATTTATTATGAAATGGATGATTTTGATTTGTCAAAAATATCACAAGGACACCATATCAAAAGATAAGTACAAATGAGGAAAATTATCTTCAGAAATAGTTTGTCTTTAGTTATCTCTATGCCAATCAAAATAAATACTTTATGATAAAATTCTAATTTTTATTAAAAAGTCACTATCACTAGTATAAACACTGTAATCATTCTGCTTCCATATAACTGATGATATTAGATACCAAAAATAAATGAAAATACAACTCTTAATCCCAAAATCTGTCTGGATGGGTTGTAGATTTGGACCACTATTGTTGCTACTTCCTTTAGCAGTGATGAGAATTATCTGCCATAACTCATTTAGAGAAGTCTTCACATTTTCATCTCCTCAAACATGAACACTATAAACTAACACTTCCTGCAACTTCTTTCCATCTATTTCACTGTAGTTTTCTTCAAAGTATTATGACCATCTGTCTGTACTCTGACAAGGAGGAGGGTAGTATATCATTTTTCAATGTCACATTTTTAAAAATATCATATTTTCTTAATAAAGAAAAATGAATGGCCTAAATAAGAACTTTATATATATTTTCTAAGTCCACCACTCAAGAAAATAAATAATAAATGTATAAACTTGATATGGTAAGAATATGTATGTGTGTGTGTGTGTGTGTATATATATATATATATATATATATCCAATATCTCCATTTTTGTGTCCTTCTGGAGATGAACATTTAACTTTGAAGAAAAATTATCAATATTGCATAAAGTATTCTATGTTTATAGAAGTCTGAACAATGCAAAATGAACGAATTATTCTATGATTTCCTGGACCAGTGTTATTATACCTGAAATGATGATCAACATTTATTCTATTTTCAAACTCTTTGTTATGCCCAAGAAATTGAAAAGAGTTAAATGTAGTAGAATTCTTAGATCAAGATTACCAATAGTTTCCATGAAAATACACAAATGGAATGTTTTCTCTAATGTAGAATATAGATGATTCATAATATAATTTAAAATTTATAAAAGAAAAAGTGGAGTCAGCTTAAATTCTAACTCCTCTCTCAAAAGAGTTAACTCCTCTCTTAAAGCAGTTAACATTCCAAATTCTGAGAGAATAACATTTTAAAAACTCTTTTGGTTTGCTATTCTAAATTTGTGAAATCATGTGTTTAGTTAGTTTTCTAGTACATAAATTACTTTCAAGTTTACTCAAGAGGCTTCTGAATCTATATGGTACTCAAAACTCAATAAGGCCAGTTGTTTAATCTTATGATATGTATAATCTTATCTCTATTTTCATCTTATAATCTTATCATCTGTAAACAACCCCTTTCCTTTCTTTTGGGGATTACCAGAGTCTACTAAAAAAGAAAAAGGAAAAAAAATACATATAGATACATATATATATCGTGTGTGTGTGTGTGTGTGTGTGTGTAGTTTTGATTAGCTAACTAAAACATTAATGATGATTTTCTTCATTATTTTATTTTGTACTCCACTAAAATAACTTAATTCTGAGGTTTCCCATAAATGTATTCTAGTCCCTTAAATAAACTGAATGATATTTAAGGACATACTTTTTAGTTAAGCAGATTTATTGTTCATTTTGTTTGCATGTGGAGCAAAATTAAACAATATGATTCTGAGTATTACAGATCTAATTGTGAAAATGCAGGTCTGAAGATCAACACAATGAAATTGTTATGTAAGTTACTAATTCCATGTGTTTTATCTTCACTAAATACCTTATAATTTCCATAGAGTTGTTTACATAAAAATAATATATCTTCATGCAAATAGAAAGCCCTTTAGGTCATTGGGAAAGGTAGATTTTTATTGCTAGTTTAATAAAGCAGAGTAATATTTTTATATATTTGACCTTAATTACAGATTCACTTTCACATTGAAGGGTTGAGCTTGAGCATATTAAGTACATCAGGACAATAACTTCTCATGGGATATCTTAGAAAATATCTACTTCAAATAGTTCTAACTTATCTACATTATATTTGACTAAGAGAGCCTATACATTAGACACTGCAATGCACATTTGCTAACCTCTTCTAAGCTTTTTAGTTTTAGACTTGTCTTTTCATATCCTTTCCCTTTCTCTTTCCCTCTCACTCTCTTCCTCCCTTCTTCCTTCCGTCAAAGAGAAAACATGCAAACAGCAAACCTGGTAACCATTCATCTTACATTCTTGGAGTCCAAACACTCAAGTGTCTCTCATGTTTTAATTTTTGGCTTTTATTCTGGCCATCATTTCAGACACCTCCCCAATCTATATTCTCATTTAGCCATATGGTTAGAGTATATATCTACGGGGACACAATGATCAGAACTTTTCCTGGATATTCACTAAACTTCTACACTATAGCTTAATTGCATAGAAATTAAAAACCTTTTTTTTTCTGTATTCATTGCCCAATTACTTTGAAATGCCACTCAAATCTTCAGGTCAGATGTGAAAAGGGATTGGATATATGATGGTTCTTTATTGATTTTAATTATTTTTATTTCTTAAGTAAATGAGTAAAGTGTGAGCAAGAATATGGATACTATGTGGTGTTTAAAGTGTCAGTAGCGAACTATTATAAAATGTGTAATAGTAACTGTGTAAAACTGTTTAAGTCATAAGGGTTTATACACTCCAATGTCATATGAAAGAATACAAAATCCAGTAACACTGAGATCTGGCTTCTAGGCCCTGGTAAGCTTTTACTCCATAAATCATGCCAAACAGATTTGGATGAAACTTATAAGAATCTAACACAATTCTTCACAATTCAGAATAAATGAATTATTTTCAAAATAATATATCATTTATTCTGATTATTAACTAACCCTTGTAAATATCTGCCTTATCTTTCTTCTATTTATTTGCTTGTGTTAATGAAGGGAATAAAACATAAACATAAGCAAAATTCTTCTATAGAGTATCCTTAAAACAGGGTCTGAATTTATCATTACTAGCTATACAAAGTTTTATTTTGGCTGTATAGACACCAAAAACATTGATTAAATATGCTTAAAACTTCAAAAATACTAGTAATAATATCTACAGTGTTTATAATTTGTATTGTTATATTTGAGATTTACGAACAACTCTAAGTAGTCTCTATATATGATTATGTTTTATAATATAGTAGTTTTGTTTAATTTTTATTGGTATCAATTCTGCAAGATTGTCAGCATAGATTCGAGCCTCAATTCATAAATAATATGGTCATAATTGGAGAAACTAAATATCCTACCCATGTAGCTATCTCTGCTAATTTTTGAAGCCATAGTCAATAACATACTTTCTGATTTCTGGTCTAGTATTTTTTCCTGTTTACCAAAACTATAACTACAAAGATAAAGACATCTTTATAACTTATAAAGACCACATTCTCATGGGTCAATAATCACTATTGAAGAATCTCTGAATATAAAATTACAACTTCCCACAATGGTTCTAAGGGAACTTATGGTTAAAAAGTCAATACCCACCCACTGAATAAACTGTCCATTATGGATAGGATGTGATTTTTGTGGGAAAAATGACTATAATAGAACCTCCAAGTCTTTACTTCCAGCCAAGTCTTTTTATGACCAAGTTTAATGATGTCAAGTGAAATTTCCAGACATTGAAACTTGTAAATATGAACATTTAAGTCACAATTTTCCCTAGTATACTTCTAAAAAATAAAATTTCCTGAACAAATGCTTTTTACCAATGTTCAGTGTTATCCCTCTTCATCTCTCACCTATAGAAATGAAACAGTCTTTTGAGGAATAACCTCCTAAATGCTTGGATACTCTTAATCAGTCATAAACTGCAACTGAAGAAGAAATTTCCTCTTGACAGATGGTAAAGTTTTATCTCATATGTGAAAATAGAGTTCTCATTATTTCATTTTCATAATTTGTAAAATAAGCAGGTTGGATGTCTAGTGTTCAGGCTCCTTCAATTCTAAAAAGTCTATAAAATTTATGTTGGTTCTCTATAAAGATGAAATGTTATTTTCTCATGACAGGTGGTGTAGCCCTTGATGAAAATAGTTTTATTCATTTTGGAAATATTTCAGAAACCACTCAACCTATTTTTAACAGAAGGCATTTAATAAAGAAAACTGGTTATATAGTTGACAAAAGAGACAGGGTCTTTGAGATAAATCAGAGACCAGCAGTAATAGGATCTCTACCACCCCTAGGACAGGAGGGACAACAGAAGGGCCACTATGACTAATGCACAGGACCTGCCATCTGTGATGGACTGGAAGCAGGCCAGGTCTCTGTGGTGGAGCTAAGGGTAAAGTGGATGGCAGGAGAGGAACCAGGGAAGAAAAGTTATTATTAAAGTTGGTTTCAAATTGGAATTTCATAAACCTACAAGTTGATTCAATGGGAGGGTTATCTTCTAGGGGTTGTTCAGACAGCTTTCATCATATAGATGAAATCTTTGGGTAATGTGCATCTGGTTATCCCTTAACAAGGAGGAAGCAAGCAAGGGTACTCTGATGGAGGTGCCAGTCAGGTAGAAAAGGTTCCAGGGAACAGTATGTTCCTACACGCAGTGCAAATAAAATGTTTTCAGAAGGAAAACACTGATGAATAGAACTACAACTATTGACATTTATTCTTCCTCTCCAGACACCTTATTTTGACTTGACAGGTGCCAATGTTAAATCTGCAATGCTCTGTTTTATAGGTAGATAACAAAAATCCATGTCCTTCCTGAGCACTGATCTTGCCCTCTAAACCACTTTAAAGACTAACATCTGAATTTACAGTATTTACATTCACTCTGGAGTCCTTCCTTCCTTCCTCCCTTCCTCCCTTCCTCCCTCCCTCTTTCTCTCTCTCTCTCTCTCTCTCTCTCTTTCTTTCTTTCTTTCTTTCTTTTGTCATGGAATTGAACCAAGGGCATTTAACCACTGAGCCACATCCCCAGACCTTTTTTCTATTTTTTTCATTTAGAGACAGGGTCTCATTGAGTTGCTTAGGGCCTTGCTAAGTTGCTGAAGCTGGTTTTGAACTCTCAATTTTCCTGCCTTAGCCTCTGGAGCCAGTGGAATTACAGGTGTGTGCCATTACAACAGGCTTCTGGTCTCTTCTTCCTAAATCATTTAATTTCTCTATAAAATAATCCAGTAATCTTTGAATACTCCTTCTCCTTATGTCCTTTCATTGACCATTCACTCAGATTCTTCCTACCTTCTCAGACCTGACATTTTGTATTTCCTTTATCACTGAGATAGTACTAATAAAATTCACACACATGTAATTTCAAATATGTAAATTTATTTACATTTACCCATGATGACAATATACTCTCAATAATTACTTTATAGTAAATATTTTGTGAAGTTCATGAATTTTCCAAAACACAATTATGTGCCTATATCCTAAGTCTAATCTCAATTTAAAAACGCACTAAGAGGAATAATTATTACTCTATTAGTGTCATAATTGAGCCAAAATTACATTTATAATTGAAAATTTATTAGAGGATCACTATTTATAAACTCCACCCTAATTCTGTAGGTTTGGAAAGTTGTTAATATGAATACCCCTCCATTGAGTAATTGCATATAAAGAGAAGATAATTTTCATTTTACACACACATACCATTTTGTCTACAGAAGTGTTCTAAAATTACTTTGGAGAAAATGAGATTTAATACAGTTTAATTCTGGGACAGTTTACTAGTAAAACTTCCCAAAAGCTATTTTGTTCCACCACACAAAAAAGTCTTAGAAATTTTGTGCTGTAATATAAAAAAAAATTAAAAGATTTTCAGGGAGATTATTAGATGGCTATAAAAACTGAATATTTGCCCACTTGGGAATTTCACACATGTTTTTATACCCCACATAATGCTATCACTTATACCAAGATGCAAGGACTGTCAATGATGCTCTCCTCTTTCTGTGTGGGTATGGAACGATGGATCAGTTTCCTGAGGTTCCTTCTTCCCAGTCTACATAGGTGGTTTGTGCTTAGTTGCTGTGGTAACTATTGAAAGTCTATGATCAATTGCTGCTTTGGAATCAGCTTCTTTGCCTCACAGACTGAGTGAGTGATTCATGGGCTCCAAACTAACCATTCTATTTGAGATGACCCTATAACAGTATGACCATTCTGTTTGAGATGACCCTATAACAGTATAACAGTATGCCACCATTTCCCAGGGTTGATGCCAAAACTATGTTTTGTTTCAGCATTTATCTGCAACAAATTTTCCTTCCCTGCCTGACTGTAGTCAGCTTTAATTCTCCACACTGAATTTGCCCTCATTTATTCTCTTCAGCATTCAACTTAGCACAACTGGGTTGCCAGTTGATACATTGTATGGCACAGATATCTCCTCAAAAGAAACCTCCTTAATTTTCTATGTCCTGATTGATTCTAAAATGATTTTATAGTTATAGAATTACATTAATCTTTTGAAAATTCCCCAGGACATTCCTCAAGTTACACATTACCAATAGCAAGCTCTTACTGTGTAGATTTATAAATTTATATTATAAAAAAGAAAAACTGATTTTACACTGATACACATGTTTAATTGTTGAAATTTACTAGCAAAGAGGAAATGCTCTACTAAGGGGAAAAAGTATTTGAAAACCCATTGAAATTATAAATATATAAGTTGATATACTTAAATGAAACAAATTATTTCACCACTAAAATATTCAAGAAATCTCACTTCATTACATTGTGTTGATATCACATATGAGATGAAAATATTCTAAATACAATATTCTTTCAAATTTTCAGTCATTATTTATTTCACAGGATATAACCTTACTACTGCTATTCTAAATTCATTAATTATCTATAGAATTAACTTATTTCTAACGGTGATTATGTAAAAAATATTAATAATATGTACTAAGGTAAATAAGAAAAGTGATAAAATATTAAATAAAGCCACAAAATTGGGGGAAGCATCATTTTTTTTTAAAAAAAAGAGGTAGAATGATAAAAAGAAGCATTTCTTTTGAAAGTTCAACCAATATCAAATAAGCGTATTCCAAATGTCAGGAACTTGGTCCATGAAGATGAATAAGCATCCTCTGTGCTCCAAAAACTGCATAGCTCAATATTCAGTCATGACATCATCTGAAATTGTCAATGTGCAAGAAAATAGCAATGGTAGATGTATCAAGCACAGATACAATGAGGTTTTCAAGGACTTGAGAGGGGTGAGGAAGAATCATGTTACAGAAATTATAGCATCTGGATAAGGATTCATTCCATATATCCATGTTGCAGTAAGAGTGAAAAAAACCCATAAAAATTATCCTGTGAAATGAATAAAAGTTTGGAATCACAAAGTATTACTATATAAATAGAACTCTCAGAATTTTAAAATTAGAAACCTAAAGTATGTGGTTCAAAAAAGCTAGAGAGACAGAAGTCAGAAGAGTGCAAATGAGGTAGGTAAAGGGGAGACATTAAAGAGTAAAGGGAGATAATCACACTGCTATGATCTTCTTAATGTTAGTAATGTAAAAACACCACTTTTGTTAAGTCAATAATCTAAAAATGCCACTGCTGTTTTGTAACTCAGCATTTGGGAAAAGTTTATAGTCAGAATTTTGTTCTGATTTGTGCAGTCACAAAAAAAGATTCCTGAAAGCAAAGTAGCTTTTAAAATTATTGTCAACTGTCAATCCTTCAAAAGAATTAATAATCATATCTTAGTGTAAATAACTTGCATGATAATAATTACTGTACTGATGAAATTTCTCTTTACAATTTGTCAATTCAACAGATGTAAATTTGATTTTTAAAATCTAGAGTATATTCTGTGGTACGTAGAATTCTCTTTTATCATTGCTTTCAGTGAAGTGGATCTGTCTGCACTATAAACTTCACTACAGTTGATTGGAACACCAAGAGATAAATTCAAATATGCCAAGAGGTAATAACATGAGTGAGGAATAATAGGCCTCATACTCAATGTATAGAGGTAAAATATTCTGACTACCTGAAAACTCCAAACTAAAACTGAATCTAAAATATAAGATAAAAGTACATATTTAGGAAAGAAAAATCTTAGGCTTAAATTTCTGTTTGCAGCTCTCCAATTATAATGTAAAATTTCTCCTTTAAGATAATAACTGGATATTTAAATGAATGAGTAGGAGACAACCTGTTTATTATAGTGTTTAAATTATAAAGAAGCCTTATTGTCTTTTCCAGTTAATGTCCAGGTCCATTAATCATACCAGTGTATATGTATTGGTGTTTTTATTAGTCCTATGTTGATTTTTCACATGTGCATCCTCAGTGATCAATATTTGCATTTGTGCATTTCAGCTAGCTCTATTTGGAATTTGCAAATTTGCACTTCTTAAAAATGACATAATTGAGAAGATAATTTTACATTATTTATTGTATCTTTTGTCCTTATGTATTGACAATTGAATACTGAGAGTCAAATATTCATTTACTTGTGTCTGTCCTCTTATTTCAGCCCTGACATCTTGCTAAATATTGTTTCTGGAAACTTCCTAATTCCTTTGAATGATTAAACTTCTGTTTACTGTGCATTGTAATATATTTAAGTCCTTAGGGTATAGCTACTTAAAGCATATAATCAGAATGCATTTCCTGGATGCACTTTATGTCCATTATGTATAGATTACAATGGATTTCCAATAAAGGGGGATAAGCTAACCATTAAACTTATGTATGGTAAATACAAAGCAATTGTACTCATTCTAGTTGCAAACAATCACCATTTGTCAAATGTGAAGGATGAACCAGTGTAAATTCGTTGTACATGAACACTAATTACAGTAACTCAGTCCTCAAGATTTTTGAGAATAAGCTCATTTAAACACTAGATAACTACAAAAAAATCTGATCACATTACAATTTTTTTTCTTTTTTAACTTAGACTATTTGTCACTAAGATACATTTTCTGATAAGCCGTAATTCACACACTTTCATTAAAAATATCAACATTATATATAAATTATAAGAATATAGTAACAAATCTAATAACATTCATTTAAAATATTCTTGGTCAAATTTAATCTAATTTTCTGTAATCTTATTTTTTGAAATGTTATTAATTTAATCAACAGTTTCTATGGACTCAATGAATTATTCCTAAAGAATGCAGTGGTACCAAGCACAATCTTAATAATTAGTTATGATACTATTGTAATGATATAACATGTTTATATAGATGAGCATTCTGAGGGCAAAAGCCTTTTCAAAATTACAAAACAAGAGAATGATAGTGACAGATTTTATATCAAGGTCTGGTAATTTTTAAATTATTTTTTATGTATCCCATAAACTTGCCTCTAAGAACCAAAAAACAGGACCTGAAATCCATTCACTCCAGTGTTAAATTATTTTCATGTAAGGTAAGATTACCCAAATTTTTCCAATACTAGTGCTTTGGGTATATTTAAAGAATAATTTCTCTGCATCCTGGCTTATTGCTAGATACTCAAAGAACTGTTCTTGGTTGTGAGAGATTTTTGTACAAAAAATCAGTAGACACATCTTGATGTACCATCTGGAATTAAAGAGTACTAAAGGGAAGGAATGAATAAAAGTTAACAAAAAAATACAACCAAATCAATGCAGTGTAGAAAAAAAAATTGCTTGAGGTGGATTGTAATTGAATAAAGACACACAGGATGTAGATAATGTCAATATAAGTTATTGCTTTTTGCACAAAGTGTGTGATAGTTGAAAAGCCACCTAGATAGGGGAAATGTAAGTTTGAGTGAGACAAATCCTACACAGATGTAGCTTTTAGTCATTAAGGATTAATCTACATTTTAGACCAGTTTCCCAAGTATTAAAAAACAATTAGGATTTCAACTTGCCTAAATAATATGATCTCATATTTTGAAATCAAAAAGTCACTAATTTAAATGCCAGTTTGAAAAAGTTGTTTCTTAATAGTCTTAGTGGGTAAATGTTAAAGTTTAGACATTTATTTTTAATGTCATTATTATTACTATTTCTTTTTGTAGTTCCACGATTGAACCTAGGGGCCTCATTTGTACTACGCAAGCTCTCTATCATTGAGCACATCCCCAGCCCTTAGGAATCTATTTACTGTAACATTTTATGTTGTTATATTAAAAGCCTTATTTTTTTACATTGTCAATATATAATAATGTAGTAATGAACATATTTTTTAAAAATTCAAAAGAGACCCTGGAAATGGAAATGCTGATATAATATTGCTGTTTACTTTTATCTTCACAATGACTTGGAAAATCTATATTGTTATGTCTGTTTTAAGATGAAGAAAAAGAAACTCAGAGGAGTTAGTCATTATTCAAATGTCACAACAATATACTTAATAATATTTCAATTTGAATCCAGGTTTATCAGAGTTCAAAGCTTACCTCTTTTCTTTTCTTCATTCTCTTATAATTATATATATATATGTATATATATATATATATATATATTTAATCATTCATATATATATTTAATCATTCATATATATATATATATTTAATCATTCATATATATATATATATATATATATATATATATATATATGAATGATTGTTTAGATGTGTTCAAATGGCAGGCAAATTCTAACTTAGGTAACTATCAATGACAGTAGGTGATAAATGTGTGTGATGTACTCAGAAATACATGTACTCTCCTCTGAAAAATGTATGGAAATAAACAATATTAATCTCATTTTTAAAGGTCTCAGCATCTACACTGGTAATCTTGCTACTAAAAATAAATAAATAAAATAATCTAATCCATGGAAAAATTTCATAGAGGTGGAGCTAGTATTAAATGTCCAAAATGTGTGACAAGAAAAGGTTTAATGGAGATAAACCTTAGAAAATGGCTGTTAATTAATTATTTATTCATAAAGGAACCTGGCAGAAAGGGTTATTATTATGTAAAAATAAGAATCATGCCTGATTAGTAGAAGTGAGAGTGTGAAAGATTTAAATGCCATAAGTAATTTGAGCTTACTTTTTTTGTGATGTGTAACCATTAATATATATTTAAAATATTTTGGATAATGATTGCATAGTTAAAGCAGTGTCCAAGAATGAGAAATGGAGTGCAAATACAGAGATTAATTAGAAAGTACCATGATTTGAATGTCTGTCCCCTCAAAACTAATGTTGGAATTTAATTGCTATAGGAATACTTTTAAGAATTGGGACCTTTGGGAAGTGACTGGACTGTACAGGCTCCATGGATGGAATTCTGGTCATTATAATAGCACAAATTCAGCCCCCTCTCCCTCTCCCTTCCTGACCTTCTGTTCTTTAGCCATATGATACCATCCACCATGTTACAATGGCAAGGAGGCCCTTGAGAGATGCCAGCACTTTGATATTAGATTTTCTAGGCTCCAGAACTGTGATCCAACGAATATCTGTTCATCATAAATTACCAGTGTGTAGTATTCAGTGAAAGCATTGTAAAAGAGACCAAGACAGAAATTTTTAGGTAATGTGGACCTAATGTAGCTTGGGTTGCAGAAATGGAAATACACAGTGTAATACCTATGCATTCAGTCCCATGTCTCTCTTCATCACAGTGAACCTTTATGAAGGCCATTTTCAGGGAGCAAACCTAAGGGAACACATTTACATGTCAGGAGGGATTGGTGATGGAATAGATATTTACAAGGACATTTACAGTTACAAGTTATCCAACATTTTAAAACCATTTGGGAGAAGTATCATATAGTTAAAAAGAAAGATACGGTCATAGAGCCAGGTTGGTTCTATAATCCCAGCTGCTGGGGAGGCTGAGACAGGAGGATTGTGAGTTCAAAGCCAGCCTCAGCAACAGTAAGCTGCTAAGCAACTCAGTGAAACCCTGTCTCTAAATAAAATACAAAATAGGGCTGGGGATATGGCTCAGTGGTTGAGTTCCCCTGAGTTCAATCCCAGATACTCCCTCCCCACCAAAAAAGATGCAGTAATAAAAAAAAAAAGGTGTGACAGAGAGACAGAGAATAGAAAGGGAGAAAAGGAAGAAAAGGAAGGAAAGAAAGTCACAGAAGGCAGGAGGTAGGAAGGATATAAACAAAAGAACAGGAACAAAATTATGCAAGAAAGATAAATAGAGAAAACATGGAAAGGATTTTGAATGAGAGGGACAAAAGGCTGTTTTTTATTTAGCGCTAGCTGATTTTGAGAAAAAGAACAAACATCCAAAGGAACTTGTCCAGAGTTAAAAGATTTTATTGAATCATATAAAGCTAGCAACATTCAGGCAGGGATTACGAATAGAATTGACTTTTTTGATCTTGGTGAGATGATCAGTACTGTACAAATGTGAATATAGCACAAAATTTTATAAAAGATTGGGGATATAAGGTTGAAGTAAAAAATAAAGTATGTTCTTCTTAGATAAGTAGATATATGCTAGATTACAGGATGAATTTCATCACGCACTCACCATAAAATGCACAGTTAATGATTAGAAAATAGATATAAACTAACTATTGGTATGATGTCCTCAGTGTTTCCAGAAAAATACCATGTTAAGGTTAGTGAATATTTTAAATGCTGAGAATTCATAAATTTCAAATAATCAAATGTTTAAAAGTGAATTTGCTGGGAGCCATTAGCCAAGTAGGTATGACAATTTCCTTGCCAGCGTACCCCATGTTGCTTAGTGGAAGGACTCGTGGAAATAGGACATTTTGCAGTGACATTGCATGTAGGTGACCTTGCTCAAGGACCGAGGCGGATGGGAGTTTAGGGCGTTCCCGGTTTAGGACTATCTGGGTTTAGGGTGGTTCCACGTTTAAGATTATTCCTGCTGGGAATAGGGCGTATCCTGCTGCCCGAGTTCCCCTTGAGTTCTCACGGGATTCAGACAGTATTTTTGGGGAGACAGAAGCCCAGTGGGGGTGGATTTGGGCAGAGAACGTGGATTTCCCCAGAACGTGATTGTAGATGGCTGGTGTGAGTTCGGGAATAAAGAGTTGCTGTTTGAATCTACAAGCTGTGTGGTGGCTCCTGATTGTGTGCCCAGCCAGACTGTGGCATGAATTATCTTTTTATACTTTGTGTCCTCATTAGTTCAACAAAATTCCCAGTTGTCGATAGTCGGTATTATTTTTCAAAAAAGAGATTTATAGAAGGAAATCTTCCACCTATTTTCACACTAAATTACCACAGGGAGTAGGATAGATGGATAAAGGAAACTAATAACCAAGCTCAACAAAATGGAGTTAGGATTTTAGCTTAATAAAATTTCAGCGAGAATCTTCCTAGTCTACTTACCAAACCTCTGCATCTCAGTAGGTCTTTCTTATCCTTAATAGATGTAGACTCCAGTACTCTCTTTCTTTTGCATATCCTTAAGCATTGTCTTCAGTGACTATTGGATTTCCATCTAAGTGTTGATTCACAGGTACATAAAATCTAAGAAACTTAGTTTAATGTGAGTCAGTTCTGTACCTTCTCCATCCAAAATGACTTTCATTTTTGTATGCATCATTTGTATTTAGCTCTTGTTTTTTTCATTTACATTTTTTCACAATTATTGAGATGCATTTCACATATGATATTATTCATTCATTTGAAGTGCATAATCTACTGGTTTTCAGTATTTTTTTTGAGTTCTGTAACTATTATTGCAATTTATTTTAAACGTTTTCACCCTAAAAGAAATCCAATACTCATTGTGAATTACTCCAAATTAAATCCCCCAAACTCCCACAGTACAACCCAGCATATCATCCACTCTCTGCCTTTATATGTTTATCTAACCTGAGTGGAGTAATTCAATGTATGATCTTTTGTGAATGGAATTACTTTACGTTATATGTTCTTGATGTTTATTCACATGGTGGCATATATCTTCACTTCTCCCTTTTATTGCCAAATGCTCTTCTATTGCTTAGATATATCACATTTTATATATTAATAAGTCACTTGATAATTTTTTTCAAATTTTTGCCTAGTATGAATAATTCATCTATAACTTTCATACAAAAAACCTTTGTATGTCATTTTTAAAAATTTTTATTGAATGTATGTCTAGGGTTAGAATTACTGGTACATATTGTGAATACATTACTAAACTTTGGAAGAACTACTGGAGAGTTTTAACAAATAGAATGTCATTTACATTCCCACAAACAATATATTAAAGTTCTAGTTACATCATGTTGAGCACTTGCTTTCTGCCTTTTCTTAAGATTTTATTTTATTGGATCTTCTTAGTTATACATGACAGTAGAAATCAATTTTGTTAAAATTATGCCAGCATAGGATATATCTTATTCTAATTAGGACCTCGTTCTTGTGGGTGGGCACTATGGTGGGGTTCACTTAGTTAATTTCATATGTATACATTAAAAAATATGTTAAATTTTTCGACTGTCTTTCATATTCCTATCTGCCCCCTCCTTTCTTTCCCCTTTGTCTAATCTACTGAACTTTTCTTCTCCTCCCTCCCTTTATTGTGGTTTAGCTTGCTAATATCAGCAAAAACATTTGATCTTTGGTGTTTGGGGATTGGCTTATTTCACTTAGCAAGATATCCTCCAGATTCATTTACTAGCAAATTTTTTTCTGCCCTTTTGATTATAGAAATTATACTGGGTATGAAGTAATATCTCATTGCTGATTGGTTTGCATTTTCCTGAAGTCTAATATGGTTGAACATCTTTTTTTGTACTTTGGAGAAATATCTATTCAGAACTTCACTCATTTTAAAATTAGTGAATATATTATTGAAAGGCAAGTGCTTATTACATATTCTAGATATAAGTGCCTTATCAAATACAAGATTTCTGAATATTTCCCCACTTTTGTCATTTTTAATTGGTACATGATAGGTATATACTTTCTGGGGAGGCAGGTACTGAGGATTGAACTGAGGGGCACTCAACCACTGAGCCACATCCTCAGCCTTTTTTATATTTTATTTAGAGACAGGGTCTTACTGAGTTGCTTAGCACCTCACTATTGCTCAGGCTGGCTTTGAACTCATGATCCTCCTGTGTCAGCTTTCTGAGCTCTGGGATAACAGGCCCAGAAATATTGAATTGGCTTGAATATATATTTTTAATTACAACATAAAACATAATAAATTTATATATTAGTAAAATAATGTGATGATTTTGCATATATATCTATATCTATATCTATTATATAGATATAGATATAGATATATATGAGAGAGAGAGAGAGAAAGGAGAGAGAGAGGAGAGAGTGTGTTCATGTTTGGATACCATTAAACATTTCTACCTCCTCAAACCTTTATCATTTCTTTATGGTGACAACATCACAAATTATTTTTTCAGCTTATTGAAGTTTATACTATGTTATTGCTATCTTTAAACACTTTACTGTGCACACAAGTTAGAAAACCATACTTCTTTCTTATATCCTATTGCAACTTAGTACATTGATCAACTTTCCCCCATGCAGTTTCCCCAGCCAGTGGTAACCACCATTGTACACTCAATTTCTGTGGGTCAATTTTGTTCCACATGAGGAAGATTTATGGTACTCATCTTCTGTGCCCGACTTAATTAACTTAACATAATGATGTCAAATTCTTTCTGTATTGCCACAATGACAGTATTTCATTCTGTTGTTAATGTAGGAACAGTATACCAATGTGTGTATGAAACCCGTTTTCTTTATTCATGCATCTGCTTAGGTTGTTTCTATTTTTTTGGATATTTTGAAGAGAGCTGTTATAAATATGGGGAATACAACTGTCTTTTTGATGTACTAATTTCAATTTCCTTTGGATATATATCCAGACATGGAATTGATGGATCTTAGTGTGATTTAATTTCAATTTTGAAGGAAACTCCAAACTGGTTTTCATTATGGCAGCACTAATTCATATTCCCACCAATATTGCATAAGGGTTCTCTTCTCCACACCCTTGCTGGCTCTTGCTACATATTTTCTTTTTAATAATAACCATTTTTACTTGAGTGGGGTAATATCTTACTGTGATTTTAACTTACAGCTTATTGATGATGACTAGTTTAACATTGCTTTTCATATACTTGTAGATGATGACTGCTGTTGAACATTGTTTTTCATATACTTGTAGGCCATTTGTATATATCCTTTTGAGAAAAGTCTATTTAGATATCTTGCCCATTCTTAATTATTAGCATCATTTTGCTATTGAGGTTTTAAAATTCCTTATATATTTCAGATATTAACCGTGGGTCAGATATATAATTTGCAAAAATTTTCTTACATTCTATAAGTCAACTCCTCACTCTAATGATTATTTCCTTTTCTAAGCAGAAGATTTTTAGTTTGAAAAAGTCCAATTTGTTTATTTTCCTTTTTGTTTACTATATTTTTGGTATCTGGTCTGAAAGAAAAAAAAAGTTGATCCCAAAGTCCTAAATTATTTCTGCCAAGTTATTTTTTCTTGGTTTCATAGTATTAAGTCATATTAAATTGTTTAATGAATTGTAAGTTGATTGTTATATCTTGTGAGAAGGATCTAGTTTCTTTTTTTTAATGCATGTGAATACTCAATTTCCCAAAACAATTCATTGAAAAGTTTGTCTTTCCATGACCTTTGTCAAAAAACAGTTGGCTATATATGTTGTCTAACTTACTGGCTTTCTATTCTGTTTCATTGGTCTATGTGTTCTTTCTTTTGCCAATGTCATGCTGTTTCAATTACTGCAGTATGTTTTGAAGACAGATATGCTTTCTGCTTAGTACTTTTTGCTTGCAATTGCTTTGGTTGTTTTATTTGTTTGTTTTTTTCCTTTCTTTCTTTTTAATGTGTGTAGTTTCATATAAATTTTAGAATTGTTATTTTAATTTGTGAAAAATACCTTCAGTATTTTGATAAGGCTTGCACTCAATCTGTAAGCTGCTTTTGGAAGTGCAGATGTTTAAATAATACTGATTCTTCTAATAAATGAACGTGACTGTTTTACCACTTTTTGGTGCTCCTTCGAATTTCATTATTTTTATTACAGAGATCTTTCATCTCTTTTTTTTAAAAAAAATTCTAGTGCTTTTCTTCTTTCTTTTTCTTCTTTCTTTATTTAGCTATTGTGAGATTGCTTTCTTGATTTCTATTTCAGATAACTGCCTACTGACATAATGCTACTGATTTTTGTGTGCCCATCCTGTATCCCACAAATTCGTTAAATTCATTTATTAGTTCTAATAGATTTGGCAGAATCTTTGGGGTTTGCTATATATAAGAGTGTGTCACTGCAAATAGTAACCATTTGACTTTCTATTTTTTGGTTTGCATGAATTTTATTCTAACTGGTGCTTTCAAAATTATTTTTAGTAAGCATGGCAAAAGTGAACATACTTTTATGTTCCAGATCTTAGAGGGTTTTTCAACTTTTACCCCTGCAGCATAATATTAACTGTTAGCTTAATATAAATTGCCCTCATTATGTTCAGATACACTCCTTCTATATCTAATTTATTCAGCATTTTTATTATGAGAATATGACAAATTTTATTGAATGCTGCTTCTGCTTTTCTTGAGATGTGCATGTGGTTTGTCTTTCCTTCTATTGATATGATATATCACATTTATTGATTTGTGTATGTTGAACCAGTCTTGCAACCCTGGGATAAATATTATTCACACTTGATTGTTTAAATAATTAAGAGAATTGGTAGCAATTCTTTGAATGTTTGTTAGAACTCAACACTGAAGCCATCTGGTACTAGGATTTTCTTTGATGGAAGGCTATATCTTACTGATTCAACCTCATTACTTGTTAGTAGTCTCTCTAACTTTTCTATTTCTTTATGATTGAATCTTGGTAAGGTATGTGTGTCTAGGAATATAGCCATTTCTTCTGGATTATAAAATTTGTGGGTGTTGAGGGCTGAAATCAAGTCAAGATGGCGCCTAGCACTTTGCCAGGAGTTGTGGTCTGTGAAGCAACGCCAGCGAGCCATTAAGATGATGAGGATTCCTTATTGGTTGACTTCTGTATCTAGTTTATGTTAATTGAGTTAAGCTGTGTGTAATTAGTCAAGTATATATACCTCTGCTGTCCAGCAGAGAAGCGGCTCCTGCTATCTTGGGTGCCTGCTACTTTGAGTTCCTGCTCAGTCCCTGCTGAGTTCACTCGCAATAATGTAGTTCCCAATTCAACCTTCAAGTTGCTTGTCACCTCTCGGTTATTTAACCCAGCCGGACTATGGCATGTGGGTAAACTTGTCCATAAAATTCTCTAACAATCTTTTTTATTCATGTGATACCCATTGTAATTTATCACTTTTATTTGATTTTATTTATTTTTATCTTTTCCCTCTTTTTCCTCATTAGTCTAGCTAATGGTGTCTTATTGTATTTACCTTCTTCAGGAACCACTTCTTTATTCCACTGATCCTTTGTATTTTTAAATTTCTATTTCTTTATTTCTGCTTTGAGCTTCACTCTTTCCTTTTAATATTTATAGATTCAGCAATAGGTTGTTTATTTGAGATGTGTTCATTATTTGTGTAAGAGCTAATTTCTAAAAAAAAAAAACTCTAATGCTGATTTTTAAAAATATCCTTTTTTGATTTTTTCTTTTATCCATTAGTCATTCAATAAAAGGTTGTTAAATGTCCATGCATTTATATTTTCTGAAGTTAATCTTGTTATTCATTTCTAATTTTATTGCCTGATGGTCAGAAAAGACATTTAATATGATTCCATTTTTGTTTATAATTTTGAGACTGGTTTTGTGATCTATCATATGATGTATTCTGGAGAAAGTTCCATGTATTGATGAAGAAGATGTATTCTGTAACTGTTGAAAGGAATGTTCTGTAAATGTTCATTAGGTCCATTTGGTCTAAGGTAGGACTTAACTCTAATTTCTTTGTTGATTTTCTCTCTGGATGATATGCCCATTGCTGAGAGTAGGATGTTAAAGTTCCTAAAGTTATTGCATTGTAGTTTATGTCTCCTTTAGATCTATTCATATTTACTTTATGCATTTTGTTGTGCTAGTAATGGATGCATTTATACTTCCAATTGTTATTTCCTCCTCTGAAACAGGATCTCCTTTTATCACTATGTGATGACGTTTGATTTTCTCTTATTGCTTTAGATTTAAAATCTATTTTATTTAATACATCTACTCCTACTTTCTTATGGATATATATATTTTTTCTCATCCTCTCACTTTCATTACTAACCCTAAAGGTGAAGTAAATTTATAAGTAACATACATTTGGTTCTCATTTTTTCCATTTACTTTGTGTTTTTTTTTTTATTGTAGAATTTAAACTATTCATATTTAAGGTGACTGTTAATATATGAGTTGTAACTACAGTCATTTTGTAAATTGTTTTCTCATTTTGTTGTAGCTGCTTTCTTTCTCTCTCCCTCTCTTTGAATCTTCTTTTGTTACTAATTGATTTACTCTAGCAGTAGCTGTGTTTTCTGTTTTTTTTTTTTTTTTTTGGTTCTTTGTTTACTTTGTTGTTGTTGTTTAGTTCATTATACATTTTGGCTTTATAGTTACCACAAAGATCACAAAAATATGTTTCAATTACAAAAATCTATCTTGAAATAATTACAACTCAACATGATCTAACAATAAGAAACTAAAATAAAAAGAAAGAAAATATCCTAATTTTAAATTTCTCCATATTTCAACTCCATTCCTTATTATGTTTTGAATTTTAATATCCCATTGTACTTCTTTCTATATTGCCTATCACTTAAGATATTAAAATAGTTGTTAATATTTTAATTCTGCTTTTTGATCTTACTAAACATATGAATGGCTTATGTACTCTGTTTAAAATATTAAAAAATTCTGAAATGTTTTCATAATTAATCTTAACAGTGAGTTTATATCTTTTGATACATACAGCTCACTTATTAATTTTTATTTTTCTTGTTCTTTAAATATTTGTATCTTTCTCTAGGTTTGAGAAGTTCGCCATTATGACTCTTTTACCATTCTCATGTCCTTCTTAAGTCTCAATAACCCAAATATTTGCTCTTTTAACACTATATCAAAATTCCCCTAAGTTTACTTTATTCTTCTTCATTGTGTTTTTCCCTCCTTCAACTGTATGTATTCAAATAGCCTGTCTTTGAGCTAACTCTTCCGTTTGTTTGATCTATATCACTATTTATGCTTTATGTTTATTTTTAATTTTGCTGAGGGTAATTTTTAGTCCAAGGACCTCTGTTTGATTTGTAAAAGAAATTTATTCTATTTCTTAAATTCCCCTGCTAGAGTATGTAATCTTTTCTCTCTGTATTGTCTTGAATATCATTGAGTTCCTTTAAAACAACTGTCTTAAATGCCTCATCTGAGAGTTCTTCTATAATGATTATTATCTGATCAGTTCCTGGAACTTTAGTTCAACTATTAGGTAAGTTAATGTTTACATGAAAGTTCTTGAAACTTGATGTGTTGAAATATTATGAACTTATTTCAGTTTCTGTAATGTGTGTGTGTGTGTCTGTGTGTGTGTATGTGTGTCTGTGTGTGTATGTGTGTGTGTATGTGTTGTCTCAGAAATTCTAAGTAGTCTATTTCATGTGATACTAGCTTAACTTTCATTATGCAACACTAAATAAGTCCCTGAGTTCAGATTTTCCATTAGACTAATGTTAGTGTTCTGTCACTATTTCAGCACTAGGTGGAAAACCAAGTCCATATTTGTTCCAAACCCACAGTTATTCTCTCCTAGACAAACTGGTAAAATTCCTGGAAAGGGTTATCTGTCTCCATCCTTTCCTGAGGCTCATATAGATCCAGATATCTTGTCCAAAATCATCTGCTTGTGATCAGGAACTGCATGATTATGCCTCACTCTGGACAGAATTACTGTGAAGGGACCTTTCCAGGCTCCTATGTCATGTCTGTGACTACAGACACCACCAAGATGTGAGACATTTCTTACTTCAAAGCCTGCTAAGACAAATACAGCACTGGGAGAGGATTAAAGCCTAAACTGCTATGTCCTGCCTACTTGTGCCCCCAAACCCTGCAATAACCTCAGTGATGCTAGCTAGAATGGAAATTTGATAGACTGGAATTATACATCTCCTCTGTCAATGAGGCTGTTTCAGTAGTTTTATGTGTGGGTAGCCATGGGGTAGGAGCCATTGGGTTCTTCCAGGATTGAGTTTTGCCAGCTCAACACTAAGTTTAAAGGCAAAGTCTTATTCTTACTCTTTTTTTTTAACCTTTAGGCCATGCCATCTGAGGGCAGTATTGGTGAAGCCAGACTCCTGGCCCCCAAAGCTGGTACTAAGCTGGATTTCATCTGAGCGTCATAGCTGGGAGGACCTGCATAGCCTCAGGGATGTATGTAGATCCATGCCACAGTTGGCAGTGATGGAGTCAAAACATGTTTTATCCTACTGGGATATAATGTTCTGCTTGGTGCTGAGACAGGTTTAAAGGCTCTATGTGGGAAAGGCCATATTGCCTGAGGTAGGGGAACGGATAAAAGAGACAATTCCTTGGATGCTCAGACTGATATTAACCTGTGTTGTGCATGATTCTCAGAGTCACAAGGATCTGTATAACGTATGGATTAGGAAGACTTATTTGCCCCAGTCCCATTACAAGGTGAGCAAAACTCAAATCTGTCCCACCAGTGCATAGGTCTCCACTTTATTTGGGGGCAGGTCTAGAGTTGTCTGCAAACTCAGGCCTGGCTATAGGTCTTGATTTCTGCATGGTGTGGGGTGTCACTTTGGGCCTGACTCTCAGCCCTAAGGCAAAGTCTTATGCTATCTTTCTTATCCTGCTCCCTACCTCTTGGAGTTTCCCTCCCATTCTGCTGCTTAAGGTTTGGAGACGGTGGTAAAGACAATGTTTACTACCTGGAAACACAGTTCAAGTGGCTCAATTTGTGGGTATTGGTCAGTGGAAGGGCCCAATGGGTTTTACCCAAGATCATGTTTCACCATAGTAGACCTTTTATTAGGTTTAAAATCTAAGGTTTGAACTGTATTCCTTATACTTTTCCCAAGTGGGAAGCCTCTCTCTCCACTGTGGGCTACTTGGAGCTGGGACAGGGGAAGGTAGGCAACTTCTCTTCCTGCCTTATTCAACTTTTCATTTCGGTTTGTCAGACTAAATCAGGAACTTTTCAACAGGTTTCTTTAATCCTTATGAAGACAGCTTGATGCATGGATGGTTGATGTGTGTCTGTAGGGTGATGATTACTGGAAGATCTTTTCTGCCATTTTCAGGAACTAGTTTTTCACTAGATATCATTTGAATAAACTGTATTTACGATGTTCAATTTGTCAATGTTATGTTACTGGTACTTTTTATGCCCCATTTAAGAAAGAGTTGCTTAACTGTAACTCACAAAGATTTTCTCCAGTATTTTCCTCCCAAATTTCTGTCCTATGGATATATATGTCTGTGTTTATACTAGTCCAACAGTATCTTTAAAACTTTAGTTTTGTAGAAAGTGTTGAATTTGAGAATTATTAATCCTTCAACTTTGTATTTTCTTTTCAATATTGTTTTGGTTATACTACATTTACTGAATTTTCATATGACTTTGATAATCAATTAGTCCATTTTTGGATAAAACTGCATTGAATGTATTGAATAATTTGTGTAATAATGCCATTTTAAGATTCTGAAGTCATTCAATCCATTAACATGGATTTTTTTCTCACTTATTTAGATCTTCTCTATTTCACCTGCATACTTACCAATACTGAACTGTAGATTAATTTTTTTATTAGGATATATCTCAAGTCAAGTGTTCTTACCACAATTCTAAAAGTGAATAAGTCAGCAAGTGTAGCTCTTATTGTGCATGAGGACTTGGATTCAACCTCTGTCCTGCAAAACAAACAAACAAATAAAACCAAAGAAACAAGCCACAGCAGCAGTAACAAAAACCCTACTATACTGATATGTTTCAAATTGCAATATATGTTACGTTTCATTTGAAGTTATTGTTGATAAAAATTCAAAAGTCAGACTATTTTTCTAGCAAACAATTTGTAAACAATTCTGGCATAAAATATTCATGATAGAGTGTTTCTGTTTTATTATCTTTATGGGAAAGATTAGAAAAACAATGCATTTTATATTTGATGTACTCACTGTTGTCTTATATTTAAAAAAGAACTTTTGTAAAATATTTTTCCAGTACTCTTTTAGAAGTAGCATATGCTAGTCATTTTTCATATAATAGGCCTCATATTACAAGTTGTGATAGAGTAAATAAGACATTCCTTGCTCTCATGAAATGCACAGTTCCTTGTCTGGGAAAGAAATAAAATTATACTGTTAAGAAACAACATAATGCCTGATAAAATAGGTATGAAGCATCATGAAAAGGAGTTTTCAGTCTGTGTGAAAGAGGAAATGTGGTAAGTTTTACAAAATCAAATTGACAAAATAGTTTTCTACATACCGTGTGTGTGTAGCTTAATGGTGCTATGTGCTTATTGTACACACACACACACACACACACATACACATTCATAATTTATTATATACAATTGAAATTTTATTACAATATAGAAAATATTCAGAAAATAAATCTGGAGATGCTGACTAAAAACTATACATCATTTATTTTGCCATGTTTTCTTGAGCCATCTCTGTTTCCATGCTTTTCAAATACTAGCACAAATGTAGACTGTGAGATTATGTTTTTAGTTGATTTCTACCCCTTGTTCTTCTCATCAGTCTCCCAGGAAGAATTAGCAGCTGCAGAGGCAGTGTGGTTGTTGTAATGTTTTATAGAACCCAGTGAAAAGATATTATAAGCTATGACCTTATTACTTAATTATAAGAGAATCATGCTTGAACCCATTCTCTAGGCTTAAAGAAGCCATATTTTATTCATTATTTTAGCCAGAATGGATAAAGTGTTAATTTTTTAAGAGACACAGCTTAGCACTTAAGGGGATGATGCTCATAAATTTTTCACTTCATATAGGGAATACTCACTATGCTCTGGTATATTGTTGCACGTTATTTTATTAGAGACCCTCAAAAGTCAAGAAAATATTACATTCAACATCCATATGTGCAATGTATGTATATTGTACTTTGTGTGTTGTTTGTGTGTGTATGTAAAATGGGATCTTGGAGAAAAAATATCTTGCAACCCATTAACGGTTTGTAGAAAAAAATGTGTCATTAAAATTATTTCATAATAAAAGACCATTTACCTTCGACTGTCATTAATGTCCTCTTGGTTGTAATTACAACCACCATTTTATTCACTTCTCAGGTACTCAGGGACTAATAATTGCACCTGTGAATTATTTCATGTCACTGCCTTCTTTTTACATATGCTTGCCATTTATGATTTTTGCTTTTTATTAGCACCTACCCCAAAGAGTGGTAAGACAAAGAAGGCGAAAATGAAAATCGGACTAGTTGCTACTTAGTATCTTTCATAGTAAATTATATAAGATGATTGGCTAAATTGAAAATTTGGATTACTTTTGTATTTTTTTAAGGAATTCTTACTGTGGCTGGAGTGGCACTGGTGGAACAAGACAGAGCTTGTACCTGCTGACTACTGTCATAGTACCTACTTTAAAAAACTCTCCTGTGACAATTATAATGGAATGTTTTCCAAAATTGGTGCCACATTGTTTTTATTCCTACGAGCAGTACATGAATGTTTCATTTTTCCCACTTCCTGTCAGCACTTGTCATTATTTGCCTTTCTGTTTATGGCTATCATGCTGTGTTTAAGTCACATTTCATTGTGATTTTGATATTCATTTCTCTGATGGCTTCTGAAATTCATCATCTCTGCATATTTCAATGGATGTTTATGTGTAACTTTCAGACATATATCTATTCATGGTCTTTTCATTTTTAATTGTGTTGTTTATTTGTGTTTATATTTCTGAGTTGTAAGAATTCTTTATTTGTTCTACATAAGTGTCTCTTATTACATGATTTTCAAATATTTTCTTAAGTTGTATGGGTGGTCTTTTGATTTTCTTAGTGATGTCTTTTGCCGTAAAAACATTTTCATTCTGATAAAGTCCCATTTGCTTATTTTTGTTTTGTTGACTCTCCTTTTGGTATTATATCTAAAAAGAAATTTCCAAACCTAAGCTCACAAAGATTTATTTCTATGTTTTCTTCTAAGAGTTTTATAGTTTGTACTCTTATATTCATGCTTGTGATCTACTCTGAGATTGTATCTGTAAATGGAGTAAGGGAAGGGCTAACTTTTTCTCATGCATGTGGATATGAATTTTTCAAAGCATCATTTATTGAAAAGCTCATTACTTCTTCCACTGAATTGCCATTGCAGACTTGGCTTTTCATTTAATGTGAGCATTTATTTTTGGCTGTTCAATTCTACTTTGCTGATCTATTTAGCTATATTTATGCAAGTAAATGTACTGTGTACTTTACTGTACCTTTGCAGAAAGTTTTAAAATTGGGATGTATTAGTCCTCCAAATTTGTGTTTCTTTTTCAAGAACACTTTAGCTATTTAAGATAACTTATAATTATATATATATATATATATATATATATATATATATATATATATATATATCTAATAGAATGGATTGAACTTGTCCCATCCTATAAAGAAGCCAACTAGAGTTTAGATATGGATTGCATTAAACTTAAATCCATTTGCAAAACATTACCTTCTCAATGATATTGTCTTCCAACCAATTAATAAATGATGTATTCCAATTTCTTTAGGTTTTCTTTCACTTCTTTCCACAATGATTTGTGATCATCTCAATAAAAATTTTCAGCTCTTTTGTTGAATTTTTATGTTACTAAAAACGGAGATGTTTCTTCATTTAATTTTTGGATCATTCATTATTTTAAAATTGATTTCTTATCTTGTTATTTATTCTGTAACCTTGCTGAATTGATTCATTAGTTCTAACAATTTTTAGTTGATCTTTAGAATTTTCTATATACAAGATATTTTATTTGTGAATAGAGACAGTTTCATTTCTTCCTTTCTATTTATTTCATTTTCTTATCTAATTGACCTGGGTGGTTCTAGCTATAACAACCATTATAATGTCAAATAGAAGTGTTGACAGAGGAAGTTCATATATTTTTTTTTTGGGGGGGGGTTGTTACTGGGTATTGAATCCAGTGGCACTTTACCACTGAGCTACATCCCTAGTCTTTTTAATTTTTTATATTAAGACAGGGTCTCACTAAGTTACCTAGGGCCTTTTTAACTTGTGAGGCTGGCCTTGAACTTGTGATCCTCCTATCTCAGCCTCCTGAGCTGCTGGTATTACAGGAGTAAGCCACTACAACTGACAAGATATCCATATTTTGATCTCAAATTAGGAAAAAGCATCCAATCCGTGACTATTAAGAATTATATTAGCTGTAGGAAATTCATAGACACCATTTGTAGTGTTAAGATGTTCTCTTTAATTTCTCCTTGTTGGATGTATGGTATTGTCAAATCCTTCTGCATCTATAAAAATGGCCTTGAGTTTGACTTTAATTTTATTGTCATGTTTTATCTTTTTAGTTAATTTTCATATGGCCAAACAATATTGCACTCCAAATTAGTAAATAAATTTCTCTTTATAATACTGTATAATTTTTTAAATGTATCACTTAGTTTGTTGAGAATGTGTCTTTATTCATAAAAACTGTTCTGTAATTTTATTGTGATTTTTTCTGGTTTTGATATCAGAATAACACTGGTCACATTAAATGTGTTAAGTATTATTCTTTCCTTTGATATATTCTAAGAAACATTTATGAGTAACTGGTATAAAATTCTTCCTTAAATGTTTTATAGAATTAACAAGTAAAATAGTTTGGGCCTGTTTTTTTTCTTTCTAGGAGTTTTAAAAATTACTAATACATTCTTTTCTTTTTTCTTGGTTTTTATTTGTTCTTTCTATAAATTCATGACAGTAGAGTATATTTTGAAATATTACACATACATGGAATATCGTGCTCTAATTAGGATCTCACTCTTCTGGTTGTACAAGATTTAGAGTTATACTGGTTGTGCATTCATATATGAACATAATAAAGTTATGTTCAATTCATCCTACTGTCTTTTCTATTTCCATCCACTCCCTGACTTCCCTTTATTCCTGTTTTCTAATCCACTGAAATTATATTCTTCATCCCCTCCCCTTGTGTGTTAGAATCTACATATCAGAGAGAACATTTGACCTTTGTTTTGGGGGGACTGGCTTAATTCATATAGCATAATAGTCTCCAGACCTATCCATTTACCAGAAAATACCATAATTTCATTCTTCTTTATGGTTGAATACTATTCCATTGTGTATATATACCATATTTTCTTTATCCATTCATCTGTTGAAGAGCACCTAGGATGGTTTTATAGCTTAGCTATTGTGAATTGAGCTGCTATAAACATTAGTGTGATTGTATAACTGTATTATGCTGATTTTAAGTTCTTTGGGTATATACCAAGGAGTGAGATAGCTGGGACAAATGGTGGTTTCATTCCATTTTCTGAGGATTTCTCCATACTGCTTTCCAGAGTGGTTGCACCAATTTGCAGACTCACTAGCAATTTATGAGTGAACATTTTCCCCCACATCCTCGCCAATATTTATTGCTACTTGTATTCTTTTTAATTGCCTTTCTGACTAGAGTGAGATGGAATCTCAGTCTGGTTTTAACTTGCATTTCTCTAACTGGTAGAGATGTTAAACATTTTTTCATATGTTTTGTGACCATTTGTGCTTCTTCTTCTGTGAAGCTCCTGTTTGGTTCCTCTGCGCATTTATTGATCGGGTTATTTGGTTTTTGTTGTTATTGTTGTTTGGGTGTTAAGTTGTTTTTTTTTTTTTTGAGTTCTTTATATATACTGGAGATTAATGCTCCATTTAAGGTGCAGGTTACAAAGATTTTCTCCTATTCTGTAGGTTTTCTCTTCACACTTTTAATTGTTTCCTTTGCTGTGAAGAAGATTTTTTAGTTTGATATCATCCATTTATTGATGCTCGATTTTCGTTTTTTCCTCTTGTTGAGGAAGGTGGTTCTTAGAAGATATGATGAAGAGTTAGGCCTGTATTTTTACTAATATGCACAAGTTCTCTGGTCTAACTGATGTGTCCTTAATCTACTCTGAGTTAAGTTTTGTACAAAGTGAGAAATCAGGGTTCAGTTTCATTCTGATACACATGGATTTTCTGTTTTCCCAGCACCATTTGTTAAGTAAACTCTTTTCTTTCTTTCTTTTTTATAGTTCCTTTATGTAGTATGAAATAACTGTATTTATTAGGGTTTGTCTCTGTGTCTTCTATTCAGTTCCTTTGGTCTTCATGTCTTTTTTGGTACGAATGTCATGCTGTTTTTTTGTTTTGTTTTGTTTTGTTTTGTTTTTACTATAGATAGTATAATTTAAGGTCTGGTCTGGTATTGTGAAGCTTCCTGCTTCACTTTCCTCACTAAGGATTGTTTTAGCTTTTCTATATGTCTTAATTTTCCAAATAAATTTTATGACTGCTTTTTATATTACTATGAATGAGGCCACTGGAATTTTATCAGATTATAGATGAATAAAATTGGAAATCAATGATAAAATAAAAAATGGAAGCTACTCTAACACCTGGAGACTAAATTATACACTATTGAATAACCAATAGATAGCAAATGAAATAAAAAATAATATTAGATATAAATAGCACAGTAACACAACTTATCAAACTCACTGGGGCAATATGAAGTGTGTTCTAAGAGGAATTTTCATTGCACTAAGCTCATTCATTAGAAGTGTAGAAAGTCACCAAATAAATAACCTAACATTAAAACTCAAAGCCCTAGGGGCGAAAAATCTATACCCAAAGCAGAAGAAGACAGGAAAGAATTAAAATTAGAGCCCAAATCAATAAAAATGAAATAAAAATTTTAAAAAAAATATATAAAATGTTGTGTTTTTTGATGATAAATAAATAAAATCAATTAAACCTTAGTCAAGCTAACAGAGAGAGGGAAAAATTCAAATTACTAAAATTTGTGATGAAAAAGGAAACATCACCACAGACTGAAATCAATAATCAGAAAAAAGTTTGAAAATTTATATTCCAATAAAACAGAAAAAACTAAAGATATCAACAAATTTCTAGAGACATATTGCCTACTCAAATTGAATCAGAAGACAGAAAATTTAAACAGATCAATTTCAAGCAATGAAATAGAAGATACCATCAAAAGCCTACCAACACAGAATACCCAGGATCAGATAGATTCTCAGCTGAGTTCCCGCAGACCTTCAAAAAACTAACACCAATTCCCCTCAAATTATTTCATGAAATATAAAACTAGAGAACTCTTCCAAACTCATTCTATGAAGCTAGTATTACCCTGAAACCAAGCCAAAGACACATCAAGGAAAGAAAACTTCAAACCAATATTCTTGATGAACATAGATGCAAATATTCTTAATAAAATACTTACAAATTACAGACAAAACATATTTAAAAGTGTGCCATGATCAAGTGAGTTTCATTGTGGGGATGCAAGGCTGGTTCAATGCATGGAAATCAGTAAATGTAATTCACTGTATCAAAGACAAGAATCACATAATTATCTCAATAGATGCAGAAAAAGCATTTGAGAAAATTCAGAATCCATTAATGCCTAAAACACCAGAAAAACTAGGGATAGGGGAACATACCTCAATATTTTAAAACCTGTATATGTTGAATCCAAGGCCAGCATCATTCTAAGTGGGGAAAAATGAAAGCATTCCCCCTAAGGACTGGAACAAAACAGGGATGCTATCTTTTACTATTCTTATTCAACATAGTCCTTGAAACTCTAGGCAGAGCAATTAGGCAAAAGAAAGAAATTAAAGTATAGAAATAGGAAAAGAAGAGCTGAAACTGTCCCTATTTGACCACAACATGATTCTATATTTAGAAGACCCAAAACTTTCAGCAGAAAATTTTGAGAACTTATAAATGAATTCAGCAAAGTAGAGGGATATAAAATTAATGCCCACAAACCAATTACATTCCAATCTATACACCAATGATGAGTTGGCCAAAAGAGAAATTAGGAGAACTATCTCATTCACAATAGATTTAAACAAACTAACAAACAAACAAAAACTTGGGAATTAATCTAACAAAAGAGATGAAATACCTCTATATTGAAAACTACAGAACAATAAAATAAGAAATTGAAGAAGACCTTAGAAGATAGAAAGATCTTCCTTATTTCTGGATAGGCAGAATTAATATAGTCAAAATGACCATATTACCAAAAGTACGATACAGATTTAATGCAATTTCTATTCTTCTAATCTATTTATCCTTCTCTCTCTCTCTTTCTCTCTCCTTTTGATTCAGTTTTGGTGGTTTGTGTTTTATTATAAATTTGTCTTTTTTATCTAAAGCTCAGAAACTTAAATTAGTCATTTATAGGGATACCTAAATGCTTTCCAAACAGTGATTAAGAGTATTTCTTCATGATATATTTCATTTCTGTAAGGTTGATGGTAATTTTTTCCTTTTACATTTTTTACTTTCAAAATTTTAATAATTTAAAAAAATATATTTATCATTTTTTTCTTAGTGTTGCTAAAGTTTTGTGATTTTTGTTGACTTTTTAAAAAGACAACTTTTTGTTTTGCTGATTTTTTAAATTTATTTTTTACTGTGACTTACATTCACTGAGTTAATTTTTAAAATTTATTTTATATTATTTCTTTTAGACAGTTGAATGTATTATGATGGAATTATACAAACTTGGAATATATCTTGTTCTCAGTCAGTACCTCTCCTTTCTTTCCCTCTTCCCATCCCTGCTCCCTTTGCTCTATTGATTTTTCTGGATTTTACCCATAGTTATTTTTAAATTAATTTCTTATGTATGTATATTATGGTTTTGTTGATTTTCTCTACTGTTTTTTCAATCTCAATTTCATTAATATTAATATATTTTATTTATTCTTAGTTAGTTAGTTCTGAACTAGGTAACTAACCAGGAGCACTCTACCACTGGAGCAACATTTCCAGTGCTTTGTGGTTTTTGTGTTTGTTTGTTTCAGTAGAATCTCAGTACATTGAAAAGGCTGGCCTTGAAATCATAATCCTTCTGGTTCAGCCTCTCAAGTAACTGGGATTAAAGGACTGTGCCACTGAACCTAGTTTAGCATCTATCTCTATTTTGCTATGTATTCTTTCTGCTGGCTATAGAAGTTGTTTGATTTTTCTTTTTGTTAAGATACTGAGGGAGAAGATTTTGTTATTGTTTTTGATACCCTACTTCTTTAAAAAATATAAACAATTAAAGTTTTAAATGTTTCTCTAAGTATTGTTATAACTACTTTCCCTGAGTTTGGGTATAGAACATTTTACTGGCCCCACATAAAACAATGAAACAGTTATGTTATTCTACTGTTTGCCTAAAGGGCCTAGTAGATAAAAATACCAGACAATTCTGCAGTATTATTACGTGTATTGAATCTGAAGTATCTGCCAATACCCAACTTGACTCATCATTATGTCTGGTGTCCTTGTACCAAAATATAGATTTGAATTCCTTTATCTATTTTAAGTACAGTTTTCTTACATTAGCAGCTCTCTTGCCTTAAAATAACAGTAATTAATATCCATTTTCAAATACATAATTAATCATGGTGATAAAAGAATATTTCTGTCCTCCTTAACTCTCTGGTTTCTTAGTGTCAATATAAAAGGCAGAAAATAATAATTATAAATGCAAATTTTATTGTGAGATAAAATAAAATATTAATAAAATAAAAGTTGGTTTACCCTATGTGTATTAGCAACTTATTAAATATTTTTAGTCTACATGTCTACATACGACAGAAACTTTTTTGAATACTGGTGATTAAACAGTGAATAAGAAATCAAGCAATCCAGAAAACATACGAAATTTTATAGAATTCTATTCATAAATGTTGGGGGGTAAAATAAGTTAAGGAAGTGAAAGAAGGAACACTGCATATGAGAGCTACAATTTCAGTTACATATTACTGGCATTTTTTATGAAAACCAAGGGCATTATGTTAGCTGGCCCAAAGTTAAGAGGGCAGTGTGGGTTGATTATCTCTTATTCAAAATGATTGGGACAGGAAGTATTTCTAATGTGGGCATTTTTCATGTTTGGGATTTACATAGACTTAACTCACATTGGGCATTCCTAATCTAAATAGTCAAAATCTCAAATTCTCCAAAATATGAAACTTTTTGAACACTTATCAACCTGTTAGATAAAATCCAAGAGTTATGTCAATCTTGGATCAGGTTATTTTTGGTCAGTAAGGTAGGATAGCAAAGAGAATCAAATTGCCCAAACAGACTACCATAAACAAGAGATATGTTCCAGTATAATAATTTCATTGTTTATAGCATGGAAGGCATCACAAGAAACTGGAAATTCTACTGAAATCTTCAAGTTTCTTCTTATCTCATAAATAATTCTTCCCCAGATTATTATGTTAGGAATGGTAGGCAGAATATTGGTCTCACAATGTCTGTGCCCTGAATCCTGGATTATCAGCTGGAGAGAGCTGAGCTGCCAGCTGTCACAATAACTAAGTAAAAACAACAAGGCAGTTGGGCACGTGCCTATAATCCCAGCAATTTGAGAACCTGAGGCAGGAGGATCGCAGCTTTACCAACCCAGTGAGGCCTGAAGCAACTTAGTGATACCGTGTCTTAAAATAAAAGAAACATGAAAAAGACTGGGGATGTAGCTCAGTGGTAGAGCATGCCTAGTATCAATCCTCAGTACCAAAAACCAAAACAAAAGAAAGACAAAAACAGAAAAACCAACAAGCCAATTCTAGATTTGTGCCTTTAATTACTTACTGGAAGATATACTCAAGAGTGTAAAACTGGACAAAGCTCCAAACTTTCCTTGTTTTTCCCCATGTAATGATCCACCTGTCAAATGTCATCTGGATGGGAGCATTTGTGAAGGTTGTCCTTCTGCTAACATATAATCAGTATGCTACCTTACACTGAAAATACAAATTAATATTCTAGTTTAATGAAGTTTTCTAAGGAGTTATTAGTTGTCTAACTTCTGGACAAAAAAAAAAACAAACTGTGTGTGAGTTTTCAGAGCCAATCATCTATATCACAAGGAGTTTACCTGCAGCCTCCTAGTTGCTTTCCCTATATTAGATTTGGTGCACAGCTGTTCATTACAGTCTTTGAAATAAGTGAAGACTCAGGGCCCTTTCCCTGGCCTTGCTCCATATATACTATTATTTTCCTACAGAGATCTCTCTGCAGAGTCCTTCCTCAGTTGCCTCAGCCTGGGCTCCCTGTGGAAGAAAGGGGAGGAAGCTTTGAAGACACTTTGCATGACTCTGACTCAGTACTTGTACTTTTCTTCTTGTTGTCCTCTTTTCTCTCTCTGCCCCTTGCAAAAAAGTCTACAAAATGCCAGAGCCTACAATTGGGGGTCCCATCGGCAGTAGGACATACTCTCTATATGTTCTAGTTCAAATGACACTTGCCAGGTGAAGGAAAAAAAAGATAGGGGAAGTTGGAGCTTTCTCCATTTACAGATTCTTGCTTATATCATTGTAGTAAGTGATTAAATGCATCACTCTCGCATTGGCTTGTTTTTAATTGTCTACTTTTACATTTGGCAGCTTAGTTCCCTCCAACTCAGAAAGGGGGCCAGGGACTAACACACACACACAAAAAAGAGAGAACTGCTTCTGAAAATGGCAATGATATGTTCTCTGCCTGAGCCTTTCAACAGGAAAAGAGGCCCTGATGACATCTTGGTTTTAGTGAGACTTCATTTTCATGAGACCTACCTCAGATTTCCAAAATATATCACATAATATATCACAAAATATTTCCATAATATATCACAAAATATATCACATAAATTATTTAAGCAAATGAATTTAGATAATTTGTTATAATAACAATGGTAGAAAACTGTTCCATTGGGGTCTGTAAGCCTAAATTCAATTCACTACTCTTGTTTACAGGAAGGCCATCTCCATGTGAGTAATCTCTATTTTATTCACAGGTGTTTAATATCTTAGAGGACATTTTTCTCCATGAGCCTGATTCATAAATTCCAGAGCTTTCTTTTTCTTTCTTTTTTTTTTTCATAAAAGGTTCCAGACAACCCGATGTATCCTTTTGAAGACTCCTGTATGAAGCTGGATTTCTTCAAATCTGCCACAGACTTTTTCATAAGATTGGTCAGTGGCTTCGTTCCTTCCAAGGCACCTGCTTCATCCTCTACTGGAGGTGCTGCTCTGCAGCCCCTTCTGCTTAATCCTTTCTTTCCGGATGTTTTGCTTTTCTTCTATAGGTTATATCGTTAAGTGTTCTTCAAATAATCTGAGATTATACTATATATCCATAGTGACACTTTATCAAGATTTGTATAGATATTACTGCTGCTTACATGACTTAACTTTGATACAAGTAGATGGAATAAAACCAGAATTCTTGGGATAGGCAGAATGGAAATATTTCTTTTAAAACTAAGGGGAAAAAATACATGGATAAATTAACTCCAAGGTTCATCTGAAAAGCTGAAACCAAATGGGCAAAGTAAAGTATTACCAATGCATTGAAGTTAAGCACAAAGTACTTCAGAAACACATTGGATATCAGCAGCACTGACTCATGAAACTGCAATTTTCATGGGAAAAAAAGTGAGATTACATGTCTAATGAGAGACAGCATATTTTAAGAAAAATAAATAAATAATGCAAAGTTGAAAAATTTCAGCATGTGTATTAATGCGACATCTCTCAACTTTCCATTATCCTTAATCATAGGTGATAGAAAATATAAATATAATTCAGGAAATATCATGGTTTATTCTTATTTCTGCCATTTCTCTTAATGGTCACAAGATTAAAAACACAAAGACATATTCACAAGTCAAATATTTAATAAATCTTTAAGAGAATATTGTGCTTTTTCTCCTTAACTTCCATTTTGACATAAATCATTTTCAAATATGAAAAAATATATGCAAAAGCAATAATTGGCCATAAATAAAACACATTTTTATCATGGTTTATGAGAAAACACAATAGATAAAATATCTCATAATGTTTTCTAAGTTTATATCCCCTTTGGGAAAATTCTGTTTATTAAAAGTTGAATTGGGGAAAGAAACTTATAATCTTTTACATTACACATGCCATTGTAATGTACAGAATAAATTAATAGTATTTATATGAAGTTCCATTGAAACATTAAATATGCAAGACACATTTTATCTATGTAATATGCTTATCATTGATTAGGACTCTTTATTGAATTAAGATATTCTAGGACTAGCAAAAGAATCTGATATGTAACATGTTTGAAATGCAAAAACTGTCTAAGCCTTTAAGTTAGAAAAACAAATGACCCTCCCAATTTGTATGTAGTTTTGGTAAATGGTTGAGCTTAGAAAAGTTTTCAATGTGATGGCTGAATTTTAAAATCACAACTCAGAGTTTAGTAAACTTGCTTCTATTCTTGAAGCACTAACTTCTGAACTAGTTGATACTTATCTAAAACACAAAAACTAGCCTTAAAAGTAGTTCTTCTGTGGAATCAGAGAAGTGTGAGTTTGTGATGTACTCTACTAATATGGCTTGGTCACCCACCCACATCTTGTGGAGAGAAACTACTTTCATCAGCAAGTCTCTGAAATGTGGGAATTTAGCTAAAACTGCTTTTCTTCTGCCAGTATGTCTTAGAGATAGCACTGTGGAGAGTGCAATTAAAAGAACAGACAGCTGTCTCAAGTCTTGAATATTCATCAAGAGTATTAGTTTAGGTAAAATGTTTAACATCAATTTAACCTTTAAAGAACACATTTAAAAATAAATGCAGTTGTCTATTAAAAGATATGAGTTGTTTTTTTTTTTTTTTTTTTTTTTCTACCAGAAGAAAGAAGTTTTGGGTTTAAAACTAGCCCATTTTAGTTTATGTCCTAAGGGAGAGCTAGTTGTTTCATTAGTTAGGTTATCTGCATCAGTGGGCTTCATCTAATTAATTACATCTTCTAATAGTATACCTCAAGGACAGCACATTATTAGACTTTGATTGCTTGAAGTGGTAAGGCCAAAAAGCTTTAAACAAGCAATAAAAATTACCTACTATTTATAGCATTCCAGAAAAATCAAATACTACCCATTTATTATCACCAATGGGAGGCAGATGTGCAAAGTCAGAAAAGAAAAAAAAATGCTTAGGCCATTTGGTTTTGAGCAAGTTAGTTGACTTCCTTAAGCTACACTCATCCAAAAAACAGATGTACCAGAAATAAGAAGTCCATAAGGTATTTATTTATTTTTTATTTTTTATTATTCATTTTTATTTTGGTACCAGAGATTGAACCCAGAGGAGTGCTTAACCACTGAGCAACATTTCCAGCCTTTTTATTCTTTTTTTTTATTTTGAGACTGGGTCTCTCTAAATTGTTTAGGCCCCTGTTAAGTTGTTGAGACTGGCTTTGAACCTGTAATCTTTCTGCTTCAACCTCCCAAATCTCTGGGATTACAAGTGTATGCCACCACATCTGGCCATGCAGTGTTTTTAAGAATTAAATAATGTGCATGAAAATATTATACATATTTAAAACTATAAAAACATAATATGCCATAATCATCAAATATATTTTATATAAAACAGTAAAATGTTTTCCTCAAGTTCCTGTGTCTTTGGACACAGTCATACCCTTCTTATAAAGTATGTATGTTCCTATATTATTTGTCCAGATATAATTAAAATTCCATAGTTAGACCTAGAGGTCATATTCTAATGAGGGAGAAAACTCAAATGACAAGCAATTGTTGTCTCAAGAGTTACACTGTATCAGGCTCCCTATGAAGAATTTTCCCATTCTGTAATAATTTTTCATGGATTCCATTTCTTTTCACAGAGATTTATCCATTCATATCCATCTGCTTAATTGCAGAGATATTCCTTTTACACTGTCACTAAGCAGAAAACCTTCTGAATCCTGGAGTATCTAGAACATTTCTATCCCAGTATAAGAAAGAGAGTCTACCGAAAGTTCTGTCATAATGGGGCAGACTGCACATTCAGGATATTCCCTTTAATGATAATAAACTATAATCAACCTCACTAACGTTCTTCCCTCTTTGGTGTTTGTGCTTAACCAAATCTTGAGATGTACTCCATCTTATATCCTGTGTTTCCTCTATTGTCATTTTATGTCCTAATATTCATCAAATCATATAATAAAATAAATCCTATTTATATATTTTTATTTGTGATTCTGGCTAATGTGAATCTCTCAAAAGTTCACCATTTCTAAAACACAGCTTGGAAATTCAGAAATTGAATTACAATCCCTTCCATTAATTGTCTTCACACTAAAAATATTCACAGGAATATTATGTAGTTGATGAGACCCTTATATCATTTAGGGTAATACACTCCCAGAAATACATGCCTAAATGAATAAGTAGGAGAAAAATGGGATTTTCTCTCATAACAAAGGGACTTCAAAACTGAATTGGAAGACTAACAAAAAGGATGCAAGGATGGTTCAATATACGGAAATCAATAAATGTTATTCACCACATCAATAGACTTAAAAATAAGAACCATATGATCATCTCAATAGACGCAGAAAAAGCATTCGACAAAGTATAGCATCCCTTTATGTTCAAAACATTAGAAAAACTAGGGATAACAGGAACTTACCTCGACATTGTAAAAGCTATCTATGCTAAGCCTCAGGCTAGCATCATTCTCAATGAAGAAAAATTGAAGGCATTCCCCCTAAAATCTGGAACAAGACAGGGATGCCCTCTATCACCACTTCTATTCAATATAGTTCTTGAAACACTGGCCAGAGCAATTAGACAGACGAAAGAAATTAAAGGCATAAAAATAGGAAAGGAAGAACTTAAATTATCACTATTTTCAGATGACATGATTCTATACCTAGAAGACCCAAAAGCGTCTACAAAAAAACTACTAGAACTAATAAATGAATTCAGCAAAGTGGCAGGATATAAAATCAACACGCATAAATCAAAGGCATTCCTGTATATCAGCGACAAAACTTCTGAAACGGAAATGAGGAAAAACACTCCATTCACAATATCCTCAAAAAAAAAAATACTTGGGAATCAACCTAACAAAAGAGGTGAAAGATTTATATAATGAAAGCTACAAAACCCTAAAAAGAGAAGTAGAAGAAGATCTTAGAAGATGGAAAAATATACCCTGTTCATGGATAGGCAGAACTAACATCATCAAAATGGCGATATTACCAAAAGTTCTCTATAGGTTTAATGCAATGCCAATCAAAATCCCAACGGCATTTCTTGTAGAAATGGATAAAGCAATCATGAAATTCATATGGAAAAATAAAAGACCCAGAATAGCAAAAGCAATTCTAAGCAGGAAGTGCGAATCAGGCGGTATAGTGATACCAGACTTAAAACTATATTACAGAGCAATAGTAACAAAAACAGCATGGTACTGGTACCAAAACAGGAGGGTGGACCAATGGTACAGAACAGAGGACACAGAGACTAATCCACAAAGCTACAACTATCTTATATTTGATAAAGGAGCTAAAAGCATGCAATGGAGGGAGGATAGCATCTTCAACAAATGGTGCTGGGAAAACTGGAAATCCATATGCAACAAAATGAAACTGAATCCCTTCCTCTCGCCATGCACAAAAGTTAACTCAAAGTGGATCAAGGAGCTAGATATCAAATCAGAGACTCCACGTCTGATAGAAGAAAAAGTTGGCTATGATCTACATATTGTAGGGTCAGGCTCCAAATTCCTTAATAGGACACCCATAGCACAAAAGTTGATAACAAAAATCAACAAATGGGACTTACTTAAACTGAAAAGTTTTCTCTCAGCAAGAGAAACAATAAAAGAGGTAAATAGGGAGCCTACATCATGGGAACAAATTTTTACTCCTCACACTTCAGATAGAGCCCTAATATCCAGAATATACAAAGAACTCAAAAAATTAAACAATAAGAAAACAAATAACCCAATCAACAAATGGGCCAAAGACCTGAACAGACACTTCTCAGAGGAGGACATACAATCAATCAACAAGTACATGAAAAAATGCTCACCATCTCTAGCAGTCAGAGAAATGCAAATCAAAACCACCCTAAGATACCATCTCACTCCAGTAAGATTGGCAGCCATTATGAAGTCAAACAACAACAAGTGCTGGAGAGGATGTGGGGAAAAGGGTACTCTTGTACATTGCTGGTGGGACTGCAAACTGGTGTGGCCAATCTGGAAAGCAGTATGGAGATTCCTGGGAAAGCTGGGAATGGAACCACCATTTGACCCAGCTATTGCCCTTCTTGGACTTTTCCCTGAAGACCTTAAAAGAGCGTACTACAGGGATACTGCTACAACGATGTTCATAGCAGCACAATTCACAATTGCTAGACTGTGGAACCAACCCAGATGCCCTTCAATAGATGAATGGATAAAAAAATGTGGCATTTATACACCATGGAGTATTACGCAGCACTAAAAAATGACAAAATCATAGAATTTGCAGGGAAATGGATGGCACTAGAGCAGATTATGCTTAGTGAAGCTAGCCAATCCCTAAAAAACAAATACCAAATGTCTTCTTTGATATAATGAGAGCAACTAAGAACAGAGCAGGGAGGAAGAGCAGGAAGAAAAGATTAACATTAAACAGATACATGAGGTGGGATGGAAAGGGAGAGAAAAGGGAAATTGCATGGTAATGGAGGGAGACCCTCATTGTTATACAAAATTACATATAAGAGGTTGTGAGGGGAATGGGAAAATAAACAAGGAGAGATATGAATTACAGTGGATTGGGTAGAGAGAGAAGATGGGAGGGGAGGGAGGGGGGATGGTAGAGGATAGGAAAGGTAGCAGAATACAACAGTTACTAATAGGGCATTATGTAAAAATGTGGATGTGTAACCGGTGTGATTCTGCAATCTGTATTTGGGGTAAAATTGGGAGTTCATAACCAACTTGAATCTAATGTATGAAATATGATATGTCAAGAGCTTTATAATGTTTTGAACAACCAATAAAAAAAAAAAAAACTCACCACTCCAACATGTTGGTTCAGGCACTGACTGCCTAAACAAGATTTCTAAAGTGCAAGAAATAAAACTAAGAACCATTAATTGAAAAAAAAAAAAAAGAATGAAACAGAGAAACCAGGATGTTGCATTGCTATAGATCAGTATCAGTTTAAAATTAATCCTTCTTTCTCTCTCTCTCTCTCTCTCTCTCTCTCTCTCTCTCTCTCTCTCTCTCTCTCCCTCTCGGTATTCAAAATAGATGAGATGAAATTTCCCTTTCATCTCTCATTTTTTGGATATTATACAGTTAATATTTACACATGTGGTCCATGTGTAAATCCCAGTAGAAACTGGGACTGTGTGTTACTATTAAAAAATGGGTCTTCAATTAACAGACACCTAGCTTTACCCAGACATCATGATTCAGAGTTTCCAGATGAATTTGTGTTTTCCATTACTATAAAAATTATCTAGGTCATCACCTCATAAAGAGAAAAGGTTTATTTGGGGGTCCCAGTTTTAGAGGCTTATGTCCATGATTGGTTTGGTCCTATAGCTTTGAGCCTGTGACAAGGAAGCATATTGTGGTGCATGCACATAGTGAACAAGCTATTGCTCCGAAAGCAAAAGAGAGAGGAAGAGGAAAGCCCAGGGTCCCACTATGCCATCTAAGGTCATTTCCCAAAGACTGGAATAACTTCCTGTGTGCTCCAGCTTTTAAAGTTTCCAAAACCTCCCTAAAGTACCAAACTTGGAAGTAATCCTTTAACATGTGACCCTGTGGGAAGCATTTCAGGGTCACACTATAGTAATGTTATACAAATGATTCAATGTGAAATTGCAAAAAAATGTTAATGTGTAGAATTTGGTCTTTACTTTTCAGAAATGATGTCTTGGAAGAAATTTTTTAATAACCTTCTACTTCCACATACTGGTCCTTAGTAGAAAATGCCCTTGTGTTCAGCTAAGGAAGAAAAATGAGGAATGTGGAATGAGAGCTATGACGTATCCTCATGGGATAGTACTTTTTGAAATACTGAATTTTTATAGTGTGTATTATCTGTAAAATTCTATGAAGTGGTTAAGAAAGACGACTGTTGGAATTCAGTTTTCAGAAAAAAAAATTATTATAAAATTATAAATGCATGTCATAAAAACAAAAAGCAAGAAAAATTTTCTGTCTTTTTTCCACCAGTCACTAAACACACACACACACACACACACACAGGCACACACATGCACACACACAAATAATAATAATTTAATCAGAAGTTAAAGAGTTTCTAAGTTAAATCTACAGATTCCTTAAAAGACATACATTTAAATGTCTATACTCACTTTAAAGAAAAAGGTAAAGTCTGTTCTTTTCTTTTTCATTATAAAGTAATATCAATGATCACACAAAATAAACACAATACAGACATTATTTAAAGACTTCATAGGGCATGTTAGTGTAAATAATGGCTTCATGTATTATAATATATTTTCACATTGGCTAGTTCTGATGTGAAGTCCCTGGTTGGGAACTACTTCATAACACTAGGATTTAATTTTTTTTCAACTGTGCACTATAGTAGATGCTAAGTTGCTTACGGGATTTTGTTGTTACAAATAAATTTACAATAATCTCTTTATACTAGTGTTAGCATATCTTAAAATATGTTCTTGAAAAATGTATTCCTAGGCTAAACAGCATTTCCATCATTTATTTTGACATTTTGTTGTGTTATTCCACTCTTACTTGCAAAAGTTGTACCAGTTGAAATTTCTATCAATAATGAAAGGAGCTTTTGTTTTTCACACTCTTGTAATAGCAGTTTTTATCTTCTCTTTAATGTTTTATACATGCCTTTAGATTTTTCTTGATTTAACTATTATTACCATTAGCAATCTGAATTGAACAGCATGGTGTGACCCCAAATTCCCATCTAGTCATTCATCCACCCATTTTGTTGCACAACAGGGCTATCCTATGGGATCTGCACAACCATTATAAAGGCATCAGATCCATTAAATTTGCTTCCTCTTCTATGAGTCATGCATGTGTAATGGGAAATGCATATGATCTGGCTATTTGCCAATAGGAAAAATAACACATATCACCCAATCTAATTGAAAATATGTTCATTTAGAAACTCATAAAATCTGAAGCTTGGTTGGGAAGATTCTTTATTCATTAGGGATTTCAAATTTACAATTTAATTAGATTTAGGACATGCTTCTGAGAGACTGAATTTTGGAGTGTAAGAAAGAAGATATGAAGATGTGATTTCTTTATTATGTGAATAACTTCCTACCTAGATATTTGAATAGCTTTTTGTATAATCTATGGCTCTGACTGCATATAAAATAGAATTTTAAATAATTAAAAATGATGGAGAATATAAGAATTCTAAAGCTTTGAAATAGGTTATTTTCATCTCCTCCCTACACCTCAATGAGCTCTGTTCTTTATTGTTACTTTGGTGATGGTTATTGAATGACAAAAGGCTAATATCACCTAGACTCTGAGGACAAACTCTTCTGTGAAGAGTTGCAATTCACATCCTGAAGCACAATTCACTATCTCATCATTGGTTTTATTTAAAGTTTAAGGAAATGATATAAAGAAACATTTTCTAGTAATAGATAAGACAATGATGTCATGATTATTTATATTTTTGAAATGATATTATTTTTTATTACTTCCCTTTTAAATTAATAATATGAAAGTTGAGCCAATCATTTGTATATTGTTGTGGAAAAGCAGAGAATTTTGCCACAGGCATATGGAATCGTTATAGGTCCCAGTAGTTTGTGCTCAGTGCAGGGCCATTCAGTTCTGGCATTTGAAAAGAATGTACACAACTATTTTAAAGTGCTATCATAGAATCCAAGATTTAGCTAACTAATTTTTTAAATACAGAAATATAAAAATCTTTATCTGCTTTAAAAGACACACTTGGGAGAAAATACACAAAATATTTGATCTTTATTTATAAAGATGAGATAAAAATCATACATTTTATACTCTTCAACTCTTAATTACTTCATTTCATTTTTGTGGATCTTATTTTTACAGTGATGTGTGTTTTTGCCTTGGAAATTTAAAATTGTAGATAGAAATAAAGTGACTATAATTACACAATTTTAAAAAAACCTTGAGGCATATTGATCCATAGGGATATTCATTAGTAGTTGTAAGGACCTCATTACAATTGGTAATATAACAAGTCTATAGATAATTTCTCCATCCAACTGTATATTAGTGAATTGTCTGGAGAATATGGTTCACTAAAAATTTGAACAATAATAGAAATGTTCTATTAGCCATGTTGCTAAGAGTCACCTGTAGCTAGTTAGTTCTTGAAATGGGTCCAGCCATATTGAGAAGCAGAATTTTAAAATATTGCCTAAATTTAAATACATGCAAGGATAGTTACCATCTGTGTTAGCTTTCTGTCACTATAAAAAATACCTGAGAAAAACTTCTTGAAAAAATAAAAGATTTATCATGGCTCACATTTTTGGAGGTTCCAGGGCATCACTTGCCCCATGATTTTGTGATGATGGAGCTTATCATAGCAGAAGCACATGATGAGTAAAATCACTCAACTACGGGTCAGGGAGTGAAAGACACAAAGCAGAATGAGTGTGGCTATACCATCCTCTTCAAAGGCTTACCCCTTATTGCCTAAAATCATTCCACTAAGGCCCATCACCTAAGGTTCTTTCACCTCCCAATAGCACCAAGCTGGGGATCAAGCCCTTAACATGTGAGTCTTTGGATGACATTACAAATCCACACCATAGTGCTACCCTAGTAGATGGAGTAGCTCTAGATCATAATAATAAAAGAAACTTATTTTAAGGAAAGTTATATAGATTAAATGTACCTTAGTGAATTTTCTGAAAAACAGTCCATCTTAGCAGTTGCTTATAAGGATGTCTTCAACCTTTCTGTGGCATCCCATTAGAAGAATGGAATATACTTCATTGACCATCTCCTGATCTATTTATCATTATGGCTCAGGTGTTAAGAGTGGGGAAAACATATTATTTATTCATTTGATTGATATTACTTAAGGATAGTCATGTTTTTCATATTAGAAAATATTAGAACTGCAAAATCTTGCATAAAGTTATTTATGCACGTGGTAAAGAATCCTAGTCCTCTTTTCTATATCAAATTTAGATCATCATGATTAGAATATTAGGATATGCTTCCACACCATTCCATTGCCTAACCTATGAATTACCATTAGACACAAAAAATAGGTAACACTGGAACAGTATAAGGAGTATAGATTCTTTTGATTCTGTTTGCCAAAGCAAGAGATTCAATAGCATTTAGAAAACCTCTTCTCTGGAAATTCAAATAAGTTAAATAAAAATATGTGAAGTGCCTAATACATGTATGATAGCCATACATTAAGAATTGTCTTAAATTTTCAAGCAATAATCAACTGAATGCTAAGTATGGATTAATGTGATATGGGCATATACATCTTTTTGGATTCTTTCTATATACAAATAACATATGTCTTAATTTCCCATCACAATTAAACTATATATGCTACATGTTAAAAAGCAAGCTTTGAAATAGTGTAAACATAATTCTCAAAAATCAGAAGATTTAGATTTATATCTTACATAATTACATGCTTTTGCATTTATTTCATATACACATGTATGTGTAAACAGGTGATAGATTTACACATAAATTAATTTTTGAAACCTGTAAGTATTATAGAATACATGCATAAATAAGTGATTTACTTAGATTTAATGCTGTTCTTTTAATTTATTTCACACCAAATAAAATAAGGATATTCTGTTCCATTTCCAGTTTTGTTGGTAAAACTACTTCTAATTGATTATTTCAGCTCTAGGAATTATCCTCTTGCCAATTAGATCTTGCAAAATTAGAGTGGATCAGAATTCTTTATTGTCTTCATGTATTCTTTTTGTGGTTCATGCTAATGTAGTTTGCACTAAAATTTCATTGGAAAATGTTCTGAATAAACTTCAATCAATTAAACAGAAAAAATAGGAAATTAACCTAACAATGCACTGTATTGATTTGATGCATTTAAACTAATTGCTTGAAAGCATGTGCCTCTCTCCAAAGAACAATATCCTGTATGGCAAGATTGTATCATCTAACATCCAAATAACCTAAGCTCACACAAACATATACTTAATTTTCCATTCAGAATTACCCCTGCAGGGTGTTAAACTATGGTTACTGTAATGAAAGTGTTCTAGTAATGAATTAAACAGTTAAGTATTTGCCACAGTGCTTTAAATCAATTCAGTATGGAACTTAATCTTTAGGAATACTGAAAATGTGCAGTCATCTCATAACTATGAACTAACCTACTTTAAGCATACTGTTTGGAATTAACAGAATGTTTATACATGAGTTGAAGACCTTAATGGTAATAACATGCTGATTTTTCCTTTAAGATGAAATATCAGATTAAGAAGGCTTAGTATTATGATGTGCTTCTATATAGTTAGATGCCTAACTGTAAAGATGCTAAAGTTTAAAAGTAAACAAGAGGTGTTAAGAATATATAAATTTGTTCTGATACTTGTGATAACATTATATACTTAGGTCAGTATAAATATATATATACCAGAGAAATAGATACAGAAATATCTAAGAAAAAGGAAAATAAGATAAAATGGTACATTATATAAATTTACATTAGTAGCTGAGACATTATTTAGTCATACGACTATGTCTATTAGAAGAATGTAGAATCACAAGGCAGATTTGAAATGTGGAGAAGGATCAAAAGACATAGAAATGGAAAATCAATCAGCAATGCATGAATTCATAACTCCAATGTTTTTATTTAATATTTTATTATTCTTTATTCATAGGAGAAATAAACTAAGGGATTGTCAGCCTCTTTATGCTACTCTAATAAAATACCCGAAACTGGGTATTTTATCTATCATAGAAATACATTTCTCACAATTCTAGAAGAAGAAGTTCAAGGTCGAGGCTCTGGAATGCTTTGTGTCTGCTGAGGGTTGCTGTCTGCTTCCAAGATGATGCCTTGTAGCTACATCTTCCAGATGGGATGAATTCCTCATTCCCACATGGCAGAAGGGTAACAACAACAAGGACAACAGAGGAATAAAATTCTGTCTTCACACCACAGAAGAGCAAAGGAGAAAACATTCATTCCCTCATACCTATTTGCAAGGTCTCTAATCCCATTTGCCCTAATCACTTAACCACTTCCTAAATGCCCCATCTCTTAATAACCAATATGATAATATTAAGTTTTAACACATGAATTTGGGGGCCAAATTAGACGGTGACAGAGACGGCATAAACGATCTTCAATTGGAAGGAATCCAAGACTCTGTGTATCATAAAACTTGATGGTGGTGTTGTTTGTGTGTGTGAGTGCAGTAATGCTTTCCTAAAGAGAGAGACGGTGGCCATGAACATAATGAAGAGGTAGACTTTTTAGGCAATTGGGATATATAGTTTTAAAATTATGGTTAATAAATCATTGGATTGATACAAAGAAAATCATTTAAAACAATTTTCAGGTTTCCAGATCAAGTAATGTATGAGAGATGACAAATACAGTGGAACAAGAGAAAGGATATTCAGAATGAGATAAATGATAATATGAATACCGGACATGAGGTTAAGAAGTATTACATTTAAATTTTTATTTTGAAATACTTCCAAAATATAAAATAAAAATGTATTTTAAGATTTACTAAAAGAAATCATCTGTGAAAAAAGAATGAATAAGTAACACCAACTTCCTTGTTCTTTGCCTTGCCCCTAAGGATATTGTGGTTATAATTAGGGCATAGTCTAAAATATGCTCTATAGCAGCCCTTAGATCTGAAATCCTTTCAGAAACACTGTCATATTCCACATTCAAAACAAACAATATGCCTAAGGATGTAGTTTTATGGTAGAGCACTTGCCTAGCATACTTGAAGCCTTGGATTCAATCCCCAGACTACCAGAACAAAAAAAAAAAAAAAAAAAAAAAAAAAAAAAACAAGCAAAAGTACACACACAAATAAAGTCTTTGCTACTTGAGAGCAATTCCACTGCCTTTACTTTTATTTATCAGGCAGATACACCAAATTACTTTTTAATTTACTAAATCTCTACAGAGGCATTTTTTTCAGTAAAAATTGAAATTTTATTTTACTTAAACTTTCATTTCACCAGGGCTGTTGCATTCATCCTCAAGTAAAATTTGAAAATTGATACCATACCAATTTTCCCCCAGTGCATCTCATAATATTGCAATATTATTGGTATTATTTAGATCTTAAATGCTATAAAAAAGAATATTTTTTGAAACAGAGATTGAACTCAGGGCTCCCAACCGCTAATCTATACTACAGTCCTTTTTTATATTTTATTTTGAGTTGGTATTGCTGAGTTGCTTATAGCTTATGTTCTGAGGCTGGTTTTGAACTTGCATTTCTCCTGCCTCAGCCTCCCAAGCCAATGGGATTACAGGTATATGCCACTGTACCCAGCCAGGATGACTTCTTTTGATTTTAACTGTTTAGTTATACTTGAACTACTACCTGTATATCTTTAAGTACCTAGGAATTTTATAAAAGCATATGACTATTAGGAGGAAGGGAGCAATGAGAAAAAATTATAATGTAAAGGAAGTTACTTGGTTTACTTAGAAATGAGCCATGCTATTTGTGAGTTTTCTAGGTTGTTTTAGCACCAAAATACTTAGAGCTTTGAAGAGCTTTGATCCTATCACTCTTCAAGTTTTCTAATGATGATGCTTAGTTCTGGTTCTCTCATTTAGATTATATTAAGCCAAATATAAACCAAAACCAATATTCTTTAAATATCATTGAAAATTTGACTCAACTATATCCGACACTAGAGATAGATTCTCTGATGGGAAAAATAATGGTAAATTCTAAACAGGTAGTCCAATATGTAGTTAGTTTTTGGTTTTGTCTACTTTGTTTTTGGATATCCTTGAGAAGCATAACTCAACTAATGCAAAGTATTAGACCTCGTAATGATTGATGCATAGCATTTATGAAGCCCTATTTTTCTTATCCATTTCAGTCAGAGAGAATGGTCTATAAGCTAAATGGACAGAAAAGCTTCATGTTTAGAAAAATGAGAGAATGTGAAGGAAATTGGATGGTTCTTATAAATGAATAATTTTCTTTAACAATGATGAATTGAATAATAGTGAAGATATTATCCTTTTAAACTAGATGGTTTTGTCATCACTGTAATTTTTAGAGCTTTTTGGAAAATTTCCCTTGGGTTCTGAGAAGCACTTCCTCAAAACTTGGAAACATGTGTCACCACCTCACTTTTACTTATAACTTTGAATGGTCCCCATTAAAACTAGCACCTATCAGTAAAAAAGAAGACTGTGTGAGGGTGATGTAATAAAAACAACAAGGGTATTTATTTTGTGTGTACCTTCAACATGGGGAGGGGTAGTTCATAAATTCATCTTTCAGGAGCTTTAGAAATAGTTGTGTTTTTTTTTTTCAATTTTTAAAGCAATAGATTTTTTGATGAAAGTGGCAGGCATGTCAAAATATGTTCCAGGGAGCTGTCACTACAGATAGTTTGAGAGAAAAAAAAAATGTAAATAAAGTGATAATTGCCCACAAAGATTTGTATAAATTTATGTTATTTAAGTAACAGCTTAATTATTAAACATATAAAAGTTGAGGATTTCAATATACTATATTATCATCGAAAATTTTCCAAACGAAAATAGAAACAAACATCAATATCCAACATAAACATGAGATCAATTCAATCTTTGAAAAGTAAGTCACTTTTGTAAAAAAAAGTCTCAAACCATGACATATTACATGCATAGAGGTTACTTGTGAGGGGACTGTATACAATTTTAGAAGAGAAATGAAGCTTTAAGGCTAGTGGATGTAAACTGATATCACTTCAACAAATATTTTCTATGAACTCAAGCATCATGTATTAGAACATTGGTTATATACATTAGCATAAAGCATTTACCAATGATATTTTTGTATGAGAGACTAGAAATGCTTTGGAAGAATTAAAACCCAAGTATGAGAGATTAAAAAAATAACAATCAATGTAATAAAAAATTATTGGAAACAAGGGGTAGATAGCAAAACTACAAAGGGATTTGTAAATATTGAATTTTACCCAAGGACTGCAGTAGCATCAGGGCAGCAGATGGCAAAGTGCTAACAGCACAGGAAGACATCTAAAACCACTGGAAGGTATATTTCAAGAAGCTATATAAGGTACCAAGGGACCTTATAGACAGTACCAAGTGTGAGGCAATCATCTGCACAGCCATAAAATAAACTTCACCTTTCCTGGCAGAGAAAGAAACTGCAGTAAACAAGCTCAAACTGGGAAAGGCACATGGTACAACGTTACAGATGAACTCATAAAGGACGTGGCAACTGTGCACTTAGTGTCCTTCATAAAACCTGTCAGTGGCCAAATGGGAAACAGGGGAGTAGCTGAGTACCAGTGCAAATCAATCCACATAACACTCCCTCTAAGCAGCCAGACATGAAAGAGCAAGAGGTGCTGAAGCTCATCCTTCTCACATGTAAATGTTAAGCTGCCACATGTTGGAAACTGCTTACAAAGAAAGGCAAAGTGGGAGTCGGAGCAGAATGAGTTGAGAACTGTAGAGAAAAGAGAGGATAAAATTTCTATTTTCATCTGATGAGATAACCCCATTAGATTTTCTACTTAGATTTCACTGATTGCAAAGGTCTTTAGGCCATTGAGTGAAAATTGAAAGACCTTGAATTGATTAATAATGACAACTTGAGTATAACTGTGCAGGTAATCACATTTTCAGAAACAAAATACCCTGAACACATATCTAATAGGGATCCAGTATGTGTAAGGATTAAAAGCCTTTCAGTATTGTGAATTTGATAAATATCTGAAATCTCAGGCATTTTCTCCCTCAGATAAAAGAAAGAAAATAATGCAAATTTCTTGAAGAGTTTTTCAAAGAATCCAGACTTGTCATTTCCATTTTTTCCTGGTAAAACCAAAATTCTGATATGAATTTCCCTCTACTATGACTTTACCTATGTTTCCTCAGAATATTTTTTATTTATTTTATTTATTTTTTTTAATTTTCCACTGTGCATGGGAAGGTGAGAGGGATGGGATGGAATACCAGGGAGAATTTTACAGTCTTGCCAATCGCTCCCATCAAAGGCCACCAGAAGCACAAATTAAACAAGTTGAGTCTAATATTTGTTGCAGCATAAAATAATGCACACAATGAATAACTGTGAGACACCTCAGTAATGAAGTGTTGTACAGGAGTTATTAAGATTTGGGTTTGTGTTAGGTGATTTGGAGGAAGGTTTAAAAACCTGGGTGTTGCTCTGGAAGTGGGTATAATCCGTGGCATGATATTTTAATAAATCTTACCTAAAAGAAGTGAGATTTAGATTTAGACTAAAGCTATATTGGTAAAGAACCAACTATCAGTCATATTAGCCAGGAGAGCAATTATTTGGTCACTTTGCGGCTTAGAGAAGGATCATAATTAATCTGCACTCAGATATAACTCTTCAGTGATCTTATTTTGTCTTTATTCATCCTGATTACACAGTAGCCTTACTGGAGATACATATAAATTTTCCTGTAAAAACAGCTGACATACAACAAGAGAGCAGAAATGTCCTGCTGTGAGTGCCAGTTTAGCTCTCAGGAACCAGGCCCTGCTGACACTACCCAGTCAACAGCTCGATGTCAGAAACTGTTTATCTCTTTTTCAGTATTTTACAGTAGATACAGCTGATTTCAAACGAGTTCATGTATTTTACAAATTGAGCTAGATATAATAATGGTTTCCTGCTTCTCCTCATTGACAAACTAATCCAATCTCCATTGGATTCTTGACTTGAATCTCTCTACTTGCTTTACAATGTGAACAATTAATTTGCATATTTAATATAAAGTGTTAAAAAGAGGAAATTATATTTTTCCTGATAAACATTGTCCTCTTCAATATTTCTTGATCTGTGTAATTTCTAAAGTAAAATCCTTATAGACATACTCCAGTTCGGGTCACCTTTCTCTTACTTGAATGCTCAAATGGTTAACCAAATTTTGTAGATTCAAATCAAGAAACACGTTTTAAATTCATTCTCAAATTTCATTCTCCTTGTCTTGTTTATGCCCTAACCTTTATTATAGTTATTTCAGCATTTCTCTTTTCTGTTCATTTAATTTCATTTTTGAATTTCTAAAACACAATGGAGTTATTCATATTCTATGATAAGTGAATAGCTGAAGATGATCTAAATGCTTTCACCAATCTCTGTCCTCTAACCATGTATAAGATAGGATCCTGGGACATTTTATACACAAAAACTTGCATCCTACTAACATGCTATTATACTATAGTAAGAACCTTGGCAGAATTTCTCAAGGATCAGCCATGTGTCTCCCTGCCTCCTTCCTAATTCTATCTCATTCATTCTGATATGTAATATAGAAAGACTGTTATAAGTTTTTTGTTTGCTTGTTTGTATGTTTGTTTTTGCTATTTCTTGCAGACACAACACAGTCATGTGATAATCCAAAGAAAGTTTTATCAGCTCATTTTTCAGTCTGGTGCTCCTTGCAATCCCAAGCATGGAACAAGAGCATCAGACCAGGGGTGAAGGGAAAGTGAACAACACAGAAACCCTACTCAAACCCGTAGTTCTAAGATGGAATAGGTTGACACATGCTACCTTTCACAGCACAGGTATGCTTTCAGTGATTTCAACATGATGGCTTAAATTTCTCAAGATACTTCATATCTAGGTAGAGAAATTTTAAATTGACAAATCTAGTTTCCTATCCACATTTGTCCTTTGATGTTTATCAGTGTTCATTTTTTTAAAGTTTTGTTTTGTAACTATCAGACCAACATTTGCTACTACCTTTCTTAAATTCTCTTCAATTTATCTAGATAATTTCTCTGCTTTAAAATTTTAGTTTATTTCTACTATATAAAGAACATAATATAACCAATTGTACTCAGACATTCTATATTTATTATTTTTCTCAGATTTTTTTTTTTTATTGTTGGTTGTTCAAAACATTACACAGTTCTTGATATATCATCTTTCACACTTTGCTTCAAGTGAGTTATGAACTCCCATTTTTAGCCCATATACAGATTGCAGAATCACATCAATTACACATCCATTGATTTACATATTGCCATACTAGTGTCTGTTGTGTTCTGCTGCCTTTCCTATCCTCTACTATCCCCCCTCCCCTCCCCTCCCCACCCTTCTTCTCTCTCTACCCCCCCTATTGACCTTCATTTCTCCCCCTTGTATTATTTTTCCCTTTCCCCTCATTCCCTCTTGTATGTTCTTTTGTATAACCCAGAGGGTCTCCTTCCATTTCCATGCAATTTCCCTTTTCTCTCCCTTTCCCTCCCACCTCTCATCTCTGTTTAATGTTAATCTTCTTCTCATGCTCTTCGTCCCTACTCTGTTCTTAGATACTCTCCTTATATCAAAGGAGACATTTGGCATTTGCTTTTTAGGGATTGGCTAGCTTCACTTAGCATAATCTGCTCTAGTGCCATCCATTTCCCTGCAAATTCTATGATTTTGTCATTTTTTAATGCAGAGTAATACTCCATTGTGTATAAATGCCACATTTTTTTAATCCATTCGTCTATTGAAGGGCATCTGGGTTGGTTCCAAAGTCTTGCTATTGTGAATTGAGCTGCTATGAACATCGATGTAGCAGTGTCCCTGTAGCATGCTCTTTTTAGGTCTTTAGGGAATAGACCAAGAAGGGGAATAGCTGGGTCAAATGGTGGCTCCATTCCCAGCTTTCCAAGAAATCTCCATACTGCTTTCCAAATTGGCTGCACCAATTTGCAGTCCCACCAGCAATGTACAAGTGTACCCTTTTCCCCACATCCTCGCCAGCACTTGTTGTTGTTTGACTTCATGATGGCTGCCAATCTTACTGGAGTGAGATGGTATCTTAGGGTGGTTTTGATTTGCATTTCTCTGACTGCTAGAGATGGTGAGCATTTTTTCATGTACTTGTTGATTGATTGTATGTCCTCCTCTGAGAAGTGTCTGTTCAGGTCCTTGGCCCATTTGTTGATTGGGTTGTTAGTTATCTTATTGTCTAATTTTTGGAGTTCTTTGTATACTCTGGATATTAGGGCTCTGTCTGAAGTGTGAGGAGTAAAGATTTGTTCCCAGGATGTAGGCTCTCTATTTACCTCTCTTATTGTTTCTTTAGCTGAGAAAAAACTTTTTAGTTTGAGTAAGTCCCATTTGTTGATTCTAGTTATTAACTTTTGTGCTATGGGTGTCCTATTGAGGAATTTGGAGCCCGACCCCACAGTATGTAGATCGTAGCCAACTTTTTCTTCTATCAGACGGCGTGTCTCTGATTTGATATCAAGCTCCTTGATCCATTTTGAATTCACTTTTGTGCATGGCGAGAGAAAGGGATTCAGTTTCATTTTGTTGCATATGGATTTCCAGTTTTCCCAGCACCATTTGTTGAAGATGCTATCCTTCCTCCATTGCATGCTTTTAGCCCCTTTATCAAATATAAGATAGTTGTAGTTTTGTGGATTGGTTTCTGTGTCCTCTATTCTGTACCATTGGTCCACCCGCCTGTTTTGGTACCAGTACCATGCTGTTTTTGTTACTATTGCTCTGTAGTATAGTTTGAAGTCTGGTATCGCTATACCGCCTGATTCACACTTCCTGCTTAGCATTGTTTTTGCTATTCTAGGTCTTTTATTTTTCCATATGAATTTCATGATTGCTTTCTCTATTTCTACAAGAAATGCCATTGGGATTTTGATTGGCATTGCATTAAACCTATAGAGAACTTTTGGTAATATCGCCATTTTGATGATGTTAGTTCTGCCTATCCATGAACAGGGTATATTTTTCCATCTTCTAAGATCTTCTTCTATTTCTCTCTTTAGGGTTCTGTAGTTTTCATTGTATAAGTCTTTCACCTCTTTTGTTAGGTTGATTCCCAAGTATTTTATTTTTTTTGAAGATATTGTGAATGGAGTGGTTGTCCTCATTTCCATTTCAGAGGATTTGTCGCTGATATACAGGAATGCCTTTGATTTATGCGTGTTGATTTTATATCCTGCCACTTTGCTGAATTCATTTATTAGCTCTAATAGTTTCTTTGTAGACCCTTTTGGGTCTGCTAGGTATAGAATCATATCATCTGCAAATAGTGATAATTTAAGTTCTTCTTTTCCTATTTTTATGCCTTTAATTTCTTTCGTCTGTCTAATTGCTCTGGCCAGTGTTTCGAGAACTATGTTGAACAGAAGTGGTGAGAGAGGGCATCCCTGTCTTGTTCCAGATTTTAGAGGGAATGCCTTCAATTTTTCTCCATTCAGAGTGATGCTAGCCTGAGGCTTAGCATAGATTGCTTTTACAATATTGAGGTATGTTCCTGTTATCCCTAGTTTTTCTAGAGTTTTGAACATAAAGGGATGCTGTACTTTGTCGAATGCTTTTTCCGCGTCTATCGAGATGATCATATGGTTCTTATTTTTAAGTCTATTGATGTGGTGAATAACATTTATTGATTTCCGTATATTGAACCAGCCTTGCATCCCAGGGATGAATCCTACTTGATCATGGTGCACAATTTTTTTGATATGTTTTTGTATCCGATTCGCCAGAATTTTATTGAGGATTTTTGCATCTAGGTTCATTAGAGATATTGGTCTGAAGTTTTCTTTCTTTGAAGTGTCTTTGTCTGGTTTAGGTATCAGGGTGATGTTGGCCTCGTAGAATGAATTTGGAAGTTCTCCCTCTTTTTCTATTTCCTGAAGTAGCTTGAAAAGTATTGGTATTAGTTCCTCTTTAAAGGTTTTGTAAAATTCTGCTGTATACCCATCCGGTCCTGGGCTTTTCTTAGTTGGTAGTCTTTTGATGGTTTCTTCTATTTCCTCAATTGATATTGGTCTGTTTAGGTTGTCTATATCCTCCTGACTCAATCTGGGCAGATCATATGACTTCAGAAATTTATCGATGCCTTCACTATCTTCTAATTTATTGGAGTATAAGGATTCAAAATAATTTTTGATTATCTTCTGTATTTCTGAAGTGTCTGTTGTGATATTGCCTTTTTCATCCCGTATGCTAGTAATTTGAGTTCTCTCTCTTCTTCTCTTCGCTAGCATCGCTAAGGGTCTGTCGATTTTGTTTATTTTTTCAAAGAACCAACTTTTAGTTTTGTCAATTTTTTCAATTGTTTCTTTTGTTTCAATTTCATTACTTTCAGCTCTGATTTTACTTATTTCTTGCCTTCTACTTCTTTTGCTGTTGTTTTGCTCTTCTTTTTCTAGGATTTTGAGATGAAGCATGAGATCATTTATTTGTTGGTTTTTTCTTTTTTTAAGGAATGAACTCCAAGCAATGAATTTTCCTCTTAGAACTGCTTTCAATGTGTCCCACAGATTCCGATATGTTGTGTCTGTGTTTTCATTAATCTCTAAGAATTTTTTAATTTCCTCCTTGATGTCTTCTATAACCCATTGATCATTCAGTAACCTATTGTTCATTCTCCAAGTGATGTATGCTTTTTCCTTCCTTCTTTTATCGTTGATTTTCAGTTTCATTCCATTATGGTCAGATAGGATGCATGGTATTATCTCTACTCCTTTATATTGTCTAAGCGTTGCCCTGTGACATAATATATGATCTATTTTTGAGAAGGATCCATGTGCTGCTGAGAAAAAAGTGTAACTGCTTGATGTTGGGTGGTATATTCTATATATGTCAATTAAGTCTAGGTTATTAATTGTGTTATTGAGTTCTATAGTTTCCTTATTCAACTTTTGTTTGGAAGATCTGTCCAGTGGCGAGAGAGGTGTGTTGAAGTCTCCCATGATTATTGTATGGTGGTCTATTAGACTCTTGAACTTGAGAAGAGTTTGTTTGATGAACATAGCTGCGCCATTGTTTGGGGCATATATATTTATGATTGTTATGTCTTGTTGGTGTATGGGTCCCTTAAGCAGTATGTAGTGTCCCTCTTTATCCCTTTTGGTTAACTTTGGCTTGAAATCTATTTTATTTGATATGAGTATGGACACTCCTGCTTTTTTCCGAAGTCCATATGAGTGATATGATTTTTCCCAACCTTTCACCTTCAGCCTATGTATGTCTTTTCCTATCAAATGCGTCTCCTGTAGGCAGCATATTGTTGGGTCTTGTTTTGAGATCCATTCTACTAGCCTGTGTCTCTTAATTGGTGAGTTTAAGCCATTAACATTTAGGGTTATTATTGAGATATGGGTTATTGTTCCAGCCATATTTGTTTATTTATGTTACTAAACATGGTTTGTTTTCCTCTTTGATTATTCCCCCCCCTTTACTGTCCTACCTCCCACTGTTGGTTTTCATTGTTATTTTCCATTTCCTCTTCCTGTAATGTTTTGCTGAGGATGTTTTGAAGAGATGGTTTTCTAGCTGCATATTCTTTTAACTTTTGTTTGTCGTGGAAGGTTTTAATTTCATCTTCCATCCTGAAGCTTAATTTCGCTGGATACACAATTCTTGGTTGGAACCCATTTTCTTTCAGTGTTTGAAATATGTTATTCCAGGATCTTCTAGCTTTCAGAGTCTGTGTTGAAAGATCAGCTGTTATCCTGATTGGCTTGCCCCTAAATGTAATCTGCTTCCTTTCTCTTGTAGCTTTTAAAATTCTCTCCTTATTCTGTATGTTGGGCATCTTCATTATAATGTGTCTAGGTGTGGATCTCTTATAATTTTGCACATTCGGCGTCCTGTAGGCTTCTAGAATTTGGGATTCTGTCTCATTCTTCAAGTCTGGGAAGTTTTCTCGTATTATTTCATTAAATAAATTGCTCATTCCTTTGGTATGGAGTTCTATACCTTCCTGTATCCCAATGACTCTTAAGTTTGGTCTCTTAATGTTATCCCATATTTCTTGGATGTTCTGCTCATGGTTTCTTAACAGTCTTGCTGAGCTGTCTATGTTCTTTTCAAGTTGAAATACTTTGTCTTCATTGTCTGATGTTCTATCTTCTAAGTGTTCTACTCTGCTGGTAGTACTCTCAATTGAGTTTTTAAGTTGGTTTATTGCTTCCTGCATTTCTAGGATTTCTGTTTGTTTGTTTTTTATAACCTCTATCTCCCTGTATAGTTGATCCTTTGCTTCCTGGATTTGTTTGTGTAATTCCTTGTCGAAGTGATCTTTCATTGTCTGATTTTGCTGTCTAATTTCTTCCTTGAGACTCCAGATCATCTGAAGCATATATATCCTGAATTCTTTATCTGACATTCCATCTGCTGCAGCTGTTACCTCTTCTAAAGTTGAGCTGACCTGCATTGCTTGTAGTCCTTTCTTTCCTTGTCTTTTCATACTGCTTGCGTTTCTTTCTTCTTGGTGAAACTGTTGTGTTTTTGAAATTTTCCCCCCCCCTATATATTTATGTTGCTCTTGTATAGTTGAAAATTCTCCCTTGCAGGTGCGGGCAGGGGCTCTGCTCTGCCCCTCCTCCAAATGGTGTGAGGTGTCTACCACGCCCGCGGACCCCTGGGCCTGATCCGCTGTTCTGTCGCAGGTCTGCCTACCTTGCAGGTGGGGGCGAAGGCTCTGCTCTGCCCCTCCTACCATGCCCGGGGACCGCTAGGCCTGATCTGCAGGTTGGTCGCAGGTCTGCCCACCTTGTGGGCAAGGGTGTCAGTTCCGCTCCGCCCCCACTCCAATTGGGGTCACTTGACCACCACACAGGCGAGCCGCTGGGCCTGATCTGGGCGCGGGCTAAGGCTCTGCTCTGCCCCTACTCCAGTTGGGGTGGAGTGTGTACCACGCTGGCAGGCCGCTGGGCCTGATCCACAGGTCTGTCGCAGGTCTGCTTACCTTGCCAGCGCGGGCGGTGGCTCTGCCCTGCCCCTCTTACCACGCCTGCAGACCGCTGGGCCTGATCTGCAGGTTGGTCGCAGGTCTTCCTACCTTGCGGGAGTGGGCGGCGGCCCCTCTCCTCGCCTCTGGCTCGATGACAAAGCGAGAGAGACTCGGGTATCTGTGACTCACCCTCCCTACCAGGGGACCAACTGTTTCCGTCGCCGCTGGCACCGATGAAGTTTTCTCCTCGGCCGCTCTCCGATGACATCAGATCTCTGCCATGCTGGCATCCCCTGTTCTATGGCTGAATCCCATTTTCTTCTCTTCCAATAGGCGGAGCTATGCCCTCTGAGCTGAGCTTCTGCCCTCTATGTGCTGACAGAAATCCCTGTACGGTGGCTCCTGGGAGTCTCTCAATCCTGTTAGTCCAGAGCCCTTTCACTTATCCGGCCCCTCCCCCTGTTCCTCCTCCCAGCCAGCCAGCCAGGTCCTGTTCACCAGAGGCGGTTCCCCAAGGATCTGATTACACTTGCAGCCCCACCGCGTGTCCTATATCCCGAACGATGAACACCCTCTCTGTCATTCAATTAAGCCCCAGTGCTGTGGTGGGGTGATCTGGGAACCAACAGTTAAATTTTTCAGGACCCCTTTGGTGGGCACGCCCCCAGAAACTGGCGGCTAAGATCTTGGGTGTCGCCGCTGGTGTTAAGGGGAGGTGGGGATCTGGAGTCCCCTCTGCTTCCCTACAGACACGCCCCCGGTGGTTTCCTGGCTGCTTGTATCTGGAGGGGGTGGGAGTCACACACCTGCTAATGTGGATTCCGCTGGGAAGGAATTCTGTCGGCGGAACTCTGGTGATGTCACCACTCTGCTATGGCAGGCCCCAGGCTCCTTGCCAGAGTGTCCGAAGGGAGGGGTGGGACTGGTCTGTCTCTGGTTGGTTTCAGCTCCCGGTTTGCTATTTCATGAAGGCTTGGCGAGAGACCTCTTCCTAGAGTCCCTGCACCGCTCCTGCTGCGCTGCGCTGCGCCTCGGAGGCTGTCCGCCCTGACGCGGGCCGCGTGCAGGCAGCCGACAGTCGCCGAGTCGCGCGGGCAGCGGCTGGCGGGTCTGGACCTCTGCGCTGCGTGGCGGAGATTCACTCGTCTAGCGCAGACTGTCACCTCCAAAAATCCTTCCAATTCCCGGCCGGTCTCTCTTTAGTGGAATTTTGCTAGGAGTTTCTCAGCAGGTCATATCTAAGCGTATCCATGCGTCTCTCTGACCCCTTTGTTGAGGAGGTACTGAAAGCGCTGCCTCCCCTCTCGCCGCCATGTTGGATCTCATTTTTCTCAGATTTTTAACAATATATCCCTTGATAGTTTTATAGTATAATGTGAACTTCTGTCCTGGAGGAAAAGGAGAAGGAGAAGGAGGAGGAGGAGGAGGAAGAGAGAAAGGAAAGACAAAAGGAAGGAAAGAAGAAATATAGCCTAAATGAAGTGAATTAGTACTTAATGAAAAGTTTCTACACAATTAAGATACAATGATTTTGAAACAATGGGTTATTATTTTCTTTTCCGCTTGTGCAATTGTCCAAAGGCTTAAATTTCATATGCTCATTCTTTCCCACTCTCAAATACATTTGCTTTTATTTCTCGTATCCTAAAATCAGTTCCTTCTTTCTAAGGTTATCATTGATTTCCCATTTTCCAAACCTTCATACTTAAGCTTCATAGAAAAGGAGACTAAACCCACTCTTTCTATTTTCTTCTCTTTCATTTACTCTTCCAAATGTGTTTATTCCAACCATACTACCCCACAAATACATTTAATTAAGCAGATGCTGGTCTTGTACTTTTCAGTGCTATAGGCATCTTGGCATCTTCTCATTTCCTTCTTACCTGACCCCTCCTTGGTATTTAATATTATTGCCAAATTCCTTCTTCTCAAATTTTCCTTTTCATTGCCAAAGAAAGATTTTACTTACATTTTTTCTCCACTTCAGCAGCAAATGGTTTCCATTCTTTAATTCTTTGTTAGTTTTTTCAATAATAGACTTATACAAGATTCCGTACAATCTTGTGTAGGTGTCAGTTTGCTTTACAGTCTAAACCTATTCTCTTTACTTCTATGTCATAGACTTTGCTCCCTAGGAGTGAGTCTGTGTATACCACCCTGGATCCTTAGAGTGCCCCCTACCTCTACTTACTATATGCTTGTTCAGTAGCATCCACACTCATGGCCCTGGCCACCTATATTGCTTAAACTTCAGGACTAAAGGTAATAAGAACTTGCCACTTGTTATTCCCATGTTGTTTCAATATTCTCTTTTGATTCCATAATTTTCCCTATATTTGTAGTATAAAGATTTCTTCAAAATCATAAGTTATATATTTAGGACTATATGATTTAGATATGAGGTGTCTCCTGAAAGTTCATGTATGAGACAATGCAAGAATTGTTTGGAGGTGAAATGATTAAATTATGAAAATTGTAAGCTATCAGGGGATAAATCCACTGATATGGATTAACTAGGTATTGACCGTAATAAAAAGTTAGGGTGTGGCCTGAAGAGGTAGGTCACTGGGGGTGTGCTTTGGGGTTTATATTTTGTCCCTGGTGAGTGGAGCTCTCTCTCTTTTTAACTCCTGTTTCAGTGTACTCAGCTTCTCTCTTTTACCATGCCCTTCAAACATGCTTCTCCCAGCTTTGCTATCTCTGAATAATACCTTCTCCTAATTGAGCTGGAAACTTTTTATTCAATTGTAACCAAATTGCATCAACATCCCTAAAAGTGGATAAAAATCATTTTTAGTAAATGCAAAAAAAATATTATATATTTATTAACTAAAAAGATAAAATGAATGCTGCTGTACTCCAAGGCTGAAAATAAATCGTCCATTGTCATTCTCCCTATTTAGATCCTAACATTATATTCTCCTTCAGTAGTAGCCACTATCCTGATATTTGTATTTATGGTTTGAGCAATCTAATATGCTTTTATTATTTAATTTTTTATTTTGTATTTTTAGCTGTTTATTTTTCAGATTGGTTGTCATTATAGAGTTCTTTATTTTTATTACATTGTGAATCTTCTTTTTTCATTAATATGTTGATCACACTTGTGTTACATTACATGTGTGATAATTTCAGTATTTGAAGTCCATAGAGGTTCTGCTCTGTGTTTCATAGAGTTTATTTTTTGTTTTGTTTTATCTTGATAATATACTGTAAACTTGTAGTTTTTGAAATTTTACCAGTGACAATACATTGAGTTTTACTTTCACATAGCTTCTTCAGAAAAGATTTGCATTTGCCTCTCCTATATGCATGTATACCCTGTAGGAAAGAATCATTTCAACTATATATTTGGCTTATATATTTTTCAAGTAATGTAAGTGTGTGATTTCTAAATTCAAAACTGTTTGAATCTAGGTTGGGTCACAAATAATCTGGAGAAAAAAAAAAGATTCTATATTTCCACTGTTGCTTATCCTTCATATACTATGGAGGTGGCAGATTATGGATTTATATATAATTTATCGTTATATGTAGTGCTACAGTTGATATATTTAGTGGTTTCATATCTATGCACAGGGTCTCCTATTAGATTCTCACCTTTGAGTAGTTGTTTTTTTTTTTTTTGCCACTCCCATTGTTCTTTTGCTTTTCTTAATTTCCAAGGTCATAAGAAAGAGGGTCATAAAGTGCCTACAATCAATCATCTTGTGAAACATCTTGAAATCTGTGATTATTTTGTCTTTTTAGCTTCCTTCTTTTGTGCACTTTCTGGACTCATGGATTATTTACTTAAGTATACATGCACACATATTCATGATCTCATTTAAAACATTTTTGTCTAAAGGCTGCAGTTGTGTTTATTGTGAACATCATGCAATCAGGAAACATAAATTTTATATATCTAAAATGTTTTAAATATCTTTGTTGTCTGTATAATTCAGGTGCTCTTCATTCTTCACCTAGATTTAAATCACTTAATCTAGTCAATGGCAGAGTGATTTTTCTCTAATACCATTTTCCCAGTTTTTACCTATCTCATTCATAAATAGGTTCTCTATTCTAGTGTAATCTGTCACTCAGTGGACACCAAACAGAAAAAACTGAGTAAGTAAGTATAGTGAAATATGACTCATTAATTTTAGATGACTTGGCTTCCTTTCCTTTTCTGAACAAAGCCAGACTTCCTATGCTGGTGTACCAAACTCTTAGTAATTAGCTTGCAGCTGCCCTCTACCTCAGCTTCAGTAAGAACCATGCTGCCCTTACCCCTTTCTCTCTCTTCAGTTTCTTCCTCTGCAAATGAGATGTACACAGAGCTTTCTTTGAAATAGAATTTGGGATAGGAAGCAATATGAACTTTGTACCATGTTTAGGGAATTTGTGGGAAAATGTTGCTGTCTTCTCACCTTTATTAATACTGATCCTGTCCAAAGGGGTAACAGAAAACATTAAATGGATTCTCATTGTAATGAGATTAAAGATGAAAATCCTTAAAATGGTTTTCAAGGACTTAAATTTCCTGGCAGGGACCCCCACACACCTATTCACCTTTTCATGCCATCTGTAGTTCACATTTTCACAATGCTGTTCTGTGGCCTGCTTCCCTTTTTTGTGTGTTTCTACAAGTCTTTTTTTCTGAAAGGCTTTCTGGCTAACTTTCCCCTGATTAACTTCTCCCTAACCACTTCTACATTGATTTTCATAAAATTACTAATGCTTTACCGTTATCCATGGTGGACTAGATAGATTTAGCAGATGTTGAGCTTCCTGTAGCAATTAGTAAGAGTACTTACGTTTGGAAAATTTTATGTGTCTGATTATTGCATTTCTTTCTCACAAGATTATGAATTCCACTAGGAAAGGTCTATGTTTGTTTTCTGTTTTAGGTTTGTTTTGTTTTGTTTTCTACCTAGTAGAGTATCTGGAATATACAACCAATTAATTAAGACTAGTTGGAAGAATGCCTATAATTACATTGCTCTGGAATCCATACTTTCAGATCCATTAAGGGATGTACAGCTAAGAAATTAGGTAAAGATTATGAGATGACTGGTTCTTTAAGTTTCCCTCAAAATCTAAAAGCTCATGATTTTGTTATATTCCATATTTAATAAGAACATTTACTATCAATTCATGTTCATAATGTTATTGCATATTTGTGTTGAAAAAGAGGTCAATCCAAAATAAGAGTCCAGGGTCAATACAACTACTTTTATTAAAAGTTTCGAATATAGCATAGGAACAAAATACATTTGAAGATGTATTTAATATGCCTAATTTGCTCAGCATCATACCTTAGCAATATGGTACATTGCAGAGAATGTTGGTTGATTATCTTTCTTATGAATGGGTGACTGGGAGCTGCCACTGCCCTGCATCATGAGAGAGACTGTGACAGTGTATGTCACAAGTTCAGGAAAAGATCAAAATACGTAGTTCACTTTCCAATAGATGTGCATTGCTTTTACATTATTATGATATAGGAATATCACAAATTTGACCTTCTTATATCAAGAGAAATCCATATTAAAAAGGGACTGATAACAATCCTTGCTATTATTAAGTTAAAACACTAAGTTCCTATCTACTAAAAAATGAAAGTTGTCTTTCATTGCTTTCCACGAAAGATAAAGGGTCTAAATTAATAAGAAAAAACAAGAATTGTTTATATTCAAAAGTCAAGAAACTGTTCTATAAGTTTTTCCTCCCCCCCCCCCAACAACTGAAGTGATATGTCCATAGAGGACAAATTTTTGTAGACTAACACACACACACACACACACACACACACATGCCCAAATGAAAAAAAAAAAAAAACTATTGGGTTTTTATTTTGTATTGTTTCATGCTGTTTCATGCTTTAACTAAATTACGTGAAAATTATCTTGGTCTCAGATAACTATAGCCTCAAAATAATTTAAGATTTAAGGAAAGGTTATTTTTAAGTTCAGGGAAAATTAGGGAAATAATATGACAGTGATAAGAAATGTTTCAAAATGGTGTATTTGAAATCCAAAAGATACCTTTAGATACATTGTTTTAAGTACTATTGTTACCATTGGATTTAATACTTAGTTATTATCCATTGGCCTGAAAATGGGGAAATTTTGGCACTTATTATTTGCTGACACTAATCAAGTGTAGTGTAATAGTAGCTACCATTTCTGGTACATCAATATCAAGGACAACCTTCATGTGGGAGAAAGCTTAATAATATGATATAATCTTTATAAGATGAAAAACAACCCCAATATTATCCTCTGCACTTGGACAAATTTTAATTATTAACATGTTAATAATGAATATATTAATATTTTTTTTAGAATACTATGACTTTTGTAATTAGTTCATAGCATTTAATTTTAGTTTGTAATAGTTGTAATAAAATTACTTTCTGTAAAGGAAAACAACAAAACTAAATAGAAAATTATGATTTCTTCCTTGGTTTGATTAAACTAGATTATGGTGAGTTAGGCTGTTTAGATCACGAGAATTTTACTAAGCACTTATTAGTTACTAATAGCCATCATACACTTACTGCAGAATAAAAAGTAAAATGAGAAAATAAATGGAATTCTGACCATTGGCATTATAAGCTAAAATTGATAAGTACACAGTAGACCTATTTTATTATCAATCTTTATTCTAAACATTCTAACTCAAAACTGAAGCAAAAATTACGTAAATTTGTGTGTCAATCAAGTGTAATAAACATCTGGCTTTTAACAAAAATAATGTTTTATCATTAAAACAATACCTGAAAAATATTCCTGAATAGAAAGAGGCATTTATGTATTCTCCATGCACTAATACTATATTAGATTGAAAATGTATAGTCATTTCGATATCCTTATAGGATTGGTTCTAGTACCCTAAGGGATACCAGAATCTGTATGCTTAAGTTCCTTATATAAAATAGCAAAATATTATACACAAAACACCTATGCTTATCTTCCTGTATAGATTAAAGCATATTTGGATTACATGCAATAGCTAATACAGTGTAAATGAATGCAATTAGCTGTTATACTATATTGTTCATGAAATCATAATAAGAAAAAAACAGGCTATATATGTTTAGTACAGTAACTTCTTAAAAAAATTTCACTAGCTGTTGGATTAATCTGGAAACGCATAACCCTTGGTACAGAGGGCAAACTTTATTCACATTTTCCTTCTGCAATGTTCAAGTAACATTCTCAATCATCAAACTGTTTTGTTAAGATAGGCTATGTACAATATTTCAACTTAAATCTTACTTTCACATAATAAAGAATAATAACACTGAGACACATCCCCAGCCCATTTTTTGTATTTTTTTTTTAGAGTGAGGTTGTCACTGAGTTGCTTAGGTCCTGGCTAAGTGGCTGAGCCTAGCTTTGAATTTGTCATCCTCCTGCTTCAGCCTCCAGAGCCCCTGAGATTATAAATGTGTGCCACAACACCCAGCTACTTTCATGCTTTATATAAATGTGGAAAAATGAGAAAATAATTTATGAAGTAAAATATTTCATGAAAAGCCATATATTTGGCAAAATTACTCTAGGACTTGGCATTCACAGTTCTGTCTTTCATAGTTTTAGAGTAATCACATTAAAATATTTATAAAGAATCTAAAGTAATGTTTGGATATGTACATATATTGGATGGAATAAAAATGTGACAGGTGAAATTTGACCTTAAAGAGGACGGTTTAGTCCTCATCAAAAATATTTTTACGGAGACATTGGCATTAGGAAACAAGTAGAGCTCCATAATGTGACATACCTGGGGTTTTTGTATATTCTATATTGTTTGTTTTCCTGATTATGAGTAGTGATAAAGGGGAAAAAGTTGATGATAGAGATGAACATGTGAAAAAAATGGTAAGATACAAAATTATCTGTTTAATAAATTGTACTGTTGGCTGCACTTAGTGACACATACCTATGATCTGAGTGACTTAGAGGCTAAAATTGGAGCATTGTAAATCTGAAGCCAATCCTGACAACATACTGAGACCCTGTCTCAAGATTTAAAAAGAACAATCACAATGAATGTAGCTGTATCTCAGTGGTAGAGCATCCTGGGTTCAATTCTCAGTACTAGGAAAAAGTATGCTATTAATTAGATATCAATTGTCCAAAAACTGTTATCTGAAATTTGCATCAAACCCCTTAGAAAATAAATGAAATAGAATTGTGGGGGGGGAAAAAGCTTCTAAAATTAAAGTAAATGAGAAAATTCTCATGAATTTATGGTACACAGTTCTTTAAAAAGAAAAAAGGTCTTCACTAAAAACAAAAACTTCTGTTTATCAAAAGCCACAAGAGGTTTAAAAGAAATGCCTGATCAAAAGACTATATTATCATGTATACATATATATTTCTTCAACTTGAAATACATAAAATATAATATATTCAACATATATCATTATCCAAAATACATAATAAGTTTTCAGAAAAGCATAACCAAATATTAATAAGAGGTCAAAGAACTTATTAAATATCTCACAAAATTGTGTATCATAATAATAAAAATAAAACATTCTTGATACTTTTTACCATCAGGGAATTACAAATTTCTACCATAATGAGCTGCAACTATACCCACACAAGAACACTTGAAATTAAAACTGACTCTATAAGTATTAGTGAACATGGAACAACTGAAACTCAGTTTTCATTATGACTGGCAGAAGTCTATATTTATATTAAATTCTTGAAAATCTATTAGTTATTTTCTATTCACTCCTTTTCTCTCTTTTTTATATTTATATATAGTGATTATATCTACAATATATATAACATATAATAGTGATATATATATATACAATTATATAATATATAGGTTATATAGTTTCTATTTATATAGAAATACATATAGATAGATAGATAGATAGATAGATACACAGATACATACAATATATGTGTGTGTGTGTGTGTGTATGCAAAACTATTAACCCAGAATTCCAGTTCCACTTCCACGTTCATTGCTATATAGAACAGAAAAAAAATGTATTTATGAGAGAATGGTCATAGCAGCTTTGTTCATATGAAGTCCAAAGGTTCATATCCAAAGTAGCAGAAAGCAGTAATGCATTCCAGTTGGTTATGCTTTGAAGAATTAGTGTCCTTGTATTTTCCCAAAATACAGTCAGTTGAAGATTGGCTATGTGGATTGCTTTGGCATAGGTTTTAGTAAACTTTTCTCAGCTGTGACCATGAGAAGAATGATTTTAGAGGAAAAAAAGGTTTATTTGGGAAATGCGGTTTCAGAGTTCTCAAGTCTAAACGTAGATGGCTGACTCCATTCCATGGTGACTGTAGTAAGGCAGAGTATTATGGTGAAAGTGTGTGGCAGTTCAGAAAGCAGTTCAGAACCTGATACCTGGAAGCAGAGAGAGTTTTGCTCTCACCAAGGACAAATATATATACAACCTAAAGCCATGCCCCCAGGGACCTGCCTCCTCCAGCCTCACCCTTCCTGCCTATTGTTACTACCCAGTTAATTGCTATAAGAGGATTAGTGCACTGATTAGGTTAAGGCTCCTCTAACCCAAACAATTCACCTCTAATCTTTCTTACAGTGTCTATAACATGAACTTCTGGGGACAGCTAATATCTAAACTACAACCGCATATTATAATAAGATGAAACTAAAAGTAGCTTAAGTTTTGGCTTAAAAAGTGCTTGCACTTTGAGACTCATCCTTATTGTTTTTCTATAATCTTGAGGCTACTATGTAGTGAAGCTTGTTATAACCTAGTGCATACTTACTCTGCATGGCATGAGCCAATTTTTAATTTATTAACTTTCACTTTAACTCCGCTCTTCTTTGCACAGTTCAATACTTAGCTAAATTTCATTTCCTTTTTGTCAAATGGCACAATATTAGGCCTTGCCAATAGAAGCAGTGGAGGTAGACTTCCCAATACCTGTCCTTTTTTTAATTACAGTCATTATGTTATTTGGTTCTTACAACTGTGTGGCCTTCATTAGGTTTTTGTGCTAGTGGTGCTATAGTGCTGGAGATGCCCCATACACTTTGTAGTAAGAATCACTGCCATTCCCATAGGCAGCATCCTGTCAAGACTCTCCAGCACCTACTGTAGAATCTTTTTGTCTGTGTAGAACTCCTTTAACTCATCAATTATTTCTTGCCCTCCTGTTGACAATAGCAGTAGCCTTCCCAATGAGATCTTATTTTGAGGCAAAATTACCCTGTGGTAATAAAGGATTCCAAAAAAATATTAGTGATTAAAATAAAGAAAGAGAAGATCTTGTGTTGTCCTAAAGATATTCTATATCATAATTTGATTGCTCAGCAGAAAAATATTAACATGAAAACTTCACAAAGCTGAAGATTTAAGATTTTGTATTCTACTATATATAAATTATACCTCAAAAAAGAATGTCTATCTAGATGCATAAATATTTAGTCATCTGTACAAACTACCAATATCTATAGTTTATATGATGATAAAAAATCTAAAACTCTACTTCATCTATAAGCCAAGTAGTGTATGAAGTGATTCTAGATAGTTTTGATTTTATACCTTTGTTACTTTAATGGCCATAGCTTTCTCATGTAGGTACGATAATACATTAAAATTATTACTCATGTCAAAAAATTGGTTTTATTTCTTTATTTGATATAATTTCAAAGTTATAGAAAAATACAAAAGTAGTACAAAATATCTGTAGGTACCTCTTATCCAGATATAAGAATCGATTACTTTTGTTTTCTTTTTTTTTTTTGGTATATTTTTCTGAAACATTTCTGAAGTAAGCTTGAGATATTATATCCCTTCATCTTTAAATATTTGTATGCCTTCCCTAAAACGTAGACATATTCTTAACCACAATACAGTTAACAACAAACTTAATAGAGATTCTATGTCCTATTGTGCCGTGTATTTTCCAGTTTGAGTTTGCTTCCTATTTCTTCATAAATAAAATCAATTTTGTGTGTTTTGACAACTACAGCATTCAACCAAATTCTTTTTTGTTAGTTGAAAAACTAAGTTTGGGTTGGATATATTTCACTTTGATAAAATTGAAGCATAGTTAATAAAAATATAAACCTACAATTCATTTTAGAATAGCTTTACACATTATAGTTTCCTCTTACATATTTGGAATGATAAATTGTTTTATCATGAACATTTCACCTTTTGTTGTGACTTTTTGGCAAGAACAGTTTTAATATATCAAATATATACTGTCACAAAAGGCAGCATTTGAACAATGGTATAGACTCCTACTTGTAAAGGATTATAATAATTCCTTGTACTTAGAACCATAGTGATTTATAAGTTGTCATTGTAAAAGGCAAAAGTACAAATGAAGGAAATTAATCTTAGAGAAAGCCAAGTACATAGGGTCAGAAACTTCAACCTCAATGGTCAGTGAATTTAAAAAAATAGAGTTACAGATTAATAGCATGGTGGGATATACTCAGATAGATTGTACAAGATTATAGATACATTCTCATTAGTTTGACAATCATAGTATTGGAAATTTATTTTGTAAATATTTTTTTATATTATGTGAGCACAGAGACCTTTCTTAGGAAGCCGTTTGGTGTATCAATCATGATGAAGGAAGTTCCAGTTACTTATGGTTTCATTTCAAAGAGTCACAAAGCTATGTTTCTCAAAACTGATATTTTATTTTGCTCAAAGTTTTGAGTCTGGTTTTTGAGAAGTGTCTGGTAATTTATTCCCATATAGAATGGTTGGTTTCGAATGGCTGGTAGCCACTTTTAAGATGCTGTCTTCCTCACAACATGTCTGTTGTCTGGTGTTGGTTGGCCTCTTTGCACATGGCACCTCACTTAATATAGAGAGCCTAAATATACCTGGTTTCCTGTTAATCATGGCCCTAGTGCTAGAAAATTCATGGGTGGAGAATTCATGCCAAACCTACAATCTCCAATCTTGATATCACATATAATCATACCACTTGTTGCTTTTCTTCTCATTACTTTATGTTACTGTAAAACAAATAAAAACTTGGGTAAAATGTTTCAAAAATATTTTATCTAGCATGGAAAAATAATAGAATTCTCTGGTTAATATAAAATTATTATACAAGCAAATCACATAGGAGTTTTAAATAATACTACAAAAAAACCTGTATCCTTAGTGGTATTCATATGAAATTTGTAAAATCCAAAAAATTAGTTAAATTTTACATTATAAGTTTTTAAAGTTTTTGTTGTTTCTTATCATTATTGTGACTATCAATCATATTACCAGAATCATTACAGAATTTTTAATAGGAATTTTGAGATAACAATGTCAGTTATCTGAATTTACTATATATGGTTATAATAACATTTAATCCTCAGAGAATATAATTTAAATTTATAAAAGTTAACATAGCTTCCCCTATAATTATATAAGAATTTTCATTGAGTTTCAAGCATAGAACTGTGTTTTCCCATTTCAAATAATCATGTGGAACTGTCTAAACATTAAATATTTACTTTGCTGGGCTGAGGATGTGGCTCAGTGGTTAAGTGCCCCTGGTTCAATCCTGGTATCAAAAAAAAAATTTTTTTCTATGTCCATTTGCTTTGGTACTTCCATTGATAATACATTTTCAAAACCATTTTTAAAAATAATATTAGTTTTTACTTATTTTTCAACTATAATTAATATATTAAATTCAAAATATCAGATTTATGCTGCATTAAATATTCATAAGGGCATTGAAAACAATTAAAAAGCATACATATTCCTTTAAACACCTTTCAACTTGTACACTTATTAAAACATTTATAAATTGAAAGTAATAAGCCATTTGGAATTATGCATATTTGGATTGGTTTTCTATACTTCTCTTAATTCAATGAAATTTTCTCACTTGTAACTTCAAAACTGTCCATAAGTTTAAATACCTTGAGTATTTGTTCTCTGGAAAGAATCATAATTTAATGTGAAAGAGAATCTTTTAAGTTGTCATCAGTAAAAGTGTGAGGGTTGATGGAAATAAAAGGATATATACAGTTCTAGTTGTATATATGACCAAGATGAACTACTGAAACAGGGAGCACTGAAGGCAAGGTTAAGAATCAATGACCAGACAAAAGAGACATCAAGTAGAGTACAGAGTATGAGTGAACATTTGTGCTTATTTCTCGTTATACAATTACTGAACTCAAATCTAGCATGATAATGCTAACATATTGAAGAAAAAGTCAGCACGTTTACTGTGTACTTTCTTCAAAAAGATGTGTATTAGATTTTGTAAATCATTATTAAATTTAAATATAGCCTAAATGCTTTTATTTTATCATTTAGAAAACTAGCCTTGGAAGAGTGAGCACTTTCAATTACTTCAGTATATTTCAGAACAAATGAAACATTGTGTGTTAGTAATTAGAAAATAACATCTTGTATGTTTTTTTAAGAGTTGGCACTTGAAGGGTATAAACAATAAAGGAAAAATAATAATTCCGATCACCAAGAATAGTATACTCTAGATGAAATGGAACAATTCTCTCAGAGACAATCTATGAAAAATCATATAAGGAAAAACAAACTATGGATAAGACTACATATATTAAATAATCGGGATCAACAACAATCTATAACCTCGTGAAACATAAATCACAAGGCCAGATGGGTTCACTGTTGAAAACTAGCAAACATTTGTGGATGAAGTTATACCAATTGTTTATAATCTTTTCCAGAAAATAGAACAGAGGGAGTACATTCTAAATTATTTCATGAAGCAATCATGGCCCTAATGCCAAAAAGAGTTAAAACTATTACAATAAACCAAGTAACACACTAGTGCATAAGTGTAAAAATCCTCAAGAAAATTTTTGCAAAGTAAATACCATCTATATGAAAAAGTTAGGGCTGGGGATGTGGCTCAAGCAGTAGCGTGCTCGCCTGGCATGCGTGCGGCCCGGGTTCTATCCTCAGCATCACATACAAACAAAGATGTTGTGTTCACCGAAAACTAAAAAAATAAATATTAAAAATTCTCTCTCTCTCTCTCTCTCTCTCTCTCTCTCTCTCTCTCTTTATAAAAAAAGAAAAATTTATACACTAAAATGAATATTTACTGCAGTTAACCAAAGCTGTTTTGACATTAGAAAATCAATTACTACAATTCATTATATCAATAGACTAAATTTTTAAAATCATGTAATTATATTAATGGACATAGAAAAATCATTTAACAAAATCCATTAGTAATCCTGAGAAAAACTTTCAACAAACCAGGAATAATGGGACTTCATCAATCTGATAATACACACACACACACACACACACACACACACACACAGCCCGTAGCTAATATATAACCTAAGTGTGAGAAACTAGACATATTACCACTGACGTGGTTGGTGGTTGGGATATCTGCTCCCACAAATCTTATATAATATTGATTTAAAAATCCTTGATAATGCAACAACACACACCCGAAAATAAAAGAAAAAATGTACACATACAGAAAAAATAAGAAATTGTCTTTGCACATTAAATAATTTAATATATAGAAAAAAATTAAGTATTCAATTTTTAGAATCCCATTTATTTTTTTTGGCATTGTTACTTAATCATTTGTTTTTTTTTTCTTTTTTTTTATTGGTTGTTCAAAACATTATAAAGCTCATGATATATCATCTTTCATACATTTGACTCAATTGGGTTATGAACTCCCATTTTTACCCCAAATACAAATTGCAGAATCACATCGGTTACACACTCACATTGTTACATAATGGCATATTAGTGACTGTTGTATTCTGCTACCTTTCTTTCCCCTACTATCCCCCTCCCCTCCCCTCCCATTATCCCTCTCTACCTCATCTGTTGTTGTTCAATTCTCTCCCTTGTTCCCCCCCCTTTCCCCTCACATCCTCTTCTATGTAATTTTGTGTAACATTGAGGGTCTCCTACCATTTCCATATGCTTTCCCTTCTCTCTCCCTTTCTCTCCCCCCACTCGTCTTTGTTTAATGTTAATCTTTTCCTCATGCTCTTCCTCCCTGTTCTGTTCTTAGTTGCTCTCTTTATATCAAAGAAGACATTTAGCATTTGTTTTTTAAGGATAGGCTAGCTTTGCTTAGCATAATCTGCTCTAATGCCATCCATTTCCCTGCAAATTCTATGATTTTGTCATTTTTTATTGCTTTGTAGTACTCCATTGTGTATAGATGCCACATTTTTTTATCCATTCATCTATTGAAGGATATCTAAGTTGGTTCCACAGTCTAGCTATTGTGAATTGTGCAGCAATGATCATTGATGTGGCAGTATCCCTATAGTACACTCTTTTAAGATCCTTAGGGATTAGTCCAAGAAGGGCTATAGCTGGGTCAAATGGTGGATCCATTCCCAGCTTTCCCAGGTATCTCCATACTGCTTTCCAGATTGTCCTTACCAATTTGCAGTCCCACCAGCAGTGTACAAGTGTACCCTTTTCCCCACATCCTCGCCAACACTTATTGTTGTTTGACTTCATAATGGCTGCCAATCTTACTGGAGTGAGATGATATCTTAGGGTGGTTTTGATTTGCATTTCTCTGACTGCTAGAGATGGTGAGCATTTTTTCATGTACTTGTTGATTGATTGTATGTCCTCCTCTGTGAAGTGTCTGTTCAGGTCCTTGGCCCATTTGTTGATTGGGTTTTTTGTTGTCTTAGTGTTTAATTTTTTGAGTTCTTTGTATATTCTGGATATTAGGGCTCTATCTGAAGTGTGAGGGGTAAAAATTTGTTCCCAGGATGTAGGCTCTCTGTTTACCTCTCTTATTGTTTCTCTTGCTGAGAAAAAACTTTTTAGTTTAAGTAAGTCCCATTTATTTATTCTTGTTATTAACTCTTGGGCTATGGGCGTCCTATTAAGGAATTTGGAGCCTGACCCCACAGTATGTAGATCGTAGCCAACTTTTTCTTCTATCAGACGCAGAGTCTCTGATTTGATATCTAGCTCCTTGATACATTTTGACTTAACTTTTGTGCATGGCGAGAGAAATGGATTCAGTTTCATTTAATTGCATATGGATTTCCAACTTTCCCAGCACCATTTGTTGAAGATGCTATCCTTCCTCCATTGCATGCTTTTAGCCCCTTTATCAAATATAAGAAAGTTATAATTTTGTGAATTGGTTTCTGTGTCCTCTATTCTGTACCATTGGTCCACCTGCCTGTTTTGGTACCAGTAGCACGCTTTTTTTGGTTACTATTGCTTTGTAGTACAGTTTGAACTCTTGTATCGCTATAACTCCAGATTCACACTTCCTGCTTAGAATTGCTTTTGCTATTCTGGGTCTTTTGTTTTTCATATGTATTTCATGATTTCTTTATCTATTTCTACAAGAAATGCTGTTGGGATTTTAATTGGCATCGCATTGAACCTGTAAAGAACTTTGGGTAATATCGCCATTTTGATGATGTTAGTTCTGCCTATCCATGAACAGGGTACATTTTTCCATCTTCTAAGATCTTCTTCTATCTCTCTCTTTAGGATTCTGTAGTTTTCATTGTATAAATCTTTCACCTCTTTTGTTAGGTTGATTCCCAAGTATTTTATTTTCTTTGAGGATATTGTGAATGGAGTGGTTTTCCTCATTTCCATTTCAGAAGTTTTGTTGCTGATATACAGGAATGCCTTTGATTTATGCGTGTTGATTTTATATCCTGCCACTTTGCTGAATTCATTTATTAACTCTAGCAGATTCTTTTTAGACCCTTTTGGGTCTGTTAAATATATTATCATGTCATCCGCAAATAGCGATAATTTAAGTTCTTTTTTTCCTATTTTTATGCATTTAATTTCTTTTGTCTGTCTAATTGCTCTGGCTAGTATTTCAAGAACTAAATTGAATAGAAGTGGTGATAGAGGGCATCCCTGTCTTGTTCCAGATTTTAGAGGGAATGCCTTCAGTTTTTCTCCATTTAGGATGATGCTAGCCTGAGGTTTAGCATATATAGCTTTTACAATGTTGAGGTAAGCTCCTGTTATCCCTAGTTTTTCTAGTGTTTTGAACATAAAGGGATGCTGTACTTTGTCAAATGCTTTTTCTGCATCTATCGAGATGATCATATGGTTCTTGTCTTTAAGTCTATTGATGTGGTGAATAGTATTTATTGATTTCCGTATATTGAACCAGCCTTACATCCCAGGGATGAATCCTACTTGATCATGGTGCACAATTTTTTTGATATGCTTTTGTATTCGATTCTCTAGGATTTTATTGAGAATTTTTGCATCCAAGTTCATTAGAGATATTGGTCTGTAGTTTTCTTTCTTTGAAGTGTCTTTGTCTGGTTTCGGGATCAGGGTGATGTTGGCCTCATAGAATGAATTTGGAAGAGCTCCTTCTTTTTCTATTTCTTGAAATAGCTTGAAAAGTATTGGTATTAATTCTTCTTTGAAAGTTTTGTAAAACCTCTCTGTATACCCATCCGGTCTAGGGCTTTTTTTGGTTGGTAGTCTTTTGATGGCTTCTTCAATTTCTTCCTTTGTTATTGGTCTGTTTAAATTGTGTGTGTCTTCCTGACTCAATCTGGGCAGATCGTATGACTTAAGAAATTTATTGATATCTTCACTATCTTCTATTTTATTGGAATATAGGGTTTCAAAATACTTTCTAATTATCTTCTGTATTTCTGTAGTGTCTGTTGTGATATTGCCTTTTTCATCCCGTATGTTAGTAATTTGAGTTCTCTCTCTTCTTCTCTTCATTAGCATGGCTAAGGGCCTGTCGATCTTATTCATTTTTTCAAAGAACCAACTTTTAGTTTTTTTTAATTTTTTCAATGTTTTTTTTGTTTCAATTTCGTTGATTTCTGCTCTAATTTTAATTATTTCTTGTCTTCTACTACATTTGCTGTTATTTTGCTCTTCCTTTTCTAGGTTTTTGAGGTGTAATGTGAGTTCATTTATTTGTTGTTTTTTTCTTTTTTTGAGGAAAGAACTCCAAGAAATGAATTTCCCTCTTAAAACTGCTTTCATTGTGTCCCATAGATTCCGGTATGTTGTGTCTGTATTGTCATTTGTCTCTATGAATTTTTTTATCTCCTCCTTTATGTCTTCTGTAACCCATTGATCATTCAGTAACATATTGTTCATTTTCCATGTGATGTAGGATTTTTCCTTCCTTCTTTTATCATTGATTTCCAGTTTCATTCCATTGTGATCAGATATGGTGCATGTATATTATCTCCACGCCTTTATATTTACTAAGAGTTGCCCTATGGCATAGCATATGGTCTATCTTTTAGTAGGATCCATGTGCTGCTGAGAAGAACGTGTATCCACTTGATGATGATTGATATATTCTATATATGTCGGTTAAGTCTGTGTTATTGATTGTGCTATTGAGTTCAATAGTTTCTTTATTCAGCTTTTGTCTAGAGGATCTGTCTAATGGTGAGAGTGGTGTGTTGAAGTCACCCATAATTATTGTGTTGTAGTCTATTTGACTCTTGAACTTGAGGAGAGTTTGTTTTATGAACGTTGCAGCTCCATTGTTTGGTGCATAAAAATTGATAATTGTTATGTCTTGTTGGTGGATGGTTCCTTTTAACAGTATATAGTGTCCTTCTTCATCCCTTTTGATTAACTTAGGTTTGAAGTTGATTTTATTCGATATGAGTATGGCCACTCCTGCTTGCTTCCGAGGGCCATGTGAGTGATATGATTTTTCCCAACCTTTTACCTTCAGCCTGTGTATGTCTTTTCCTAACATATGAGTCTCCTGAAGGCAGCATATTGTTGGATTTGTTTTTTTTTTTGATCCAGGTTACTAGCCTGTTTCTCTTGATTGGTGAGTTTAGGCCATTAACATTTAAGGTTACAATTGAAATATGATTTGTACTTCCAGTCATGTTTATTTATTTATTTATTTTAGTTTGGCTAGTTTTTACTTTTTGGTTATTTTCCTCCCCCTTTACTGAGATACCTCCTGCTGTTAGTTTTGGGCACTATTTTTCAATTCCTCTTCTTGTAGTATTTTGCTCAAAATGCTTTGCAGTGCTGGTTTTCTGGCTGCGAATTCTTTTAGCTTTTAATTATCGTGAAAGATCTTAATTTTATTGTCAAATCTTAAGCTTAATTTTGCTGGATACAGTATTCTTGGTTGGAATCCATTATTTTTCAGCGTTTGAAATACATTGTTCCAGGATCTTTTCGCTTTCAAAGTCTGTGATGAAAAATCAGTTGTTAACCTAATTGGTTTACCCCTGAATGTAATCTGCCTCCTTTCTCTTGTAGCTTTTAATATTCTCTCCTTGTTCTGTATGTTGGCTGTCTTCATAATTATATGTCTTGGAGTTGGTCTATTACGATTTTGAATGTTTGGGGTCCTGTAGGCTTCCAGGATTTGGTAATCCATTCCATCTTTCATCTCTGGGAAGTTTTCTAGAATTATTTCATTTAATAGGTTGTCCATTCCTTTGGTTTGATTCTCTGTGCCTTCTTCTATCCTGATGACTCTCAGATTTGGTTTTTTTATGACATCCCATATCTTTTGAATAGATTGCTCGTGGGATTTAAGCATCTTTTCTGTGTTGACTATATTCTTTTCAAGTTGATAAACTTTGTCTTCATTATCTGATGTTCTGACTTCTACTTGATCTAGTCTATTTGTAATATTCTCGTTTGAGTTTTTAATTTGGTCTATAGTTTCCTGCATTATTAGGATTACTGTTTGATTTTTTTTTTAAGATCTCTATCTCCTGGTAAAGCTCGTTCTTTGCCATTTGAATTTGTTTGTTTAATTCATTTTCAAAATATACTTTTATTGCTTGGACTTGCTGTCTCATGTCTTCTCTAATATTCCTTTCCATCTGAGTTAGGTATGCCTTGAGTTCTTTCCCTATCCCTGTTTCTGATGCTTCTAGGTCCTCCTGTAGATTTAAGTTGTCCTGCATTGTTTGTACTCCTTTTTTCCCTTGTTTTTTCATGATGTTCACGCTACTTTCCAGTTCTATTTAATCGCTATGTTTCTGCTCTCTTCTATAAATTTGTTTTGGTTTTTTTATATCTCTGTTATCTCTCTTTTGTGTTGGTAGACTATGCTTGCTAAAGTGGATTCTGCTGAGAATGAATTCTGATGGCCGAGCTCCAGTGACATCACCTCCCTGCTATGGCGGGCCCCAGGCTCCTTACTGGGCTGTCCGAATGGAGGGGTTGGACTGGACTGTCTCTGGTTGGTTTCAGCTCCCGGACGCCGGCAGGCGGGCGGACTCCAACTGCCCAGTCACGCGGGCAACCAGCGGGTGATCAGTCGCCAGCTGGCAGGCGGTCTCCAGCCGCCCAGTCGCGTGGACAGCGGGTGGGCTGTTGCTGGCGGGCGGGTGATCTCTAGCTTCCCAGTCGCGGGGTCGGTCCCCAGCGGGCGGGCTGTTTCCAGCCGCCCAGTCGCGCAGGCAGCGGGCGGATGATCGGTCGCCAACGGGCGGGCGGTCCCCAGCTGCCCAGTCGCGCTGGCAGCCTGCGGGCGATTGGTCGCCGGCGGGCGTGATGTTTCCAGCTGCTCAGTCGCAGGGGCAATGGGCCAGCTGTCGCAGGCGGGCGTGCAGTCTCCAACCACCCAGTCGCAGGGGCAATGGGCCGGCTGTTGCTGGTGGGCGGGCAATCTCTAGCTGCCCAGTCGCACAGTGGGTCAAAGGCCGGGGGCGGACACCAGCCACCCAGTCACACGGGCAGCCAGCGTAGAATCCCATTTAGAACTAATGGATAATTAAAGCAAAGCTACAGGATAGATTCAAAGTTAATATAAACAAGTGAATTTATTTTTATATACTATCAAGGAACATTAGGAATTTGAAATATACAATCCATTTACATAAGAAATGACAACTCTAGCTGGGCTCACAAGCTGAAATAGATTATCACAATGCAGAGCACTGAAGAATTGTTTAAATTATTTAATACTTAAAATTATTGTCACATCTAATGCTGTACCTACTAGAAGAAAATGTAGGCCCAACTCTCCTCCATGTTGGTTTAAGAATCAATTTCCTCAACAAGATTCCCAAAATACAAGAAGTAAAATCAAGCATCAATACATGTATGGTATCAAATTAAAAAGCTTCTTCATAGCCAAGGAAACAATCAAGAGTGTGAAGAAAGGTCCTACAGAATGGGAGAAAATCTTTTGCCACCTGCACCTCAGATAGAGCATTAATGTCCAAGATATATAAAGAACTCAAAAAACTTAACACCAAACCAAACCAAACCAAATACAAATAATCTAATCAATAAATGGGCAAAAGAACTGAAGAGTTCCTTCACTTCACAGATGGTCAACAAATAGTGAAAAAATGTTCAACTTCTCTAGCAATTAGAGAAATGCAAATTAAAACCACACTAAGATTCTATCTCACTCTTCAGAATGGCAATTATCAATAATAAAAGTAACAGTAAATGTTGTTGAGGATATGGGTAAAAACACTTCACTCACACATTGCTGATGGGACTACAAATTGGTGCAAACACTGTGGAAAGAAGTATGGAGATTCCTCAGAAAACTTGGAATGGAACCACATTTTGGCCCAGTTATCATACTCCTAGGAATATAATCAAAAGAGTTAAAATCAACATACTATAGTGACACAGCTACATTAATGATTATAGCAGCTTCCTTCAAAATAGCTAAGTTATGAAACCTCCTAGATGCCCTTGAACAGATGAATGTATAAAGGAAATATATATATATATATATATATATATATATATATATATATATATATATATACACACACACAAATACACACAACAAAATATTAAGTATAAAGATGTAAGAAATTATGGCATTTGCTGATAAATGGATGGGACTGGAGACTATCATGCTAAGTCAAATAAGCCAGTCCCAAGAAAACAGAAGCCTGATGTTCTCTCTGATAAGCAGATGCTAACACACAATAAGGTAGGGGGAGGGAAGAATAGAAGTTTATTGGATAAGACAAAGGGGAATGAAGGGAAGGGAGTGAGGATGTAAGAGGAAAGACAGTAGATTGAATCAGACATAATTTTCTATGTTCATATATGAATACACAACTACTGCAACTCCACATTATACACAAACAAAAGAATGGAGTCCTAATTAGAATAAGATATACTCCATGTATGTATAATATGTCAAAATAAACTGTACTGTTAAGTATATCTAAAAAGAACAAGTAAAAAATTATTTTGACCTCTAAAAAATGAAATGTTTAGGTATAAATTTATCAAAATAACTACCAGGGCTATATGGGGAAAGTTCTGAAAATCTGATGTAAGAAATAAAAGATTAAATAAAAAGATATTTCAGTACATGGATAGAAAGTATCAATAATGTCAAAGTATTGGTTTATCTCAGCTTGATGTCTGGATTCATTAAAATCTCAGTGGAAATACTAGCAAGTTATTTTTAATACATTGACAAAATGATTCTAATATATATATATACAGAAAAATCAAAGACCCAGAGTAACAATGACTGCATCACAGGGAAAAGACAAAGATGGAGGACTGAGACTGCTTAGCTTAAAGAGTAAGTAAGTAAGTAAGGTAGTATTTATAATTATACTAAGGCAAGTGAACAGACAAATACATCAATATCAGCAGCAAATGCATCCTCAAACATGAAGCACAGAAATAGAGTAATTGGTTTTTGAACAAAGACGGAAGGCCATTCAATGAAGAAAGAATAGTCTTTCAAAAAGTGTGTTGATATAACTGGGGGTTTATATGCCAAAGAACAAATCTAGAAGCTGATTTTATAGCATTTACAAATATTATATCAAAATCATACATCTGAATTTATAAAACATCTAGAAGGTAATGTAGGAGAAAATGTAGATGGCTTCACATTAGATGTATAATTTTAAGCTAAAAAACAAAAATGACATCTTGTTAAACAAAAAAAATGGATTGATTGCACTTGATTAATAACTAAAAACTGCTGTTCCAAAAGATGCTGCTAAGAGATTGAACAGACAAGCCACTTGTGTAGCCTATATTTAATAAAAGACTGGTCTCTAAAACATTTAGACATAATAATGTAATTACAAGCAGTGCTATTGAAAATGGGCAACAGATTTGAGAGGATACTTAATCAAAAAAGTTACATATACCAATCTCACATTATGAGATGGTAAATATTAGATGTGAGTAAGGAATTGCAAGTTAAAAAACAATGGATACCTACATATCCATAAGAATGCCTGAAGTACAGAACACTGATACCATCAAGCAGTGATGAGATGTGGAGTGACAGGATCTGCCATACATTTCTAGTGGAAATACGAAAAGGTACAGCAACTTCAGAAGATATCTTAGCAATGTCTTCCAAAAATTAAATACACTTATTAGGCTGTATAACAATTTCCCTCTTCTATTTACCCAGAGGAGTTAAAAACATAAGTGTATGCACAACCTGAACACAAATGTTTATCTCAACTTCATTCATAATTGTTAAAATTTAGAAACAATTAAAAAGATGTTTAAGCAAACTCTTATAAATGTATGCCATGAAATGTTATTCACCAGTAGAAAGCAATGAGTTATCAAATACAAAGTGACAAAGAAATACTAAATTCATATTTATTAGTGAAAGAAACCAGTATAAAAATACTACATACTTTATGATTCCAACTATATGATAAAACTATGGACACTGTAAAAACTTCAGGGTTTGTGAGAGTTCAGGAAGAGGGCAAAATGAACAGGTGTAGCACAGGTCATCTTTAGATAAGTGAAACTATTCTGTTTAACACAGCAATGAAGGACACCTGTCATTCTTCTTTTGTCAAAACAAGTAGAATATAAAATACAAAAAATCACCACTAATCTAAACAACTGAGGTTAGTTAATAATAATGCATCAGTCTTGGTTTGTCACTTATAATAAAGCTATCACATTAATTTAAGAAGATTCAAATTAGACAATCTGTGGGACAGGGTTAGAAAGTACATGGAGACTGTTTTCTGTTTTACTCATTTGTATAGCAATTAATTAAAAATAAAAATTCCTTTAGATAAAAATTTATCACAAAGTGAAATGTGTTACCAACAAATATGTCAATAGGGCAAAAAACAGTTAAATGTGATTCTGTATTAAGTGAACATACATATTTTACTTTTATTGGAAATGTCCTTGTTACAAATCTACTGAAGTGTTATTTTAATTTGCTTTTCCACATTACAAAATGTACAGTAACAAATCTATAAATACTTTTATATGAATCCCAGAAGAGTTTCTCCATTTTGCTATTTAGCCTTGATTCATTACATTCTCTATAGTACTTCTTATTTAATTAAATCATGCTCATTATAAATGCTCTTGAGATTTTCTGTCCTCTTCTTTCATGATGACAATATAATTGATAAACATTTCATAATTAATTTATAATACACAGAGAATACATGGTAAAGAATTATAGTATAATTTTATTGCTAAAATAGATTATCTGTGGATTATAACTTATGATATCAACTTGCAAGTAACATGATAATTTTTAAAAATTCTTCCTGTGTAAATATTATAGCCTATCTTTAGCTGGAATCAATTAATGTTCTATATTATCAAAAGGCAAATAGAAATGCATTCATATCACTTTCACCACAGTATAAGAGTGAGAAAGTAATATACCTTGAAATTCAATGTAAAACCTCAATCTAACTTCTTTTCTAAATCATACAATATTTTATTGTTAATAAATAATTTTAAATTTATGTTGCTAGAAGGCATGTGTTATATTATTAAAAGATCTGCAGGAGTCTATCTAGAGTGGTTTATGTTTTATTAACTTGATCATCAAAATTTCTAAATTCTCTGTCTGAGGCTGGCAGGCTCACCAGTTTTGAGTTTTAGGAGCAGACTTAAGATTTGTAGGGAACTCTGATCATCATCATAAGCATAAACTTGCAGCAATCCACGGGAAGAGGAGTGGGATCTTCCAACCAGATGATATACATCAGCAGATGAATCCCAAAGGCTACAGAAAGAGCATTCTGATTTTACAGGTACAGAAATTTTAATATGGTATTTAGTCTCTTGGGAACCATTTAAGTATCAAATACTAACTGAACTTGAACATATTCTGCAAAGCCTTAGAAAACAAAAGTTAATACAACAGAGAATCAAATCCACTGATAAATCACAGAATATTGTCCATATTACAAATTTCTGAAAAAAAAAACTATTTTAGGGGAGTAATCACAAATATTGAGAGCATGTGCACACACATACACACACATTTGAAAAACAATACTGCCACAGCCTGGCTGGCTGGGCAAAATAGCCGGGGGGTGACGAGGAACTTGTGAAGGTTGATGCAGCAGGAGTGGGAGCCATTTATTGTAGGACAGGAGGGGTATATATATATATATATATATATATATATATATATTCCACACAGCTTATCTTAATTAACATAAACTAGATACAGCAGTCAACCAATAAGGAATCTCCACACTTAATGGCTCGCTGATGCTGACTTTACTTCACAAACCACTCCCTCTGGCAAAATGCCAGGCGCCATCTTGACTTGTTTACAGACCTAACACAGTACATAAATAAAAATAAAGATATATGATCACTGCTTAAAGAAGATGTAAACAGGTATGTAAATCAACAGAAGAATGCCAGTGTGTGAGGGAAGCTTTATGCATGTATCAAAAAACTCCAATGTTGTGACTACCAGGAAAATCTCAGCTCTTTTTTGCAATCTGTTTACTGTTTTGTTATCTAAAGAATATACAAATTTCTGTTAAACTACAGAAAATAAGTATTTGTATAGAAAAGAAAAAGGATACTTATCTGCTCTAATTTCAACCTTAATTATAACATATAGTAAATGCATAACTTTTATTAAGCTATTATACTTTTGGATGACCCTACAAACAAATTCCATTTTGCACACATTGGCAATTATGTAATAAATCCTGAGTCAAACTTTTGCATTTCCTCATTCATTTCACTTAGTATCCAGTATCCAAACATAGGGAAAAAATAATAAGTAGAGGAAATGACACATAAGTTAACAGATCCCTTCATTTGTATCTCAACACTATGAAACAATAACATGGTAGTGAGTATAATCAGTTCTCTGATTTTGTTTGAGAAGGAAGAGATCAATTCCAATAAACATTCAGTATGTAAATATCAGAAATATTAATTTAAAAAAAATAGTAGTAATAAAATATTATAGTAGCATTTGATTCTGCAGGATGTTTAATGGTATAATTTTGTGATTATTATATGATAATACTATACAATTATTACATTCTTAAAAATTCAAATGTGCTTATTCTTATTTGTGGGAAAGTGAAGGTGTTCAGCAGGTATATTACAAAATATTTCAATCAAGACATATCAATCAGGACCACCCCAAAGATAGAGACCCTGCCAGTGATTCAAAAAAAAGAAATTAATATAAATAATTATTAACTGGTAAAAGGAGGAGAATGGATTACCCAAGGAATAAAGAAACGAAGATGCAGAAAGTAATTTTTACATTTTGGAACAAGCAAGAACAAATGTAAAATAAACTGAGAATACATCATCGCCCACTTCTTCCCCGGATGAGGCTGACAGTTTGGGAGAGAGTCTACTCCATGAACAAGCAGCATATCGATGGAGGGAGGGGAAATCTTATAGGACATGGGTAGAAGCTTGTCTGCAGCAAAAGCCACTGAATGGCAGAAAAACTCTTTAAAGAATGCAAGTGGGCTGGCTTCATTTATAGAAACTGCACACTGTGTGGGTAAAAATTCACTTGAAAGTGCCAGTGTGCTAGAGCTGATCTGCAGAAGTAGTGTGTTGGGCTACTGTCTAAATCTGTGAAAATATGAGCACCTCTGAACTTCCTACAGCTCAATCATTGGCAGCCACAAGAGGAGGAATTAAGTGCACAAAAAAAAAAAAAGGACACATTGCTTTGGCCTTCAGAATACTGTCAACTTCTTCTTGACAAAGTCTAATTATGCCAAGTGGCAAAGGGAAACTATTGAATGCCCAACTCTAGTGTAACAGAGTAGGACAGAGGAGGGTAAATCTTATGCTGAGAAGCAATCAGTCGATAAGTAGATCAGTCTACAACTTTGGTTACCCAGCTTTCCTATGAAGCATTTTACAACAGTGAAATTTACGTGCAGGAACAAAACCACTTTTTTCCCACTAAACATAATTCAGCTGTACTTGGATCAAGTGAAAAAATTTTGAAACTTTTCTAAAAATGAGAGAGTGCACAATTCTAACAGTCATCTTATTAATGAGTAGCTATATTAATCAGTTTTCAAATTCTTCAAACAGTCCCACTGAATACTCTTTTACTTAAATGCTAAATTAGAAAATTAACTTCCAATACTTTTAATATATAACTTAAGTCCACTATTCTGTATAATTATTATGAACAAATATATTTTTTAACATAAATAAAAATTAAAATAAAATTAGAAATGAGAATTAAAGAAAAATATTTAAATATGCCAAGAAATATGTATAAATAGCAATGGAAAAGAAGATATGCAGAGCATTTTATAATTCTGTGTTTGTGCTTAGTTTTGCGACATTGTCATCGCTGACATCCTCTGTCTCATTTCAGAGGTGAGAGTCATTGAACAGTACCTCTACTTTTTATCCTGTGAGTTCACCCAAATTTTCATTGCTTCAAGGTCTGAAATTCTCAAAAGTTCTAAATAAAATATGGCTTGAAGAATTCAAAAGTTACAGTAATTTTGGAACAATTAATTCATAACTTAGATATGATATAACTTTGATTCTATTGAAAAAAAATGCAGTTCTGAAATTCATTTGGAAAAATGAGACCCAGAATAGCCACAGCAATCCTGAAGAAAAAGAGTGCAGCTGGTGGCATCACAATACTGGACCTCAAATTATAGCTACCTAGGTATAGTAACAAAAACAGCATGTACTGGCACCAAAACACACAGGAAAAATAATGGAATACATAGAAAATACAGAAGCAGCTGATACACACAAAGATGCTAAGAACATACTCTGAAGAAAAGATAGCCTTTTGAGCAAACTGGGTATCTATATGTAGAAGAATGGAAATCGCTCTTGCCCTACACAAAAGTCAACTCAAAGTGGTTGAAAGACCTAAGAATTAGACCAGAAATCCTGCAACTACTAGAAGAAAATGTGGGCCCAATGCTCCAACATAGTGGCACAGGAATCAACCTCCTTAACAAAACTCCTAAAGTGTGAGAAATAAAACCAAAAATCAATAAAGTGGGATGACATTTAATCAAAAAGCTTTTGCATATCAAAGGAAACAGTTAAGAGCATGAAGACAGAACCTACAGAATGGGAGAAGAGCTTTGCCACCTGCTCCTCAGATAGGACATTAATATTCATAATATATAAAGAACTGAGCAGTGAATGGAGTCACAGAGAATCCATATGACACAACTCAGAGTAGGAAGCAATGAAATAGAGATTTATCAAGCAATGGTAAGTGTCATTAACAAAGGTAGTCAGAAGATTAGAAATGTGTGTGTACCAAGTGGTAAAAATTGATGTAGTATTATGGAAAACTCAAAGGGGAAGAATAATTATGACATTTTCAGGAAATAAAATCTTGTTTTAGATCAATCTAAACTAAAAAAATAAACATAACCAACTGAGGTACTTGGAGTAAGGCAAAAGAAATATATAAAAAAAAAACATAAATTAGGAGTATAGTCTTAGGATTTTAGTGACAGTTTCAGAAATGATAACTTTAGTATCTATACTTATTGAGGTGGATTATGAAATAAATCACCTTCTGAGACTATAAAGATCACAATTTTACAACTTCTGTGTATGTACTAGAAGTTGTGATATGAAGAGAATGTTTTTCTTGCACAATGTCTAGTACCCATTTTCTGTTTGAGATTTGAGAGGCAGGTGCAAGCCAAGCATGTTTTAAATGTGAAAATTATATATAGCATGTTGCTAGAACCAAAAGTTGCAGGAGCTGCAGCTTTCAAATTTCTAGATCAATAATGAAGAGAGATATTTTCCTGAACAGTCTTGGCAGTTTTCTACTGATTTATGAGCTCTCTAGTATTGGTAGAAACACAGATCCCCATATATAGTTCAATTCTGTTGTGTTGTAATTTTATTTCTTGGAGACCCAAATTACAGGCTAATTTAATGTCCCTTCCAACAATATGGCAAGCACCTTGAGGAGCGAAGTCTAAAGAAGACTAGAATTTTTTTATTAGACTATATTTATAAGATTATCAAAAAATCAGTATCTAATAAATTTCTCATTCTCTCTCTATAAATGTCTTTTAATTTCCATGCCATTTTGCTAGGAAACTTATGATCAATTCAAAAACATAGTTTCAATGAGTTAAAATCATTTACCTTCTTTTAATACAGACAGGACAAAATCAAATCAGAGATGTCAATCAGCTACTTAAGATTTGATAGAAATCTCCCTATGTGTCAAACCACAGAACTTTTGAAACATTTCATATTATATTGTTAGATAATCTTAATAAAAAGCAATATGTTTGTTAATTTGGCATTATGTTAAACCTAACAACACTCATTGATTTATCTATGAAAAATAATAAGCCTTAAAAAAATAAGTAAGTCTCCCCACAGCCAGCTCCAAGAGGGAGGTTATTAACAATCAAAGGTGTGCACCAACTGGAAATAAAAGTCTGAAAAAATAGTATTAAGAAATAAAAAGGACACAAGAAATATAGGTTTTAAGTGGGTGCTTTATGGATGGAAAAGACATGATGGGTCTGGTCTTAACAAAGGGAGAAAGTCCACCAACCTTTAATTTATAGGGGAACACATCAACAGAATTCATTGTTAGGAAGGGTTTTTTGTTGTTGTTTTTTGGGTTTTTTTTGTTTTTTTTTTTTAGATAACAAGAGACCAGAGGCTGTGGGAAATTAGCCCAGGGTTTGAGGGATTGGGGGACTTATCACTTTCGCAGTAATTTTTCCTCCTCCAGGCAGCTGGAGCTTTGAAGCTGTTTAGGCCACTGGTAGCTCTTTTACCCAAGGCTAGTAGGCAACTAAATTCAAAGCTATCTAACTCATAATCTCACACCAAGCATGGAATTGGGCCCCATTAACAGGGCTACTTGCCAATGGGCGTGTCTTTGTTCACCTTGGTATGAAAAGATTCCCAGATATGGCAGTCAAACTGTCCAATGCTATGGAGTTCAAAGCAACAATTTATTTGCCATTCCAGAATAGTAAGCTTTAAACTTTTATTAAAGACATATTTAAACATGAAAATAGAAAAATAAAATAATAATCCCCTAAGTATCCATTCAGGACCTGTCATCTCTTCCTACCTTTACTCTATGATTTCTGAAAATATTTTAAATAAAATCAGATCCTATATATTTTCCTTATGAGTATATTCCAATGGATAGTCCTATTTAAAAATACACAACACTATTATGTCAACTTCTAAAATTAACAGTAATTTCTTAATACCATCTGATACCCATGATACTCATGACTAGTCCCCTCCAGATATTCCAGGATATGAGGTCTGTAACATCAATCATGTATCTTCAAGGGCACTTTTCCCATGTGAAGTGAGATATACACAGCTTCAGGGGATCAAAATGTTCATGCCTTGAGGGGGATGTTTCATTTACCACAGTAATATCTGTTAAATTGTTTGTTTTTATTGCAGCTTTTAACATTTTTAAAGGACACTCACTAGAAGTTACAAAAGATAACACAGAATCCAGTGAATACTTCATCTTTCTCCTCCCACAGTGCCATGTGATAAGCTTAAATTCAACATCAAACACTGGAAATTGCCATCGATACCATGCATCAGACTACAGGTTTTATTCAGTTTTTTAATACATCCATTTGTGTGTATTTTCTTAAACATTGAAAATTGCTTATTTGTTCTCCAGTTCAACAGTTTTCAAAAAATTTTTCAAGTATATTATGCAAATGGATTATAGAGCTTGTAAGCTTTGGGACTGTTTTTTCCACTAAGTATAATGTTCTTGAAAAACTTCCAAGTGGTTATGTATGTCATTAGTTGAGTGTTTTTTATTGCTGAGTAAATTGCATTGTATGGATGTACCATTCAATATGTTTATTTAACCTTTCCTCAATTGAAGGACAATTGGGATGTTTCCAGTTTAGAGCTATTAAAAATAAAGCTGTTATAAACATTGTATTCTGATTTTATGCAAACATGTTTCATTTTACTGGGATAAAGGTCCAGGAATGTGGTCTCAGTCAGATGATAACTAAGTATTTCATTTGATTATTTGATAAGAATCCAAAGTTCATAGTACCTGCAATTTTTTTTAAAATGTGGATTGAACCAGGGGCTCTTAACTACTGAGTAACATCATTAGCTCTTTTTGAAGTTTTATTTAAAGACTGGGTTTTCGTAAGTTGCTTAGGGCCTCACTAAGTTGCTGAGGCTCCTTTTGAACTTGCAATTCTCCTGCCTCAGCCTCCTGGGCTGCTGGGATTACAGGTGTGTGCCACTGATACTGACTGCATATGATGTTTTGCACTTCCTTCTGAAATGTATAAGAAATACAGGTTATCTATATTCTTTCTACCATTTGGTGTCATCATTTTAAAAAAATTTCAGCAACTCAAATATGTGTGTTGTGATAACTCATTATGGTTTTGATTTGCATTTCCCTAATGTCTAATGATTTTGAATATATTTCCATGTGCCTCCAAGATTATAAAGACAGTCTTACTTTATACTACAAATATTAAATATAACTATGTAGTCTTTACTTAGTCATTCTAATTACAAGTCAAAACACAAACTCACATAATGTTCCCTTATGATTTCTGTGCATTTACAAGGTTTACAAAATACAAATCACATAAAAGAATATATAGTTAGAACAAAAAATCACTAATATGTTTTTTTTTCTACTTTACAACAAGTAATTCAGGCAAATGTTATTATTTTGGCTATTCTAAGTCAATTTTTACTTTTAGAAAGTAAAGGAAGAGAAAGAAACTACTACAGAGTTTTATTCCATATTAAAAAAATTAACAAGCACAACATAATGTTATTTATTAATTTGAGATATCTCTCTATACATACATATAAAAGTATATTAAAAATAACATAATATGTATACTGTCATTTTGCACACCAACTTTGGGTGTAGGGGCCATTTAGGGAAAGGAAAGAAAATATACACTTGGTGGGAGAGAAAGATTTGTTTTGTATTTAACACTCTGTTCCTCCTTTCTAAAGTCAGATACTTGATATGAATGTGGCAAAATGCTAACAATCCACTAAAACTTAAGAGTAGTGGAGAGTGGTTGTAGTATGTTTTTTATATGTCTCTGTGTTTGAAAATTTTATAAAATAAAGCCAAAAAATTAAAATAAATTTACTTTTATACATATTGATTATGTTTATCATGTTAGCTTATTGCTCTCAATCCTTAATATCTTTTCTCATTTAATACACCAAATACGTACCTTTTTCAAATAAGGAAATTAAGGAATTTCAAGAACTTATAACAAAAAAACTGGGATTTCAGCCAAATTTTTCTACTTAGAACTAGGCCTTTTAACCTCCATTGTGAATGCATATTCAAATATCATTGTGTATATTGCAAATAGTTTTTCAATTAATCACTAGCAAATTTTGATATAAGTGAATATAGAATATTCAAAAAGTACAATAAACTATTTTGAGTTGAAATTAAAAATTTGCACACAGTTTAATGTATTTTTCAATTTAAACTGCCAAACATCTTAAATTGGCTAAATTAAGGGTAATAAATTGTAGGCTCAAATAGGTTTTGCAAGCACATTTGATTATAATCCATATCCAAGAATTTTAAAGATTAAAAGGTAATATTTTTATAATATTAAACATTTCAGTTATAGAACACATTTTCTTTCTCCTAAGTGTTAAGTCATAAATTTCACAATCATGATTTAAAGCAATGCCTATAGTATGACACAGGCAAATTTTTAACCACAACATGATCATCAGCAGAAAAAGTTATAGACTTATACAAAACTGGAAGAATCTGCATGGGATTCTAGAGGGCTTGTAATAAACTTCATGTAGTATCTAAGTCAGCTCTGGAACATCAGCTCTTCTTGTCCATAAAGATCCCTTGATAGGGCAGTTGCCACCTCTACAGGTCCTCTGTAGGTGCATACTAATAACAGCCTCAGGATAAAAAAAAAATCTGCTAGTATTTCATATATGCTACCTTCAAAATCCAAAGTCCCACCAAACAAAATGCCTCTTGCTTTTGGTGAGTGGTACAGGTATAGAGATAGCAATTCCTTGAACATTCAATGAAATTTTCCATAATGACCCACATCCTGATCTGACTCAAACTATTTTGATACTAACACTAGTATGGATATTATATGATGAACACTGATTGATCTGTCAATCTATCTTATCTTCTTTTGGAGAAAAGATATATTTCTTTGCCATCTGCAGCATCTAGAGTATAATAACATTAATATTAATCGGCCAGACTGTGAACTGAAAATTGGGGAAGTCAAGTTTCCTCCACAACTGAACTTGTTAGAAAGCAGGACAGTTGATACAGCCCTGAGAGGTATGATAGTGTAGGTATATTGAATTCTGTCACATGAAGATAAAATATGTCCAATGAGCTTTTTTTTTTTGTTGTTGCCAGCTGGCCTTGCTGGTGAGATGAACTGGGTTCAAAGGAGCTGGCTATATGAATAGCTAAGAAAACAGTGAAGAAACCATGCAGAACATGAACAAGAGTTTCTACTATCCAGGGTGCGACTGCTCTGCAACCCCAAGGATCACCTCCATGCTGGGCAGTGCTGGAAATAGCATGAGCCCGGATCCTTATTCTTTTATAAGGGAGGCCCATACAAGGGAGATTTGATGGAATGTTTTCCACCAAATAAGGCAGGGAATAGGGTTTCGAAGGTGGAGTCTTGCTTTGTGATGTCTTGTGGTCAGCAGATTAATTGACATTTTAGCTAGTCACACCCATCACAGGTGCTGTGTGGGATCACAGGCAGAGCAAGAACTTGCACAACGCCAGATCAGTCCCCTCATAGATCAAATATGCATAGCTCTGGCACACAGCCCATGGATGGCTTGCAATACTTTTTCTCCTAGAAATGAAAAGAAAAACATTTCTTAAGCCAACAGGTATATTTCAGGCAACAAAATCTGTGTTAATTTGCCCCTTAAAAACATCACATCCAGAACATCAGCTTTAATTGGTGAAAATACAAGATTATTTTTTTTAAATTATCCACAATTATTCTAAAAGTACATTCTAACCTTTACATCTAATAATTGTGAAGTTTTGATCTTTGTGAGTTCCCCAATGATGCTGTATTACTTTTACCTTTTTTTTTTTTACACTTGTCTGTTAATGAGATTGTGGGCATACAGACAAATGTGGCTATGCAATATGGCCTTTCCTTCCACAAAATTTCTTACTCTATGGATCAGGAAAGGGTATTTATGCCAGTTTCTATGTTTTGCCATACTGGTTAAATATTCCAAATATTGATTTGTGGCCTATTGGCCACACTGTAAAATGGAATTGAGACAACATTTCTTCTACCATCTTGTCACTCTAAGCCTCTGCTATAGTTTGAATTTGAAATGTCCTACAGAGTTCCTTGTGTTAAAAGTTTGGTTCCCTGCATGGCACTATGGGGACATGATAGGAAGTAGTGGAAATTCTTGGGTCATCATGAGCATGACCTTGAGGGAGAAGGTGGGACACTACTCCTTCTCTCTTTCTTTAATTCTCAGTGATGAGCTGAGCAGAATTCTGTGCTACCACAGGTGCAAAAGTCAATCAGTATTGGGCTAAAACCTCCAAAATACTAAAATACTAAATACTAAATACTAAATACATAGGCTAAAACAAGCCTATGTATTTCCTTTCTCCCCCTAATTATTTCCTCATAAATGACTACATGCATCTCTGTGGGTGGATTTACAGCATATATTTTAGTCTCTACTACTTAATAGAAAGGTTCAGCCTACCATAATGGTGTTAGTTCTAGCAGTTAGATAATAGGTTAATTCTTTGACCACTGAATTTGGGTATCTGGTCAAGAGATTTATCACCTGTATATGTGAATAATCTTGTCATTACAAATGTCGTTTATATTCATTCTAGTGACATCAAAATCAGCATCACTGCAGATTACCTGAAAGGGCATTATAATTTGATTAATATTCCATTTCTGTAGCATGTTGTATTTCCACTCATCTTCCTCCTTTCTGAGAATGCAGTATTCCCAATAAGAATAAGGAATCCAATTCTACTTTACCCTTTCATGGTTGCCCAGGTTATAAAAGAAATCATTGCTCTGCAAAATGTTGAGCTCCCTCACCTTAACCACATGTCTTAATTTGATGGTGAAGAGTATATCTTCTGTGATCTTATTGCTTATGATTATAATTAGATGAGGAATAATCCCTGAATATGTCCACTTCAACATTTTCCAAAGGATCATTCCTGGACTCCTTGCTTTTTGGTATGTTAATGAATTTCCAGCACATAGATCCTTATTCACTTTAGGCTGCTATTGAATACAGGCTTCAATCAGCCAATCCAGCAGATTATTAAATCTAGTTGTTGGAGCTCACTGTCACAGGGGACTGCTTCATTGAATTTTTACCAATCAACTCTCATTCGTATTTAGTACAGGCTGCTCCTGTCTATGTTTCCTGTATTCCTTTGGACACACCAGAGCAAGATTCTCCTACTATTTTAGTGGATAAGCTATTTCCAGAACTAGCTTTACATTTCTCTATTTGGTTTAAGTGAGGATATAACTTTTATTAAGGCCTGCAGGCTTTGAGCACACCCACTTTTTTTTTTTTTTTACTTTTTGGAGTCAACTGTCCCTATTTTAAGCATTAAACTTTTATTCAGCAAAAACTATACTTTCCTTTGGGAAATGTAAAAGGTTGCCTCTGTGGAAAGAAAAAGGACATAAAGACCATAAAGACTCATGTTTTTTAAAAATGTTATCCATGCCCCTCCAAAGTATCCATTCAATATCTCTGATTTTGCATCAATGTTCCTCATCTAATATGAGATTCTTATTGGTAACTATCATTTTATTGATTCTCTATCTCTGTAGTACCTATAATCCAGGACTTGAGCTGATCCTTAGCCATATCTGGAATTCAATTTCAGAAATAAATAGCTTGTCTAAACCTTTCTTGCAGTAGTGAGAATTGAACGCAGAGTCACTCTGCTAGTAAGCTACAGCCCTAGCCCTTTATTTATTTTATTTCGAGACAGTATCTCCCTAAATTGCAAATACACAGGGATTACTGGTGTACAACACCATGCCCAGCCTAAATTAAGAATTTTGATAGTCTCTTTTTGGAAGTTATTCAGGCATCAGACAAGTTTATTCTTATACCTGTGGCCAGCTTCCAAATTTGTTTTGGCTGGCACATCCAAAATGATTTCAGCTGGAATAGTTTATCATTGCTCTACACATTTTCTCAGCCCCTAGCAGGTTAGAATAGGTTTGACACAATAGTGGATGGACAGAGTTCCAAAAGAGAGAAACACAGAAGTTGTAAACTTCTTAAGAAGTTTAAAACTGATCTTTCATAACCTCCCTCATATTCTATTGTCTATAGCAAATCCTTTGGCAAGTGTAAATTCAAGAGCAAGAAATATGAATCCCATTTCTTGATAGGCATTAACACAAAGTCACCTTGAAAACTATGTCAAATATGTGAATATAGAAGAGAACGAAAGATCATAGCAGATTTTAAATCTACCTTAAGGATGCCAAATATAAACAACCAATTCTTTAGTCCCTACATGTTCTGTTGTTGCTATAGTGACCAAGTGCTAAACCAGGATTGTCCCCATGCTTTTTTCTCCACCTATATTCCTCCTATACCAGGAATCTTGATCATTTGTGTGATAAAAACATCACCAGCTATAGCATCCCATGTACCTTTCTTTCCAACATGTTGGTTATTTTAATAATTCTCAAATATATCGTCAACCCAATCCCAGAACCACTGGGTATGCTCTCTAGGGTTACTTGTAGAAAAAAAAAGTCATTGTGATTACAATCCAAATAGGACATGGATAACACACACACACACACACACAAATAAGGATAATTGAGGAGAGTTTAATAAAGGAACTGTTTACAATAATGTGCTGAAACAGTAGGAGCAGTTACCATTGGAAAAATAGTTACCAACTGTTGCAATTCACTTGTACTTTCTTGAACTCTCAGGCTCAGTTGGTAGATAAACACTATTTCCATTTTATAGCTGATTACTCCTGAGAGTATTCAATTTTACCTTTACTTGAGTGTTGTGTGAATGGATGAACAACAATTTACAAACATAATAAAGTGGTCTGTTTGTTAACATTAAAAAGCACATGTTCACTCTCTTCAATTCTTTGTCATAAAAATTATCTTTAACAAAATATTCTGTGAACTTTGCAAATAAGCAACATTATATAAAATAAATTGGATATTAAATTAGAAAAAATACTAAGAGTGCTTTATTTAATACCTCACTTCTCAAATCTTATATAACACACATGTACACTGGTGTGTGTAATGATTGTGACTCCATACAGTAATATGTTCTGGTTAGAATTATACTATTAGTGCTACTGGTAATTTATTATTTCTTAACTATTGCTTATTATCCACCACCAATTTTTCTGAGCATTCCAATTAACCCCAACTAATTTATGGTCAGGTTTAGTCTTGTTTTTGAGTCTATTAAATTGGCACCTATATTTGTTATCAAAATACTATTGCAAAAAATGTTAGATAAAAGGGAAACTTGAGGACTAAGATGATTTTTGAAAGATTAATTATGTATGAAAGTATCTTACATGCTTACAATAATTCTTTGAAATGTTAGACTAAAGGAAAAACTATCCTAGCTCTAGCCTTAAAATTTTTTCATTGTTTTTAGCATATTCATGCAAAGCTTCATGAGAATAAAAAAGATACTACATTCAATAGACAGAAGAAGAAGAAATAAAATGGAAAAAGATATATTATTCAAATAAATAGTCCATCCTATAAGGACAAATAAAGTTTACTTGTCCCCTAAAAAGACTTATTGTGTAAGAATAAAATTGAGAAGCATAATTCACTCTATTCTTTGATGTTTTTACATAAAGTTTCCTCTGTAATTTAGAGAGAGTTATTCTTCAGGATAGGAACTTAATGAACAATTTGAATGGAAATATTCATTGAAATGTGTTCTTTTTTTTAATTTTTTATTGTTGGTTGTTCAAAACATTACAAATTTCTTAATATATCATATTTCACACTTTGATTCAAGTGGGTTATGAGCTCCCATTTTTACCCTATATACAGATTGCAGAATTACATCAGTTACACATCCATTGATTTACATATTGCCATACTAGTGTCTGTTGTGTTCTGCTGCCTTTCCTATCCTCTACTATCCCCCCTCCCCTCCCCTCCCCTCTTCTCTCTCTACCCCCTCTACTGTCATTCATTTATCCCCCTTGTATTATTTTTCCCTTTCCCCTCACTTCCTCTTGTATGTACTTTTGTATAACCCTGAGGGTCTCCTTCCATTTCCACGCAATTTCCCTTCTCTCTCCCTTTCCCTCCCACCTCTCCCTCCCACCTCTCATCCCTGTTTAATGTTAATCTTCTTCTCCTGCTCTTCGTGTTCTTTTATAAAATTTTGTTTTCCTCAATAAAGTCTTAATTTTCAATGATTATGTAATTGAATCTGGAAGACATATTCATACTTAGTACAGTATTAATGAGAAAGTAAAAAATATATATTTTCTTTCTTAAAATATGAATTAAATCAACCTAGTTTTGCTGAAGAGTGTGGGTAGAACTTCCTTTCCTATTATACCTGATTGGTAGATATTTGTATTTTGGGGGTGTAAAAGCACCATCAAAATGATTCAAAGTCTTTTACTTAAAATAGTGCCTGGTGAAGAATTGTTGAACAAGTATTATCAAAGCACCAAGAGTTTTATTTAAAAAATAGGGCTAGCATGGTGGTGCCTGCCTGGTATAATAGCGACTAGGGAGGCCGAGGTAAGAGGATCACCAAGTTCAAGGCACCCTCATTTTCAAATCTGTCACTGGGAAGTCTCTAATATGTGCACTCTTGAGATGGAGCCCCACATAAAATTATCTACTTTGAGTACTGAACAAGATTATTAGACAAGAGGACCATTGGCGGCTGAAATACAGTCTGTGGGAGTCTGTACATCTGATTGCCTCTACCTGAAGGAGGGTATATTGTTATGGTATACAAGAATTCCCCAACTGCTATGAGGACTCCTGATCCCAATCCACAGTTCTGAATAACTGGGAATTTAAATAGAAAAGAAAGATGTAATTGGACATATGGTAGGGCATCTTTGGTAGTCTACTAGAAAGTTTCAAGGCAAGAAAATAAACAGAAAATTGTAAGAGTTGCTCATGTCACAATCTCCAGACCTTATGAGAAAAAAGTTTTCTCCAGAAGTAAAGCATATTAGTGGAAATACAGTTGAGAAGTCTAAAGGATCAGGAGATTGTACTGCTAGTGAATGCAGCAAAAGCTCTAAAGTCTCTCAGTCCTATTTTGATATTTCAGGCCTTGTGTTACTTGTGGTAGGTCTTGTACTGGAAATTTATCTTCCTTTGTCTCAGTTTTCTCATTTTAAAATAAATATAGTGACACTTCAGAATTGTTTTGTTCATTGGTTACAGGAGTGAGTAATTGGTTCCTCCTGATTTTAATATCTGAGGGACTCAATCTCTTTCAGTGTTAATAGAAGAGGTAAATCACTAATTAGATTTTGAAGATAGTGAACAGAAAATAAAGAATTGTAAAGTCTTTCTCAGAAATTCATATTTGATGAGATATAGAACCCTGGTGAAGCAAATAATTTATTATTATTTTTTTCATGAGAAAAACAAAAGTACAGGAATAAATTTTGTGGGAAGTCCTATAAGGAAACTGAAATATTGCTCAAATGTGATACTCAAAAGAAGCCAGTGTGCACAAAAGGTAGGTCAGTGGACTCTTTCACCTGTAGATTAGTCAATAAAATACACAAAAAAAGGCCAAGAGGGGTTAAGATATTAGAAACAAAGCAAAAACAAACAAACAAAAATGATTTGTAATGGCCAATATAAGAAAATGGAAAATAATTATCAGTAGCTTACCTGAAGTTTCGTTTCCCTAACAGAATTTTGTGAACTAATATTTACAGAAATGACAACTAATGATTTGAGGTACTCATGAATCAGTAATTTACAAAATTAATAAAGATTAATAAAGTATACTTCTGTAGATCATGTTTATTTTCCTTAGTTTACTTAATATACTTAATTTTTTAGGAAAAAATTTAAATCATTATCTACTCTTTTAAGAACATAAGTGACTGGTAGAAACCACTTTTCTGATTAGGCCCTTATTATAGACTCAATTGATTTCTGTCCAAATACCACGTGTTGAAAATTTCCTCCCCAATGTCACTGAATTTGAAGATAGAACCTTTGATGAGTTAATTAAGTTTAAATAAATTCCCAATAATTGAGTCTTAATTTGACTGATGTTCTTATAAGAAAAGAAAGAGAAACATGAGGTGCATAAGTATAGAGAAAAGGTCATGAGAGAATACCTCAAGCAGGAGACCATCTGCAAGCCAAGGACAGAGGACTTAGGAGAAACCAAATCCTCCAGCAACTTGATTTTGGACTTCTGTCCTCCAGAACTGTGAGAAACAATTGTTGTTTAGGCAACCTATCCTGGAATATTTTGTTATGGCTACCATAGAAGAGTAATATAAAACCTTGCATATGAAACTCAGTCATCAGCAAAATCCTCTTGCTAAACATCCATGCATATTTCACTGTGTCGATATACCACATTTTCTTTATCTATTCATTTGTTGAAGGGCACCTAGGTTGGTTCCATAAGTTATCTATTGTGAATTGAGCTATTATAAATACTGACGTGACTATGTCACTATATTATTCTGATTTTAAGTCTTTTGAGTATATACAGTGGAGTGGAATAACTTGGTCAAATGGTGCTTCCATCCCAAATTTTCTGAGGAATCTCCTCATATGGCATAGGTATGGCTTACACATTCTGTTAAACAGGGGCAATATTTATTATGCCCCTTGATATGTCAGTAAGCACACATGCCTTTCTAATAGAAACTACAAAGAATCAGTGCAGATTTTTTAAGAACAAATAAACACTCCTTTTGTCAACACCTTTTCTGTGCTACTTGACCCTGTGCTTCACAAGTACAAACAACAACACCACTGTTACCACAACTATACCAGTGTTTCAGAAAAATAACTTATAATTTAAATACTAAAGACTTTACCTCTATTACCTAGCATTGAGAATTTCGCTTGGCCTACTAACAATTCAGTTTTTTTTTTTAAGATATGCATGGCATACTCCTAGTCTCCCTAAGTGGTGATGTAGATAATTTTATGCTATATTGCTGAACAAGAATAAGAACAATCTTGCTACCCGAGTAATATTTTTCTATGATGTAGAAAATATTTGTTGCTCATGAATCTTAATTATTTTTTTATTATGCAGAAGTTTGTTTTCCATTAGACTGAATGCTTTGTAGATGGAATACTTTCTTAAGTGTAATTAAAATTAATCTGTACTGTAAAATAACCTTATTATGTGGGGGTCCATGTCACCCAAAGGATAATACTCTTGAAGACTCGGTATTTTGTTTTACTTTTTAAAAGACATTCTTGTACAGATTTCATACTCTGTTCACAATTCCTTTTTTTCCTAAAATCCTTTAACTGACATGAACTTTTCAGGTTGTTTATCAGTTTAAAATAAACTTGATCATTTCAAACGGTATGATTCTACTTCAATCACCTTCATTCATGTATAATTTATTATACATGAATAAACTACATGTATGATAATTTGATAAGAAAATAAATATATGCACTAACTAAAGTCAAGACACTAAATAATTATAATTTGTTTTATGTAGCTATGCATGAGTAGTTATGAAAAATTGTGTTAAAATTACACATAAATCATATCACCTATAAACCTTTTATTTTTAATATTTACATTAAAGTATGTGAGGAACACACAAAACAACAAACAACAGTTTAAATAATATTTCAAAAGGACCAATACAATTTTAAGAATCCCATTGAGGTTTACTATACTTTCATTCACATATATCCACATGTTGTACATTAAAATCTGCACAAAGACCTAAATAAAGTAATAATAATAACCTCATAACAGCCATGACTGCCTCAATCAAACTAAAGCTGTAGTGTCCTTATCATTGACTGTACTGATTGGGATTATCTTTTAAAATAAATCTCTTCTATTTAATTTGTTAGGAGCAAAGCCCAGTCCAAGTAGCAGTGGCATTGATTTTCATGTAATTTTGTTAAGCTACTATTATTAATGCATGTAGTAGTAATGCTATATTCATCTAATAAGAAAGAATTGATTACTTTGCTTTAGAAGTATTCACATGAATGATGAAAATGAGATATTCAACTGTATGAAAAAATGAAGATCTTTTACAATGAGATATGTAGTCTCTATAGCTCACAAATGCACTGTTGAGCACCACTGGAGTTGAGAGATGCTTCTTGTTCTATGTTAGACTATTATAACATACAAGATTAGAAAGGCAATGCTCATGCCACGTGGAAAATATTGATCTGTATCAGATTAAAAGGAAATTTCAAGGAAAAAGTTTATTTGAAATCTTCATTAAGTGTCATATAATCAACATTAAGCAATTATTTAAATGCTGTAGAAATATGCTCTTTCTACTTTTGCTTTTTCAATTGATGATTTTAGGTCACTTTTGCTTATAGTAAAGGCTTGTAAGGAAATTACACTTAGATTGTCATCACAGATAACATAACATTTTAAGTAACAAATAAATCAATATAGAAACCACTTTTTAAAGTTTCTTGGGCAGAAAACAATTGATGTAGCAGGCCTGAGATTGCTATCCTTAAAGGCTACTCTGCAAAGCTGACTTTGGTTGTTCCAGGCAAACTTCAACTTGGAGTGTTCCCACTACTTTTTAAATTATGAGAAGAACTCACTTGTCTAAACTGTATGTGCAAAAGATGTAGCTTATGCCAAAAACCTACTTTCCTTCTGGAAATATGGAATTTTGGAATCATGGGATTCGGGTCTGTGCTGGGCAGATGATGTCTACAAGATCAGTTTCAATTAAAAGGCACAGAAATCAAGTATCTCTGAATTTCTCTGGTAGATATTACACACATGTTGCCCCAATTTGATACTGAAAAAAAATATGAACGTGATGTGTGAGTCTTCAGGGAGAAGGCATTTGAAAACTTGCTCCTGATTTGATCAATGTATCTTTTTCCCGTAGGATTGGGCTGCTATTCTGTGTCTGCATTGAATTATAGTTAAGTGTACAACACACACTTAGAACTGTTCTAGAGAATCCTTGAATTTAGGGGTAATCTGTAGACCCCCAAAATACTTCTATTTCCTTATCTAAAAAAAAAAAACACAATAAGGATTCATTTTCAAATTACTATAATTAGCTGAATGTGATACATGTTACTAATTGAAGAGGTTATTATATCTCTTGATATTTGACTTATTTAGAAAAGATATATCTTTTGCAGCTGTTTCTTTCAAATTTGAAATTCTGAATACTATTTGGTAGCTAATATGGATTATATCTTACTTTAAAGTATTGGTTATTTGGAATATTATTCATAATGTCTATTACAAAAACATTTATTATGAGTGCATCTACATGCACCAAATCATACTTATCCTGTAATTAAAGTGATTCTCCTAATGGAGAGGATTGAAAATTGCAAGCTCAAAGCCAGTTTCCGTAGATTAGCAAGGTATTTAGCAACTCATTGAGACCCTGACCCTAAATAAAATATAAACAAGAGCTGAGGATGTGGCTTGGTGATTAAGCACCCTTGGGTTCAATCCCTGGTACCAAAATAAAAAAAAAAATGAAAAAGAAATTTCTTAATCTTAAGTGGCTTCTTTTTTTTCAGTATTTACTCAATGATTAACAATGTTACATTAAATTTACACATAAAATGATTCTAAGACTTAACTGCTAATAGTCCTTTTTCCTCTTGATCCCCATAAAGTCTACCTTTAAAATCAGATCTGGAAACCTAAATCATGAATCGTATTTTCCATATAAAAATGAATACTATGAACAGTAGTCAAAAAAGGATACAGGACCATGTACATACAACTTTATTTAGTATTTTAAAACCACCAAAACAAAAACAAAACAAAAAAAATTAAAAATCTCTAACCAAATTCTAATAAACAAGAGAAAGAGACAAATGCTTTTAGATAAATAAAAATGATTTGGTTTCTTGAAATTGAAAATACAAACACATAAATATGTCTTCAAATTAACTTTATGATGAAATAATAGCCCAAACACAGAGAGTCAAGGCAAGTGAAATAAATGAGAGAAATGAGGCAAATCAAATGGCCCCACTGTTGCTATCGCATGCACAGGAAAGTCTGACAACCTTGTGTCACAAAGGGTTACCATTGAGAAATATAACCATCAGGTTACCAAATTATGTCCTTTGTAAGGAAAAACCAGTAGATGTGTTAGTAATATCTCTAATATCTTCCCTTTAAGCCACTGCCACACTCATTTTTAAATCTGATGTGGAATAAACAAACACTTTCAGTTGTCAGGTTAACTTTGGTATCTACAACATCCATTGAGAAGTGTGGGCAATGAGGATAGACTTTTATACAGAATTCCAGGAATTTAGGAAAAATAGATATATAAAAATGCATGTACAGAAGCACACATATATTTTAAAGGCTGTGTTGAAATGTTTTAAATGTGTATTTTATCCTGAACAGAAAGCATAAGTTTCCTCCAAAAATATTAAATTTTGTGTATATTAATTCATCAATTCAGCAACACACTGTCAGAAAATGCTAATCCTGATAAAGATAAAAAAAACTATTCCCCAAAGCAACTGCAGATTTAGTTAATATATACTGACAGCAGTCAGAAAAGTACATGAGAGCAAATTGTGAAGATGATGAATCAGGGAGGGGTGAGCTGGTGTTGGTCCATTGACTTGGGAGAACTTTTCTTTTCCATGTGCATTGATTGATCTGCAGGTTTATATTGGGCAGAGGTCTTATAGTGGACCATAATCATGGACACTACATTGTACAATCAAAAATTTGCAGATAAAATCCTACACATTAGAGATTTTATGAGGACTTAAAGGAAATTAATTAAAAGGGAAGAAATTTGTCTTCCTTATCAATTCAGCCTGCATTTTCCCATTTATGAATTTCTAAGCCTTTTAACATCTTCCTAATAATTGTTGTTTCTTTTTTTAAAAAAAATTTCCACATTTTTTTTTATCTGTTCATCTATTGAAGGGCATCTAGGTTGGTTCCACAGTCTTGCTATTGTGAATTGTGCTGCTATGAACATCTATGTAGCAGTGTCCCTGTAGCATGCTCTTTTTAGGTCTTTAGGGAATAGTGGCATTTATACACAATGGAGTATTACTCTGCATTAAAAAATGACAAAATCATAGAATTTACAGGGAAATGGATGGCATTAGAGCAGATTATGCTAAGTGAAGCTAACCAATCCCTAAAAAACAAATGCCAAATGTCTTCTTTGATATAAGGAGAGTAACTAAGAACAGAGTAGGGTTGAAGAGCAGGAGAAAAAGATTAACATTAAACACGGATGAGAGGTGGGAGGGAAAGGGAGAGAGAAGGGAAATTGCATGGAAATGGAAGGAGACCCTCAGAGTTATACAAAAGTTCATACAAGAGGAAGTGAGGGGAAAGGGAAAAATAATACAAGGGGGACAAATGAATGTCAGTAGAGGGGGCAGAGAGAGAAGAGGGGAGGGGAGGGGAGGGGAGGGGGGATAGTAGAGGATAGGAAAGGCAGCAGAACACAACAGACACTAGTATGGCAATATGTAAATCAATGGATGTGTAACTGATGTGATTCTGCAATCTGTATATGGGGTAAAAATGGGAGCTCATAACCCACTTGAATCAAAGTGTGAAATATGATATATCAAGAACTATGTAATGTTTTGAACAACCAACAATAAAAAATTTAAAAAAAAATTTTCCAACTCAATATATGTGCTTGAATATTTAGTAAATGCAAGGCAGGCATTTGGAAGTTAGGTTGTGTTATCTCTTTTCTTTTCTTCCTGCAATTTCATAAGATGTTTGCACTTTTTTTGTGTCTTAATTCTCATAACAGTTTCCTAACTATTGCTTTATTTTTCTTTATTACTGTTTTGGTTTGACTTTTGCTTTCAAACTTCAATTCATAGTATTCTCATATTCATTCTCTCTCTCTCTCTCTCTCTCTCTCTCTCTCTCTCTCTCTCTCTCTCTCTCTCTCTCTTTTCTTTCTTTTTGGTACCAGGGATTGAACCCAGGGCACTTAAGCACTAACACACATCCCCAGTCCTTTTTTGTGTTTTACTTAGAGGTAGTGTCTTACTGAGTTCCTTAGGGCCTGGCTAGATTGCTGAGGTTTGAACTCATGATCCTCCTGTCTCAGCCACTCCAGCCCAGCTTAGGGGATAACAGGTGTGTGCCACCACACCCAGCTTAATCATATTCTCATAGGACAAAAGAAAGATCAGATGAGTTTCAGATATTCAGCTTTCTTTACTGACTAATTGTATTTCCTTAGGTACAACTATAAATTTAAAACAAAACTTGTTTGCTGTTTAAATATGTAAAGCTGTTTTGTAGATATTAGCCTCCTGCCAAAATATTTATTTCAAGAATGTTAAGTAGGGACAGCCTTGATCTGTTTGACAATATTACTCATTATGTAATTTCCATAGCAAATAAATACTTAAAATTACATATTTAATACAGCCCACATTTCCTAAGGGTGAGAGAGAAAACAGATTAAACATGATGAATGAATTACTATAACTCCTCATTTTTCATTGATGATGAAAAAATTACTCATAAGTGAAAATATTTACTTATTTATTGTTTTATACTATTTTCCAGTGAAATAAACATTATTATCAAATCTATTTTTGTGTACCAGAAATTGTCAACATTCAATCTTAATATCAAAAGAGAAGTTTCCATCATCTGTTGTCACTAGTGGTTTGCAACTTCAGGAATATAGTTAGTATTTATATAAAAAAAATTTAAATTAGTTTAATATTTGTCTTTATCAGAGTTATTACTTCACAATAGTATAAATTACTTGTAATAATTTATGATAAATCACCCACAAATACATTTTAATAATAAGTAAATTTAAAACATAAATAAGTATACAATCTTTACAAGAATTTTCCCTCACCCTCAATATTAAGCTTTCATCTTCAATATAACTATAGTATTTTATCTTCATATTTTGATCATGAATGTGATATTTAATTAAAATTCTTTACATGTTAACAAAATTATAATAATATATCCTGTCAGATTTATAATTTTACTGATAATTGAATCATTTGATCTTTTCAGATCTTTAGTACTATTATTCTCCATGTATACCAATAGAAAAGTTTTAAGAAAGATGCACTCATAAATGCTCAATTTGAATTATTAAAAAATAAAAATATTTGAACAAGTATTTCAAATCGGTAGTTTCACTATACAAACTTAAAATCCAATTTGTATTTATTTTTAAGTGTTTTTATTAGAGCATTATATTTATACATGATAGAGATTCATTTTGACCTATTCCTAAAATAGTTGTTTCCATTTTGATCCCCAGTGCTCCCCCTTTTACTATACTCTTTCCTGACCCCATCCCTTCCTTCTACTCTGGTATTCTTCCTTCCATTTATTTACTTTTCTAAATTGGTGCTTTAGAATTATATTAAAAAGTTGGTTGATTGTGATATATTCACATAGCATCATTTGATCCATTTCTTTCCATTTTTTTCTCCCCTTTCTCAACTTCATTGTTCCTTCTTCTGTTCTTATGAGATTCTCTTTTTCTTATTCCTTATTTCTCTCTTGCTTCCACATATGACAGAAAATATTTTACCCTTATCTTTCTGGATCTGGTTTATTCGACTTAGCATGATGTTCTCAAGTTCCAATCATTTACCAGCAAATAAAATTATTTCATTATTTCTAATAGATGATTAGAAATGCATTATATAGAGATACCACGTTCTCTTTACCCATTTATCTGCTGATGGACTTCATAAATAGATTATTGTGAACTATGCTGCTATAAACAGCACAGTTTATATAGGTTTATATAGATTGTCATGATAGTATGCTGATTTTAGCTCTTTAAGATAAGTACCATGGAATGGAATAGCTAGGTCATGCCATGGTTCTATTCCTATATTTTGAGGAACCTCCAGACTGATTTATATAGTGGTTGTACTATTTTACAATTCCACAAACAATGTTTAAGTGTTTCGTTCTCCCCACATCCTCATCAGCATTTATTACTATTTTTATTCTTGATTTTGCCATTCTGACTGGGTTGAGATAAAATTTCAGTATAGTTTTGATTTATATTTCCCTGATAGATAAGTATATTGAACACTTTCTCATATATGTTTCGGTCATTTGCGTTTATTCTTCTGAGAAATATGTGTTTAGTTTATTTGCCTATTTATTGATAGATTGTGTAACATGTTTTTTGGTGTTATGATTTTTGATTCCTTCATATTTTCTGGATATGAATCCTCTGTCAGAAGAGAAATTGGCACAGATTTTCTCCCATTATGATGATTCTCTTTTCACACTCTTAATTGTTGCCTTTGCTGTACAGAAGCTTTTTAAATTTGATACTATCCCATTTATTTACTCATTCTTGGTTTGATTTCTTGAGATTTAAAAGTTTGTTTCAACCTAAAATATATCACTAATGAAGTATCTTTTTTTTCAATACTCAGTGACCCAATCAGTGAACTGATGTAAAACATAGTTATAAATACATGACTTCCTTCATCAGTTTTAAAACTAATATTTATGTGTTAGAGATGATGACAATTGATTGTGACTATCAAAACAATGTCTTAGTATATAATAAAAAAATAGTTCCTTAAATAACATCAAATTAAGTAGAAAAAAAAGTGAATATATAGCTAATTCACCCTTCACTATATCATGTTTTATGGCTCTGGATCTCCTGGGCATGTGCCATCCAAACTGAATCTTATCATTAGAATGTACCTCACCTCACTGATTTTAGTAATATTAATATTCTCATAGTATCAGATAAGTCAGCTTTTTGTTACTGTGACAGACGTCTGACACAAATAAGAAAGGTTTGTTGGGACTCACAGTGTTGAAGATTTCATCCATAGTTGGACTCATGGCAGCACATCATGGCAGAAGCATGTGGTCAGGGAAAAAATAACACTTATCTCATGGCCAGGAAGAAAATGAAATAGAGAATAGCCTGGGGTGTCATAATCCCCTTCTAGAGCATGTCTCTAATTAACCAAAGATCTCCCACTAGACCCAAAGTTTCTGCCACCTGTCAATAGTACCAAGATGGAGACCATGACTTCACCTCATGGGAGACAATTAAGATCCAAACAAGAGTAATGTTGCTTTAGCCACAAATGGCAAGTAAATGTGGAACATTTAGATTAAAAGATCAGACAATTAATGACAACTTTATAGTATCTAAAATTCTTTAAACAGTATTTGCTGTACTTCAAATTCAAGTCTGTTGGCTCACACATCCTTTTGGTAGATTTGTACTTGTGACAAGAGTGCAGCAGCATGATACAGTTCTAAAGAAGCCTTTGGATTTACTGTTTCTCATTCCATGCTAATCAAATAGAATTAAAGGGGGAAAAAAAAGCAAGGTGGTATACAATTGAATTGAAAGTCTTTAATCTTTAACAAAGTAGTCTAATATACTGTTACAATTGCAAAAAAAATGTGGATTCCTTATGACATTCTTCTTCTATAGGCAACAAAGCAATTTCCCCACATGTCAATAGACTTCACTCTATAATTATAAGCGGTGATTTGTTCAGCACAGGGATGCTACTCTCCCTGTGTAGGATTAGGCAGAAGATAATAAGCAGGTGCATGAAGAAAGCACAGGAGATATTTGTTCCTTCAGAAAAGAACAAGTGAGAATCTATCAACTCACCTTGTATTTTTGTATGTTTTACTTGTAATAAAATGTTAAACTTATCCATTATTTGCTATTTTATTTGAATTTATGTGAAAATTAACACTAAATGCTTTACTATCTAAAACTTGTCATATTACTTTTTGATCAATAAATATTTTTAAGATTATAATAATTATGAAACATTAAAGTGTATTTAAAAACAAAGTAATCCTTCTCTGTTCCAAAATTTTCAATCAAAGTAAGAAGCCCAATTTACCCCTTACTGGCACCATAATAAGATTTCCAAAATGCAAATCTAACTCAGATTGAGAAAACCAGCTGTGAAAGTGTGCTGTGTTGACAGACACTGTGATTTTAGCAATGTAATTTAGTGCTGTTCAGCTTTAGTGACCTTTTAAAGACTAAAATAAAAACATTATTTTCTGTGGTTGAAATCATTTTACCTGCTTCAGCTCTTATGGTTTAAATTATAAACACTTCAAAACAAAGGAAGTCAGTGGGAATACAAGGTGAAAGAAAAATTTAATAATTATAAAACAGACTGCTATAACCCATACTGTAGTGATTTGCCAAGATGAAGAAAGACCCAAGCTATATCACCTACATTCTTGTTGTTGTATAAGTGTTTAACTTACTTGTATTTTAAAATATATGTGTTAAGACCAGTGCAAAATTTTCAGTACATCTCTCTTATTTTACTTTATTTATTTTAGTTTTAGTTTTTTAAATGTTTTTATTGGTACTTAATAGTAATATATAATAGTGGGTTATTTCAACATATTCATAGATGCATATAACATTTTTTTTCCCATTTAAGTCCCATTTCTCACTCCTTATTCCTACCCCTAACCCCCTCCTCTACTCTCTGGCTTTTCATCAATTTATTATTTTTTAGTTGATGCATTACAATCATACATAAAAGTACAATTCATTATAACATATACATACATTCATATAGCATAATTTGGTCAATTTCATCCTGAAGTCTCTGCTCTTTTCCATCCCTCCTTCTTCCCCCTCAATCCTATTCTACTCACTGAACTCCCTTCTATTTTAAAAGATCTTTCTTTTCATCCTAATTTCTCTACCTTTGTCACATTGAGGGAAAACATTTGATCCTTCACATTCTGAGTCTTGCTTATTTCACTTAGAGTGATGTTCTCTAGTTCCATCCAATCACGAGCAAATTACAAAACCTCATTCTTTCTTATAGCTGGGTAAAATTCCATTGTGTATTTATATTGCATTTTCTTCTTTCATTCATCTCCTGAAAGACACCTAGGCTTATTCTATAACTTTAATTTTGCTGCTATAAATATTGGTATGCCTGTATCAATACAGTGTGCTGATTTTAATTCTTCTGGATATATATCAAGGAGTAGGATAGCTGGGGCATACAATGGTTCCATTCTTAGTCTTCTGAAGAATCTCCATGCTGATTTCAAAAGTGATTGTACTAATTTAAGTTTCATCAACAACATGTATTCCTTTTACACCACATGCTTACAAGAAATTGTTGTTACTTGTGTTCTTGATTCCCGCATTTCCTGGACTGAGATGAAATCTCATTGTAGTTTTGATATGCAATTCTTTGATTTATAAAGATGTTGAGTATATTTTACTATATTTGATGACCATCTGCATTTTTCCTTTTGAGAATGTCCATATAGTTCATTTGTCCACTTATCATTTCAGTATTTTGTGTTTTTTTTTTTTTTTTATAAATTCTAGATATCAATCCCCTGTCCAAGTGTAGCTGGCAAAGATTTTTCTCTCACTCTGTAGGCTCTTTTCATATTCTCAATTTTTTAATTTGCTTCACAAAAGCTCTACAATTTTAGGTGATCTTAATTGTTGATTCTTTTTTGTATTTCTTAAGCTTTAGGAGTCTTAATGAGGAGGTTGTTACTTGCATCAACATTTTGTACTTTTTTTCCCCCCTAACGATTGCAGTGTTTCTGATCTAATCCTTAAGTCTTTGTTCCAGTTTGTGTTGATATTTTTGTTGGGCTGGAGGTAGGGATCTATTTTCATTTTTCTATATATGAATATTCAGTTTTCCTAGCAGCATTTACTTAAAAAGTTATCTAAATAAATTGGAAAATCTAAAAAATAACTGAAAATTTTGTAGACACATATGACCTATCCCATAGGAAACCTAAACAGACCAATATTAAGCAATGAACTTGAAGCAATAATAAAAAGCCTCCCAACAAAGAAGAGCCCAGAACCAAATGGATACGCAATTGAGTTCTACTAGAACTTTAAAAAGGATCTAATGACAATCCTCCTAAAATTGTCCTGAAAGATAGAAAGTGAAAGAACATTCCCAAACTCAGTCTATGAAACCAGAATCACCCTGATACCAAAACCAGAGAAGGACACATCAAAGAAACTACAGGCCAATATCCGTCATGAACAAAGACACAAAAATCCTTAATAAAATATTAGCAATACACATTTAAACCATAATAAGAAGATTGTACAGAATGATCAAGTTGTTTTCATATATTCTTCCTAAAGAGAGAATATAGAGACTGGATTTGTGGCTAGAGTAAAGAGAATAGAGCTACAAAGGTGAGTCAGAATATCTGGGTCTATTTCTATTTGTACTACTTGTTAGATTAAATTATCCTTGATCCAATTAGTAGTTATGTAGTTATGTAAATCAGTTTTGCCTCTGTTTCTTGATCTTGAATGTGGAATTTTCATATTCCTAGTTCATGTGATTGTTCACAAAGCTAAGTAAAACATGTAAAATGCTTTATTACCAAACATATATTAAATATATTGTATAGATTCATTTATTTTTTTCTCACCAATTGTTATAAAATAAGTCATGAACACATATTTTATGCACATACTGAAGTAATTTTGCTTGTACAATTTTAACAATTTTTAGCAGTCATGAATATAATTTTAATAATTTTTAGTAATCATGAGTTACCTACTAGGACAACTGAATTTTTCTGACATTAATGAAGTGGTTAGTTTAAAAATAAAGATTTTTGATATTACAGAGCTATATTGATGGTTGTACATTTGAATCCTGTGGTAGGGACCCCAACACATTGGAAGAATCATCAGGAAAAATGTCAAAATATAATTTTAAACAGATAAGATTATTTCCTGTAACACTGCATTCTGTCAGTAAATTCATTTCATGTCTCTTCTTGTCATAAGCACCTAAACTTTTTCTCTCCTCTGACTCACACTGTTAGTTCAGTGCCAGATAAAAGTCACAGTTTTGCTTTATCACTTGAAAAAACATTGAGATGTAAAAACAACAGTGTCTCATGAGATGGCTGTCTTTTATACTATGCCAAGAAGATTAAGACTTCATGTTTATGATAAGTAAGTATAGAATTGGGGACTGTATTTTTAGAATATGTGTGGTGAAAAAGCCAATTAACAATTCTGTAAACTCACATATGTTTGCATAGTTTCCTAGAGTGAAAGATTCCTTTATTGATTAAAAACCAATGTGAATATAACAATACCCCTAATTTAAAAAATTACTCTTGATATTAAACTAGTTTTTAAAAAGAGTAAAATAATAGAAAGTAAAACAAAATAATATTTTTCACTTATATTAGGAGAGTAATCATAAATTAAGTGTGGATTTATCCCATGCCATCTAATATAAGATTTTGAGGTTCATAAGCATTAAACTGTGGTATTTAATTAAATCTTTCCTTTAACATTAAGGTTTTGTACTATTTCAAATTACTTTCTAAATAAAACAATATATACTATATTAAAAATATTTGAGTCTTATACTCCCACGAAGATGAGATTTTTGTACATTAAATGCAGTAAAAATTATGGAATGTAAATGTAAAATAAATTAAGATTCTGATAGCATAGCAAAAAGAATGCAAAGAGCTCAAGCCCTGAGGACCTGAATAATGGCCCGATAGTGAAATCTCTGTGTATTCTTTATGCCTCTTATATCCCAGAGTAAGTAGGTACTCAGGATCTCACAACTGGCAACTAAAAAGCACTCAAAAACAATGCCCCAAGAAAATGGAGTTCTCTCTAGCTCAACAGCCAGAAAAGGAGCCGCCTATTGAGTCAGAAAACATCCTGATAATATTAAATATATTGCAGATAAAAATCACAAACAAAACTGTGGTCCCAGGGCTGGGGATATAGCTCAGTTGGTAGAGTGCTTGCCTCACATGCACAAGGCCCTGGGTTCAATCCTCAGCACCACCAAAAAAAAAAAAAAAAAAAAAAAAAAAAAAAAAAAACTGTGGTCCCACCCTTTTCTTGCCAGGAAAGGAAGAATGGAAATCCTAGAGCCTTCCACTTTCTAGCTTGTCAAAAGCTGTCCCTGTGATGCCAAAGAAGACCAGGTTTGGGGATGGGATTTTCATTCTTCAGTTCTGTGGTAAGGAGGTCTCCCTTCACCAGGTGTTAATAAAGGATGGGTAGGTAAACTGCACCCCATTCCTATCAGTGACTATGCCACCAGATGACAATATTCCACCCCCATTCCCCAATGGAAGGATGTCAGAGTAGCTGGGAGAATCACAGGACCTTCAGCACCTTTCTGTGGCAGGGTCCATGCCCCTTTGTTATGTCATTGAGCCCACATGGAAGCAGGTACATGTTGCATTCCTCACAACAGGCATAATATAGATGGAAGCTTAATAGAATAAACATGACCTCTCAACCCTGCTTGGCAATAGCAAGGAGCTCCATTTTGCCAACGAAGTCAAGTAGAAGCCAAATAGAGAACTTAGGTTACAGAGGTCAAATGGAGAGTTTTACCTAAGCCAGGAGGCAACAAATCCTTCAGCAAATATACTCATGCTAGAGGAGGACTTCCAAAACACAAGATTTAAGTATCTAGGATCTCATAACATAGTAAGCAAGAAAGTCCAGATTATACTCTAAATCATGTCAAAAAGAAAGAGCTCCCTTGAACAAGAAAGACAGTGAATGGTTCTCTACTGAGATGACACAGATATTAGAATTACCTCACAATGAATTGAAAATAACCATCATCAAAAGCTTCCTTGAGCAATTAGAATGATATTTTCAAAGTAAAAAAAAAAAAAAAAAACTCCCAAAAGCAAATAAGAAAAAAAAAAAAAAACAGAAAATCTCAACAAAAACTAATAAGGGAATCAAATAAGAATTTTAGAACTGAAAAGTACAGTTAGTGAAGGAAAAAGAAGGAAAAACGGAGCACTTAATATCTGAGCTCAACAGGAATGAGGAGGGCAGAATAAAATTTTGTAATGTGAAAATACAAAAAAATAAATTAGTCCTCTTAACAACAGAAGAAATTAGAAAATGAACAGGAACTCAATGACAGTGGTTCTAAAAAATAGGCTAACATTTGTGTCAACTTAGTTCAAGGGAGAGTAAAGTAAAGGTGAGCCTGAAAAAGTATTTGAAACTGAATATCTATGACTAAAATATCCATAAATTTGATAAGAAAGCATAGGTACACAAGTTCAATCAGTTGAATCAGTCAAACACTTGGAGAGTAAAGAAAAAGAAAAAAAAATCTCCAGAGCAATGAGATGAATAGCACTTTACATATAGAAAGGAAATTTGATTAACAGTAAAATTCTTATCTAAAACAAGGGCCAGGATTTGAGTTGTGGCTCTAGGTATGATCCATGGAACTACCAAAATAAAACCAAAACAACAACAACAACAAAATTAATAATAATAATAATAATAATAATAATAATAATAATAATAGTAAAAGGAAGTCAGGAGAAAGTTGTCATGACCTGCAAGATGGTTAATTCAGATGAGGGGAGATGGTAGATTAGAAAAAACAAACAGACACATAGAAATAGAAAAAGCTGGGACCCAGTAGGCATCACACTCGGATAGAGTCTGCTCAGCAAGTTTATTACATAAGTTTTATCATAGAAAGGGTTGAGTCAAGGTCATGAGTATGAGCAGCCCGATTATGATTATCAGCTTGTGCCCATAACTTTCTAGCCCTGGCAGCTGGCTTCTGAAACTAAAGGTTTAGAACTGAATGGCTCTTGACTAGTACAGAACCTCCTATTGAACAGGGTGTCAACACAGCACTGGGTTATGTCCATGGGCACCTTTGCACTGAGAGTTCTCCAGAGGGGCATCACCTCTGTCACAGGACAGTGTAAAAACCCATAATTCAGTCACTGCTCTCAATAGACAGTGGCATGAACTCTTTCAAATACTAAAAGCAAAGAATTGCCCTAAATGAATGGCCACAGGAAAGCAGTTTGTCAGACTATTTTAAAAAATTAAATATTCGCTTAACTACACAGCCCAGTAATTGCACACACTTGGGCCTCTATCCCATAAAAATAAAATATTTGCCGCCACAAAGACCAATTACTTGTTATCATCCAAAGTTGGAAACAACTAAAATTTCTCTCAATAGGTGATTTTAAAAGATTAGTATGTGCGTACCATAAGATACTACTCTGAAATGAAAAGGAAAGAAATACTCATGCAGATAATAATTTGGTTAGATCCAAATACTATTAATCTTGAGTAAAAACTGTCAATCTCAAAATATCACAAGCCATACAGTTTTATTTATACAGATTACCAAATGAACAAAATTATACAGATGGAAATTAATGGTCATTAGCTATATGGATGTTAGGGAGGAATGGTGTGACTATAAAGGGGTAAGAGAAGGGAGAAATCCATCATATTGAAAAAAAATTGTATATTAATTATAACGATGGCAAAAAAGTCTATACATGGGGCAACATGACATAAACCTGTACAAGTATTTAGGAGATAAGTATTTTAGTGGATTATTCATTCATTGGCTTTTTTGAGTTTTATGCAATGATTCCTTTTTAAAACTGTAATTTAAATATTTTACAAATATACTTTATGGATATTTTCCTTGTATTATTAGATACTTACTTTGAAAATAGGTAAAAGCACTGATTCTACTCTGAATTAATAGGACTGTACAAAAATTTTTAAAAAGATTTTACAGAGTGCTTTAAAGAAAAACCACAGAGGATTTGAGTCTACTCTAACTTTACTTAATCATATTAATCATATGTAATGGATAACATTAATAAAATTGAACAACAAAATGTATTTTATATATTGTATTTTCTAACCAACCTGTAGAGGAAGAATTTGTTAAAGCTAATAATTACTAATGTGTAATTTATTAATTCGTGTGTAACAGCAATGTTTTAGGCACTCAGCACAGAGAGGTTATTAAACAGACTATTTTCTTCCCAAATGTCTCACACACATAGGATGAAAAATCGATGCTTTCAAAATATCGAGAAATCATATCTTGCTCTTTGGATCACTTGCTTCCTTTGGCTTCTGTGAAATTATCCATGCCTACTTTTTAACTGACTATTCTTTCTCAGACTACTTTTCAGGCGGTTGTGAAACTCTTCCATACCATTTGGTTAGAATTTGTCTTCCTGTTTCTTTCCATATAATCCCCTTTGTAAATCTACTACATTTCTGTGGCTAAGATTATGAGCTTCATGTTGATGACTCCTAAAATATGTTATAGTTTTTGCAACTTTTTCTAAAGTCATATTTGGTTAACTTCAGTTCCTACTTAAATTATCAGAAAGCTAAGCAATTAAACAGAACTCACAATTTCCCCCTCCTCTCACAGTCCAAATTTGCTCCTTTGATGGTGCTTCCCATTATGAATAATATCACAATCCACTCTTGCTTCTCTGCTGTCAAATCTGTAGGAACCATCCTGATCTCTCTTTTCTACCTCCCTGAAATCCATTCACATCCTATAAAATACTATGGCCCACTGAGTTCTCTTCCATGATAGGATCACTTTACATTCACTGTCATCGCTACTATGCAAGCTGAGATTCCAATCATTTCTCAATATTATTTCTGAAAATAAATCCTCTAATTGGTTTCAGTATTTTTATAATTTGTTGTTCATGCCACATTCAGACTTTTTTAATGTATAGATAAGAAAGTCATTATCTTGTTATTGGTTCAAAGACTTCCCAACTCCTAATGATAATGGCTATACTCTCAAAGTTGGCTCATAGTGCTCTGTAAAATCTGACTACTCCATTCCTACTCTATATTATTTCTTCTGTTTCCTCATTCTACATATTATAGTCTATCAAAACTGTTTTTTTAAATCCTTAAGTGTGTAACAATCTCCAGCTTCTAGGGGAACTAATAATACTACCTCTGAGATCTGCACTATTTTCATTATCTTCTCAACCTGTTTGGAGAAGTCCTAACCATCATGCGCTTCTCAGCCAAAACATTTCTCACTTGAAGAAATATATCAACACCGTATTTGTTATTGTATTCTTCCCATTGTTAAGCAATATTTCTTTTTACATGTATTTTTATTCTAATACCATATTGGTTTAATGATATTGACTCACTATTTGAGAGAAGCTGTTAATAATAATAATTTCATGATGATAATATGATAATAATAAAGATAATAATATAATCATATGTTAATTTGGGGGTTCTTTTAGGCACAAGACATTATTCAAATCTATTTACTTCAATTTATAAATTGTTATCTTTTTAAATAGTATTTTATTGTGATAACAACACTTAACATGAGTTCTGTCCCCTTGGAAGATCCCCCCTACCTTGGGAGACAGTGTCACACTATATTGCTCAGACTACGTTTAAACACCTGGGCTCAAGTGATCTCCCTACCCCAGCCTCCTTAGTAGCTGGGACTATTCATATGTACTTCCAGACCTGGCTGTCTTTGCAGATTTTTATGTATACAATTTAGCAGTGTCATTTATAGGCAGATACTATACAGTGGATCTCTATATCTTCTTCATGTTGTTAAGTGAAATCGTATACTGACTGATTAGCCACTCCCATTTCCCCTACCTAGCCCCATTTCCACTCTTTGCTTCTGTCACTTTGTCTAAGGTAGATGCATCATGTCAGTGGAATCACTCAGCATTCCTAAAAGGGCTGGCTTATTTCCCATGATACAATGTCCTAAACATCCATCTATGATGTTTCCTATTAGATTTTAATTTAATTAAAACATATATACAAAAAATTAAACTTTCACATAATTGTGCTGAGTCTCTTGATTCTACCTGTTTCCTCAGAATGATTTTTAACTCCTTAGCTGCTCTTACACATTTATCTTCATTTTGAATAATTTATGCTTATATTTTATTCCTGCTTCTTGATTTGAGCCTAGGAAATTAATACTGTGATACAAAAACATACTTCTGTTTTCTTTAACTCCTGTGACTATAGGCATATTTCCAACTTCCCAATGCCTGATGCATTATGTTGTCATTTTGTACTATAGTTCCAAGAATCTTATTTTTGAGACTATATAAATTACGTTTATGAGGAATCAATACAAAACATTGGTTTTACTGGAAATGAGATTACTTATTTTTCACTTATGCATAAAATCATCATTAATCTGACTGAAAATCTTTGACAAATGTCTTAAACTTTAAGTGCTGAGGTATATACAATAATTTCTAAATAAATAAAAAAATTATTGTTATATATAATCAAATTAACAATTAATTTTGCATAAACCCTAATCTGGAGACTCTATTCTTAATTCTAGAATTTTTTAAAAAATTACTTCTTTGATAAATTCCTTGGTCTCAGACCCCTCCCTTTTTTCATTTTGCAAGGGATTTTATTTATATATAGTCTCTTCTCATCTATACCTAATTTTAGTTCATTTTACTTCAGTGTTCCTTTTGTTATGTTTCATAAGACGTTTCTTATACTTCTAAATTTATGAAGTTTTACAGAACTCTCTGAAAATAAACTTTTAAGGAGAATCCATCAAGGAAATGTCACTTTTCCATTGACTTTCAACTTTATTGACCATGAATTTAGTATTCAAGATTTTGAATCAGTTACAATTCAGCCTTTGACCTTCCAATTTCCAAATTTCATCATGATATTTTCTACTATTCTGATTGTAATTTCCAGTTTGTGCCTGCAATTTGTTGCATTGTATTGCAAGTTAGAAGCAAATATACACATTCAACTTGTGACTTTATGCCTACAATCACACTTAATCTTCATAAAAACCCTATAAAATAGATATTGTGTCCATACCTTTTAACCTGAAAAATAAAGGGGGTACTGGAAAGTAATCAGTTTTCTCAAGATCACAAATTTGGTAGTAATGAATTGAAAATACAATAAATGATTAAATTTAAATTGGTGAAACTTAATGTCCACCATAGAAATGTAAATTATCTTCCATATTTCTGGTTATAGAAAGAATTCATACCCTTTCAGGACCCCCCTTTTTTATACAGAGGGCTCCATTTGTCATACAATGACAACACATGATAGGATTAATACCCAAAATGAAAGTCATTTGCCATCTGATATGGTAGCTTGGAATCCAAAGATAAAATATAATGGCTAAAATTTATTGCCACTCTATTGTGCTAGAAAATTTCAAAATTTAAAAATAGTACTTCAATATCAGTACTGTCCTCTTCTCAATATGAGGGTGAGGAAACTTGAGTTAGGAAAATTTAACTCTTCTTATTTTGATTCCTCTAAATCTATAGTTACACAGCAATAGTTATACAGCAATTATGTAATTGTGTACGAATCTCATCTCTGTCATTTACCATTTGAACTGGCTCATGTTTCTTTTATTTATATGGATTAGCATCAACTATAAAATAATTTTTTGAACTGAGTATTAAAATGAAAATTATTAAAAATAAAAAACCAATTAAATCATTTTGTGTGATTTTTTCCATGTTAATTATTGATGTATAACAGGTCCCAAGAATTTTTACAAACTGATGCATATATATGTACATTTATGTGTATGAGAAGTGCAAGTTTGTGCATATATATCTTAACACAATATTTGGAAATAATTGCTGGATCTTACAAAGAAATGTGTTTTTCTTTTCTTATGCAAGAATTCAGACTTGGTATTTTCAAAAACTGTGAGATTCTCTGAATAAGTATTTATAGAACTGAAATGCCATCCCTCGAGTCTTGTACCACTTCCAAAGCTTCAGTCATTCTGTGAATGGTGATCAGTGAGTGAGCAAAGCATTAGATTTATCATTAGCCCTCTGTACAGTAAGGCAGGTGGCAAAACACCTGCCACTCAAGTTTTCCAGCCTGGCCCACTCACATTTGTGAGGATTATGAAAATTAACTGAAGCACAAATGTTTCCATAAAAATGCACTCATGATCTATTTAAAGATATGTTTAGCAACATGTTAATAAGACTTTTAAAAATAATCATAATAGAACTATATAATAAAGAGAATTGAATCTTGACATATATTTGTGTTTAAATAAATTATACATGATACACAAATATTATATACAAAAATTATATTTTATATAATCTCATCCTTTGAAATAACATAAGGGAAGACTTTATTTGGAAATTTGGAGTAACTAGTTTTGTTACCTTTGTGATCCATAAAGATAATTCCAGGTATGACCAATTTTACTTCTCCAGCAGATAATTTTCTTGAGGAGTGAATATTAATAGTGGAAGATAAAATGATTATGGTAGAAAAACATGAGGGTTGAAGGAGAGATTCCTAATAAAAGGAGAGTTTTTCTAAACACAATTAAAATTTTCCCTTTCCCTCAATGTAATAGTACAGAATATAAAGAATCTGCAGATAGCCAAGGTCAATCTACCAGAGCAATTTCAACAATATGACAGTAACATTCCAGTGTCTTCATGTAGGAAGCTTCTTTATCAAGTCACCTACAGAAGGACAACTTGGTTGCTCTCATGTTTTGACAACTATAATCAAAGAGAGGTATTATTAATGAATATTTGTCAATGATTGTACTTAAAAAATTGAAATCAACCAGAGAAGCATAAATGAACAAAACTATCACAGAGTAGAGCTAGAATAGAGAGAGGACTGACTGACTCCTCTCAAGTCTATTGATTTTTCTCCTGGATATAAATTTTGCCATTTTATCTAACAATTAGAGAATGGTAATTAAGGAAAGACAACAAAATGTATAGCATTCCAACTCTTTATATAGGTGATTTGTGTTACAATTTCCATTTTAAAGTTGAGGAAACTGAAACTAATCTCTACCTTGGAAAGAGGTATTATTATAGTTTACTTATTGTAACCCAAATCTCTGCCTCTTGCAATGACTGTTCTGCTTTTCCATTTCATAAATATTTAATAACCCAGAGTAATTTTTGGGTTACATTTAAATTTAGAGTGTTGGATACTCAATATTTTATCTCTATTCAGAGGTTGAGAGATATAGGGAATTTTGTACATGTGTGAACATAAATGATTCTGGGAATATCAAGAATACAATCATAACCCTAGACTGGAGATGGTGCTCTTTCCATAATAAAACTGATAGTCACTAAACCATGTCTTCTATTAAATTTCAGAAAACTATAAACATTCAGTTTAACTACATTGCTTATTTTTCTTTCAACATATAACAATTGGAAACTTTTAAAATTTCAAAATTAGAAGAAAACTTTACAAATTTTGTAAAGCTAATTTTGTCCACTAGATGATGTCAACCAACACTGTTCCAATATCTTTCTATTCTTAAGTTTGTTACTTATCAGCCTATGATTAAGAAATCCAGTTTTCCTTTTAGAAGACCTTTTAGAATATCATTTCTAACAAGAACTAGCTTGAAAATACTTCTGAAGACAATGTATTTCTGTAACAAGTCAACTTACACTAATAAGCCATTGTAGGTAGGGGAAAATAATGTTTTCTGAGCAAGAAAGAAAAAGCCTTCACATGCAGGATGTTGCAGTGCTAAGGTGCAGAAACTGTCACTGTTTTGAGTCCTCTGGCCTTGGTGGACGTGTGATTTCTAAAATCTTGGCTCAAAACATCCTTCTAATTCAGGGACATTAAGTCTGATGATATACTTCCCTTTTAAGTTTATATTATTTCCATCAAATTTTTACTTTTAAATTTATTTCCATTTATGTGTTTTTATTATCCTTTTATGCTTGTAGTTTGATAAATTTTATGTTACCTATTAATAATAAAAGAGAAAGAAAACAAAAATAGAAAACTTTCCATAATATTATGACTAAAAACATAAGACTAATTTTTTTTTAAACAACTGTGGGACATCAAGATTTTAGGCTTCAAAGCTTCTTGTATAGACAGAGTTACATGAGCATTTTCATCATCTGCTTTCACTTGATTTTGAAAAAAAAAAGTTTGGGGAGGTGAAAAACTCCAAAGCAGATAGAAGAAAGCATGCTCAGACCATATTTAATTAAAATTTCTAAGTTCAAAAATTGTTTAAAATAGAATAAGAAAACGGGAATTCCCTACACTATGATAAAATGTGTTACAGTTATACTGTACTTGAGAGTTAATTTATACATTTGGATTGTATGTAATTCTTAATTAACATCTAATCAGTGAAGATGTTACTTCACTTACCAAATCAACCCTGCCTTCAGAATAGGGATTTATGTGCTTTCTTTCAGGTCTTTTAACATTCTCAATAACAGGTTGGATTAATTTAACTAAATAAAGCTCACCTCCAGTGATATCTGGGTGACCTCTAAGTAATACTTTTCTTATTCTTTAAGATGTCTTGGTCAACAGTTTGACTATCTGAATAAAGTCACTCAAAATGATAAGCAAATGACTTTCCTCTTTCTTAAGGATATATCAATTAATTAACAGAAAAGCTTTCCATGATTCTAAGGTGTCATTAACTCTGCTCAAACAACACCTTTTGGAATAACCCTCTTACCAGTCAGGATGGAGCCTCTTTCGACTAACTCTTGACAAATTCTTAAAGGATACATAATTAAATTATATTGAATAATTGTGATTAATTAAGCTTTATGCATTCTAGAAATGATCTATTTGCTCACCAGGCTAATTCATTCATCAGGATCTCTAATTCTCATAAGCATTTTATATAAACTGTGTACCTTAACTTAGAAAATTTATTATAATGTGATTCAGATTTCTTCTAACATATGTATTTTCTGAAAGTTTGAGAAGGGATCATTAGTATCATTTGCATTATAAGACTATTTATTCCAGTTGAAATATTAATATAAATGTATGTGTTCATATCAGCAATGAAATATAATTTTTTACTAATTCAAATTCATTGGCAGAACCAATCCGAGCTGATAATAATTATAAACCACACTTTATGATATTTTAATAATCCATTAAGTTGTTGTATATGATGCAGATATTATTAAAAATATTACCATATTTTTAAATTTTCAACAGTACATAACTGAAAAATTAATGTAAAGATTTTGCTAAGCAAAACATGAGAATATTTCTACAATTCTGATTTCTAAGAATTACTCTTGAATTGAAATACTATAGTCATTCATATTCTGTGAAATTTCACTTGCTTAGCATTTAGAATGCATAAATACTATAAAATATATATATTTCTCCTTCCATGAAATGTACATATGAGTGAGCATTCTTTCTTTGCCATTCAGCAGTTCTGTGATACATAATTCATTCTCTGTGTGCCATGAATTCCCATATAGATTTGCTACCATCAGATTTATGATGTGAGTTTAATGGCTTCTAGAAGAAACTGCCATGATTACAGAAATGGTTTCATGGGAAGTTTCTGCTCAGTCCCCGCCTACTAATATGGTGGGAAATGCAGTCTGAATTAAGTTTCTTTCTTGACAGTAGGGAGGAATAATTTTAAGTAATAAATAAATTATTTAAAAATGTATTTTCAATCATTCTTAAAAAATGTTTCCATTGTATCCAAACTAATATAGGGATTAAGGAAGACTTTTTAGTTCTTCACCAACTTGTGGTATTGTTAAGAAGTAGTTTGTGAATAGGAACAAATGGACAAAAGCAAAACTACTATACACCAGAAACATTTAGGGCCTCACTAAATTGCTGAGACTTGCCTTGAACTTGTAATTCTCTTGACTCAGCTTCCCAAGTCACTGGGATTACAGATATGTCCCACCACACCTGACCAATTTACCTTACTTTTAAAAATCACCTTCAGGTTCCTATAATAGAAAGTACAGTTGATCTCAGGCTTGATTTCTTTCCTTTACTTTTTTCTGTGTAAATATATGTAGAATATTGTGTAAATATCTAGAAGTTAAAGTTCGAAGAGCATGGAATTGGGATATGAATCCCACATAGCTCTCAATTATTTCTTAGAGAATGGTCACTTATGGACTAAGAATGTGAATAGAGAAAAACCTGAAAAAATCAATTGGCACTCTAAACACCATTGCAAAGATATTATCCAACTCATTTATATCAACTTTTTTAGTTGTAATCCCATATGTTTCTAATTTCATATTGGTTTCCGTCATAATCTTACTTGTTCTATGAAAGTGTAAATATAATCATTCAACATTAATGAAGATCACTTAAGGAACTCTGGTATTTTTCCTTAAATTAAACATTTTGCAGTGCAACAATGCATTTGATATGTTTAGAACCAATGATGCTTGACAGTATCAATTACACTTAAATTCTTTCCTTTGCTCCCAACTACATTTATGTTTTAATGTCACTGATCACTAGATCACATAACAAGTTTCAGCTACTGAATTTGAGACTGCATGTATTAATTTCACAAATTATTAAAATAAGGAATTTTATTCAAAATTTATGTTGTCAAATCTTGGGCTAACCCATGATTGTGTTAGTTTTTAGAACTTTCCTTTCGTATAATCTTCTCTATATATTTATATTAGTCTAAGTATTTCTAATATAATTGACAAAAATAACTAACAAGAAATGAGAGAAATATTTTAAGTCCATATTAGTATTACTATTAACTATATCAATGACCTTTTATTTATTCATTTTTTTTGTGATACTGGGAGTTGAGCCCAGGGGCCCTCTACAGCTTAGCCACAGTCATAGTCCCTTGCTTTTTTATATTTTTTAATTTTCTTTTTCTTTTTTGAGATATGCTCTCACTAAGTTACCCAGGCTGGCTGGGAACTTGCAATCCTTTTGCCTCAGTCTCCCAGGTAGATAGGATAAGAAGTGGGCACATGCTCACCTCAATGAACTTTTATCAGCAAATAACCAAGTAAATAATTTTCACAGAGCAGTTGTTGTGCTCTAGGTAGTTTGTGAAGCATCTTATACATATTATCTCCACCATGATATCAACCATATGAGTTGGGCATTACAATCTTTATATTATCAAAGCAAAAATTAAAACTCAGGGTAAATTGTTTATCAAACACCAAACACTTAGCAGGAAGAAAAGCTAAGGTCTGAAGCCTCACAGACAGGCTATATCCATCTATTTATATTCTCATTTAATGTATATCACTGGTCTCACACATAAGATACTATGCCTTTGATACTGTGTATCTTTGAAAACAGTGATTTTGGGAAGGATAATTAAATCCACAGGTTACTTCAATGCTTAAAAAGAATCAAGTTGTGTTCTTAATGTTGACTTTGAATATACATAATGTACAATTGGATAAAAGAACTTCCTAAACTTCTAAATACCTCCTGTGTTCTCACTTGTGTGAATCTCAAGATTGATTCTTTTCTGATTTCTGATCTCCAGATCTCATGGAGCACATGTATTGACTTCACCTTTCCTATGTCAGCAAGTGTATTTTTGTAACATCAGATGAGTCATTTCTTTTCATCCATGTTATCCTTGTCAATGTGACCCTTCCAGCAGCCAGCAGGTGCTAGTGAACAACATCTTGTCAGATAGGCTTGAATCTTCTGTTTATTAATTAAATTAATTCAGTAAAGGCAGTTTAATCAGTGAGAAAGATGTTGCTAGGAGAGGGAGAGAAGTGAAATGGCTAGAGGAAAATTCGGGAGTGGGATGTCTAAGTAGGGAGAACAGCTAAGAGGGAGATACCCTCTGTTGGTGAAGAGTGTACATTAGCATAGTATCTCTATTAGGCAGTATGCTCTTTTCCCGTAATATGACCCTATTTCTGATCTGACTACATTTTCCTTATAGATAACTCCTGGATTTTAGTCCCCCAAATTTCCATGTTACATTAACAGTTATTGGGGTTTACCTAACATTTCTTACATTGCAATATACAAGTTTATGTAGTCTCAATGTAACTGCACATAGCAAGGATTTTCCACATCCAAGAGCTCCAGCTGGGTCTAATTGTTCTACATTTTACTATGAAGACTCCTTAATGCAACCTTAGAAGGTGTTATATAGAAAGCTTTACATTTCCAGGTCCTAAAAGTAAACACACATACCTCCCACAAGGCAATGTTAGAAAATTACATATTCTGAGTGTCAATTCTCATGCTGTCAAGTTCAGCCAGTTTTCAAAATATTACATATGTTCTTTTCTAGTAAAAAATACACTGACATTAAAGTCATGTCAGAGTCTCCAGAATGATAACAAGAAAAAAATCCAAGATAATTCAGTTCTTTGGCATAAAATGATAAATGAGTCATGCTGAAAAGTGGGCAGTTACATCACATAAAAAGATAATGACTAAAAGCTTTCCAAATAGCCATCTGACTCAAGCCAAGTAGGTGGTCAGCATGCTGGTTTGGCAGAATGTGTGGCTGATTGCCAGAGTATTTTTGAGCAAAGCAGCTATTCATTTCACCTGCAAAATCGGCAGTTCATTTTGACATTGCACATAATGAAAAACAAGTCAATGGCTATTTTTAGGCTAAGCTAATAAAGAGATACCACAAGTAAAATAACAGCACCTTTTTTCCTCCATGAAGAACACACTAGTGGATAAGGTTTCTATTCTAGGCCTTTTTTCCCCCACTGTTCACTTTTTAAATTTAAATTGTATCAGACAAATGGAATGTAGGTTTCAGTAGTATTATTATGACCCTTTAGCATTCTAGCTAGGTTTTAGACCTGCAATAAATTGTATCTTTTAAAAATGTACTTATATTATTTTGTATGCATATAAGCATGTATCTAAAATTATTCTGTTAATCAATCATACTTAGTTTATGCTAGCAATATTATGTAATAATGCCGCGCCCCTCCCCTGACTCAGGCAATGGCAAGGCCCTGCTGAGGTGGATGGCACAAGGTGTCCATCCTCTGGAGGAGCGCATTAGGTTTCTGGGAATGGGCTGGTTTGTTTTTGTATTCCTTTAATAAGTATAGTTGCGACTTCTCATATGACCATTAAGTACGAAGGAAAAAACATGACTTTCCCAATTAATGCAACTACTTCTAAAGAATAGATCTGTTTGCTCTAAATGCAATGATTCAGCTGTGGAACGTAAATTGTTAATGTTTAATAAGAAACCCCTGTAGGAAAAACAGTCAAGGAAGTTTTTGAGAAATTAAATTAAAATCTAGAGAAGAAGAATTAATGTTAAGAAGACAGATTAGTGCTTAGTACTGGGCAACTTGTCCTTGTTCCTGTGCACAATGGTTTGTGCTCTTACTCTTGTTTGATTAAAATTAGTAGCCTCTCTTTTCAAGTTAACCACTTGCCATAACTAAGGCACCAGTTCTAGTCAGTAAGTCAAGAAAGAATAGTCAAGGTATAGGCCAATAGTCTGGGACATTTCTATTATTAAAAGCTAACTAAGCAGAAACAGTTCAAAGCAAAACGCAAACTGAAAGTAAAAATGCTTGCTTATGCATAAGCCAAGATACATTCTTCTTATCTAATTGTAGCTATGTAATATTTTGTTACTTTGAATAATGATTCCTGTTTTGTAACCACAAAATACTGTGAGCCCGCCAAAATGAAAAGTATATATGATCAGCTTCACAAGTAAAGATTGGGATTCAGCACCTTCACATTTGTGTCTGTGTTGTTTCTTCACCCACTTTCGCCGACTCCTCACCATCAGTTAGTCTCCTCAGACCCCCTGTTGGAGCTGAACTCCAACATAATAGAATTAACTAATATTTAAACTAAAAATATACCTTTTTCCAAAATATGTGTCTTTGTAAAAATTTATTTAGCACAGTATTTTATATTCATATATGTGTGTATGTATGTGTGTGTATACAAAAACAAAACAAATATTGATGCAATATTTAAAATCTATATTAGAGTTTAACAGAGAAATTGTTGACAAATAGTAAACTGAGCATATTATCCTAAATGAAATTCAAATAAAATTCAAAAAAAAGAAATAATTGCTAGTGAAAATGGCTCTTATTTCTATAGGTAACAGTATATTTATGTGTGAAAATAATATGTCTTTGACATTCATATTTTACAGGTAACAAATGAATATGCAGTAAAAACTGACAGTTAATATTTCCAGATTTATCAATTTAATGTTCTGATGTGTGTAAAGCATATTTCTGATACATACTTAGAGAAGAATAGTAGAAACCTTAATCTCTGAAAGGAATTTGTAAAAAGCTTTCATGTGGAGGGCAAAATGACTTAACCAACTAATAGGGATAACTTAGAAAGTAACTATATACAAATATGCATTTATGTGTTTCTCATTTTAAATAATAAGAATATTTTTAGCTCTTTCCAGGTGAAAGTACACAGAAATATATCTATAATATGTAATATATGATAGATGTAACCTATCTTAAACATGTGCTTGTTTTTATGCATCTGAATTCTTAATTCCTTAAAGCTTTAGATTTATTTATAACATAAAATAAAAAAAATGTTAAGTCTGTGAATGTTACAGTAATGTCATCTATTCTAGTAAAATCATTAATTAATCAATAATAGAGAAAGTTAAGCTATTTGTGCTCTAACTTAAATGCTTTTAACGACTGAGGGCAAATAATTATCCACATGTAAAAATTTAATTTTATAAAATTAAGATTTTATTGCACCAAAAAATGAATAAATATAAACTTATGACTTCTCAATTAATAAGTGCAACTCTTAAGAGAACAATTACTAATACTACAAGTAAAGTATAACCAGTTGTGTCACAGCTGGGGTATAGTTTTGCAGTAAAATGCAGTGAACATCTTATAAAAGGGAAGATAATAAGAATTAAAATTTTAGGCAAAATTTACAAGGCCTCAATTGAATTAGTTCCAAAATATGTTGCAATAATTTTTCTTTGAGTCTAGTTATTGCCTTTATTCATCATTTTCTATACTGTTAAAGATATTAACATGATATTTTATTTACAGGAGAAATCCATGTGCATGTTTCTATGACATTAAAGCTTGGTTGATAGAGATTGAATATTGTATATAATTTGATGTATACTTGATTATCCTATGGCAGGTTTTTGCTTATTTATTTTCTGGGGGTTAGCAGTCAATCCAGAAGGAATTAGAAGGCTTTCAACATAATTCCTTCATTGAGCCAAAACTACTCAGACAGTTCTGCTGCATATTATATGAAGACCCTTCTTACTAACTAAAAATCTGTGATGAGTGAAGAGACAGCTTTGTACAATGATATCTCTGACTTATACTAGGAAGTGTTGGGATACAATGTGACCCCACAAGTGTTATTGATTCATGTCTCAGTTGAAGCAGAAAAATCAATAGCAGACAGCTCTAGGGGAACTGTTTCTAATGTTTTTACTGTTTAGAGTCAACTGGGAGATGCCTTTTGAAGGTGATCAACATGGCCAAATGAGATCAGTCCATCTGTTTGGAAGGAATCAGTTTTCATTAATTATTCCTAGCAAAAATATGTACTTTTAAAATCTTGTATAGCTTATGTAGACTTTCATAATTCAAATATTTGTGCTTTTTCTTGTAATTCACCAGAAAAGTACATACAAATATATATATTTGTATGTACTTATATATTATATATAATATCTATAATATATTAAATATAATAAATAATATATAATATATTATATTATATATATATATTATTTCAAATATTGTCTCATTGATAATTTAATGGGAATTTTTCTTGTCAATTAATCAGCATACATGGTAAGCAATAAAAATCCTGAATAATCTATTTGTTGTCCACCTTTTTAACAGTAAGGGGTTTTGTTTTGCTGTACTTTGTACTGCTTTTGTCATTTGCCTTTATTTACAGCTTTTCCAAGTAGCTTGTGGTAATGAAATAAATTTGTGGAATTTCCTTTCTGCATATTCTTTAAATTTGAAAGGCAACACAGACTGTTCCACAGAATGTGTGGGAAAGCAATATTTAACTAAAAGGAGGTTCCACAGCATTGAATTTTGAGATATGGAAGGGAGATTAATTTAATAATTCTTTGAACCTCATTAAAAGAAATACAACCCAATCAGACAATCCCCTAGGAAACTGTTTTGCAGAATCAAAACCAATACTTCATAAGGCCTTCTAATCAGTTCATCAGAAGGTGAGAGGCTTCATAAACATATCCTAATCTGAACACATGTTAAAACACTATACAGATTATTCATCATACAAATGCATTCTGGTTCAAAGGTGTCTTATTTAAAAAAAATAAATACTTTCCTTCAAATTATTTCTAAACACATTGTGTGCTGTGTTACAAAACCAAAATGACTCATTTGTTTTCTGTATTTGAGTTTCAAGTGGCATAAATTCATTTTAAACAGTCTAAGCAGATTTGGGAATGTATTGGTTCATGTAGATGGAAAATTCAAGGGATAGTTGAATATATGGAATCAGCTAATATCAAGATTGAGTCTTAGCCTGGTGCAGTGGAGCATACCTGTAATCCCAGTAGCTAAGGAGGCTGAGGCAGGAGGATCTGAGTTCAAAGCCTGCCTCAGCAATGGCAAGACACTAAGCAACTCAGTGAGACCCTGTCTCTAAGTAAAATAAAAAACAGGGCTGGGGATGTGGCTCATTGGTCAAATGCCCCTGAGTTAAATTCCTGGTACCTCCCAGCCAAAAAAAAAAAAAAAAAAAGAGTGAGCCTTTCTGTATTCCTGGTCCTCCTTTTCTGTAATGATCTAGCTAGTTCTCTCCATATAATTCTACCTCCTGACTTTATCCTTCAAATAGACTAAACTTATATCTTCCTTACTATATAAAACCTCAAATATAAGAATACACCTTTTCTTTGTCTTGGGTTCATTTTAACTTCAGAAGAAAAAAATGATATAATTGTCCTCCTTTGAGTTATATACTTTGCCTAGTCTGTGATATGTTTACATTTGTGGTAGGAAAGTCTGGTCTCCATGTCTGACAACACTATCACAGAAAGGGAAAGATATTAAGCACATGAATAAAATAAAAATAATAGTAGGGGAACCATCTAATTCATCTCAAAGACATAATATATTTCATTTCACTCTTCTCCCAATCCTACAAGTTTCTCCACTCAGCTAATCCCTCACATAATTGCTTTACATGTATTGTTTTCTTGCTAACATGAGGCATAAAAGTTGTGCATACTTATTAGTATCAATCATTCTCCCATTGGTGATTAGTTCATGTTTATTTTGCTAATGTTGTTCCTTTTTTAATACTCAAGTCTTTATATATTTAGTTGATCAGCACACCTTCTGTTTTTCAACTCCCTATTTTTAAATTCTAAGTTTACTAATCTCATGGTAACTGAAGCTCAAATATAAACATCTCTTAAAGGAAATTTTGCACTTTTCTGAATCTGAGCAAAATCTGAAAGGTCATTACATTGAAAAAAATCCAAACTTCTTCAGGAAAAAGAAAGTGAAATTTATTTTTCTGCCCTCAGATTCTAGCAAAGTGACAAGAACTTGTTAGATAAATGGCATGTATTCTGAAGTTTTAGTCAATATTCTTTTATTTAAAACTAGCTTAAATGAAGTGAAAAACACAAAGGACAAGCAAAAATCAGAGGATATATATAATTGAAAAATGAAACAGGATATTAACTTTAGCACTCTGGAAGCAAGGGTTTCCGTTTAGACATTTCTATCTATCCTTCAGCTCTTTGTGTGAAGGCTTCATTCTGTATTATACATAGAGAAAGATGAAAATAAACAACTCTGGTTTATATCACATTTATAGCTTCTGAGTACAAAGGCACAGAGATTCTGTTCCAGAATCATACACAAGTTTTGGGGGTGGGGAACAAAACAAACATCCAAGAGATGTCTGCTTTGGTTAAGGTAACATTCAGGGAATCCTGTGTTCCTTTCCCTATAGCCAATGTAGATGACCACCAATTCATAATAAATTTGATTTTCATAATAGAACTCACAGCAAAAAAGTAGAATTCTGGGTGGAAATTTTCCACACATCATACTGTTGATATGAATGTGTGTTAAAACAGTACTACAGTTTCACTCTAATAAATAATTAGGAGTTAGCCCTTGCCAGACTGTGTAATCTTTATTTAATTCAAGAATGCATGATTATGCAAACTTGACATTCCACTGGATGATTCCTACTGTGTAAAAAATCACTTTGAGTCACTCAAGTATTGGTTTCAATTCATAGGTTCTGATTCTTCACATAGCAGGTAAGGGACCAAAATGATTGAGAGTGGTATACTATGTCATGGTATACATAGCAAAAGAAATGATTATAGAGACAATAAAAGCTTATTAGCTCACATCTCAATATTGTGGTATAATCAGTCTAAGAATTATTGCATTTAAATCTTACATGAGGCCCTGTAGAAAGTATTTGCCCAATTTTATCAGGAAAAAAAAAACACTAAACTTTAATGAGATCAGAATTTTGTGAAGAGCAGATTTAAGTTTAGATTTAGGTCTTTTTGAATACAAAAACAATACTTGTAATCAATTGCTTATCCTTGTCATATATGAAAAAAGTAATTTTGTCTCAACTTCATCTAGCAAAGTAGTAAGAACTAAAGGAAGAAAAAGTACTTTTCTACAAATAATATTCTTGTTCTTTTCTTTAAGAAACAGTCACAGTATCAAGTTAGTCCAAAGAATGCCACATTGTAAAGGCTGTAATGTAGGCGAATCATTTGAGACCTATGCCTATCAATATATCCCATAGTTCTATAACTGAGTGAAGAATTGTAGAAGAATCTAAATGAAAGATGAGTCAGAAAGAAATATAATATAAATAAGGTTGTAGAGAACTACGTAACTGACTAAATTCTAAACCAGGAATTGAGGAAATGTCTACTAGCACTGGGTCAAATGAGAGTTGGACAGGCAGTGGGCCACTCTCCCTCACTGAGGAAAATCATCTAAACATGAGCAGAGGAGATCCTAGGGGTTGAGGCAAGATGTCATCATGTGCACTCTTTGTGCAAACTTGCTGGGAGGAGCACAAGTAGCACCCAGATGTTTCTGCCAACTTCTCAGAATTTTCTAAGTTCTCAGAGATGGAAAACCACTTCTGCTAAAGAGAAAGGGGAATTTGAAGACACATCAAAGGTGGACATGGTCTGTTATGAAAGAGGAATAGAAATCTATATCCATCCTGAATGGAAACCAAAAACAAAGTCAAGGATCTCAAGGCACCCCTGAGGACTCTACTGGCCTTTTTGTTCTGTTCTGAGTATCTCCACCAAATAAAAGAACATACTTGACCAACCATTGGAGATGTTATAAAAAACTGGGCAAGATGTGGAATTGCTATATTGTTAGTGCATGATTTTAAAAAATGAAACATTAAAAATTTACTTTTAAAAATAATTTCAGGATAGATTCATACTTTTTCTCCCTAATATCCCAAAACAAATGTCAAGAGAAGAGACAAGGATGATCAACTATGATCTATAGTAGAGTAAGGACATTAACAAATCCTTTTCTCAAGAAGCAAATATTGAACTGAACAAAACTGATAACCCACTATAAATATTATAAATATATGAAAAGAAAATTAGAGAAACAAACATAAAATATCGCTCTGCAAATTAACCCAAGTCACAAATACCTAAGAAGAGTTTGGGGCTTGAAAACTACTGAACTTCCAGAAAACTCGAAATGAATGTGAATTGCCTTGGTCTGGAGGTCATTTAGTGTCTCCTGCATACAACCCCCAAACCTTTTACATGGAGGTACTTCCAGGTTGGCATCTTTTCTTGCCATCATAGAAGGAGGATCTCTCTCCTTGAAACCAATATGCTTCCCTGAAAATATGGTCAAAAATGGAAAATGCATACACCTTGCTGAGATTTGGAAAATATAGAGAGAATGTCAGATACTTCCATGTCCATGCTGACCTAAATTTTGAACATGCTCTCACACTCTCACCTGGAACCATTGGCAGAACATGACTACTTTGTGATGTTTGAACTCCATCTCTATCAACCCATTGACTGATCACTAAATTAGGGGAACAGAAGCAACTACTAGGGAGGAAATCAGACTTAAAAATTAAAAAAAAGAAAAAAAAGAGCTTAGATATTAGAAGATGCATATTGTTGCTAAATCCATAATAACTGAAATAATATCGATAGGAATATTAATCAGTGATTCAGAATACAAGACTCAGAGATCATTACACACAAACATGAAAAATGCAAAATATCAAAGAAGAGTCAAGTCAAAATAAGTGAAGGACAATGGAATAAAAAGGTAGCAGAACAACTTCATATCCATATGGAAAAAAAATACTAATTACATCTCCTGATCACAATCAGTTCCAAATAGTTGAAGAATTTAAAACTCAAACAACAAACTTTTACAGTAAAAAATAGAAAGTTTTTTAAAGCTTGTGATAGACAAAAATTCTTAAACAAAACTATTTTTTAATTCTACTACACTAAGTTTAGTAAACTCTTAGGAAGGAAATCTGTGATACATATAAATAATAAATAATAATAAGGACAGATATAGACATGGATATAGCCTTATATGCATATATAAATGAATATATATACACACTTAAATATTTCTTGAAATTAATGTAATACATTAAAGGCATCAAGTAGAAAATATATATCTTAAAGACCTAAAGTGACTTACAGAACAGAAAATATTAATATATAATCAGATGTTATATTTCAGAGATTATTAAAATGTAAACTGAAGTTAATATGAAAATATGTTCCTGCACTATTTTGTAAAAAAAATAATAGAAAACTTAACACTACCAAAACTGGCAAGGATTTTAAATCAATGTAAATTTTATATGCTGCTTATGAAAATAAATTGAGAAAAACAACTTTTAAATTAACTTGGAATCATCTAATTTTAAGACACACATACAATTCTTTTTCATAAGAAATACAGTCTAAAAATGACTAAATACATACATAAATATGCTCAATTCATACAAAGGCTATTTTCTATAAAAGCAAATGATATATTGCATATGTAAAAGTGAGGAAAGAGACAATTTTTCATGACATTTCTGTACATCTTGTATAAGTATTCGTTCAAACTATTTTCCCAAGGATGTTTATAGAACAAACAATCTTGAAAAATAGATTGTCTGCCCCTTGAGCAGAGGGCAGATGTGTTTACTGTTCAAGATAATAATGTCTCCTTTTGGGTCAAAATTAAACTAGTCGGCTAAGAACTTCCTTTAAAAGTCTGGAGATCCCAAGCTCTGGTTTTTTAGATGTGGCACAGATTAATGCTGTGTATAATACTCACTTGGCCTTGACATGCTCTCAGCCCTTTGATCTTGGGGAGTGGGAGCAGGGGAGGTATAACCTTGAGAGTGTGTAGAATACATTGCCTGTGGTGGTGGGAGAAGTCAATTTCTTTCCACTTACATAGGAATCCTATCTATTCAGTCAGAATCTTTGAAATTTTAGCAGACTAGTTCATCAATTCAAAGTAGGGTAAAAATCTCAGCCCTTCAGGTTTTGAAATACTGAGACATATTAAAATATGTTGTTTAAATACTAAAGACATTAAAATACTTAAATCATCAAAATACTTAAATACTTCTATTGTTCAAATACTAAGCAACACAGAAGAAATCATAATGATTTTATAAAACAAATGAGAAAATATATAGCACTAATTAATGCACCTATGTAAAGTAAAGCTATAATCAAAACATTAATATTAATGTAAAATTTGGAATCTTATATACCTCTGGAGAAGGAAAGGAAAGAGAAATTTAAAAAACTGATGAGTGGATGTATAAAATTATCTGTCCTATTCAAATTTTTTTAACTGTGTGGAGTTTTCTTTTACCATCTTTGGTGGGATTGAACTTTCATCTATTGTATTTTATAATTATGTTTAAGACTTAAATAATTTTAAAAATGAATAAAAATTCCAAACAAAGCAAAGAAGATAGGGAGATTAGAGAATGTGATCTTTTAGTGACAATATTGTCAAGTATATGGGTCTTTTCATAGAATGCTGCATTACAAGTTTATGAGTGGAAACTCAGGCTGGTTCCATAGTTGATGATTATAAAGTGCACTGCTTCAAACATTGGAATGCAGGAATTACTACAGTATGCTGAGTTAAGCTCTTTTGGATAAATTCCAAGATAGCTGAGTCATATTTCATTTTTATTCAAAGTCTTTTTTTAAGAATCCTCCATAATTATTTTCATAGTAGTTGTATTAATTTTCAGTCCAACCAATAATGTGCAAGTGTGAGGGGTTGGAAAGGATGAGACTGATAAAAACAGAGTTCTTAAAATTAAAAAGTGAATAGTCTAGGGAAAAATAAGAATAGCAAATCATGTTGAGACAAATAGAGAGTAGAAGATATACAGGTTTAAGAAAAGTTTTAATAGAAGTGATTGAATGAAAGAAGTAAAGATGTATTTCTGTAAAATGTTAGATTTTATTAATACTTTAGATGTTTAATCATATCTGAGATACTATTTCAAAGCTATATGTACATATGTGGTTTGCTTAATTTTAATGGAAGGAAAGGTCATGAGAATTCAGGAAGTAAAAGTACTGTAATAAAAAGAATTATTTTGTGGATATTGAATTTACACAGAAATATGGGCACTTTTGAACTTCAAAAGGTTATATACAAATGTGTTGTTCAATTCACCAATTCAGGTAAAAAGTAAACTGGAGGTTAATAAATGAAAATGAGAAAAATAGCAAAATACTCTCAGGCTGGAAAACCTGAAAATATATTGATTACATATTAAAGATTGCAAAGAAGCCTGAAATAATAGTAAATTTTAAAAAAATACATCACTATGACTATTGAGGTCAACTATCAACTATTGACTATTAACATCTTCAGAAGGTATTAATTTTTAAAAAATATATTTTAAAATTAATCAGCAAAATACTTCTGATTTTATATAAGTTTTAGATATGTCTATTGGTATAATTTTGCTTGTTTGCTGAAATCTTAAATTATTTCATTCTACACATCCATGGACTTAATTGGTAAAATAGTTAAATATCTTTATTAATAATGTCCTACCTACAGTTCTACCCTAAAATATGTCTCCAATCCAGCAACTAATACAGATGTCTACACAGCAGGTGGTCTCTAAGACCCAGTTTGACTGTGGTGTGGCACCAGATGTTAAAATACTTTGACAATCACCCCTGTGTATACATGCATTTCCATACAAAAATTCATATGCACATATCTTAATATCCACAACATATAACTTTGATTAAACCTCCTAAATATCTTCTAACGTTTTTCACCATGATCATTATTCAATATAATAAGGAATTCAATTGTTTTATCTTCTAAATTTGCATATGCATAACCCCTTTCTTTCTTCCTGCTTTACTCAGGGTAGAATCTACCACCAAAATATTAACACCCCTGCAATCAGAGCTTTTAGCCTCTTGACTTCACTTCTATCTGGTTGTCATTTTATATTGGACTTAGGACTCAGTGTATATCTTTATCTGCTCTGATCTTGAGGAAGGTGATCTCAAAATTTCATATTTCCTAGTTTAGTGTATAAATTGATAAAATCCAGGTATTGATACTTTTATACTGTTTCATTGAATCTGAAGCATCTACAGGCCTGTTCAATATCTCCATTCAAAGGTATCATTAAGTACATATCCTCAAAATTTTACAAAAGTAAATATAACTTCCTTATCTTACAATATTGTGTCTTTTTTTTATTTTCCATTGTCCCCCCTCCTTTTTCTTTAATTTTTGCCCTTCTTTCCTAAGTGAAAATTGATTTTTTTTGTTGAAATACAATTTATAAACAAGAATCCAGGAAGTATGCTGGGAATAAAAGTACCCATGTATTTTCCCATCTCCCCAGATGGCTGAGGAAGGAGGATTCAAGTTCTAGGCTAGATAATGGCTGGTCATGTAGCTCTGTTGTAAACCACTTGCTTAACATATACAGTTCTGAGTTCAATCCCCAGCACAGGAAAACAAACAAACAAGCAAACCTGGATGTCTTCATTGAAAACTCTTCATCTTCAATCCCTATTTCCAAATAGTGAACTTAATTCCTTTCCCATGGTAACATATCCAGTTACATGTTACTACTGACTTAAGCCAGGTTCAGTAAAAGTGAGTCCTATTCATATTGCTCAGAATGCTTGAAAACAGAAAATATAAACTCTCTTTTACCCTGTGTTTAAAAAAAAGTATGTAGTAAGGAGGTTTAAAACAACTAAATATAAGCAGCACAGCTCACAAGAGTCGATCTATGAAACTAGTCTAGGTGCCCCCTTCATCTAATGGATAAAGAAAATGTAGTCTTATACACGGATGGAATTTTACTCTGCCTGAATGAAGAATGGACTGATGGCATTTACTGGTAAATGGATGGAAATAGAGATGATAATGATACTTGAAATAAACCAGTATCAGAAAGTAAAGAGTGGAATGTTTCTCTCATATGCAGAGAGTAGAGAAAAATAAGGGGGCAAAAGATAGAAAGAAAAAAAAAACAGAAAAAGGTGATGGGGAATCATAAGAAACTAAGAGAAATCAGTGGAGAAAAGGAAGAGGATTGATGGGGAGAGAGGAAGGAAAGGAAAAGGGAATAACAGTGGAATGAATCTGACCAAACTTTACTGTGTACACAATGAATGAACCACAGTGAATTTCATCTTCACATATACTTATAATGCACTCATGAAAAGAAAAATTATTAACCCCCCACAATTCAGTGTAAAACAGTCCTGACAGAAATGAGAGACATAAAACATTACCAGACTCTATAATATTGGAATTTTGATAATATCACTCTAGACATTTTTTAATGGATCCCCATTTCTGTTTCAAAAACTGCCTCTAGAATAGGTAAAGTCCTCCTCTATATGCCTAGGACATATTGCATATTTGTTTTATAGTCCTTATGAAAATTAGTAATTATATATTAACAACTAGAAGAACATCTATTGTTTTCCTTGGATGTATGTTTCAAGTGGATAATAATATGGTTTTCTTACTATTTACTCTCTAGTCCTGACACAAAATAAGAGTGCAAAATTATTTTTAAATAAATAAATTTAAAGATTTGAAATAATATTTATGAGTAAAATAACAATTCAATGATTCAGTGGAGAGTTTTAAAAAGGCATCTTTCAAAAGATTTTCATGGGTTCTAGAGACAAAGTCATCATATTTTTATCTGAACAAAATCTTCCTCCTCATTATTAATTAAAATGTAAAGGTTGCTGGGAAATGTTTGTTTTACTAGAGATGATTTATGGCTGTCTCTTCTGAGTGCACAAGGACATTATAATTTGACTAAGCATTTTTCTAAGGGGATGAATTTAGTTAAGCAAAATATTTTTAAAGGCCATTATCAGTATACCAATGTCACTGCAGCAATGATAAATTACATTCATAGATTTAACATTTGTAGCACATGGCATTGAAACAGAAGTTTACAGGGCACTTCCTCCATCACTCTCTCTTAATAACCCAGATAAACTTTGAAAAGTATTTTCTCAGGTTACACCTATCACCCTACATATTAAATAGCCAAGTATTGATTATTTGCCTTTTTGAATCAAGGACTACTCTAAGACTGTAATAAAAACCTTATGGGGATTCACTCGGGTGTATTCATATATGTACATAGAAAATTAAGCCAGATTCTTTAAGCATTACTCTTGGAATCACCACAGTGAATCTCCACATCATGTACATCCATAAGACTGAGATCCTAATTAGAATAAGATGTACTCCATGTTTGTATAAATATATCAAAATATACTCTAATTTCATGTGTAACTAAAAAGAACAAGGATAAAAAATCTTATGCGATTGGGATGCAGATCACTGCTAGAGTAAGCTAGCATGGGCAAGGGCCTAGGTTTAATCCCCAGCATCAAATGCAAAATGTTAGTGTTCATAAAATTGAATGCCAGTTAAGAATAAAACTGATTAACAGGATAAGGTATAACCCTTTAAAAATAGATACTGCAGATATATGCATGACTGTATGGATAAATAAATATGTACAGACATACATATAAATAAGTAGATATAGCCATACACATATATACATACAAATTAAGAAAACAAGTGTTCCAGCAAAGTTTTATTTTGAGTTTTGAATTATTAGCTGTAAAATGTTCTCATATGACAAAAATTTCTATAGCTGATTAAAAGCTGTCAGCACACTGGATAGAACATGCTAAACATGTGAGTATGTTCACATAATATTCTGTTTCAATATTAATACTGTTCTTTTTACACAAAAGAATTCTGGGTACACCAAAGTTCACTAATCTTCAGAGCCCACAAAAAATATTCAGCATCACAAACACATTTTATGTAGCTTCAGCTAATGACATAGTTCTTATTTTATGGTTTTGTGTATAAGACATTAACTGAGTAAATGCTAATTTTAATAGTATAAGAAAAAGAAATATTACGCTAATAATCAGCCTACTGATAGCATCTCATGAGGAAATTTTTCCTTAAAATCTTGTTTGTTTGTTTTCATCTTCTATTGCTCTTGGAGTTTTTGATGACAGTGCATGGTATACAAATTCCTGTTCAAAGCCCATATTTTTCATCCTTTAAATAATAGTTTGCACTATTAGTTAATAAAATATTTTCCAGTTGTTCAGATGTCTTTCACAAACAGAAATGCCCTGTAAAGGTTTATAAGAAAAGTATTCTACACTTATCAGGATGTGAACATAAGGACTGTAACCTTTTAGAGTTAATGTAAGTGTAATTTACTCTGATCCAAATGTGGGATTAAGTGCCAAAATACCCAGAGTGAGTGAAGATTAAAATGAAACCGAAGATTCACTTTCAAACTTTAAAATGTTAGTAGTGCTCTTGACAAATAAATTTGCAGAAATTATACCTCATCCTACAATTTAGAAATAACATATTCTTCTTAATTAAAAACTATACCTAAACCTGAGCAAATTCTAAGAATATGACCCTGCTTTTATATTTCTACACAAAAATCCACTCTGCTGGTAACATATATTTCCAAAGCCCAACCATGGAGAATACCTATCAGTTTTCAGTCACAGGAAGAATAAATTATTGAAACTTCCATTATTTATATATTATTAAATACCTATTTTTTGTAGCAACATACCTGGTGCCATTTGATGCATGAAGCTCAATATCCCTTTGTGGGTTTAGATTGGAATACATTGATGACGTATGGTTTTCTCTTTATTTTCCCCTGATGAGACTCTGATTATTGCCAAAAAGGCTTTCCTCAAAGCCAAATATTTAATTACCCTTCATTTGTTGTTTTTTTTTTTTTTTTGCTGGTACACCTTGTATCTGAGTTTATCTCTTTCTTTCTGTAATCTGCCTAAGGCCATTAATGCTAATCTATTTTACATTTTTACCTTTTTGTTGTAATTTCCTCCAGGACACAGGGTTCTCAAAACTTTTCAAGCTAAATGCCTTTATTGTCACAACTTATCAGAAACTGTGCGGTTCTAGACCATGCACAACCTTGAGCCCATAGTACTTAAATAATCAGATCTTAATTTTGCTGTCAGTATTTACACACAAACTGGCTTCCTACCATCAATATTGATTTATTTACAGAGTCCCTGTGTTTGTAAGAACCAGCACTTCCAAATTGTTGTCGTGTTTAGTAGAAATATGGGATTTCATATTTAATATTAGCTTATTAGGAGTTGCCCCTGGGTCAGATTGGTGTATTGTTCTGATAAAACCAATGTTTTATCAGAAATTTCATTTATCCCCTTGCACTCTTGAGATTTCTCTTCTCTGTTGATTGATTTGTGTGTGATTTGAAGAATGCTCTCAGATCTGCCCTGAAATACTTTCTTTAATGCTCCCAAGAAGATGCACCCTAACACATTTGCACAGTTTCCAGTTTCCCAGCATTAACTGTCATCTAGAGAATGCTCATCATGACTCTCTCCTCCCTTGGTTTCTCCATTAAATTTCTCCACTATAAATGTTCCACCATTTTTAAAAAATTATATAACTATTAGCCTTCTCTTAACTGCCATCCATCAGCTCTTCCATTTTATTGAGAGCACCCTAAGGATGGAGATTGTTAATTCTCTAAATTAATTCTTCTTCTTTTTCTATGTCACTGGTGCCGCAGTCTGGCTGGGCACAATTCAGGAGCCACTTGTCAAAAGAATCGAACTTTATTTTTAGAACCACACAAGCCAAACAAAACTGCTCCTCAGGAAAAACCCTCAGAGCCCAACTGCCACCACCGGCTTCCCACAAGCCTCTCTCTCAACCACAAGCCTCTCCACCTCCCACAATCCTCCTGCTCTTGAGGCCGATTGGCTGGGTCGTGTGGGCGGAGCCAAAAAAGTCCCCCAATGAGCAGCTCCGTGGTCTGAAAGGGTAGGGAAACAGCCCAATGAGCATCACCACAGAGGAGCCAATCAGCTAGATGTTGCTGGGACGCTGTGAGCCAATCATCAGCTGGCAGTCTGAAAGTTTCTGGGGCCCCTTCAGCTGTGGCTCTCAACATCTCCCCCTCTCTATTTAAACAACAAGCATGTGGCTTAGGGACCGTGCCTGCCTTAGGTTGTCCAATAGTACATATGGTCCTTACCCGTTATCGGATGAGCTGACTTCAAGGCGTCAGCCTCCTGTCTTAGGTTGGTACCATTGTAATTGGATCTTACCCGTCACTGACTACCGGTCCAGTATACAGCCACATCTGTGGAGAGGTCTTTGCACCAGTGGGGGGGTGAGGTTCTTTGCCTCACCTCTGTTGGCCCCCAAATTATAGCTGAACGATCATGACAAGCAGAAGGGAGGAAGATACACCAAGTCAATTGATGGCTCCTTTTGGAAAAATTGTACCACCGATGACATCATCAACAAAAATACCCCAACACTACCAAAAGTCGCTGCACCAACAGATAGTTCACAATGCATACAGGTGAGTTCACAATGCATACAAGTGATACATAGTCCAGGCAATTTCTGCAAGCAGTTCAGTGATGGTTATTGCAGAAGCTGTAGATTGGTTTTATCTTTGTCTTCACTGGCACTGGGATGAAGATAGGAATTCTGGCAATAATGGCTAAAGAAAAAATTATGTAACATTCCAGAAGGCACTAAAATAAAACAATTTTCTTAACAATTTACATTATCTTGAAGAGAATTATTAAATATAATGAAAAGGAAAGGTGAAAGTAAGCAAACAGATCTGTTAACCTCCTTTTTTTTCACATATTAAAACAATCCTCAACAGTTGTTTACCCAATTTAAATTAAACCATTTAAATCACGTGAATAAAAAAAAAATTTGGATCCATTTTTTCATGAGCGCTCATCATATATGATATATGGACATATGTACATTCAAACATATAACACAAAACACAAGTGTGCACACATAATATAATACATACAACACATAACATAATAGTAAAGGCCTTATAACTTTTTACAGGTGAAATCTCCATTGCAATGTTTAAAAACTCTATAGTCAAAAAATAGAACTGATCAGCAAAACATTAACCTAGGTCTGTATGAGCTCAAAAAACAAAATAGAACTTCATGATGTGGGAAAGGGCAATAATAAAATAGATATTGAAAAAAAGCATCCTGGTTCTGTCTCAGATGTAAGGATAGCCAAACTGGAGTTTTGGATATCAGCTGTTATGGATTTGAGCCAAATCATCTTCTTTTTGGTCTGTAGAAATCGCTTTAGTTAATCTCTCTGGAATCCAAATCGGCTGCTGTTCTCCCCGTGGAAACACATAAACAGACCCCCGACTCCAGGCAATCACTGGGTCAGGACCTTAGTTAATCTCTCTGGAAACACATAATATAATGTGAGCTTGGTGCTGACAATTTTCATACACTATAAATTAATATTATTTTAATAGGTCTAGCAAGTTAAAGTTGTAGTTTTGCTGAAAGAAGGTCTACCAAGCTTCTTTCAGGATTATTCCTGAACTTTTGCCTTTTTAAAATTTGAAAAATATTTAGTCTTATATTCATTTCCGTAGCATAGATGTGTGTGTGTGTGTGTGTGTGTGTGTGTGTTTGATTTTTTAATAGTTTTATTTTAGTGAATATTTGGGAAGGAAAAGTGGATATTTGATATTTGAATATGCTAACACCAAAAACTTCTGATATTTTTCTTATGATTTAACTATGTTAAAATGATACCCTTAAGTGCCTAGCTAATACTGTTATACACAAGTATGTTTTACACCTCTGAAGATAATTATCAAAAGTGGAAGATATTTTCAAACAATTAATAAGGTTCTTAATAATATTTTTATGTTTTATTTTTAATTTAATTATGAAATAACTACTGTGATTGGCTATATTCAAAAACTTGCTTTTAATTTCTATGGTATTTTAACAGTGTTAATACTATGTGTTTTATGATCCTAGTAGAAAGACTGATTTCACATAAAAATATATTGATGATGAAGTTATAAATACTTATATTTAAGCTATGATTTGTCTACTTCATTAAACATTTATTGTAAAGTAGACTGTCAGTCCAATTATTTTTTTAACAATAATTCTGGTCTTTCAAATTATGACTTTCAAGAATAGTCATATTTTCAGCCAGTCTATTCTTTTTCATGGTAGGATCTTTACAAGTTATTTAAAAGTTCTTTAATATATTATGCTATAAATTACACAAAATACAAGATAATTATCTCATTAAAAACCCATAGTCTACCATGGAATACATTTGTAGTCACATTTTAAGTAAAAGAGAAAAAAAAAAGAAAACAAAATAAAGAAATGAAAGCAATATATGAACTGATAAACTTAAAATCATATGATAAGAAACTGCTACAAGTTAAAACAAGAAGTTCTGTCATATCCAAACGATGTTTTTACATGCTACAATTTTGTTCATACTGAAAAATTATGAATAAAATGTTTCTTGATAATGCTCAATAAAATGAGCACCTAATAAGTGTTATAATAATTTTAGATATCTTCTAATTTCTAATAACCTGACTTTAATAAAACTGGGCAATTGTATTCTATAGGATTTTGTCCTCTTCTATTTATTATCAAATTTAAATAAAATATGGAACTTACAGTATGAATTAAGTTGCTAGTTTCAATAAATATCCCTTTCACCTCTGAAAATGTTATCATATTTAAATTAGAGTGGAGATTTAGGACTTTGAAGTTGCATTTTTTTTTCCTGAATCTGAATAATGTCTGTGGTGAAATGCCTAAGTACTGATAGATTAAACACAACACAATTGAAGTATGTTACAGATAATTTTAGAGGCAAATACCAAAACTGATAAAAAAATAAAAGTGAAAAATGGGGGGAATTCTGGAGCTTTGATTTTATAAGAATGTAATTTTATAGTGTAACATTAGAAGGATATGCAAGAAAGAAATATAACCCCTGCTCTTATGTACTGATGATGAACTTCCATTTTGTTGCTTCTGATGGTCAACATCTTTTATGGAAGTTTTCCTGGTTTTACATATTTATGTTTTACTGTATTGCTCCTTGTCTTTACTATATATTGGCTAAGGAAAAGAAAAATGTAAAATCACATGTTATAAAATACTAACCCTTTCCACATATAATTTGAAAATCAACATCCATTGAAGTCATGTTTGCACAGGATTAGAAAACAACATTTGCAAAGTGCTTTGGTCTTTATATTTGCTTCAGTGAAGCATTATTTTCCATTTCATAGTTTGCATTTTTACATTCATTAAAGACCAATCCTAACCTCTAGAAAAACAAAACAGGCCATACACAATACATCAAATGCCTCTTTCATTATTGCTTATTTCCTAAGAAAAAGACATAATCATCTATTGAGCACTTTAAATATTAGTCATGTCAGCATAGAGGCAAGGACTTGTGAATCTTTAAAAAGACTGTTTTTCTTTTTTTTTTCTGTTTTTTTTCTTTTTCTAGAAAAATTTAGGCTCACAGAAAAATTGAGAGGACTGTATGAACTTATTTAATACAATCTTTGAACTTACATAGCCTCCACTATTATCAGTATAAACCACCAAAATGGCACATTTGTTTCAATGAACCCTCATTGACATATCTTGATCACCAAATGTTCACAGTTTGCAGTAAAATTCACTCTTAATTTTGTACATTCTGGGAGTTTTGAAAGTATATAGTAATATATATCAATCACTATAGAATCAGATAGTGATTTTGTGCCATAAGAAATCCTGTGTTCCACTTATTCCACTCTCAATCCTGTCATCCACCATTTTTAAATTATCTTCATAATTTTATCTTTCCAGAATGTCACATAATTACAATCACACCTTAATAATTCTTTTGACATAGGCTTCCTTCATTTTGCAATAGCCACTTAAAATTTATTCATGTCTTTTTTATGTTTTAAGCACTGAATAATGTTCCATTGCCTGCATGTACCACTGATAATCTATTAGTTCACTTACTGAGGACAACTTGACTTCTTCCAACTTTATTCAAATATATATCAAACTGTTAGAAACATCTGCATACATTTTTTTGGGGGGGGGATATATAAGTTTTCAACTTCAATGAATAAATATCAACAATTGTAATTGTTTTGTAATGCACAACAAATATTGTGTTTAGTTTTATAAGAAACTACCAAATTGACTTCCATAATGACTGTTGCATTCTCACCTGCAGTGCAGGACAGTTTCTGTTGCTCCATAGCAGAATGAGTGTCAACAGATCATGAATTCTGTCCATACTAATAGTGTGTAGTGTTATTTCAATTTTTAATTTTAATTTGCATTTTCCTTACGATATCTGTTGTGGAGCATTTTTTTTTAATGTACTTGCTTGCCACATGTATTTTTTTTTTTTTTTTAGGTGGGGTGTTAAGTAAGGTCTTTGGTCCAATATTTACTGGTTTCATTTTCTTACTACTGAGTTTTAAAAGTTCTTTCTATATTTTGAATAATAATACTTTATCCAATATAGTCTTGGGATATTTCAAATTATCTTGATAATGTTATTTATAGATCATATTTTTTTTTATTTTTGTGGAGAACAGATTGCCAATAATTTATTTCATGAATTGTATTGTTAGTGCTTTTATCTTAGAAAATTATTGCCAATCTTAATGTTATTTACATTTTCTCATATTTCATCTTCAGGAATTTATGTTTTCATTTTATAGTTAGGTCCATGATGTATTTTGAGTTTATATTCTGAGGTTGTCTAGATATCTTTGGCATTTACTATGAAAACCTGTTGGAAAACCTGTAAGTAACAACTCAGGGGTGAGTCCATCTACCATGTTAAACTCAATCTTGTCCAAAACTGGCATCCATCAGTTCAATTATAGTGAGATTTTCTATCTCAGCACAGGCTTTCACAAACATTTATACTCCAATAAGTTGTTCTGTGTATCTTTCTGACTTTTATACAATTTTAGGGATGGGATGCCATTTGTCCTGTCACTTTATTTCTATGAGGCATCAAAAAAGAATTATTGATTTTAAGTTAATCCAACTTTTTATTTACTGATATGGCAGTCTGGTGACATTAAGCTCTTTTCATGTAGATCCTTCTTACATATACTTTGCCTATTCTAGCTTTCTTTTCAAATGTTTTTATAATTTAGCAATGCATTTTCTTAAAAATCAAAACATATTATATTACTTATATTATTTTATCTACTATAATTTATTTTTTATTGTACCAGTGAAATAACTCTATTTTATTCATTATGTGTTTTTTTTGGAAGACTTGAGAAAAGCAAGTTTTATGTATGAGGAAAGAAAATCCAAACAAGTGATACATAAATATATCATCTTGAAAATGTCAACCAGTAATGGAAGTGGAGAGTAAATAGTTCAGCTTGAAGTTAGTTCCCAGAATAGTGACAATAGTGTTATTATAGTTGGAAATCCATCACTTTGAAGGAAGCATAACTTAATAGTTTTTATTTTCACTTAATTTTTTGTCATTTGCTAGTTTTATAAAAGATAAGGTAAGTATTAATTGAAATGTCCACTGTGGATTCTTTTCAGAGGAAAAGATTTATGATTGGAGGAGAATCAGTAAAATGGGTTCATTTACTGTTAAACATGATATGAGAAGGGTTGATCCTTTTCTAAATATATGCTTACGTACTAAACCTCTTCAAAATTATTTATCAAAAATTTTCTCAAAACCACTTTGGAAGTTCATCCTGAAATAATTGATCAAAACACATTAATATGAAGCCAGATAACTGTATCCATTGTACTCCTACAAGGAGGAAATTGAGACATTGCTTTTTGAAATTCTTTTAAATTTTTTTTCCAGGCATTTCCATAATACTATACATCAATGGGAGAGTGATAGACATGCATAAAAGAGGAATCAATAAAACCCTGGACAAAATCACTGCGAATTTTGTTACACCAGCTACAATGGTTATCAATTCCCTACCACATCTCTCATCTGTGACTTTGGATCACCTTTCATATTAAAGTTTATACTCCCTTTAGACATTGCTATTATGTGTAGACCTTTTACCTTTCGTTTTTCCTATTGATTGACTATCCAAATCTGATCTCTTGATGCTTCTGAGTGTTTATATATCTGAACACTATCATAAAAGAAGTTTATATTTTTCTGATATTCTCATCCATTTTAAAACTCTAAATCTGCCATATTTCATCACTTTAATAGTATAATTGAATATTTCATACAGCAATGGAATTATGCCAAATATTCAAAATATGTCCTTTGAAAAGTGATCATTGCATGTGAGTATAGTTACTCCATTGTTGATGATCAGATGTTGATAACTAAAAACCACAAATGAATTGCATTTCCCCTTCTGTTAAATAAGAGATTGTTTACTTGAAATCTTGCGATTTTAACATTTTACATTTTTGAAATATTCAGGATCAAGAGATTTCAGAAGACAATACATAATATGATTGTGAAAGAAAATAAAATCAGATTTACTCTTAAAATACAAGTATTCAAAATTAATGAAGAATAATGTTATATACTTTAGAGAGAAAACAGTTGAATTGTGAATGCAATGTGTATGAAAGAATTGAAGGAAAGCCAATGGGAAAAGTGAGATGCTTTTAGGAATTTTTGTTTTGCGTTATAAGAAATTGTTGCACATTGTATGAAGATGAAAATGTGAATAGTTGGAAAGACAGAAAACAACAAATGATAAACACAAAAGGTAGGAATAAAAACAGTCTATTTAAATAGGATAGATTATATGTATTGACAATAGTAAAAGAAAATTTTCATTGTTTTGTGGAAGATTAGAAAGAGTTTATTCACTTTCATCTGTTTTTATTTAAAAAATCATATACACATCTATTCTTTCTGGAAAAACCAACTGATGGATAAATGTTAAATGTTTCTGTAAATATTAAACTTGTGTCTGTCACATAGGATGTGTTGGTGAGCTCTTTTAAGACTTTCTCAGACTCTGTTTTTGTAACATTAAATATATTAGATGTTTTTCTGATGAAGTTTCAGGGAGATCAGTAGACATCAGAATTCTCATTTAGCAAATGAAAACTCATATATATATATATATATATATATATATATATATATATATATATATATTTTATATGTTAAATTATATTATGTAATATTTTATTTTAGATCAGTTCTGTTTCCAGTGTCTGATATCATTATTTGACTCCATAAATAAATAAAATGCTACTTTGATTAAGGACCTTAACAAGGAACTCAAGGTAATTGAAAATGATTTTTTGTAATGAAAATTATTTTGGTCATTATCTGATTAACTCACTGGCCAATGCTTGAAGAAATAAGTACAAGGAAAGACAATAGTTACCTATTAGGATTTTAATATGACATATAGTGTTGTACATACACATTGGAGAATGTTTACAGTGAGCTTTTTACACAAAGATAAGCATGAGATCATAAAGATCATGGAGAAAAAGCCAAATAATTTTAATAGAAAATGTCCCAAATTAGGTTCTGGGCATTTATGTATATTTTTGGAGAAAAATATATATAAGCCAAAAAGAATAGCTTAAACTAAGGATGAGAGAGAGAGAGAGAGAGAGAGAGAGAGAGAGAGAGAGAGAGAGAGAGAGAAAAGGATGGAGAAAAAAGGAGTTTATGGCAATATCTAAGGATTACTTTGAAATTCAAATCTCATATTTGAAATGAATTCAAACATATGTTAGTAAGGGCTCACTAATTTTCAGAATGTATTTTGCTCCTCAGATTTTTCTACAGATTTATACAGAGAAAATTTAATTTATTGAGTATTTATGTCTGTTGAAACTGTTTAATAGTATGTATTCTTCACTTCACTAACCACTGACCCTCCCAAAGAGATTCAAGAATTCTGAAACAATAAAATAACAAGATTCTATGTTTTGTAAAGTGGAGAGCATATAATTACATATGAGTGTTTGTAAAAATAAGGAGTCAATATTGAAGCTTTTTGTAAATGTCTTAATGGAATAACTCATTCTTCCAATATTCACATAAAATCAGAAAGGAGGTCTGTAAAGCTTCTTTCAGACAGGCAAGCTTCCTCTTGGCATTTATATTTTGATATGAATACTTTCAGATTTTCATTGGACATACAAATCACTTTAAGGGGAGGCAAATCCCATTGACATTTTTATTGCTGATTATAACCAGGTATAAAATCATATTTCAATTTAACCCAAATATGAATATGTAAAATTTAAATATTTAAAACTTTTTAGTGTTATTAATAATGCTGAGCTAAATATTTTAAGCTAAAATTAATAAATATATTAGCTTATGACATAGAAAAAATGTTTAAAGTTAGACTTGTTAGGGCCAAGAGTTTGAGTTTATTTTTGGCCTTTCTCTTTTAACTATTTTTAAGTTTTAGACATACTATAAACTGCACATTTTGATACATTTTAGCATAAATGTACATAAGGCTATCACTAAGATCAAGATAATTAACATATGTATCCCATATAAATATTCTCTTGAATTCTTTGTAATCCCTCCCTCTAGCTCCATCTCACTCACCTGGCAATCACTGAAGGTTTGGGGCACTGTTCATTACTAAGAAAAAGAGCTGTTTTAGTGCCAACTACAATTCTGGATTTGTAAACTTCTGATTGCTTTTTTTTTTTCAGTTTTTACTTTATTTATTTTAAAGACTCTATATTGTTTGGTGCATGCATATAAATTTTATATATCTTTTTTATGAATTGAGCTTCTCATTTTTATTTATGTCTTGGTCTATGCTACTTTTTCTTTTTTGCCTTGAAATGTAGTTTTTTATGAGAACAGCTTCTCCAATATTTTTTGACTATTGTTTGCATGGTATAGTACTATTATAATTTTACATTTCACTTAACTCTATAGTTATATTTGACATAAATTTCTTAAAAACCATATATAATTGAGTAAATTTTCATTCATTCTGTCCACCTCTGTCATTTATTAAGTGCATTTTGATTATTTACTTTGAAATTAATTATTAAAATATTAAGAAGGATTTAAATATTCCTTTTATATTATTATTGCTTGTTCTCTCTAATTTTAATTCCTGTTCTCCATGTTCTGTTTTCCTGTGTGTTCATTGACCATTTTTAGATTTTATTTTTATTTATCTGTAGAATTTTGAAGAATTTTTTGTATTTTTTTAAGATTTAGTGGATTTTGGGGGGATTATATTATATGTATGTAATTCTGAAGTTACACATGTTGATATTTTAGTATTTCAAGTTCAATGTAAGAAACACTCAGTTTCCATTTTCTCCATCCTTTCATTCTATTGCTGTCATAAATATCCTTATATTTTTATTGTTTAAAGGTATCTGGAGAATATGAAATAACAATGTTTTAATTCATAACACTCTTTACTTTTGAATTAATTGTTTAAAAATAGATAGAACTAAAGAAACATTTTTGTCTTTTATTCTTTATTATGAAACATTTTTATAGCATTTAAAATATTGAAAAATAATTGAAACTTTTAATGCTAAGACTTACAGGAAAATAACCATGTGGAAATAACCACATTTCTCAATGTTAATTGGCATGAGAAAATTTTATGTTCCAAAATTGATAGTTAGTGCATGCCATAATTTACAAAATTAGTGTTACAATATTTTTAAATGAAATTTTGATTAACACCTCATATACCTACTATTTTATTTCTGCAATTGTGAGCAGTGACTGGTTCTTGAAATCCATAGTGCTCAAAAATCTGTTTACAATGTTTACAAATATTTATTAACTCTATTAACAATGTCTTACCATTATCTTTTCAACCATCAAGATTGAACACTTGCCAAATCAACAGTAATAATTATTAGTTTTAAGAGGGTTAAAAAAATAAGCCATTGAAGTGACTTTAGTATAACTGCAAAAATATATATACTTCCTATTCTTTTTTCTTTTTTTACAAAGGAATTGTATTTTATTGTAATTTTTGCTCTTCAACTTTGTAGAAAACTGCCATTAAAATTTATTCTTTTTTGTTTTTATTTTTTTAATTTATATATGACAGCAGAATGCATTATATATAGGACATATATAGGACACAATTTTTCATATCCCTGGCTGTATAAAATGTATATTCATACCAATTCATCTCTTCATACATGTACTTTGGATAATAATGTTCATCACATTCCACCATAATTTCTAACCCCATGCTCCCTACTTTTCCCTCCCACCCCTCTGCCCTATCTAGAGTTCGTCCATTCTGCCCATGATCCCTCTCCCTATCCCACTATGAATCAGCCTCCTCATATCAGAGAAAACATTTGGCATTTGATTTTTTGGGATTGGCTAACTTCACTTAGCATTATCTTCTCTAACTGCATCCATTCACCTGAAAATGCCATGATTTTATTCTCTTTTATTGCTGAGTAATATTCCATTGTGTATATATGCCACATTTTTTTTAATCTATTTGTCTATTGAAGGGCATCTACGTTGGTTCCACAGTTTAGCTGTTGTGAATTGTGCTGCTATAAATATTGATGTGGTTTTATCTCTGTAGCATGCTGTTTTTAAGTCGTTTGGGTATAGATCAAGGAGAGGGAAGTCTGGGTCAAATGGTGGTTCCATTCCCAATTTTCCAAGTCTATATACTGCTTTCCATATTGGCTGCACCAATTTGCAATCCCACCACCAGTGTATGAGTGTACTTTTCCCCCCACATCCTCTCCAACACTTATTGTTGTTTGTCTTCATAACAGCTGCCATTCTGACAGGAATGAGATGATATCTTAGAGTAGTTTTGATTTACATTTCTCTGATTGCTAGAGATGTAAATGTTTCTCTAAGCTAATAAGTAAAGCAAACACATTTCTCTCCTCAAACAATTCCAATCTATACTGCCTCTTTATTTAAAGAAGTCCTTTAAAGATGTTCAACTTTTTTTTTCATTATATGCTTGGATTTTTATGCTAATATAGACTGGGATATTAGCATTCTGTCAATATTATGCTTCTACATTTAACTTTTACTGTATTTAATTTTCTTCCAAATTCACAAAACTTGTCTGCAAATAATAGTTCAGTATTGGACCAAATTCTCAAGAGTGAGATTAGCTGTTTTTCCTGTAAACAACAGAAAGTCAGGGTTGGTTTAAGAGCCCACACAAAATCATTGTTTCTGTTCTCCTCCTCAGTGTTGGCCCCATACTGTCACTGATTGTTCATATACTTATAGAATGGCAGCAAAAAGAAGTGAAATGTACAGACTCATCATTCACCTCAACTCTAAAAGGAAAAGCAAAATATGTTTTACTTCCTCTTAATTTATCTTTAAAGGATAAAACTTTCCTTAAAAAGGGAAACTAAAAATTTCAGCTCATCTCTGAAGCAGTCATTGACAAGAAAAATGTAAACATGATTGATTGTAGACTGTTCCTACCTCTGATACATGGAGCCCTGCTAAACTTCTCAGTATGAATTCCAGCAAAAAGAAGAGATAACTGGATACCTATTTAGAATCCAATTTCAATGTCTTCTTTACCTTCTTCCTTTTATTCAAAACACATATTACTTTGATTATCTTTTGTGTTCCAAGACTTTCAGGGTACCAAACTTAATGAACTTCATTATTTCATTTCATACAAGGATCTTGAGCTATGAGTCAACCTCTCTGTACTATTCTTTGTGTCATTTAACCATAGAAAATTATTTCCAAGAAAAGAATAAAAATTCTAAAGAAAAGATGAAGAATTACAAATGTACAAAAGAATACTTCTGTTTCCATTAACTGTAATTTTTTTATTTATTTGATGTGTAAAATATATCAGGCTGTAAGATTTTTTAAAAATGTTTACTCGATTAAGCTGGGAGAAAATATTTTTTTTCATAATTATGCTAGTTCATTAGTGCTGCCTATTCTAGTTTTCAGAAGGAAATACTTATGATTATAAATTATTGTTTTTGCAAGCAGTAATGTTTCTGATTGCTCTAATGGAATAAAAAAATTCTGCTTTCAGATTAATACTAATAGCAAACTGCTGGCTGAGGATAAGGAGTTAGCAAATGGTCTCATTAGAGAAAGAGTAAATTTAATTTTCCAGGTCTTGTAGGAGGAACAAATATTGGAGAAAGGAAATAATTTCTTAGTTGAGCTTTTGTTCTGCCCAAACTCTCCAAGGTTACACTAACCTAGAACTGTCAAAAAGTGCTACTCTTAAAGCTTAAACAGGCTTAAACAAGTAATTTTTGAGGAAGAGGCATTTTATTGAAAACCAGAGCATTTAATAGACAGCTCTTGTACTTGTTATGTGGGGAGATGGAAAACAGAGAATAAAATAAAATGCTTTGAGATGATAAAAGTAAAATCATGGGGAAGAGCAAATTCAGTGTTACTTCATGACAGAATTAATGAAGTTGGTTGTATAATATCAAACATGAGCGACTAAAGATGACAATAAGCATAAAAAGAATGCCAAATATTAGAGACAGTGTATAAGATTTAAGCCCAATAAAATGATAATAACAAAGGAATTTTTAAAATCCTTAATTTTAAATGAAGGATAATTGAAGTATTAATTTTTTTAATTCCATAAGAAACCTAGTGCTATTATTTTAATATTTATATTTTAGTTGTAGTTGGACACAAAACCTTTATTTTATCTTTATTTATATTTTTGTTGTGCTGAGGAATGAACCTGGGTCCTAATAAAATTTAGTATGAAACACACACACACACACACACACACATGCATTAACATGAGGATAAATAGTTGTTGGTAATTTTTAGAGTGTCAATTTTTAAATATAAAAAATTCAAACAATTACTTAATACATATTTTTATGACTTTGAAACTCTTGAAATGAAAAAATATAATTTCCTTTCTTACTATACATAGTTTTGTAGGTAATAAAATCTTCTTGATAGCTGGGTGCAGTGATGCACACCTGTAATCCCAGTGGCTCGGGAGGCTGAGACAGGAGGATCATGAGTTCAAAGCCAGCTTCAGCAACAGTGAGGTGCTCACCAACTCAGTGAAACTCTGTCTCTAAATAAAATACAAAATAGGGCTGGGATGAGGCTCAGTAATTGAGTACCCCTGAGTTCAACCCCAGGATCAAAATAATAATAATAACAACAACAATAATAATAATATATGAATAGCTTATAAAGGTAAGAAAACAATTTTATCTAATAACCTTAAAAAATGCTCTAACCCTATTAAATGAGATAAAAAGTTTCCATTGACTGCATATTTACATTATGCAAAAATTACCAAAGCTTATATAATTTACATTTTAATTATTTTGATTATTATTTATGCTATTGTGCCTGTCAAACTTTCTTTGTTTTTGTTTGTTTTTGATATTGTTTAATTAACATGTGCTTTTTGAAACAAAGGCACATCATAATATACTAAGTTAAAATCAGACATCTTGGGAATAATGTACCAAGATAAAATGTATTACTTTCATAAGTTCCTCTTCACTATTTTATGAATAGTATTTATTCTATGGAATTAACAGACTGTGTTATTTTTTTCTCCTTTTATTGACTCATGGCTGTCTTTCTTAGAAAGAGATTTTGCCATATGACATAACAGAACATTTCTTTATCTATATCATTTCAACCACAGCAAAATTTTATCTTATTTATTGTATATTTTTCAAAAAATCTTAATTTTTCCATTATTGAATATTAAAATGGCTTGAATTTGTATTTTTCAAGTAGGAATGAAAATTATTTTTTAAAAAAAAGATCTGCAGAAATATACAGAAAATTCTATGGGTATCGAAGTGGTAAATTTTAATACATGTTTAGCATTCAGAAAGTTACGTGGCCTTTCTTAAAATATACCATATAGATGGTATTTTCAGTCTCTTATCCAATATAAAGTCTGACATTCTAAAAACTTGTCATGGTCAAGTTTCTGCATAATTTGACAAGTTGATTATTTTATGTACTCACTCACTCTTTCCCACTGTTTTTTTGTTTGTTTTTACTTTTTTTTTACCAATTATTTACAATGCTATTAAATATTGTCTCTGTTATACAGCTAAACATGTTCATGTTCACCTCAGATTATTTTGCACATTTTCCACGATCAATTGATTGAAATTTGTTCTCTAAGATATTCATCTGTAGTTTCCTTTAAATTTAAACTCAGATTCTAAATTTCATAACTGAAAGGTTTGTCTTTGTTCTTATTCTCAAAGGAAAACTTTGCTAAGTATAATATTCTTGGACTCCATATTATCTCCCTAAAGATCTTGCAGGATAAAGCTCAATTTCTTTCTGACAAGATATACTGCTCTTGAGAAGTATGCCAACTTGAATTTCCTTAATATGTGACTTTTTTATTTTTCTAGATACACAAAACTATTCTGTATCCTTACTGAAGTTATTTTACCTTTTAGAAAAATTTACTTCTAAACTTTCTCAAATTGTTATAATGTATTTTCAGCTGCATCTCTTAAAAATTTTCCCTGAGGTTTTTATATTATTATTATTGTTGGTTTATGACATTATTATCCTTTCTTTCAGGGTTACATGTGTTTCATCAACTTTTTAATAGTTTCTCTAAGAATACTAGTTAATTTTATTCTATTTGTGTCTAGTTTTTAATTAATATAGGTCTTTAAAAATTCCTTATGTTGTACTATTTTTGTTTTAATTGAAGACAGAACGTCTCTTTTGTAGTACATATCTCCTTAGATTCCGACTTCTATTCACTCCCATGAATTGCATTTCATTAATGTGTTATAATGAATCTCCAGTCTTTGACATCCTTGGTTATTTCACAAATACTTTGCTTGTCTCCACTATCAATGCTTACTCTTAGCAGTTGCCTCTCAAGAAGTATGCTAGAGATGGAATATGCCTAACCCTAATCACCTCAAATGTTCATTCTATCACTTTCATGGTTTCTCTGGGTGGCTTGTTCTGGCAAACTGTTACACATAGTATCAACCTTAGGGTAATAAATGTAAATGCATGGAACATTCAAATTAGGGTATGTCATTGTTCATTTTTTACATGAGAATATTTACATGGTGGGAGAATAGTTATGTCCCAAGAAATACTATAAGTATCTACAAATAGCACTAGAGAAACTCTAAATCTCCCATGTATAAAGAAATAATGTTAAAAAGAGACTGACAAAACCTGGAAATAAATAAGTGGATAAAGTTGTATTAAAAGAAGTAATAATATCCATCTAAGGTATACAGACAATCACCAAACCTCCCAGGGACAAAAGTGATGAATTATATACACTTATGCCAATATAATTCCATTCCTTGGTTTCCTGTTAAGATTCTGTATTGGAACCAAAGCCAAAGGATTCAGCGTTCCAGGGAAGAAAGAAAGAAAAGAATGGAGATTAGATTTGAAAATATACATGGAAGATCTGCCAAAATTTTCTTTTTCCCCTCTACTTTTTACTTTATCCTTTTTTTCAGATAAATTGTTGTGTCCCAATTCCAGGGGATGCCCTGGGCATAGTATTCTACTAATCACTACATGATCATGGGAATTGCTGATTTATTCTCACTTTTGTTCTTTTTTTTTAAAATTTTTTATTGTGGGTTGTTCAAAACATTACAAATTTCTTGACATATCATATTCCACACTTTGATTCAAGTGGGTTATGAACTCCCACCTTCACCCCATACACAGATTGCAGAATCACATCAGTTACACATCCATTGATTTACATATTGCCATACTAGTGTCTGTTGTGCTCCGCTGCCTTTCCCATCCTCCCCCCTCCCCCCTCCCAACCTCTCCCATCCCCTCCCCTCCTCTCTCTCTACCCCCTCCACTGTATAACCCTGAGGGTCTCCTTCCATTACCATGCAATTTCCCTTCTCTCTCCCTTTCCCTCCCACCTCTCATCCCTGTTAAATGTTAATCTTCTTCTCCTGCTCTTCGTCCCTACTCTGATCTTAGTTACTCTCCTTATATCAAAGAAGACATTTGGCATTTGTTTTTTAGGGATTGGCTAGCTTCACTTAGCATAATCTGCTCTAATGCCATCCATTTCCCTGTAAATTCTATGATTTTGTCATTTTTTAATGCAGAGTAATACTCCATTGTGTATAAATGCCACATTTTTTTTTATCCATTCGTCTGTTGAAGGGCATCTAGGTTGGTTCCACAGTCTTGCTATTGTGAACTGTGCTGCTATGAACATCGATGTAGCAGTGTCCCTGTAGCATGCTCTTTTTAGGTCTTTAGGGAATAGACCAAGAAGGGGAATAGCTGGGTCAAATGGTGGCTCCATTCCCAGCTTTCCAAGAAATCTCCATACTGCTTTCCAAATTGGCTGCACCAATCTGCAGTCCCACCAGCAATGTACAAGTGTACCCTTTTCCCCACATCCTCGCCAGCACTTGTTGTTGTCACTTTTGTTCTTTACATAAGATAGAGGGAATGGGGAGAGAAAAATGTAGTATAAAATATAGCTGCTGTAGTCTTGGGCTTCACAGCTGGTCATGAACTATGTTTGTAAAAACAGATATTTTCTGCTGAGAGCCATAGCCAAGTAGGAATGATGCATGGCAATTTCCTTGTCAGCCTACCCAATGTTGCTTAGAGGGAGGACTCTCCATTGTGGAATTGGGCTTGCCTTGGACCCAGGTCATTTGCAGTGACATTGCATGAATGTTTGAGAAAGGAGACCCTGCTCAAGGACCAGGGTGGATCTGGGTTTAGGGTGGATCCTGCTGGGAATAGGGCGAATCCTGCTGCCTCAGGCGCCCGCTCCTTGAGTTCCCATTGAGTTCTCCCGGGATTCAGAGAGTATTTGGGATGCAGAGCCCGGTGGAGGGTGGTTTTCCCAGAATGTGCGTGTAGAGTGTCAGTGAGAGTCGGGAATAAAGACTTGCTGTATGAATCTACAAGGCAGTGTGTTGGCTCGGTTATTTTGTCCCCAGCCAGATTGCGGCATTTTCATGCACTAATTATTCTATATCTCCTTTGCCCTTTTTCACATCACACGTAAATTATGTACTTGAGCCAGTAACATAACTCAAAATTTTATATTTGCCAAGTATATGTTATTGTTGCCCACTGTTCTAGTCAAAGCCACAGTTCCCCAATGATCATAAAAGATGGTTCTAAATTTCTTCTTATTTTCCAAAAAAGTTTCCTACTCCCTATGCATACACAACACAATTTTCCCTAGTAATAAAGATCAATTAACACTGTAGATTCATATTGACTTGTTGTTTAATCTGGAAGAGAAATTTCAGTTTGTAATTATGATTGAGTTCATTACTGGGTTCCCTGATGGGTAGAGACTTCTTGGGGGCAATATGACTTACAAGTTCAACTGCAAGATGATGGAAGCGATAAACAAATATTTCTAATGTAGATTATTAGGTTTAATGATTAGAGAGCCCACCCTATCTCAACTATTAGTTTTAGGACTCAGGTTTCTAATTATGGGGAAACTGTTATGTTGACTCCTGATTTTAAAGAAATGTCACAATTTATAGGCTGCACTCCCGATATAACAGGTTCATATGGACCACCAGTTATCACAACTGAGTCCTTTGAAGGTCACCAGATTGTTTTTTCAAGTGAGATGATACTGATTGATGAAACACATGACAAAAGCAGTGAATTCCATGCATGCAAATATATTGCATACTTTTTTTTGCCATAAATCCCCTGGTAAGTAATGTCATGTGCATACATCAAAATGAATATACTATTCTATGAACCTATGCATTGTAGTACACAAAGAAGAGTTGGATCTAAAAAAGATACATATATACGTAAATGATAATTGTGTCATTGAGAAGATAATTACTACTGTGATGGGAGTGTGTGCTAATGTAATCTGCCACAAGGATGCAGGTTGATCCTGCCTGTGGAATTGTGCCAGGCTAAGGATTTGCTTGGCATTTCTACAAAGATATCCTGAATTCAATCAGTAATTACTAAGTCAATCATGGAATATATGTTCTGTCATCCATCCACCTGCTCAATGTTATTTTTTAAACATCCTCATCCATAGCATATCTGTCCACTTATTTGCTCAAGCTAAAAATCAGACAGACATGCTTTCCTCATTACTTTATTTTATTATGTATAGTCTATTAGTAACAAAGTCTTAAAAATCCTATTCAAAATATCTAACAGAATCTTTCCCTTTTCTTCCTTCTATAACTTACAACCTACTCCATAGATTGTTGTAATGCTCCTTTCACCACAGAGATAGTTTCCTGTATATGTGTGCATTTTCCAGACCCTTCCCTTTCCACACTTCACCAAGCTTCTTTCCCCAACAAAATACAAATATGTCACTAACTTCATTTTAAATGTATCTACTTTATTTTAGAGCTGATTACAGGATACAAAACCCACTAAAATCAGTCTTGGCCCTTTCTTTCAGTCATGTCATGTATATGTCCCCTTCCATGTTTTTGGCATCTAACCCCATTGCTCCACACAACTGAGTGTCTGAGAGTCTACAGATAATATGTTATATTTTTCTGGTATAAAGTGATTTTTTGTGATTTTTCATTGTACTCCAGGACATTGTGATTTTTCATTGTACTCCAGGACATATTAGATTAGGTATAAATGAATACAATATTAAATTAGAGAAAAAAATACAATCAGAAATAATAGATATATTTAATCTACAATATACTACTTATCTTCAAAATGAGCCTCAAGAATGTTTTGTGGCCTTACTCAATTTGTCAAAATAATAGCTTATATTAGTCATTTTTCTGCCTAAATATTTATTTCTTCTCATTTAGTCAATTACTATGTATTTTTAAGTGTCAGAAATTCTATAACCTCACAGATACAAAACTAATACTGTGCAGAATTAGTAACAGTCATATAAAATGTATAGATATTTATTTTTAAGCAAAGGTATTAAATGCAAAAAAATGGTTCTTATAGTCTCAGTATTAGACATAAATTGATCATCTGAGAAGCACATAGTAATGCTGATAAAAAGGTATATAATATATATGTATATACACCCCCCACACACATATAATGCTATTTATTTTCACACCTTGTGTATACAATGTGAAACTTAGTATTCGGTCACCTTGTGTAAAAGGTTTTGTTTTGTCTGGTCTTGCTTTTCCTCCCATTGATTAGAAGGGTATGGAAGCAGAACTTCTTGTCACTTCACTGGAAACTGTCTGGATAGCAATGGAGTGTATCATAAATCAATTCTATCAGGCAAACCGCTCACAACCAAAGTCAATATCACAGTATGAAGTATGCATAACAGAACTCAGATTGAATAAACCTCAGCTCTTGCTTCATCAGAGAACTTCAGTATTTTTTAAACATGTACAATAATATGAAGAAGCTGTGGGTATATAATTTTTATCTATAATTAGCAAGGCATATCACTGGTAAACATATTTTTTAAAGTGAAAGTAGACAAATTAATTGACCACATTCTTAAAATTTTAGCCATTTTTGAAGATGTGTATCATGCCTAGATGAAAGTTCTACTAAATATGACTTATTGAGTACCATGACCCAATAATAGGTCCAAGTTTTTTTTTTAATTATGTAAACTATTTTGAATTGTGTATCGTAGATATTTTACCTATTATAGACATTTTCATATACATTATATTAATTTCCCCACATATTATTTATTTAATTCATATCCTTGAATTATTTGATTTCTCTATAAAAATCTAAATTCGAACACAGGCCATTTTATTTTGTGATAGTTATTTATATTTTTAATACGTACATAAAAATTGAATGGAGAAATATGGGTCTTGCATGAGAAATAAAGTTGAAATGATTCAATAACACATTATATATATATATATATATATATATATATATATATATATAGTTTATTACATAAATTTTAAACATAAAATAGTGATTAGTACAATATACCAGTCACCACCAATTCAACATCAGCTAGTTATATGTCATTTTCATTTATTCTGTGCTTCCACTTACTTCCCATCTGAGCTGCACTTTATTTACTTCTGGGTTAGGTTAGATTACAGGTATTGTATGTAATAAATATTAGCTGTATGGTTTTGACAAATACACCCAGAATACCTTACTGCTGTTAAGCATAGAATATTTATAATCTGTGTTCCTACACAGGTGACTTTTTCTATCTCTAGATGCAAGTTACTGTTAAGTGTCTGAAATTCTATAATCTTATAAATATAAAACTAATACTATACAGAAGTAGTAACAGTGACATAATATGTATAGACATTTATTTTCAAGCAAAGGTATTTAATGATTTTTTAACCATAGGTTCATTTTGTCTGAAATCATGCAATGTATACGATTTTGGTAAAGCTGTCTCAACACACAGAGCTTTGAAATTCAACCTGGGTTATGTGCTTCAGTAATATGTTTTTTGGTATTGTTGAACAGTATTTTATTGTGTGAGTACATGACACTTTGTTCATGTACTTCAGTATTGAAAAACCTTTGGGTTATTTCCTGTTTTGGACCATTAAGATTACACGGTCTATTAACATTTTTAAACGTGTACCTGTTCTATTCAGTTCAGTTTCTTCAAGTAACGTTAAGAAGTTTTCATTTGTAAAGCATTATTACTATCATTTATTCAATGATTTAAATATTTTAGGCATATAGAAAAAGAGAAAAGAAAGATCATAATTCTAACGAGTAAAAATTTGATCATTACACTTGCTATGGTTATTAAGTAATACATAATTCTAGAATCAGAATCACACAAAGATTTAAGACAAAATAGGTTAGTTAGTAGAGACACAAAGGCAACTGTTTTTATTCACTTGTTTGGAGGGGTATTTTTTTTTTAATACCAAAGTTGCCTATTATTGACTTCTTGTCTTTAAATAGATGTTCAACAACGTATGTTACTGCTCAATAGTTCTTAAAGCCAGGACAGGACTTTGAATATCATTAAGAAGGTTCCTACTACAATAGACTAACTCGGATTGCCTTGAGCTTATAACAGCCAATGGTGAAGTTGCTCAAATATATCATGATTTTTATATTACTAGTTCTATTCTGTTCCTCCTGCTCCTGATTTTTCATTTTTTACTACTTGTATTCAATTTATATTACTTTTATTATTGATATAATTGTTATTATTGATATCTAACTACTACGTTATGTTATATAATTGTTATTCTTGTTTTGAATGTTTATTGAGAAAAATATTAAATTTCAAGTGCTCTGTGAAACTAAGAACATATACAAATATGATTTCAAATTTTAAAAAACAACAATATAATATTCAGCCTTCAAATGTCATTTGCTCTTGGCCAATGGTTTTGGCATATTCATAATAAGACAATAGTATATAAATATATATATATGTATGTATATATATATATATATATATATATATATATATATATATATATTATAATATATATGCAAGGCTATTGTAACAATTAAAATTATATTAAGAATTTTTTATGTTCAAGAAAAAACTTTGATAAAATATGCTAAATGTACTCAAAAATATGATGTAGTTACTAAAATGATATGTGGAGATATATTATTAATATGAAAATGTGTGTTTCTAAATTTAACTCATGACATTTACTGACTGAAAAAGTATCTGTAAACAAAAAAGTTACAATTCATAATATAATTTAGAAGTTAATGAAAATAAAAAATCTAAACAAAAGATCCATCAAGTATATTGATTGTGACAGAGTGCAACCTCTCTTGACAGATTATGGGAGTCACAAAATGTTATAGTCAAGACAAAATGTTCACAATAAGAAGGAATTAACCAAGTCAATAAAAGTTAGGAGAAGAGCATTTCATATAAACCCATCACTTATCTTAATGCTTGTGATGCTATAAGGGGCTTGCCTGGATGTCCTATTTAATAAAGTAAGGCCTTGGTATAAGGAGACTAAAGAGGAAATTAGAACCAAGCTGGTCATATTGGACTATGAAAAGGATTTTGGATTTGATTATAAGTAAAATGTATAGCAATCCAAAATTTTTAGTCTAAGAGAAACGTGATCGATATTCTTTTTCAAAGCGTATCTCTTACATGAGAGAGAATAGAATTAGAGTAGTGGATTAGGGTGGGTCAAGAGTGGACTTAGACATAGTGAAGGAGATGAAAGTGACTCAACAGGGCAGAAACAATAAACAAGACATTTTGTGGGTACATATGAGAAGACATGGTGATAGGTTGGATTTGGGGAATGAAGCAATGACAGACCTTTTTTTTTTAATTCCAGTATTAAAACTAAACATCATATAACTACATGTTATATTAATAGAATGTTGGACCATTATACATGAAAATGTTAATAGAGCAATTACTGTTTTTACTCTTTATGCATTTTAAATAACATTTTTCAAAAATCAGTTATGAGCATTCCAATCTGATTTTCCATGATGGTAATGCATGTAACCCAAGCTGTACATTACTCCTATCCCAATTTTTTGATTGGTGAATTTTGGTTTTGTTTGATATGTTTAATTAAAACTTTTCATTAGCACCAATTACTCTAACTGAATGTTCTTAACTCTGCCTACAGAGTTGAGAATGGGTTAGACTGGAAATACAATATCTATGCTCAAGAGAAAAGAATACAGATTTCACTGTACCATTTCTGACTCTAAGTTTATGAAAGTCTCTGTTTTATTTATTATTTTTGTCTTCAGTATATAATATGTTGAACTGCAATTACTGCATAGGCAACATGATTTTAGTGAAAAACTGACTAAACCATTATTTTTTTGTTGTTGTTATCAGTTATACCCATTCAGAGTTTTCTCCATTTTTTGTGTGAGTTCTACTTGCCTTAAACTGAATAATATTTTTGTGTCATTTCATAGGAATGTAATCAGAAGTACCTTATTGTGAACCATGTCCATAATTCTGCCCATGATTCCTGAGCACATAGGTCCCCTTCATATTTCAAACCAACCTTGGAGTTCTCCTTCGTACTAACTGAGTCATAATTCTCCATCAGTTCATTTCACACCTGGACTATGCACCACTTCCTTCTCATGACAAATTGCATGCTAGAAGCACTTGCTTGAGATAGACATACAGTAAGTCTATATTTATTTCAAAAATTAAGGTGTTTTTTAAACAAAATAGTGGTCTTTTAAAAATTATATACCTTTAAAATAATAAAGAATTTTGAAATTATGCAAACGTTCTAAAATATATCTAAAATTTTAAAATATGATGGTAAAGTTATATATTTTTAAAATGCATGCAATATTAGAAATATAAGTTAGATATTTTTAAAATGGGTATGCTCATCTTTTTAACATGAATTGTGTGTGTGTGTGAAGTGCCTTACCACTAAGCTACATCCTTGGCTGTTTTATTTTTAATTTTGAGAGAGGATTTTTTTTTTAAGTTGCTGAGTTTGGCCTTGAACTTGCTATCCTATTGCTTCAGCTTCCTGAGCCACTGGAATTGCAGGCATGTGCCACCTTGTCTGGTTTTAACAATGAATTCTTTTAGATGATATTAAATCTCATGATTAGAAGTACATTTCTATTTCACTAATGAAATATAAACATATAAAGTATTTTGTACTTATTATAATACTAGCACTGGCAAATTATTAAGACCGAAACTATAGAAGTATCTAAGTAAAGCCCTAGGTTTTATAATATTGTAATTTAATTTTCAAGAAATTTCCTTGTACATATTATTACAGGCAGAATTAAATAATTCACAAGTCAAACTAAATTAGCTATTTAAAATATTCCCACAAAAATAATTTCATCCAGATTAATGAAAAGAGCAATTTTTTTTTTCAAAAGAGAGACTTTGGGCTGTATATATTTCAGTAAAAAAAAAAATGGTAATGCTTATAAGCTTTTTTATTCAATCAAGTAAGGGCTATGGCTCTATGCTCAATTTTCAGTTACATAAACAAAGCATTAACATTTTCACTATCACAATCTCAACATCATACACACATTATCAACCTCAATGAATAAAGATTATGCTTTAGTAAATTAAAACTCTCCCATAAACATAAGGAAATGCTGGATTTGTTTATTCACTTTTCATTAAAAGAATACTAGTAAGATTTTAAATATTTTACAGGTAAATAATTTTTCAACCAAGAGAAAGTTATATGACATCCAATAATAATTCAAATTGTATTCAATAAACAATATTCATAATTTATAATTCTGTCTAATTACAAATTTGAACTTATATTTATCACAATACAATTAAAGAAAAAGAGGGAAAAATAAATCATGTTTGATATAAGAAATCAAAGATGCAATGTTTAAAATGCATAAAAGAAAATAATGTTTAATTTAATATACATGGAAGTTCCAATTTAAAATAAGGCAGTGCAGAAACCAATAGTCTATCTATAGTTTCCATATTAATACATTATGATGAACTAAATTAATTTAAAACACATTGAGTTGTTTGCGAAAAAAAAGTAGTGGTGTCATAAAATCAGTAGACTACTATATTAATTGCCCAAAATGGTATTTTAATAACCAATTTTGAAATAAAATATCATCACTTTTAAATATGAAAATGGAAGGAGGACAGTTGAAACTATGAAATGATATTGGATATTAGCTGCAATGATTCAGATAAATAAATTTATTTTAGAGAAAAAAATTCAGACAAAATGTGATTAATCTCATGAAAGATAGAAAGGAGAAAAATAATTTTTTAAAAAATACCTGGCAAAGTGAGAATTAAAAAAAAATCAAAATTACCAGTGTTTCTAGTAAATGCAAAAATTTTAAATTGAATGATAAAAACACAATGTCTATAAAACTAAATTAAAAAGCCAATAACATTATGATTATGAGGCCTTCCTTTAAACACGTTTAAGTGAATATCCAAGCAAAGATATTCCAAGAAATTTGTTGTTGTCATTTCTATTTTAAGATGTGGAAATCCATAAGTGCATGTTCTTCCCACCCAAATAGCAAAAGAGTTTGGTCAACAACATTATTACTTTTTTCTTCAAGTTTAATTTAAAAATTTTTTAATGAATACACAAAAAATTAAAGTTGGACATATTAATGGTGTATCATTAATACATGTACATATTGTGTAAAATTTAAATCATATATAACATATTTATCTTCTCAGACATTGTTCATGGCTTTGAGGAGAAAACATTCAAATGTTTAGTACAATAAATGGACAATATTACAATAAACATTCAAATGTTTACTACAATATGATTGTTATCTATAATTACCATATTGCATAATAATATCCCAAGAGCTTCTTGCTCCTCTCTAACTGTATCTTAATAACTGTTAGTCAAACTTTCCCCATCCCTGTTTACTTACTCCCTACTTTTCCTGGCCTCTGGTAACCAACATCTTACTCTCAACTTCTATGACATCAACTTTTATAGATTATACAGATGAGGCAGATGATGCAATACTTTCTTTCTGTGTCTTTCTGTGACTGACTTTTTTTACCTAACATAAAAGTATCTGGTTCCATCTGTGTTAAAGCAAATAACAGCATTTCATTTTTCTATGGCTGAATGGTATTCCATTGTATGAATGTACCATTTTTTTATGTATTCATCATCAAGATAAGCATTAGATAGTGTACATTTTTTGACTTTTATGAGTAGTGATGTAATAAATAAGGAAATGCAGATTTCTCCCCATATCTATGTCATTTCTTTTGAATATATGCCCAGTAGTGGAATTGCTGGATTCTATGCTAATTCCTTCTTCAATTTTCTGAGAAAAAAAAGTTCTCCAAAATGGGTACAGTAATTTGCATTCCCACAAACAGTGTGCCAGAATTTCCTTTTTTCTTCATTCTCACCAGCACGTATAATTCATAGTCTTTTTGGTATTAACTATTCTTACTGGGGTAGGCTGCTATATCATTGTGGTTTTGACTTACATTCCCTTGATGTTTAGTTATGTTGATCATATTTCATGTACCTGTTAGAAATTTGCACATCACATATCTTATTTTTAATAAAGTCTATAGTCGTAGCCTATTTTTAATTGAGTTATTTGTGTTGTTTGTTATTCAGTGTTAGGATTCCTTTTATATTCTAGCTATTAATGTTTTCTTCCAATATGTAGGCTGACACTGTATTCAGTTGAGTGTTTCCTTTGATGTGCAGAAATTTTTAGTTTGAAATAGTATTATTTGTCTATTTTTTTTCTTTCATTTCATATGCTTTTGTCTTTTCCAAAAAAAAAAAATCTTGTCCATTCCAATGTCCTAATGTACTTCTTCTATGTTTTCTTCTAGTAATTTCATAGTTTCAGGTCTTAATTTAAATATTCAACCATTTTGAATTGATCTTTTTAAGTGGTGAAAGAGGGAGTCTAGTTTCTGTGTGTGGATATTCAGTTTTTCTAACACCATTTAATAAAAAAGACTGTCCTTTTTGGGCTTGGATTGTGACTTAGTAATAGCATGTGTGAGGCACTGGGTTCAATTCTCAGCACCTCATATAAATAAAATAAATTTCATTGAATATGTATATATTTAAAGACAGTCTTTTCTTCAATGCATATTCTTAGCACATTTGTCAAAAATAAGTTGTCTTCAGATGCATGGATTTACTTCCAGGCTTTCTATTCTAGTCTATTAGTCTATGTTTCTGTTTTAATCCCAATAAGATGCAATTTTGATTACTACAGCTTTAAAGTATGTTTTGAAGCCAAGTAACATAGTGCATCTATACTTTTTGAGTCTATGAGACAGTTAAGTTTTTAAGACCCATTATATGACAAATTCCAAGGGATTCAAAGTTCCCTTTGAATTTTGTGCACAGTAAGACATAAAGGCTTAATTCATTTTGGTGCATATGGATTTCCAGTTTTCCCAGCACCATTTGTTGAAAAGGTTATCTTTGCTCCAATGTATGTTTTTGGCACCTTTCTATAGTATGAGATAACTGTATTTATGTGGGTTTGTCTCTGTGCCCTCTTTCTGTACCATTGGTATAAAAATCTATTTTGGTGACAATACCATGCCATTTTTGTTACTCTTACTTTGTGGTATAGTTTAAGGTCTGGTATATGGAAGTAAAAGTAGGTTCAGATCTTCATCATGTCAGATTAGGTCCTGACTTCCTTAACAAGACTACTATAGCTCAAGAAATAAAATCAAGAGTCAATAAATGGGATAGACTCAAGCTGAAAAGCTTCTTCTCAGAAAAAAAAAATCAGTGAGGTGAAGAAAGAGCCTAAACTTGGGATCAGAATTTTATCACACACACACGTTAGACAGAGCACAAATCTCTAGATATATAAAGAACTCAAAAAACTTAATACCAAAAAAACAACAACAACAAATAACCCTATCTATAAATGGTCTAAGGAACTAAACAGACAATTCTCAGAAAATGATATACAATTGATTAACAAATACATAAAAAATGTTCAATATCTCTAGCAATTAGAGAAATGCAAATCAAAACTATTCTAACATTTCATCTCATGCCCGACAGAATGGCAGCTATTAAGAATATAAGCAACAACAAGTATTGAGGAGGATGTGAGGGGAAAGGCACACACATACATTGCTGGTGGGACTGCAATTTGTTGCAACCAATCCGGAAAGCAGTATGGAGATTCCTTGGAAAATTTGGAATGGAACCACCATTTGACCCAGCTACCTCATTCCTCGGTTTATGCCTAAAGGATTTAAAAACAGCATACTACAGGGATGCAGTCATGTCAATGTTTATAGCAGCACAATTCACAATTGCAAAATTATGGAACCAAGCTAGATGCCCTTCAGTAGATGAATGGATAAAGAAACAGTGCCATATATACAAAATGGAATATTACTCAGCATTAAAATAGAATGAAATCATGACATTTACATGTAAATAGATCGAGTTGGAGAATGTCATGCTAAGTGAAGTAAGCCAATCCTCCAAACCCAAAGGCCGAATGTTTTCTCTGATTTCTAGATGCTGAATCATAATGGAGGTGGGGGGACCATGGGAGAAATGGAGGAACTTTGGATAGGGCAAAGGGGAGGGGAGGGAGGGAAGGGGCATATGATTAGGAAAGATATTGGAATAAGATGAACATCATTACCCAAGTACACATATGAAGAAATGAATGATGTGACTATACCTTGTGTAAAATAAGAAACATGAAAATTTGTGCTCTATATGTATACTATAAATTGAAATGCACTCTCCTGACATGTATAACAAATGAGAATAAATAAATATATAAAAAAGTTCCCTTTAAGGACAAATAATGCAAAGATTTTCATCTCAAGCAAAATATATGAAAAGGAAGTGAATGCTATAAAAATGATTAAGTGAACAAAATAACAACTAAATTGCAAAAAATTGTTAAAGGTCATGTATTCCACAATATTGACCATTTTGAATATTTGGAAGCCCCAGATATAAGCAGAGCCTTCATACAACAACCAAATATTCTCCATAGCTTATTCTCAAAGTATGTGGGACATAGGGCAGGAGACAGAGTTTCCTTGAGGCTATAAACATATATAGCCTACCAGAGTTTGAGTTTGGACCATTAATATCCAGAAAAGCTCATATGTACTCAGACTCTACATTAATTCAAGGTGTGACTGACCATTTGTGGAATCAACAATGCCATTAAATTTATGATATAATGGCAAAGCTCTGATGTTAAGGCATGGCAAAACCTAATCCTTCTATGATATAGAGGAAGATATCTAATACTGGGGGATGGCCAGGCAGTCCACTCTTCACATATTCTCAACAACTGACTATCTACTTGTCAGTTGGTAGAGAAAAACTTCCTCCCTTGTCTGCAAAAAATAAAATTAAATTAAATTTAAAAACTTTAGCTAACATTTCTATTAGCAGTAGGGCTGGAACTTGATCTTGATACACAAGATCAATTCCTGATCAGAAGACAGAAACTGGCACTAGCACTAGCACTAACGGCCTGAAAGAAAGAGAAAGCATTCCTGCTTACTTTGACACACATTTATCATTCTACCAAAAACTATGACATGTCAGGAAAAAGGATAAATAATAGAAATTGTCATAGGTAAAATATCAATATAATAATTACACCCACCAATGAAATAATTTTTGGAATTACTATACAAACACTGGTTCTGTATGAACATTATGATTTTTATGTTTAAAAATTTTGTGGGCTAGATGGACAGAATGAATTTGAAATAGATGGAAATTACAAAACTGTGCTAGAAAGAAACCCTAAAATTTAAGTCCATGTAAAACACACACACACACACACACACACACACACCCCTTGAGAAAAGAGGATGGGCTTTTTTGGTAAGCTTAACAGAAATACTCAAGATAGCAGAGCAAATAATCAAATATTTAAAGAAAGGTTAATGATCAAAAATGAAAATAGAAAAAAAGTGAAAAAAAATACAACAAAAACAATTATTCAACAAAAGACGAGACAGAAGACACCACTGAGAAAAGTACTATGGTTAATTTTCTAAAGCTAATGAATTACCAACATACCAGAAATACATAATTCAGTGATCCTCAAGGAAAATAACAAGAAAGAAAATGCACCTAAGCACATCATAGTCAAAGTGCCAGGAATAATTAAAAAAAGAAGGTTAAAAAAAAACATGCTTGAATATACCAAAAAAAAAAAAATTAAAAATGGGCAATGGACAGAAGACAAATGTGTCATTTCCTCCTTTCTTCTAATTATTTAAAGACATCCAGCATCCTAAAGCAGCAATTATAATGCTGTATTCTTATTATTTAATATTTATATCTATAACTTTATCTTCATAATTAATATCTCAATAATAAAGTTACAAAGTATGTGTGTTTTAAAAATATTTCTGTATATAAATTTCCACAACTGGAAGAATTCAAAAGTAGAAAGATAAATTGAATTATCTTATTCTTTCAGATTCATAATCCTGAGTCCAGAATTGCATAGGCCTCTTATAATACTGAATGCTATTCTTGTATTTATGAACATATTATTTTTAATAACAACATAGAAACCCCTGATGTAAGTCAATTGCTTCAGTTGTTACAAAACAGAACAAAAAAGCATCTATTTCTACATTGAGTAGAAACTTGGGTGACTTACACAAGTGAATGAGAATGAAATATGTAGATTCTACTTGGAAACTTTCTAGAACTTTGAATAATATTGAATTTGGGTGATTTCTACCAAAAGATCAGATAATTTTTTCTCAGCTATTGTTTATCAGGGATAATTTTGGCTTCAAAATTAAGTTCTCGCACATAACCAATATTTCACTATTTAAAAAGAAGCATAACTCTACATCAATAAGTCAACTACCATTATCATATTAATGAATGTTTGTTAAGCAGGTTCATGAAATAGGTGCTATAATTATGCTCAAACTGGAGACTTGGAAAAGAAAAGAAGAACACTATTTCATTTCACTTTATTGCCTTCATTGATATTGTTTATTTCTGCTGAATCTTCTGCAATATTTTATTATGTTATTTTCTTTGAGTTCCAGTTTCTGCAAAACTTTGTTTCATTCATTGCTCAAACATTTCCCCTAATATTTCATGTGTATATGACTCACATTAATGTGAGTTTACATGCTCAAAATACATACCAAACAACATATTGCAAACATTTAGATCTACCAACACAGATTTCTATAATGTGTCCGTAGAGCTAAATTTGTTAGCCCTGGCTATATATCTTTACCAATATTTGTCCTTAAAATATATTAAAATTGTTGTCCCTATGATGTTTTATTAATATTTATATGTCCTATAGTTGCCAGGAGGACTTTGAAGGGGTAAATTCCTCAGGTTCCTTTTGACTATGAATCATACAGATTTTAATTGACTACAGATATACTATGTTGATAAAATTAGTACCACAAACATATTTAATTGTTAAATAGAGTAGTTTTAATTTTGTTTAATTTAATATTTAATGATAATCAATATTTTAGCAACTTTAAGATCATTTTACTGTGTATTCCATAACATTAAAATATTTGATGGATCTATAGCTTAAATAATTTGATCTATGGCTTAATAATTTCTGATTTAGTGTGTGTGTGTGTGTGTGTGAGTGTGTGTATATATATATATATATATATATATATATATATATATATACATATATATATATATATAGATAGAGAGAGAGAGAGAGAGAGAGAGAGAGAGAGACAATATCTGTTTTTAAAAAAAATGTTGAGGATCAAACCCAGTGCCTCATGCATGCTAGGTGAGCGTTCTACTGCTGAGCCACAACCCCAGCCCTGATTGGGTATATTTTATATTTGAGAAAGACTTCAAAGAAAAGTAAACTTTTATATAATAGATAAAAACATAAACAAATCTATATTGTAAAAATATTAGTTTGTGGAATCACAATCTGAACACTTGCTACTATTTAGTGTATTTATTACCTTCATTGTTAAAAAATAAATTAATAAAAGTGAAGAAATATTTCTTTTCAGCCTGATATATATATATATATATATATATATATATATATATATATATATATTCTTCCCTTAATATTTGTAAAATAAAACAGAAACCAGGCCCATATTATAAAATCAGAAATTATTAATTTTTATATTTATAAAAACAAATTAACCACAACCTTTATTAAATCAAAATGATTTATTTCTAACACATTTAGAATCTGCTTTTACAAAATTTATAAGACACAAGATAGATATATAACAATTCTTTACTGACAGTAATGGTTCAACTGCATTAATAAAAGGACATTTACTTTTAATATTTCCTCCTTCACTATTGTGTAGCAGTGACTCTGACATGCTTTTAATTTAGAATTTTTATACCATGAATATTTTATTAAAATTTCATGTGAAATTTCAGCAGCATCTTCAAGCAAGTTGTCTTAAAATATCAGCATTGAAACACTTGTAAGTTGATTCCATTACTAGGGAACAATTTTGTAGATAAAGTTGCTTCACAAGGATACAAAGAAAAACTTCAGGGAACTGGAAGAATTTGAAGCCAAGTTGTTTTCTAGTTTTTACTTGTAAGTTTAGAATCCACAGCTTGCCTCACATTGTACTCTGCACCACTGTTAGTATCCGGCCACTGCTTCAATTATGTTTTGCTCAGACTCCCTAGGCCTATTTAAATGCACTTCATCACAGTGCAGTAATCTCTCCTAGTTCTTCCTAGTTAAAACATGTCAAAAAATCAGAATAAGGATACACACTTTGAATGTCATCACTCTTATATAAAACTAGTAAAGGAATAAAGCAAAAATCAGTTTGCCAACAAAAAGAATTCAAAAAAGAACTGGGCCATCATTATGACCCAGTTGTCTGTATTTAGTAATTTCTAACATCAAGATTATTATGTAGTAAGTTATTTTCCTTGATGTGCTATTTGCCTAGCATGTGTGAGGCATTGGGTTCGATTCTCAGCACCACATAAAAATAAGCAAAATAAAGGTTTATTGACAACTAAAAAATATTTTTAAAAAATTTATGCCAGGCACAGTGGCATACACCAGTCAACTGTGAGCAAAAATGTTGTCAATGTCTTATTGTGACTCTCCATAAAAAACACTGTGCTAACAATCAATTCTTAATTTACAGTTTAAAAATTAGGACTGTATGAATGCAATTACACTGAGCAATAATTTTTTCCTCAATATAATAGTATTGAGAATTTCAATAATATCCTGATCTTAGGCTTTGGATATAGAGTGATAAGTACATTGTAGCCTGGACTTATTTTAAAGCTATTCTTGTTGAGTTCACTTGAAGATCAGCACAATACATTTGGCATGCATTTCAACATTCTTCCATTGTTCTTCAATTTTCTGGTATTCATTTGTCACACTGACAGAAACCAGTTTAAAATTTAAATCCATATCCCTCCTGAATCCTGTAAGAGAGTTTGTAGGCCAAAGCCCACACAGTGACTGATGATGCTGCTGTCAGGTGCCAGTAGAGGCAGCAGAATTGCTCAACAAGTTTCTTAACACGATAAACAATAAGGCAGATTACAGAAAAACAAATGACTTATCATAAGGTGGCTTCCATGGCATTCTTCATATTTGTCCCCTAAAGTCATTTCCACAAATAAAGTATTTCAAATGTAGGAAATATTGCTACAAATAGATTCATATTTAATTCTCTTCTTCATTTGGTTTAATCTTTTAAATAAACCATGTCCAACTGAAATACAAAATAAATGATTATTTTAAGACACTTCTATAAACAAGTTGTTTTTCTGTATCAAAGAGAGAGATTGATGGGATTTGACTTTGGGCTAACTTTACTGTGAGTTTATTCATCATTATGACTTAGTTCTCTGTGTTTATTAATTTCTAACATCAAGACTATTACCTACTAAGTTATTTTCCTCTAAGCCAGGGTCTCTCAAAGTCTAATCTATGGAGGGATATTATTGTTTATTCTCATATCAACACAAGCCATACAGAACTTTACATTATTCACACAGACTTTATTTTTTTCCTAACCAAATATTTAAGTCTATAATAACAGTCACAAAAATTATGCACCTTAAAGAGCTCCATTAAGGATGTTCCCTAAGCACATGAGGCTCTTATGAGCGCTCTCTCATGCTATAATATTTGCATACACAGATTAAACCCTTTTTAAAAATGCACCTGATCTAAAGGGGTATATCATTTAACAAAAGATTTGACCAGCTCACCCATGTTAGTATCATCTATGAAAAATTAAATTTACAACATAACATTCATGTGTTCATACCTGTTATGTTTGTCTATTCAATGAAGCATAGCCACTAGTCAAAAAAATTAAGGACTTGTATTCCTGAATCTTCTAAATGTGTCTGACATAACACTTATATATACACCAAACCATATTACCAGGGAAGTTCCAAAGATAAGCTTACTTAATAATGAAAATATATTGTATTAATACAAATTAGAAAAGCATATTAGCTTATTGTTTGATACATTGGCTCATCATTTACAACACATTATTTATAGTATCTTAGATAATATGAAAACTTTTGAGTTTAGATACTAATAATTCACAGGAAATTTCATGAAGAATAAGGTAAAAGGTTATAAAAATCTATGTTGATATTGGATTATAACCAATGCTTTATAGAAAAGAAATGAAGAAAATGATTATTGAAAGCTTGTTTGGGGACCACGCACAGAGCAGGCCCAGCGGCCCGCGGTGGGACAGAGCTTCCAATCACTCCTGCAAGGTAGGCGGGCCTGCGACCCACCTGCAGAAGAGGAGCAGCGACCTGCTGAGAGGCAGAGCCGCCCCCTCCCCCTGCACCGGCAAGGTAGAGGGAACTGTGACCACGCACAGAGCAGGCCCAGCGGCCTGCTGAGGGGCAGAGCTGCCCCCCACCCCCCAAGCCTGCCAGGTAGGTGGAACTGTGACCACGGACAGAAAAGGCCCAGTGGCCCGCGGCGGGACAGAGCTTCCAATCACTCCTGCAAGGTAGGTGGGCCTGCGACCCACCGGCAGAAGAGGAGCAGCGACCTGCTGAGAGGCAGAGCCGCCCCCTCCCCCTGCACCGGCAAGGTAGAGGGAACTGTGACCACGCACAGAGCAGGCCCAGCGGCCTGCTGAGGGGCAGAGCCGCCCCCCACCCCCCGCGCCTACCAGGTAGGGGAACTGTGACCACGGACAGAAAAGGCCCAGTGGCCCGCAGCGGGACAGAGCTTCCAATCACTCCTGCAAGGTAGGCGGGCCTGCGACCCACCAGCAGAAGAGGAGCAGCGGCCTGCTGAGAGGCAGAGCCGCCCCCTCCCCCTGCGCCAGCAAGGTAGAGGGAACTGTGACCACCATCAGAACAGGCCAGACCTGCAACCGAGAGACAGAACAGGCCCAGTGGCCTGAGGAAGGGTAGAGCCGCCCCCCCCCGCGCCTGCAAGGTAGGCGGACCTGCGACCCACTGGCAGTACAGCACCAGAGGCCTGCAGAGGGGCAGTGCCGCTGCCTGCGCCTGCAAAGTAGACAGAACTGTGACCACCGACAGAACAAGCCTAGCGGCCCGCAGAGGGACAGAGCCGCCGCCCGCGCCTGCGAGGGAGATTTTGCAACTATACAAGACCAATATAAATATATAGGGGGAAAATTCAATAGCACAACAGTTTCACCAAGTAGAAAGGAACGCGAACAGTATGAAGAGACAAGGAAAGAAAGGACCACAAGCATTGCAGGTCAACTCAACGTTAGAAGAGGTAATAGCTGCAGCAGATGGAATGTCAGATAAAGAATTCAGGATATACATGCTTCAGATGATCTGGAGTCTCAAGGAAGACATCAGACAGCAAAATCAGACAATGAAAGATCACTTCAACAATGAATTACATAAACAAATCCAAGAAGCAAAAGATCAACTATACAGGGAAATAGAGGTTATAAAAAACAAACAAACAGAAATCCTAGAAATGCAGGAAGCAATAAGCCAACTTAAAAACTCAATTGAGAATACTACCAGCAGAGTAGAACACTTAGAAGATAGAACACCAGACAATGAAGATAAAGTATTTCCACTCGAAAATAACATAGACAGCTCAGCAAGACTGTTAAGAAACCATGAGCAGAACATCCAAGAAATATGGGATAACATCAAGAGACCAAATTTAAGAGTCATTGGGATACAGGAAGGGACAGAGTTTCAAACCAAAGGAATGAGCAATCTATTCAATGAAATAATACGAGAAAACTTCCCAGACTTGAAGAATGAGACAGAACCCCAAATCCTAGAATCCTACAAGACGCCGAATGTGCAAAATCATAAGAGACCCACACCTAGACACATTATAATGAAGATGCCCAACATACAGAATAAGGAGAGAATTTTAAAAGCTACAAGAGAAAGGAAGCAGATCACATTTAGGGGTAAGCCAATCAGGATAACAGCTGATCTTTCAACACAGACCCTAAAAGCTAGAAGATCCTGGAATAACATATTTCAAACACTGAAAGAAAATGGGTTCCAACCAAGAATTGTGTTTCCAGCGAAATTAAGCTTCAGGATGGAAGATGAAATTAAAACCTTCCACGATAAACAAAAGTTAAAAGAATTTGCAGCTAGAAAACCATCTCTTCAAAACATCCTTGGCAAAACATTACAGGAAGAAGAAATGGAAAATAACAATGAAAACCAACAGTGGGAGGTAGGACACTAAAGGGGGGAAAATAATCAAAGAGGAAAACAAACCATGTTTAGTAACAGAAATAAACAAATATGGCTGGAAGAACAACCCATATCTCAATAATAACCCTAAATGTTAATGGCTTAAACTCACCAATCAAGAGACACAGGCTAGTAGAATGGATCACAAAACAAGACCCAACAATATGCTGCCTACAGGAGACGCATTTGATAGGAAAAGACATACATAGGCTGAAGGTGAAAGGTTGGGAAAAATCATATCACTCATATGGACTTCGGAAACAAGCAGGAGTATCCATACTCATATCAAATAAAATAGATTTCAAGCCAAAGTCAATCAAAAGGGATAAAGAGGGACACTACATACTGCTCAAGGGAACCATACACCAACAAGACATAACAATCATAAATATATATGCCCCAAACAATGGTGCAGCTATGTTCATCAAACAAACTCTTCTCAAGTTCAAGAGTCTAATAGACCACCATACAATAATCATGGGAGACTTCAACACACCTCTATCACAACTGGACAGATCTTCCAAACAAAAGTTGAATAAGGAAACTATAGAACTCAATAACACAATTAATAACCTAGACTTAATTGACATATATAGAATATACCACCCAACATCAAGCAGTTACACTTTTTTTCTCAGCAGCACATGGATCCTTCTCAAAAATAGATCATATATTATGTCACAGGGAAACTCTTAGACAATATAAAGGAGTAGAGATAATACCATGCATCCTATCTGATCATAATGGAATGGAACTGAAAATCAACGATAAAAGAAGGAAGGAAAAATCATGCATCACTTGGGGAATGAACAATAGGTTACTGAATGATCAATGGGTTATAGAAGACATCAAGGAAGAAATTAAAAAATTCTTAGAGATAAATGAAAACACAGACACAACATATCGGAATCTATGGGACACATTGAAAGCAGTTCTAAGAGGAAAATTCACTGCTTGGAGTTCATTCCTTAAAAAAAGAAAAAAACAACAAATAAATGATCTCATACTTCATCTCAAAATCCTAGAAAAAGAAGAGCAAAACAACAGCAAAAGAAGTAGAAGGCAAGAAATAATTAAAATCAGAGCTGAAATTAATGAAATCGAAACAAAAGAAACAATTGAAAAAATTGACAAAACTAAAAGTTGGTTCTTTGAAAAAATAAACAAAATCGACAGACCCTTAGCAATGCTAGCGAAGAGAAGAAGAGAGAGAACTCAAATTACTAACATACGGGATGAAAGAGGCAATATCACAACAGACACTTCAGAAATACAGAAGATAATCAGAAATTATTTTGAATCCTTATACTCCAATAAATTAGAAGATAGTGAAGGCATAGATAAATTTCTTAAGTCATATGATCTGCCCAGATTGAGTCAGGAGGATATAGACAACCTAAACAGACCAATATCAATTGAGGAAATAGAAGAAACCATCAAAAGACTACCAACTAAGAAAAGCCCAGGACCGGATGGGTATACAGCAGAGTTTTACAAAACCTTTAAAGAGGAACTAATACCAATACTTTTCAAGCTACTTCGGGAAATAGAAAAAGAGGGAGAACTTCCAAATTCATTCTACGAGGCCAACATCACCCTGATACCTAAACCAGACAAAGACACTTCAAAGAAAGAAAACTACAGACCAATATCTCTAATGAACCTAGATGCAAAAATCCTCAATAAAATTCTGGCCACTCGGATACAAAAACTTATCAAAAAAAATTGTGCACCATGATCAAGTAGGATTCATCCCTGGGATGCAAGGCTGGTTCAATATACGGAAATCAATAAATGTTATTCACCACATCAATAGACTTAAAAATAAGAATCATATGATCATCTCGATAGATGCGGAAAAAGCATTCCACAAAGTACAGCATCCCTTTATGTTCAAAACTCTAGAAAAACTAGGGATAACAGGAACATTCCTCAATATTGTAAAAGCAATCTATGCTAAGCCTCAGGCTAGCATCATTCTGAATGGAGAAAAATTGAAGGCATTCCCTCTAAAATCTGGAACAAGACAGGGATGCCCTCTCTCACCACTTCTGTTCAACATAGTTCTCGAAACACTGGCCAGAGCAATTAGACAGACGAAAGAAATTAAAGGCATAAAAATAGGAAAAGAAGAACTTAAATTATCACTATTTGCAGATGACATGATTCTATACCTAGCAGACCCAAAAGGGTCTACAAAGAAACTATTAGAGCTAATAAATGAATTCAGCAAAGTGGCAGGATATAAAATCAACACGCATAAATCAAAGGCATTCCTGTATATCAGCGACAAATCCTCTAAAATGGAAATGAGGACAACCACTCCATTCACAATATCTTCAAAAAAAAATAAAATACTTGGGAATCAACCTAACAAAAGAGGTGAAAGACTTATACAATGAAAACTACAGAACCCTAAAGAGAGAAATAGAAGAAGATCTTAGAAGATGGAAAAATATACCCTGTTCATGGATAGGCAGAACTAACATCATCAAAATGGCGATATTACCAAAAGTTCTCTATAGGTTTAATGCAATGCCAATCAAAATCCCAACGGCATTTCTTGTAGAAATAGAGAAAGCAATCATGAAATTCATATGGAAAAACAAAAGACCCAGAATAGCAAAAACAATGCTAAGCAGGAAGTGTGAATCAGGCGGTATAGCGATACCAGACTTCAAACTATACTACAGAGCAATAGTAACAAAAACAGCATGGTACTGGTACCAAAACAGGCGGGTGGACCAATGGTACAGAATAGAGGACACAGAAACCAATCCACAAAACTACAACTACCTTATATTTGATAAAGGGGCTAAAAGCATGCAATGGAGGAAGGATAGCATCTTCAACAAATGGTGCTGGGAAAACTGGAAATCCATATGCAACAAAATGAAACTGAATCCCTTTCTCTCACCATGCACAAAAGTTAATTCAAAATGGATCAAGGAGCTTGATATCAAATCAGAGACACGCCGTCTGATAGAAGAAAAAGTTGGCTACGATCTACATTCGGTGGGGTCGGGCTCCAAATTCCTCAACAGGACACCCATAGCACAAAAGTTAATAACTAGAATCAACAAATGGGACTTACTCAAACTAAAAAGTTTTTTCTCAGCAAAAGATACAATAAGAGAGGTAAATAGAGAGCCTACATCCTGGGAACAAATCTTTACTCCTCACACTTCAGATAGAGCCCTAATATCCAGAGTATACAAAGAACTCAAAAAATTAGACAATAAGAGAACAAACAACCCAATCAACAAATGGGCCAAGGACCTGAACAGACACTTCTCAGAGGAGGACATACAATCAATCAACAAGTACATGAAAAAATGCTCACCATCTCTAGCAGTCAGAGAAATGCAAATCAAAACCACCCTAAGATACCATCTCACTCCAGTTAGATTGGCAGCCATTATGAAGTCAAACAACAACAAGTGCTGGCGAGGATGTGGGGAAAAGGGTACATTTGTACATTGCTGGTGGGACTGCAAATTGGTGCAGCCAATTTGGAAAGCAGTGTGGAGATTTCTTGGAAAGCTGGGAATGGAGCCACCATTTGACCCAGCTATTCCCCTTCTCGGTCTATTCCCTAAAGACCTATGTCTTCTTTGATATAAGGAGAGTAACTAAGAACAGAGTAGGGTCGAAGAGCATGAGAAGAAGATTAACATTAAACAGGGATGAGAGGTGGGAGGGAAAGGGAGAGAGAAGGGAAAATGCATGGAAATGGAAGGGGACCCTCAGAGTTATACAAAAGTACATACAAGAGGAAGTGAGGGGAAGGGGAAAAATAATATAAGGGGGACAAAGGAATGTCAGTAGAGGGAGCAGAGAGAGAAGAGGGGAGGGGAGGGGAGGGGAGGGGGGATAGTAGAGGATAGGAAAGGCAGCAGAATACAACAGACACTAGTATGGCAATATGTAAATCAATGGATGTGTAACTGATGTGATTCTGCAATCTGTATATGGGGTAAAAATGGGAGCTCATAACCCACTTGAATCAAATTGTGAAATATGATATATCAAGAACTATGTAATGTTTTGAACAGCCAACAATAAAAAATTAAAAAAAAATAAAAAAAAAGAAAAGAAAGAAGAAATTCTACTCCAGAAGGAGTAATTAATCCTGATTACCAGAGAGAACGATAGGAACATGGAGAATAATACTACCATACAACAGGAACATGGAATATTCTGAAACCTAGATTTCCTGGGCCATCTCTTGCTTTGGTTAACTGTGATATTGTGAATGGACAATTGTGAAAAACATGGCTGGAAAGGGTAAATCAGATAAGGGCTTGATCTCTCAGAGATGAACATCTGGGTCATTCCACCAGACCAGCAACCTATACTACCTGAAGGCTGATTGAAAGTGAGAGACTTCTAGAACGGATCATAGCAGACAGAAGTGATAGATATTGATTATAACCTCTTAGATAATTGCAGCATCAGAGACCATACTTTTCTCTCCACCCCAATTCTTACACCAGCTGCTGTCACGGTAACTGGTTCCACGTAAGCATCAACCAAATTCATGCAGGAACAACCTGGTAGTGCCTTGTCTTGAGCCACAAACTTTTCCTATCTTTTCATGCTTCAGGACTTCTTCAATGCTGCTGGAACATGCAAAGGAATCTACTCAGCATTCATGCATGTTTATCCTAGAAGCACAGGAAGTTAATGTACATGGGGCCATCTTTGCCCAATGCTGAAGGAAGACTCATAGATAAATGCTTCTTTCTTTTACCCCAAGAAGCCACTTCTAAGATGAATTTCTCAAGGCTCCTCAGAAGTGCTTACAGGATTGAGCAACAATCACCAGTAGCCAATTTGTTGCTGTATCTTTGTCTTTGTATTGGCTTCTGTTCCATGATGTGTTAAAGCCAACTCATACTGACCCATGAGATCCCATTGTGCACAACTCTTAACTCCATGTTGGCGATGTCATATTGAAATTTGCCATAGTAGGAAAATTTAGACCATGAAAAGTAGTAAACATCACAAATCAGAGTTACTGGTTTTTCCAGAGAACTACTGATTAACATTTACCAATACGGCACTGCTTGATTCTTTTCTTCTTCACTATCTGTTTCTTACACCTGTTTTCTCCAATTCTAATACCAAATAAACTACCTATACATAAAAAAAAAATAAAAAAAATAAAAAAAAAAGAAAGCTTGTTTGGGAAGTAAAATTTAAATGGGGCAATTGGTCGTTAATTAATATTATAAGCACATTTTCAACTTATTCATAAATACATTATAATTGCAAAGAAAAATGTCATGATTAGAAGTCCAATTTGTGAACCGAAGTTCTCTGAAGAAGCTGCATCTTTATTAAATATCCTGCAGACTGCTTGACCTAGCTGACCAAAATGTTGTGATTCTAGAGAGAAGAAATACTGTAGATCAAGAACACAAATTAGAGGCTGGGGTTGGGCTCAGAGGCAGAGCACTTGCCTAGCATGTGTGAGGCATTGGGTTTGATTCTCAGCACCACATAAAAATAAACAAAATAAAGGTTCATTGACAACTAAAAGTATTTAAAAAATCAAAATTATACTAGGCACAGTGGCACACACTTATAATCCCAGTGGCTCAGGAGCCTGAGGCAGGAGGATTCTTAAGGTCAAAACCAGCCTCAGCAAAAGGAAGCACTAAGAAAGTCAGTGAGATCCTGTCATTAAATAAAATACAAAATAGGGCTACAAATATGGCTCAGTGGTTGGGTGCCCCTGAGTTCAATTCTTGTACCTCCCCACCCCCTACAAATAAGGAAACAAAAATTATCTTGAGATATTCTAGTTCCTTTGTTAGACAATTAACTTCAATTTTGTATCTGGCCTAACATTTTCAGGACTATGATGTAAATTTCTCAGAAGTAACAGTAGGCTTAAACACATCTAGCCTTCACAAACCCTAACACTAAGAGTACTGACAGGAAACATCTGAAATCTGTAGGAGAGATTTCTCCACCTTGCTGCAGCCTGCCTAACTGGTGTTTCCTCCCAAGTAACTGGCAAATGTAATGATTTATGATTTTATTTTATTCTGTAACTCCGAAAGTTTGTGTCACTTCTTCCACAGTGGAACATGTCATTGAGGTTAACTTGAATATATGTTCCCAAGGCCATAGTAAATTTTGCTTTACTTAGAATAAACAATTTTTTTTCATTTGTTTTAAAGAAGAGTTGTTATTTTACATCAAGAAATCACATCAATCACGTAACATGAATATGTAACAAGAACTTTTACTCTTTAATGTTGTCTGAAAATGTCCCGTGAGTTGTTAAAAGCAAGGCTAAAGACTTGGTACTTCTGGTCCCTATGGCCTCCCTTTCCTTTGGTCTGTGTCACCTTGGATTCCAGGAGCAAGACCTGATGGCATAAACATCTCAGAATGAACCAAAGCTGCCAAGAGGAAACAACAACTCTCTCGTTGAGGACAAGGCCCTCTGCATCAAGGCTGAGATAATGATGAACAGACAACAGCTGGTCATGATCACCTGCATTGGCCACTGTGAAAATCCTCCAGCTGTATAGCCCCGAACCCTTGGTCTCCTTTCCATTTCTATAAAAATTTAAAGTCATTTTCAGCATCTTAAAGACAGGGCCAAGGACATGGGTCCCTTGTCTTTCCAATGTTTATACACTGATTTACATTCTTTTCATGATTTTCAGCTTTAATGTTTCTGTTTGGTTTTTGGATTTTGTTAGATACCCAGTAAGGCATTTAGACTGGAGCTTTTGTAAAAATTATATACATACAACCAATTCATTGAATTAACAAAATCCCATAATGTAATGTCTCTGATGAAAAAAAATTTAATTATGTGAAATAATTTTTTAAGACAAAAAGAGATATAATCTGGAACACATATCCAAAACATATGACAAGGATTTCTAAGGCCAAATGGCTGTGAAGTTTTGTTGCCACACTTGACAGTTAATGTTCCTAAAAATAATGTCACAGTTAGAAATATGTGAGAACTTCATCAAAAAAGCATGCCATCCTTGTCCATGGAATTGTTACACAATACACAAAAAATAGCTTCATTAAGTCAATAAGAATGAAGACAAATTTGCTTTTGCAATAGAAATAACATAAATATAACTGCATTTTCCATACCTCAGATCAAGTCCACCCAGTGTTATCACAGTGAAATCCATTATTTCCTTTGGCTATTATACCAAGAATTCAAAACACAACATTGCCTAGGTGAATTTTTCTATTCTCACCTCACCTACAATTATTTTTTATTTTAATTAAAGTTGAATATATTTTATTACCTTTACTAGCTCAATATTATTGATTTTGACTTTCCATTATTCTCACATCTTTGACTTTAGTTATCAGTTCGCTCCTTCAAATGTTTCCTGCTTCCAAACTCTTATTTTTATTACTTTTATTTCTGCAATGACTTATGAATTTATGATCATGTGACTATTTTATTGTAAAATTATCTTCTGTATTTTCCCAGTCTCTTGTCTACCCACATTAATATTTGACCCAACTGCTACTGAAGTAATTATCATGTATTAATCATTCTGGGCATACCTCTGATCAAATATTTTAATGATCTTGCTTTGTTATGGGACTTAGGTCTGAAAGCTCATTCCATGGAAAACCAATGTCCAAGAGATGAGTTTGGGGAGAAAAAAGGTCTCTAGTCAGTGACCAAATAGTGGAAAAGCAGGATATTTGGTTGCAAATTCACTTCTCAAACTCAGGAAGTTGAAGACCCACAGTAATAGGGTAGGAATGATGTAGAAGGAACATTCATGTCTTTTTTGGGAATAGGTGGAGGTCTTCCCGGAAGGTGCCACCATTTTTTCTCCTTTCTCAGTCTGGTGTTTCTAGTCATAGCAGCTAAAAGGTGTATTTTTAATCTAGAAAAGGAGGAGAGAGACTTGGCAAGACCAGGTTGAATCAGCTCTATATAATAATTCTGGGCAAAATGTTTCTCGAGGATTGACATATCTACAAAAAGATAGGAGCAGATATAAAAAGCAAAAGTTAAGGCAGTGGACGAAACACAACATGGAGGAGAGAGACCAAATCTTTTTATCCCATTCTTGTCACTCATCAGACATCAGCAGGCCTAAGTAAAGAATCAGTTTGTTTGTTTGTTTGTTTTTCCAGAAAAAGTGGGCTTCAACTTCCTGAAAGATAACCTTGGCAAACACCATCATCTTAATCCACATGTCAGAGGTGTTATCTACAGGAAAGCCAGTGGGAGAATAATGATGTACTGCCTAGTGTGTGACCTCTATTTTCAGTGACTAATAAGTCAACTAAAAGCAAGTGAAGTTAGAGGGCTTATTTAGGTTTTTCATTGGTAACACCTTAACAAGGAAATATGGTTTAAACACTTCGACTAACCTTTAAGAATGCCCAAATCAGCCCTTTAGGAAGCTATGCAATGAAATGTGTATTCTCACAAATAAAAGCCATGGGATAAAGGGAGGACTTAGGATCAGAAACAGTTGAAATTAATCTAGGGAAGTATCAGTTATTCAGTTGCCAATTTTGCTATTTTTCTCTATATTTATTTTCTTTCATGTCATTTTATTTTCAGTTTTTGACTTACATTAGGAATTCTTTTTATAAGAAATAACAAGATTTCTTTGAGCACACTGAGTTTATTATTGTTTATAAATTATTTAAGGTTGTTAAAGACAATATGTTAGCTCCCCAGGATACTAGGGGGGTTGAATGTTAATAAGGACTATATCAAAAAGGGAGTGATTTCTTGTACGTTAGAATTCCATGCTGGCTGAACATTTCTGGAAGCATGAAATGTTGGTGTTGGTAAACACTGCCTCATGAATATTTTCATGTTTCTTCATGGTCAGGGCTTTCAGAGCAAGGTCACTGGTATCTACATTTAGGAACAATTTGATGACAAGCAGGTCTTGGGTGTCAGAGAGTGTGCTTTACTTCAAAGGAATGTGAATTGTCCTCTCCCTGGGATCATTTGCCTACATTCTATGAAATGAATCCTGAATCACTGCTTTATAATTAAGGCAGTGACATGCAGTTAGAGACTTCATACTCATCCCCCTCACCCCACCCCCATCTAGAATTGATTTGTTTACATTTCAGAGCAAATGAAGTCTCCTCCACTTAGGCTCCAGAGAAATAATAGCCAGTCAGATGTCCCAGCTGCCCTGCATAAGCTTTAAGTTTCATAATTCTAGGATCTATTTCCTCTGGTGCCTTCCCTTCATGCAAAGCTGATATTTCAATCTCACTGTGCTCCCTGTGGAATACAGGGACATTCTAAGTTTACTTCACAAGGTCTCTTCTTGATATAGAAGTGTGGTGCCTTTATTAATTACAGATAGATATAGAGGTTATATATATATACACACACACAAGTACTATATGCATGCATGTTGCTATGTATACATGCCTCCATATATATATTTGTGTATATATGTGTGTCTATTTTGTATATACATACACAAATGTATGTATGCATGTATATATATATATATATATTATATATGTATATATATAATCATATATGAAATTGTGATGAGATATTATATTAACTCTTTCACATCCAGCATAATATCTGATTTAACAGGTAGTAAGAAGATCATACTGAAGAAACAAAAAATTCTAGGTCCTGAAACATAGAAAGCATACAACAGAGGCTTCTGGAACAATTAGGGAAATAAATGTGAGTTTGACTCACTACAACAGAAATTCAACTTGTTCAATTTTGAAAAGGAAACATTTCTAAATGTTTTGTCCTTAATTTAGGTTAGGTGTAGTTTATATTGAAAAAAGTAAATTGTTTCATATATATACATATATGTATGTATATGTGTGTGTGTGTGTGTGTGTATATATATATATATATATATATATATATATATTCCCTTTTATAGTGACATCTATATGCATCTGCTTCTACAGATTTTTCCTGGTTTTCATGCCACTTATGAATGTAGTAGTTTGTAGTGATTAAATACGTTAAATTAAATAGTTTTTAGGATTCACAAGGCAGGAGAATAGGGAAGGAATACAAGCAAAAGTCTTTAGTCTTAGTGTTCGAACTAAAGCACGTAACTGTGATTATAATGTTAATTTTTAAGTAATAGTTCTGTCCTATTATAAGCAGTAGTTTCACTGCTGATTTATGGACCACACTTTCTCTTTCTCAAAGAAAACCCTTATTAAAACTGCAAACAGAGTACTCTCCAGCAAAGTAGTAGTGGAGGAGAAATGAGAGAACCATGTGGGATTCTTCTCAAGTCTTAAACATGATGCCACTGAATAAAGGTCTAGTCCCCATTAGGTTAGCATTTGGGACAGTGTTTTGTGGGATTTCTTTGGTTAATCTTGGTCTTAGAAAAACGAGTGGTTCATAGAAAATCGATCATGTCCTCCACCTTTTTCCAGTTGGTTAGGTACTTGAGCCACAGAAAGTCTGAGCTAGCTTGGAGAAAATTGTGTGACACCATATATGACCTTCATACACCTCACTGGGGAACAAATAAAATAATTTGGCATGAACAAGAAATGAATGACCTCTGTGTGCCATTTCTCTCAACCACTGTCTTTCCTGTGCCATGCATGCTATGGCTGAAAGTGCTGCTGTAGATCCCTTTTAATCCATGTTGCCTCCTGCATCTTTAAAAGAACTGCATGTTCAGCAATGGCAGGATCCCAAATGTGCATAATTAACATCAGTAAAGGTTAATTACAGCTGCCCATAAAGCTTCATTACAATCTAGCAGAGAATAAAACCAATCTGAATATTTTATTATTTTATAAATCACAATTATCTAGTCAGGGTAGTCAATGTACAATAGGGCTGGACTCTTCTTCTGCAAAAGTATTTTTGAAGCTGTGGTCTAGTTCGTATTCATAGCAGCACAACTTAACTAAGATTCATACAGCTTCAATGTTCACTCTTTTACATGATAGTGCATTCACCAAATATAATGTTAAAAGAAGAAAAAGGAAAATGTATATTCTGCTTTCTTTTTAGGCTTATTGGTGAACAAAATTAAATTAATCATAATTTCTGTTCAGAGTTACATTAGTGGCAGTGCACACATGCACTTCTTATGTATCTATTTGTTTTAACACTGAAGAAAGTTGATAATCATCTAGTAACTAGAATTTTAACTATAAAATATATCAGTTTATGTGATCCTCAAAGGGAGAATTTTCAAAGATTTCAAAGTTATGTTCAATAGTGGATTGTAAAAGACTGGGCTTTAAATTTTAACCCTCACTGAGAAAAACAAAGATAAAATATTTCAATTAAGGAATGTCTTAGAAAGTTTTCTTAGACAAAGCAGCAAACATTGGATTATTGATAATTAATGCTAGATTATAGGATATTTTGAAGTAGTAGGAAGAAATAAATACTAAGTAGCATGAAATAATTAGCATTTATAAGACTATATCACAGAAATTTTTCACATCCAGATATAGTAGCTATTTCCTAGGTTCAAATTTTTCGATAATGCTTTCTAAAATATATGTTGGGTTATATGGACCTTGCAGGATGAATAGAGTAAGCACTTTTCCAGCCCATTTTTTTTTACCAGCTCCTAATCATTTTCTTTTAGTAAAATAAAGCTAACACAAGTATTATAAAAATCCTTTTATTTGTTTGAGCTAATAACAGTAATTAAGTCACTTTTGGTTTAGTCATAGACATGCTAAGTGTGGTATTGTAAAAATGCCTATAATCTCAGTACATACAACTTTTTGTAATTTGATTTTGCAACATCATACAACAAAAGGAGTCTATTTCTCAATATCTTGAAGGTGGCATTGACCACAAAATTCAGCACAGCTTAACTAGTAATTGGTACAATGCTTATACATGATGTAAGCAGAGATGTGATATGTACCTATGCATTATGATTTGATGTCTTCCCTGGTCCTTGAAATTCTGTGATCACCTTCATGTGAAAACACCAGAAAAACCTGCTGGGCACTGATGACCTAGTTACTTCATGAACTCTTCTGAGATCCAACCAACCACCACATGTGTATATACACAGGAACACAGCCTGTCAGCTGACTACAAATGCAAGCTTAGTGAGTTAAAGGCAAGTTATGCAAGCTTAGTCCCATGTAAGTTATTATTCTGCAGATTCATGGGCAAATACATGATTATTGTTTCAACATATATATTTAAGAAGTGTTTTGATTTTGTTTTGTTTTAGTTCAGCAAAGACTAATATATATTATGCTATATGTGTACCACAATGAAATAAAGAAAAGTCTTCCAGTGTTATGCAAATTTTTACACATTTTTGCATTTGAATACGATAGATGGATATATATTTTAAGTTACTAACATGATGTAAGAAATCAATTGATAGTTTGGAAGATGAAAGAATGCATAATGAAAGAAATGAAGTCCTCAGTGAGGTCATATTATTGGAGTAGTGTTTTCACCGACTCTGGAAGCATTTCACTTACAGACTTCTTTTGTAAAAAAAATAAATATATGCATTATTTTACTTTATTTTTATCTTTTGATCATCTTTACTTGCAGCAAAAGAAAAGAATGGTAACTAATACAAAAGAGTTAGTTCCTTAAACAGGAAGTTTCTTTTTTATCTGAAGAAAAATATAACTTGAAAGAACTAGAATCTGAAAATCCATTCATGGCCTATGTCAGAAAAAAATGCTACTTGGAAAAATATGTCATCAGAACTTTCCATGATTGCTTAAGCAGGTATTAAAGTCTTTAGAAACATGAAGGCTTCAGGCATATTGCCAAGTGTCCAATATAAGGTGCATTCCAAAATATGGAGATACATTGAGCAGTAAACTGAAAAGCTTTGCAAAAAAAAAAAAAAAAAAAAAAAAAAAAAAAAAAAAAAAAAAACTCTTGAGAAGTTCAGTGGAAATTCTCAAAATATCTTTGCTTTGAATAAAAATACCCACCTAGCTGGCAACTTTCCTAGATGCTAGAATGAATCAAAGATAAATTCAGTCTTTACCAAAACCAAAAGAACCTAAACAAATTCAGTTCATGATTCAAATTGTCTCTTCATACTGTCTTAGGAGAAGAATCATTGAATTATTCCTGGTGGAAGATAAAACAATTAGCTTCCATACTTCTTTATATATATGATCCAAATTTAATAAAATAATTACCAAGCTTGAAAATAAATGGGAATGCATAACCTGCAAAGGAATAAGCAACAAAACAAAAATAACAGAATCTGTCTCTGAGATGTTTAAGATAATGAAATTACCAAATGAGAAATTAAAATTCCTAACATTAATATGAGTAAGAGAAAATATTCAAGAAATATAATAAATCTAAGCAGGTCAAATGTAACATATTCCCCAAACACACACACACACACACACACACACACACACATGATAAGCAAATTATTAAGTCAATACAAGAAAAGGAAGACCTTGAAATAGAGGTGAGGAAATGAAGGGAAAAAGGTCGTGGGTTGCTGCCTTTTCCTTTCTCAGGGTTGGATTGACTCAATCTGAGCCCTGTTCTGCATCAGAGCAGAAACAGTATGTGGCTCCATTTTGCCTCTCTTCTTGGGAGTCAAAGTGGAAAACAGCATTCTTATTTTCTACCATGGCAGGGGATACATGTGTCTACATCAATTCAGAAGACTATATGCTATCCATTTGATGGAAGACTATTTTCTGAAATATGAAGTTGTATTTAGGAATTTCTCTCTCTCCTCTTCTACTGACTAATGCTGTTTATTCAGTTCTGTCAAGAGAAAAGATCTCTTTTTCCTATTAGAGCTCCCTAACATTGTGGAGAGTAGGGTGATCTTTTTAGAAACCAAACTTCAATCATTAGCTTAAACCTTGAGAGTTTCTTAGTGCCATGAGATGGTTCTTTAGGGTTTCAGAACCATGGAGTATTACCAAAATTTTCTGGATGGAATAAATATGGGGTAAGCATGACCTCCTGATGAGGGCACTGAATTTACTGTACAGTTTGGATCATAAATGTACTCAAAAGTCCACGAATGAAAGACTTGGTCCTCAGCTTGGAATCACTAGAAGATGATAGAAATCTCTAAGAGGTGGGACCTAGTGGAAGGTCTTAGGTCACTATAAGCATATCCTTCAAAGAGATGGTGGGAATCTGATTCCTTCCCATTTCTTTTTCTTCTGCCACCATAAAGAAAACAGTTTCGCCATGCCCTCATGTCCTTCTGTTACCCTGCCATAGACCCAAAATGACAAGGCCAATGGGGCCAATAGATCATGGAGTAAAACCACTGAACCTGTTAGTCAAGATAACTTTTTCTTCATCTATAAGTAGATTATCTCATATATTTTATTCAAGTTAAAACTGTAACCAACAGACTGATATTCATGAACTCTTGAAGAGCTTCCCTATCAATTCACAATCATATCATCAATCTTGAGTTAGACTTCAAGCTCATCACCTGTGGAATCTGATCAGGCCACAGAGGGAGTCCACGCATTCATTGCCTTCCACTTCAGTTACACTATATTTACCATATTCTGCTATTGATCTTGTGATACTCCAAAATATTAAACCCATATTGAGACACAATATCAGTCTTGTCCAATTCTTCCCATTCATCTTTTTTGTGAAGTTTAAAACCTATCTTTGATCATAAGCTCAAACCAGCATCTGCAATTTTCCAGGACCCTGTCTCAAAAAACACAACAAAATGGGCTTGAGTTTGGGCTGAGTGGCTGAATGCTCCTGGCTTTAATCTCTTGTACCACTACCTCAAAATGGAAAGCTGTTTCATTTGCTTGTCTATACAAATCCTAAAAAATGAGATTGAATAGCAGTATTCTGGATGTCCCTTGAATATTACAGCTTCAGTTAGGTGGTCTTCAGCTGTATTGAGGCAGACTTCCTTGGGTATCAGAAAGTATGCATAATTATTCTATGTCTGTATGTCATATAATAAAGCTCACAGAAATTATTACAGAGTTAAAAATAGAAGCTATTAGTAACCCTGAACATTCCATAGGCATACTTAAAGAAAACCTCACTGTAGATCCTGACTGAAATTCCTACAATTAGCCATTGGGTATCCTTCATGTGTCCTTTGGGGAAAACGAGTCTATCCCATGTCTTGTGGTAATGTGTACACATTTTCAGTGTTTTGATGCTGCCATTATCTTCAAAAGAATGAGAAGAAGCCAACCTGGATTGATGTTGTATTGTTACAAAAATGTTTCCTGTGAAAGTCTAATATTAAATGAGTTTTTATGAAAAAATCTCAATGATTATTCTGATGGTAATGATATGAGATTCCAAGAAGACAGTTCTTCGTGTCAAATGAGACCGTAAAAAGCTATCACATAAAACAATAGAAAATTCAAGCATCCTTTGTAAGTCTTGTTCATTGATTATAACGAGTGTGACAATACAGAAAAAGCAGATGTTATTGACCTAATAATAGCAAACTCTTCTACTGAACAGGACGACACTTCATCCAAAAGAACATAAATCTTATGTTACAAACACAAAGGATTAAAAAAATATAAAACAGTAATCTTTGGTAAGGTATACAGTGTGACTTCTGTTGGTCCTGCTGCCATTCTGCCTTTGTCACCATATGACTCAGTACCATTCTAGCACATGACTATTTTGAGCTTGTTCATCAGATTTCCAGGAATGCAAAGAAATGATGTTAATCATGAACTACTTGGAATATGTTCTGATATAGTGCATTTGATATAAGATGAATCAAATAAGTTGTATTTACCAAATGGAAAATATTTTGCTTACTTCAGAATGAAAAAATCCTGCATTGTTATGCTAGTACTTTATTGTGAGATGTGAATGATGCTCAAAAGTTGTGTCATAAATTTTAAAAGTGCTAAATATTTTGTTCATGTTCCATTCATGTAACAATAATGTTTTGTTAAGATTTATGGCTCCAGTATAAAATATGTTAACATCATTGTTGAAAAAATCTAAATAACATGTCTATTTCACATTTCAACAAAGAAAGTCTTTAAAGCAGTCATGGAAAGAAGTTAAAAATAGAATCAAAAACAACAATAACATACAGCTGACCTCTGGGCAGAAATGGTGGAAGAAAGATTATTTTGGCTATTGCCAAAGTAGAATTCCCTCACCAGCCAAAAGATCCTCTAAGATCAAGAGTGGCTTGAATAGGGCTGGGGATGTGGCTCAAGCAGTAGCACGCTTGACTGGCATGTGTGTGGCCCGGGTTCGATCCTCAGCACCACATACAAACAAAGATGTTGTGTCCACCGAAAACTAAAAAATAAATATTAAAATTCTCTCTCTCTTTCTCTCTCTCTCTCTCTCTTTAAAAAAAAAAGAGTGGCTTAAATAGAAAGAAGAACAGTAGAATAGAGAAAGGGATCAAGAGGAGGGAGGAGGAGGAGAGGACAAAGGGAAGTACTGAGGAACCAAGTCACTGAAATTATGCCATGTGCCCACCTGAACGTGTCACAATGAACACCACAATTATAATGTAAATCAGATAGAGACCTCTAAGATCCTAGGAAGGGGATGGGGAGATGGAAGTACTGAGAAATGAAATGGAGCAAAGTTTACAAGTGTGCAAGTATGGATATGTCCTGATGAACCCCACAGCTCTCTGCTATTATAAAGCACTAATAAAAACGTAATTTTAAAAGTGAATTGAAAAGAAACCTGCATAAAAGGTATAGTGCAAGTTTTTCATACATATGAAATAATCCTGCACAGGAAGAAAGTAATGGAGTAAAGAAATGGCATCAGAGAAAGTAAGTATAGGTACATTCATAAATTCAAGAAACAACATTAACAGCATTCTCTATTATTTAAAATAAATGTAGAGTTACTATTCTTGACAGTCCTGATGTAAAAGGTTGAGTGTAACATTAAGGAAACAGGCCTTTATGTGTGCTAAGAGTCCAAAGGGAAACAGGTCCTTGAACCCACACTTTATTATTCCTTGAGACAAACTGAAAATTTCGTTCATTTTCTAGAGATAGTGCTTTTTTATTTTGCTGTTTTCTATCATTTTACTCTATTCTTTACCCTGTTTTTCCCCAAACATCTTCATATATATACAGTACTACCAAGAAGCGTATTTTAAAATAAAAATAATGTTTTCCATAGCTGTATATCTGATAAGAAACAATATCAAGATTTAAATACAGTTGTTTTGATTCCAAGATCAGAGTTCTTTTCTATCCCTTGGTTTATGTTTTATTAATATTTATTGAATTTTTATCAGATTTTATGAAAAATTAGCTTTAGTGTTAACCAGATTTTGATTGATTTCATATGTAGGAATTATTAAATTAGCAGAGTTACACCCGCCCCTTTAAATCTTAGAACATATTAATTTAAATATTATGCAAATTTTGTAACTGATGCACTTGTAACTTAAAATTGATTTGTTCAGTTAATTATAGTTGATATATTTGTTGTTCATGTCTTATAATATGATTTGGGTTTCAGAAATAAAATTTTGCTGTTATCTGAATATAAGTAAACAGGTGAATAAATTATTTCCCAATTTAATTTTTGTAGGTGCATTGTAATTATACATTAATAATAGTGTTTGTTGTTGTATATTCTTACATGCACTAAGTACAATATAATTTGATCAGTTTTATTCCCCAGTATCTCCTCTTTCCCTCCATTCCTCCTCCACTTGAATACAAATATTTAATGTCTTAAATCTTTGCCTGAAGATTTGAACCTCTGTAACATAATAAAATGCCAGACAATTGTAATCATTACAGTTATAAGATCTCATTAAATAAAAACTTAGGTTAACATATGAGTGAAACTCAAATAACATTAAACAGAAAGGTTTTAATCATGTTTTTTCTTCACCATTCCAAGATTTGTGTATTTTATTGTGAATCTTAATATTTCATGTTCTATATTGAGAATTTACAGTATGCTAAACAATGTTCCTCATGCTCTTTTATGCCCATGGCCTGTCAGTTTTGCTTTTAAATGAAAAAGAAATCATGCAGATATAAGTTAAAATCCTTGAGTTGACAAGCTTATCCTGGATTATGTGGGTGGTTCTGATGTTTTCATTGGGGATCTTAGAAGAAGGACATAATTAGTCAGGAAGATCAGAAATGTGACCACAAAAATAGATTTGAGGATGCTAAAATTGTTGACTTTAAGATAAAGGAAAGGGCAAAACAAGAAATTTAAGGCATATAGCTCTAGAAACCAGAAATGACTAATAAAAATAATCTCTCCTCTGAGTCTCCACAAGGAATCAATATTGTCATTAGCCCAATGAACTGGAAACAGACTTCTGACCTCCAGAGCTGAAAGAGAATAGATTTGAGTAGTTTAGGCCACTGTTTAAAGTAATTCTGACAGCAGCAAGAGGAAACGAAAGAAAAACTATTAAAAACTGTTTTCAATGTATGAGCTTAAAGTTTCACATACATAGATGCTTGCATTTTAGTAGGATTTGATTTCAAATTCTTGTGCAACTCAGTTTTAATTTATAATACTTTTTCTATGCAGAATTTTATCCAACACACTTATCAGTATGTTTCAATTCCAGCATCTTAAAAATAAAAAATGTGTTATCAAGTGATGGCATATGCCTATAATCCCAAGGAATTAGGAAGCTGATACAGGAGGATCATCTGTTAGAGGCTAGACTTGGCAATTTAGAGAGAGCCTGTCTCAAAACAGAAAGTAAGAGGGGCTAGTGATGTAGTTCAGTTGTAGAACTCTCCTGGGTTCAATGCATAGTATCAAAGAGAGGAAGAAAGGAAGGGAGGGAGGAAGGGAGAGATAGAGAAAATTGTGTACCAAGCAATCTCCTGTCCAGATTTTCTTAACAGAAGAATTAATATTCAACATTGGTTAATAATATAAAATGAATTAGGGCAGAATCCAATGGCATTCTATACAGCGGCAGAAATGACTACTAAATTGATATCCTTAAAATTTCTTAGTCTTGAGTGAGAGAAAAGGATGCGGTTCCCTGCAGGCCTACAAGAAACACAACACAAGGTCAATGCAAATCTTAGTAGTTGCTCCTCCAGCAGCCTCTGCCTTCAGGGAGCTTTTAAACTGAGAAAAAACAAACAAAAAAGTTTCTCTGCATTAGCTTCTATTAGACCATGCACCTGTGTCACAATCCCCAGAGCATGAATTTTTGCCACCACCTGAGAAAATAAATAAAGTAATAGAATTTATTACTCAGGTTGAAAGATCCTTAAGGCAAGAAATGTGTTTTTTACACTCTACAAGCCACCATCAGAATGTGCCATTTGGCCAAAGGACAAGGAAATAGAAAATGTGAGATATCACAAACACAGCTGGTATTACATAATCAGGATTTACCTGTGTCTTAATTATTACCAGTCTCCTCTAAGGAAATTTTATTTTCTTAAAGGTAATAACAGAGGTTGTACTCTTCTTGAGCAGAATGGCTCTTTTGAAGAACAAGACTAAAATGACTATTAAAACCTAATGCCTTAATTCATGGCAAAATGCCTTTAAAAACATTCTTGAGAATTATTTGATTCATAACATTTCATTTTTATTTTTACTCTGATATTTTCTCCAAATTCAAACTTTAATTTTTTTAATTTCCAACTTTCTTGTAAATATAGATACATTAGAAGCCAATCATTACAGGTGATTTTCAGATTAGGTAAATGTCACAGATACTCCACATGATGACTTGGGCAAAGAGAAAGATTTAGCCTTCCCTTTGTACCCCTGTGCTATATGCTGTATTCGATCTATTACATTAATTTATTCCACAAAAATTAGGTACTCTCTGTAAGAGAGTAATAGATGCTTGGTATATATATATATATATATATATATATATATATATATATATATATATATAGAGAGAGAGAGAGAGAGAGAGAGATTAGATAGATAGATAGATGGATATAGATATGGTTATATACATATAGATATGGTCATGTGAAGATATGGAATGAAAAATTAGGTAGTGAGAAAATTAGAATAAAACATATCACGTAATTTTAATGAAATTTGAACCAAGTACTGGAAAATCACATGCAATTTATTCTAGTGATGCTGTTCTCAATGTCAGAACTGGTATCACTTAAATATGCCCTTTACTTTTGGAGTAGTCTGTAGGTTAATGACTTTAGATATACAATTATAGATAATGACTTTAGATATATGCTTATAGTTTATTATTTCAGCAAACATTTCTTAATTTATTCCAAAGTATTAGAAAACATCCTTGAAGTGGAGAGTAAAAATATTAAGGAGAAAGTGTCTTACAACGACTATGTACCATTCACATAAAATGGGCTATTTTGAATATAATTTCAACATGGTTAGAGGTGTAATCTTTGTTGCCAAACTATTTTTTTATAATATTTCATCAAGTAGCTGGTAAATCTTGATGTTGGTATTGTCAGTCTGGGATGTGGTAAAACCTTTTTCCAACACTCTGTCAGAATTCTACTCTTGGGCTAGTTCAGTGGTATTAGTAGCAATGCACAGTTCAGATTTCCCTTGAGGAAAAGCTAAAGTTTCAGCTGAGAAAATTGTGGTTGGCTGAGGGCATTCAGCTACAGAACCTTCAGGATCTGCATTCACATCAAACTCATACTCTTCTTGGACAGGTTATGGAATTTAATGAAGCAAGAAATGGTAACAAAGTATAAAACTTTACTGCTTCCCTAAGGTATCATATCATTGTACATTTATCAATGTTATTGCAAAAGCAAACAAACAAACAAACAAACAAAAACTCTATATTTGATGATAGTTGTTAACACCTGACCTGCTTTAACCTCACTAATAAAGTAGAAACTAGTGTTTGTCTACTAATTAGAATATTTCTTAATTCTTATTAAAGCATCACACTTAAGCACAAAGGGCATTGCATTTAAGTATGCAGCTGGCCATTGAACTTGCTGGCATTCAGTAAATTGGCTCTAGGATGTGAAATTAATGGACTATAAAATTTGTCCTGAGAGAACTTTAATTTTACAAGGATAGCAATAAAGTCCATGTTACTATTTTTCCTACATGGACCTTTTAGTCATAACTGTGTGTCTAAAACTTAACAGCGATCTATCGGTGGACATAGTCAGTGTCTATGTATTGAAGGAAACTTCCCTATTAAAAAAGTAATTATGCTATTATTAAAATATAAATTGATAAAAACAGTAGTGATAGGAGCCACTTTGTAAGGTTTAGCTCCCTTACTTGAACTTCACTGTTCTTGATCACATTTAATTTTTAGAACATTACAAAAGAGATTTTGTACACATGAGATATGTGAAGAAGGATTGCCAATTATGTAAATATTACAAATATGTGAATAATATTTTCTCATTAATGGCAAAATCAGGATTCAAATCCAGTTTTTTTTAAATTTTTTTTATTGTTGGTTGTTCAAAACATTACATAGTTCTTGATATATCATATTTCACACTTTGATTCAAGTGGGTTATGAACTCCCATTTTTACCCCGTATACAAATTGCAGAATCACATCAGTTACACATCCATTGATTTACATATTGCCGTACTAGTGTCTATTGTATTCTGCTGCCTTTCCTATACTCTACTACCCCCCTCCCCTCCCCTCCCCTCTTCTCTCTCTACCCCCTCTACTGTCATTCATTTCTCCCCCTTGTATTATTTTCCCCTTTCCCCTCACTTCCATTTGTATGAAATTTTGTATAACCCTGAGGGTCTCCTTCCATTTCCATGCAATTTCCCTTCTCCCTCCCTTTCCCTCCCACCTCTCATCCCAGTTTAATGTTAATCTTCTTCTCATGCTCTTCGTCCCTACTCTGTTCTTAGTTACTCTCCTTATATCAAAGAAGACATTTGGCATTTGTTTTTTAGGGATTGGCTAGCTTCACTTAGCATAATCTGCTCTAATGCCATCCATTTCCCTGCAAATTCTATGATTTTGTCATTTTTTAATGTAGAGTAATACTCTATTGTGTATAAATGCCACATTTTTTTTATCCATTTGTCTATTGAAGGGCATCTAGGTTGGTTCCACAGTCTTGTTATTGTGAACTGTGCTGCTATGAACATCGATGTAGCATGCTCTTTTTAGGTCTTTAGGGAATAGACCAAGAAGGGGAATAGCTGGGTCAAATGGTGGCTCCATTCCCAGCTTTCCAAGAAATCTCCATACTGCTTTCCAAATTGGCTGCACCAATTTGCAGTCCCACAAGCAATGTACAAGTGTACCCTTTTCCCCACATCCTCGCCAGCACTTGTTGCTGTTTGACTTCATTATGGCTGCCAATCTTACTGGAGTGAGATGGTATCTTAGGGTGGTTTTGATTTGCATTTCTCTGACTGCTAGAGATGGTGAGCATTTTTTCATGTATTGTTGATTGATTGTATGTCCTCCTCTGAGAAGTGTCTGTTCAGGTCCTTGGCCCATTTGTTGATTGGGTTATTTGTTATCTTATTGTCTATTTTTTTTTTTTTTGAGTTCTTTGTATACTCTGGATATTAGGGCACTATCTGAAGTGTGAGGAGTAAAGATTTGTTCCCAGGATGTAGGCTCCCTATTTACCTCTCTTATTGTTTCTTTTGCTGAGAAAAAACTTTTTAGTTTGAGTAAGTCCCATTTGTTGATTCTAGTTATTAACTTTTGTGCTATGGGTATCCTATTGAGGAATTTGGAGCCCAACCCCACAGTATGTAGATCGTAGCCAACTTTTTCTTCTATCAGATGCCGTGTCTCTGATTTGATATCAAGCTCCTTGATCCATTTTGAATTAACTTTTGTGCATGGCGAGAGAAAGGGATTCAGTTACATTTTGTTGCATATGGTTTTCCAGTTTTCCCAGCACCATTTGTTGAAGATGCTATCCTTCCTCCATTGCATGCTTTTAGCCCCTTTATCAAATATAGGATAGTTGTAGTTTTGTGGATTGGTTTCTGTGTCCTCTATTCTGTACCATTGGTCCACCCGCCTGTTTTGGTACCAGTACCATGCTGTTTTTGTTACTATTCATCTGTAGTATAGATTGAAGTCTGGTATCGCTATACCGCCTGATTCACACTTCCTGCTTAGCATTGTTTTTGCTCTTCTAGGTCGTTTATTTTTCCATATGAATTTCATGATTGCTTTCTCTATTTCTACAAGAAATGCTGTTGGGATTTTGATTGGCATTGCATTAAACCTATAGAGAACTTTTGGTAATATCGCCATTTTGATGATGTTAGTTCTGCCTATCCATGAACAGGGTATATTTTTCCATCTTCTAAGATCTTCTTCTATTTCTCTCTTTAGGGTTCTGTAGTTTTCATTGTATAAGTCTTTCACCTCTTTTGTTAGGTTGATTCCTAAGTATTTTATTTTTTTTGAGGATATTGTGAATGGAGTGGTTGTCCTCATTTCCATTTCAGAGGAGTTATTGCTGATATACAGGAATGCCTTTGATTTATGCGTGTTGATTTTATAGCCTGCCACTTTGCTGAATTCATTTATTAGCTCTAATAGTTTCTTTGTAGAGCCTTTTGGGTCTGCTAGGTATAGAATCATGTCACCTGCAAATAGTGATAATTTAAGTTCTTCTTTTCCTATTTTGATGCCTTTAATTTCTTTCATCTGTCTAAATGCTCTGGCGAGTGTTTCGAGAACTATGTTGAACAGAAGTGGTGAGAGAGGGCATCCCTGTCTTGTTCCAGATTTTAGAGGGAATGCCTTCAGTTTTTCTCCATTCAGAATGATGCTAGCCTGAGGCTTAGCATAGATTGCTTTTACAATATTGAGGTATGTTCCTGTTATCCCTAGTTTTTCTAGAGTTTTGAACATAAAGGGATGCTGTACTTTGTGGAATGCTTTTTCCGCATCTATCGAGATGATCATATGGTTCTTATTTTTAAATCTATTGATGTGGTGAATAACATTTATTGATTTCCATATATTGAACCAGCCTTGCATCCCAGGGATGAATCCTACTTGATCATGGTGCACAATTTTTTTGATATGTTTTTGTATCCAATTCGCCAGAAATTTATTGAGGATTTTTGCATCTAGGTTCATTAGAGATATTGGTCTGTAGTTTACTTTCTTTGAAGTGTCTTTGTCTGGTTTAGGAATAGGGGTGATGTTGGCCTCGTAGAATGAATTTGGAAGTTCTCCCTCTTTTTCTATTTCCTGAAGTAGCTTGAAAAGTATTGGTATTATTTCCTCTTTAAACGTTTTGTAAAACTCTGCTGTATACCCATCCGGTCCTGGGCTTTTCTTAGTTGGTAGTCTTTTGATGGTTTCTTCTATTTCCTCAATTGATATTGGTCTGTTTATGTTGTCTATATCCTCCTGACTCAATCTGGGCAGATCATATGACTTAAGAAATTTATGGATGCCTTCACTATCTTCTAATTTATTGGAGTATAAGGATTCAAAATAATTTCTGATTATCTTCTGTATTTCTGAAGTGTCTGTTGTGATATTGCCTTTTTCATCATGTATGCTAGTAATTTGAGTTCTCTCTCTTCTTCTCTTTATTAGCATGGCTAAGGGTCTGTTGATTTTATTTATTTTTTCAAAGAACCAACTTTTAGTTTTGTCAATTTTTTCAATTGTTTCTTTTGTTTCGATTTCATTAATTTCAGCTCTGATTTTAATTATTTCTTGCCTTCTACTTCTTTTGCTGTTGTTTTTGCTCTTCTTTTTCTAGGATTTTGAGATGAAGTATGAGATCATTTATTTGTTGTTTTTTTCTTTTTTTAAGGAATGAACTCCAAGCAGTGAATTTTCCTCTTAGAACTGCTTTCAATGTGTCCCATAGATTCCGATATGTTGTGTCTGTGTTTTCATTTATCTCTAAGAATTTTTTAATTTCTTCCTTGATGTCTTCTATAACCCATTGATCATTCAGTAACCTATTGTTCATTCCCCAAGTGATGCATGATTTTTCCTTCCTTCTTTTATCGTTGATTTTCAGTTTCATTCCATTATGATCAGATAAGATGCATGGTATTATCTCTACTCCTTTATATTGTCTAAGAGTTCCCCTGTGACATAATATATGATCTATTTTTGAGAAGGATCCATGTGCTGCTGAGAAAAAAGTGTAACTTCTTGATGTTGGGTGGTATATTCTATATATGTCAATTAAGTCTAGGTTATTAATTGTGTTATTGAGTTCTATAGTTTCCTTATTCAACTTTTGTTTGGAAGATCTGTCCAGTGGTGAGAGACGTGTGTTGAAGTCTCCCATGATTATTGTATGGTGGTCTATTAGACTCTTGAACTTGAGAAGAGTTTGTTTGATGAACATAGCTGCACCATTGTTTGGGGCATATATATTTATGATTGTTATGTCTTGTTGGTGTATGGTTCCCTTGAGCAGTATGTAGTGTCCCTCTTTATCCCTTTTGATTAACTTTGGCTTGAAATCTATTTTATTTGATATGAGTATGGACACTCCTGCTTGTTTCCGAAGTCCATATGAGTGATATGATTTTTCCCAACCTTTCACCTTCAGCCTATGTATGTCTTTTCCTATCAAATGCGTCTCCTGTAGGCAGCATATTGTTGGGTCTTGTTTTGTGATCCATTCTACTAGCCTGTGTCTCTTAATTGGTGAGTTTAAGCTATTAACATTTAGGGATATGGGTTGTTCTTCCAGCCATATTTGTTTATTTCTGTTACTAAACATGGTTTGATTTCCTCTTTGATTATTTTCCCCCCTTTACTGTCCTACCTCCCACTGTTGGTTTTCATTGTTATTTTCCATTTCCTCTTCCTGTAATGTTTTGCTGAAGATGTTTTGAAGAGATAGGTTTCTAGCTGCAAATTCTTTTAACATTTGTTTATCGTGGAAGGTTTTAATTTCATCTTCCATCCTGAAGCTTAATTTCGCTGGATACACAATAATTGGTTGGAACCCATTTTCTTTCAGTGTTTGAAATATGTTATTCCAGGATCTTCTAGTTTTCAGAGTCTGTGTTGAAAGATCAGCTGTTATCCTGTTTGGCTTACCCCTAAATGTAATCTGCTTCCTTTCTCTTGTAGCTTTTAAAATTCTCTCCTTATTCTGTATGTTGGGCATCTTCATTATAATGTGTCTAGGTGTGGATCTCTTATGATTTTGCACGTTCGGAGTCCTGTAGGCTTCTAGGATTTGGGATTCTGTCTCATTCTTCAAGTCTGGGAAGTTTTCTTGTATTATTTCATTGAATAGATTGCTCATTCCTTTGGTTTAGAGTTCTATACCTTCCTGTATCCCAATGACTCTTAAGTTTGGTCTCTTTATGTAATCCCATATTTCCTGGATGTTCTGCTCATGGTTTCTTAACAGTCTTGCTGAGCTGTCTATGTTCTTTTCAAGTTGAAATACTTTGTCTTCATTGTCTGGTGTTCTATCTTCTAAGTGTTCTACTCTGCTGGTAGTATTCTCAATTGAATTTTTAAGTTGGTTTATTGCTTCCTGCATTTCTAGGATTTCTGTTTGTTTGTTTTTTATAACCTCTATCTCCCTGTATAGTTGATCTTTTGCTTCCTGGATTTGTTTGTGTAATTCATTGTCGAAGTGATCTTTCATTGTCTGATTTTGCTGTCAAAAGTCTTCCTTGAGACTCCAGATCATCTGAAGCATGTATATCCTGAATTCTTAATCTGACATTCCATCTGCTGCAGCTGTTACCTCTTCTAAAGTTGATTTGATCTGCATTGCTTGTGGTCCTCTCTTTCCTTGTCTTTTCATACTGCTTGCGTTTCTTTCTGCTTGGTGAAACTGTTGTGTTTTTGAAAAAATTTTCCCCCTATATATTTATATTGCTCTTGATTAGTTGAAAAGTCTCTCTTGCAGGGTCGGGCAGTGGTCTGCCTACCTTGCAGGCGCAGGCGGCTGCTCTCCTCTGCCCCTATTCCAATTGGGGTTACGTGACTACCACGCCGGTGGGCCGCTGGGCCTGTTCCGGGCACGGGCGGCGGCTCTGCTCTGCCCCTCTGGCTTGATGACAAAGTGAGAGAGACTCGGGTGTTTGTGACTCACTTTCTTTACCAGGAGACCAACTGTTTCGGTCGCCGCTGGTATCTATGAAGTTCTCTCCTCTGCCGCTTTCTGATGACATCAGATCTCTGCCATGTTGGTATCCCATGCGAATGGCAGCATTTCGTTCCCTTTGCCGGGTGACCAAAGCAACGGGTGAGTCCTGACCAGCCCTCACAAGCCCCATCTCAGTCCTGTTGCCACTGCCTATGAAGGCTCAGTTGGTATTTACCTCCACAGTATTCAGCAGGACCCGGACCGAGAAGCAGTTTCCGTGGGTTCTTTATCCCTGGGCCAGAGCAGTTCCGGGAGCCGGAATTCGGCCGCTCCGTGCTCGGTGTATGTTCTGATAGGAGCAGGCTCCAAGAAGCAGTTTCCGCAGGTTCATTAGCACTGAGCCTGAGTAATTTGCCAGCCACAGGCGAATGGCAGCCTGTAATTACCTGTTCTATGGCTGAATGAGCTGCGATCAGTCAAAAACAGGGATGGTGACATCACCTCTCCAAGATGGTGGCTGCTGGCTTCCTCTGTGGTCTGACCAGTGTGGAGAACCGAATTGGACCACTTCCTTCCCCTGTCTCAAACCCAGAATTCAGCACTGAGTACGGTGATTGCACAGCTGGCAGAAGCCCGCAGAAATTGCAGTGCTGTATCTTTGCATTGCTATCTCCTCATTTCCCAGCGCGTGCTGCAAACTCTAGCTGCGGGGCAATTTGCTGAATAAGCAGCGTGACCCTCCGTGTGGACAAATCTCTTGCATTTGAGCCCCCGTAGCTGATCCTCGTGCGATGGAAATCCTTCCTCTAGGTTTTGGAGCACCCCAATTTTGCTGGGAAATTCCTAAGATAGCTTTTATCTGTTCTAACTCGTCATTCTCCCGCACAGTGATGTGGTACACAGGGGTAATGCTCTCCCTTCGCCACCATCTTCCCCTCCAAATCCAGTTTTATCTAACATTATAGTCTTGTCTTTTTCTCTCACTATGCCACACTGATTCTCAAACCTACTTATTCAACACAATACTTGATGAAATAGTTTTATATGTGATAATTTCATGAAGTTTCATTCTAATATTAACCTCATATTTTCATTAAAAGATGGATTTCTGCCTATTCCTAAGACAAATGGAGTAATTAAATTGTTTCCTTTCTTTTGTATAAGTTAGCCCTGCGTGCTGGTTTGATGTCTGAAACTCCCCTTGAACACATTCTTCTCCACTACATCTTAGCCAATACCACTCATTCATCTATAATATTTTAATAACTTGAGAAAAAAAACCTTCACATCTTTTCAGTTATAAAATGTACTTATTTACTTGAACAGGAAAGTAAAACAAAATAAAGAAAAAAACATTAAAAGAAAAGAAAAAATTTGCCAGGGTGGTATTGGTTTATAAGAAAAATTAACAAATTAACATGTGCTCAGTGTTAGAGTGTATTCAGTAAACATGCTAATAAGCATCATTTTTCTTCCCTCCTCCCCAAGCACTCCAAACAGATCAAAAGAGAAATCATTACAATGTTAACTTACTGGGTATTTTGGTAATGTAGATATGAGTTCACAAAGTAAATAAAATGTTTGTGTCCATGAGTGTCTTGTCAGAATTCTGAGAAAAAAATAAGAAACTGCTTAAGTAAATAAAAGGAAAATATCATTTTTTATATTAATAGGCTATTATCTCACAGGCTGACTTTGCAAAATGAGTATGTATTGTTTATGTTTAATTTTGGATATTAAGTAGCCATATTGCCAGTAGATACACAGAGTAGAACATACCTATCTAACAATATATAAAGTATATTTTCCTAAGTCTTTGGGTCATATATATTCTAGCAGGCAAATGAATCTTGAAAACATAGTTAAAATGTATTAATTATCCTAGAAGATTAAAAGTTTGTTCAAAAGGCTACTTAGTAATGATATTAAAGTGAATTTAAAATTTAAATTAATTTCCTTACTATATTTAGCAGAACTATTAGTCAGAAGACTAACTTAAATACTTTTTAAAAAAATTCTGCCAAGAGGTAGAAGCATTAATCCAAAAGAAATAATCAAAATATGAATTTAGAATTTTGAGGATTTCACAGAATTTTGGGAAAACAAGTAAAGGAAGCAAGTAAAAATTGTATGGTAACAGCATGGTTCAAGAGGATGTATAAATTCATAATTGTTTTATAAGTAAAATGTATTGGAGTTAATTGATTTAGAGCTTTGCTTCATTTATTCCAAAATATTTTAAAATTATACATTATAAATATATAAATAATTATAATTATACTGAAAACAAATAAATATTCATAACAAGTAAATAGCTATTCAAACAGACTTTGATAATGTTGGATTGTAATATTTTGAACAAAAGAAAATATTTTTGAAAAGCAATCAACTGAAGTAAAATAAATTTCATCTAAAATTAGTTTACTTAGTTCAAATAAACATTTTCAAATGTTCAATGCTTGTTATAAGATAAAAATATATGTTAGATAACATCTAAATTATATATCTGCTTTTTATTTTCCCCCCTCAGCAATTAAAACTTTTGTTTGTTTGTTTGTTTGTTTTGGTTTTGTTATCACACAATGAACCCAGGGGCTTTCTACCATTGAGCTACCTCCCCAGCCCTTTTTATTTTGAGACAGGTTCTCACTCTGTTGCCCAGACTGACCACAAGCTTGAGATGGCTCTGCCTCAGCCTCTCCAATAGCTCGGATTACTGACACAAGCCATCATGTCCAGCTTAAATAATATTTTGAAATGAAAAAAATAAAACTTGTTACCACTTCAAAATTACATTGAAAACAAAGAAACAGAAATGGAAGAATGATTGCCAAAGCTTTGGAGTAAATAGAAACAAACTGTCCATGCTGGTAACATGTCTAAAGCAACAAATGTAAAAGGCTTTTCTTATCACATTTTTATATATTCATGCATAAAATTGTAATTAGTATAAAAATACAACAAATCTGTCTGAATGTTGCAGTGCCATTTTATCTGATTTGGGGTCTGTTTATATTAATCCTGTTCAGGAAAATCTGATCTGAAAACTTATATCACTCTTTTTTATTATTACATATTAATTATTCAAAATGGTGGGTTTCATTGTGGCATATTATGCATGCATAAAAAACTCATAAATTTCACTTCCCAATACCAAATTTCTCTTCAAATTACCCACAATTAATAATTTTTCTTTCTTCTTAATTTCTATAGTAAATATAATTAAGTTGCAGATTTTCATTGTTTATAACATGGTTTAATTACACAATTAAATATTATCAAATATTAAATTACATAGTCACTTAAATGTTTTTCCAATTATTATTTATTTTTTTAATTAGGTATGGAACATGTTTCCATGATATTTATGTGTTGAGATTTTATTTCAGTCATAATTTTTATTCAAATTTTGCTTTTTTCTCTTTGCCAATTGTGATTGTTCTTTTATCTTATGTCATTATGTTATGCCATAATAAATTTACATTTACAATGAGTACATTTAATCTGTAGAAAAAATTGTATTTTTGTTTTCTGGTTTCCTTCCAACGGTTCTACTTTTGGTAGTTCAGAAACAACAAAGTTTTTGTTGTATTTGCTTTTTCTATCATGGTAATTTACTTCCTTTAAGATTTTCAATTATATATTTTTAATTAAATTTAAATATTTTAACTAATATATAAAAATCATGAAATTGTATATATTTATGGAATATCATGATATTTTGATAGGATCACATATTATATTCTGTTTAAATCAGGTTAATTATATTTATACCCTTAAATATGTATCATTTACTTATAGTAGAAAAAAACAAAATCATTTAATATAGCTTTTTGGAATATACTCAACACTGTTATCTGCAGTCACCCCACTATGCTATCGTACAAATAGGATTCCTGACCACTAATGTAACTTAGTATGCAATGGCCATCCTTTCTTTATACCTTTTCCCCCCTCTCAGCCTCTTATAATCTTTTTTTTTTCAATTTTTCAATAGAGATTATATTCCATACTTTATTCCAGTTGTACTTCTTGGTACCCATGGTTGTAAAATCCCATCCCAGTTCTGTGAATAATCTTGGATTGTATCTGCCTTGTGATTTATGAGCATGTATATACTATGTATTTGAATAACACATGAAATGAAATCTCAAATTTTCATTTGCAAAGTTTTTTAAAATTTTTTTGTCTGACAGAGAATATATATATGCTACTGTTTTCTTATTACACAATTGAGATTTTTTTTTGTGGTAAAGAATGTGTAAACACAAAACATACATTTGTTAACCACTTTTAAGTACGCAGTTCAGTGACCTGAAGTACCCTCAGTATGGTGCAACCATCATCACCTTAGTCCTATTCCTGATACAATACTTTCTATTCTTTATCCCCAGCCACATCATTTCTGTTCTTTTAAATGCAACAATTCTGATACCTCATATTAGTAAATTGATAGAGTATTTACCCCTTTTTGGAGGGGGGGCTTGTGGTACTGGGATTCAACTCAGGGACATTTGACCATTGAGCCACATCCCCAGCCCTATTTTATATTTTAGAGACAGGGTGTCACTGAATTGCTTAGCACCTTGCTTTTTATGAGGCTGACTTTGTATTCATGATACTCCTGCCTCAGCCTCCCAAACTTCTGGGATTACAGGCATGTACCACTTCACCCAGCCAGTATTTACCCTGTTGTGTCTGCCTTGCTTAACCTAGTATGATTTCAAAGTTTCATCCATGTTACAGCATGTGATATTATCTTCTTTTGGGGGCTGAATAGTATTTGCTTCCATATCTACCTCATTTTATTTCTCCACACAACTATTAATAGGTGCTTATGCAGCTTTCAGTATTTTATTATTGTTGCCTGATGTTACTATGAAATTTCTGTCCCGAGTCTCTGCTTCCTATGATTCCTGCAAGTGGAATTGCTAGACTCTAGGTTAATTCCATTTTTATTTTTTGGGGGAAGCCTCCACACTCTTTTCTGTGTTACTAAGTGCTATGCTGTTTGACGCCCTCCCCAGAAACACACAGATTCCAATATCTCCATATCCTTGCCAACACTTGATTATTTTCAGACCATTGCTTTTGATTTTAATAATAGCCATCTTAATAAGTGTTATGTGTTATCTCCCTTTGGCTTTGATTTATAATTCCTTAATAACCATTTCTTTTTCTGTGCTTATTGGTACATTTTGATCTACTTTGGATAAATATTTATTCAAATCCTTTGTGCGTTTCTGATTCGATTTTTAATTTTATGACTGTTGAGTTGCAGAGGTTCTTTGTGTATTCTTTGTGTACATTTAGCAGATGTACAATTTGCAGGTATTTTTTTTACCATCACCTGCGTTTCCTTTTCCTCTGTTTGTGTTGATACACAAAAGTTTTTCTTTAGAATTTTAATGAAATCCAACTTATGTATTTTTTTTATTGCCTGAATTTTTTGTGTTATATATAAGAAATCACTGCCCAATCCACTACTGTGATGCTCTTCTATGTTTACTTCTAAGAATTTCAGAGCTTTGGCTCTTCTGTTTAGATTTTTTTATCCTTTATAAACTAATTTTTGTATATCTTGCAAGGTTGGGTCCAGTTTCATTTTTTTGCATGTGGTTATACAGTTTTCATAGTATCATTTATTAAAAAGTCAATATCTTTCCCCTTTGAATGATGTGGACATTTTGGTTGAAAATAATTTAGCAATACATTTAAGGATATAATCCCAAATTTATTCCCTTGGTCTATATGGCTGGCTTTGTACCAGTATTGTACTGTTTTTCTTACTACAGTTTAAATAAATTGTATTTATTCTTTAATCATAGAAGATCATAACTTTAGAGGTGTAGATTGTTATAAGGATCCTACTTCATATCATTTTCTTGATGTTACAATGCTGGAAACATTTGTGCTGCCTAGAATTAATACCAGCAATATGTTTTCTTTTCACTTATAGGATCTCAGTACTTCTATTTCTTTCTGTACTCCCCCTCTTTTTTTTTTTTCAAATTCAATTGTTCTCCATTTCTAATTCAATATTTTATCCAGAATTTTAAAGTATTTATTGTACATTCACAGCAACTTATTCATCATATTTCTGGAAATGATAGAATAGATGTATTATTTGAAGAGTTCCAACTAACAAATCAAAATTTTAAAAACTTCAGTAAGTCATCTGAAAATATAGAATATCAGGATCCAAAGATTTATTGGGCAGTAAACAATATCTAATTATCTGCTTTTAATATATGCTTCAAATAAAAATTTAATGTTACATAATATATATATATAATGACATGAAATAATTTATCACTCATTCTCATATTGAAAGTATATTTGTATTTAAAGCATGCATTTGTTACAGAGGATGAACTCTGCTCTGTTTTCTTCATGAAGGAAATGAACTGTTCTTTGTTAGACTGCTCCTTAGTCACCTCCAATTCTATAAGCTTTATGAAAATACAAAGAGTATTTTAAAGACTAATATCAGTGATAGTATCTTTTAACATTACTTTCATCTATATGAATTTACTAAGTTGAAATCAGTCAATAATTGATCTAAAATTATCTTCACTGGAATTCAAAATGATTCAATATTCATTTGGTATTATCAGAAATTGAAAGGTTAAACTAGAAAATAAAACAAAATATTTAATTTTCATTTCTCAGGAAAAATAAATTGATGTCTAAGATGCTACATAATTCTCCGAATATTTGTCAATCAAAAAGTCTGTTCAGGGGCTCGTGTTGTGGCTCAGTGGTAGAGCACTTGCCTAGCATGTGCAAGGACCTAGGTTCAATCCTCAGCACCACATAAAAATAAATAAATAAAATAAAAGGTATTGTGTCCAACTATAAGTAAAAAATAAAATATTTTTTAAAAATTCAGTTCAGCTTTATACCACAATTTATCATATATCTGATTGTATATAAGGTATGTTGACACCAAATTCACACCTTCATACATGCATTTGTAGAGGTGTATTAAGACTTGTAATGCAAAAAAAGAAATAATAATAATAATAATAATAATAATAGAGCTCATGTATACTGGCATAATTTGGAGTGAACATACTTTATATAGAGAGTTACGAAAAATGGTGTTATGAATGGATAATTATGATTGTAATGCATTCCACTATTGTCATGTATGAAAGAAATTTTTTTTAAAAAGTCAGTTCAGGCAATGACATTAGGACTATATAGAATTGTCAAAAATCATAATTTAATGTATCAAGGAAGATTAGCCAAGAAGTTATGAGCTTTAAAACAAGTCCTCAGCATTTTCATGGATAGGCAGTTTTGCAAGAGAAGAGAAAACACAGGATTCAGATATTGTCATCCCTGGCATTCCAGGAATAGCCCAAGTCTTCTCTTGCTAATGGAGTGCATAGCAACTCCCTCCTATGTTTCCCTCATGTACGCAGACTTTTTGGAACCAACATTTGACCCAAGTATCCCTCTCCTCTGACTATACCCAAGGACTTAAAAACAGCGTACTACAGGGACACAGCCACATCAATATTTATAGCAGCCAATTCACAATAGCTAAACTGTGGAATCAACCTAGATGTCCTTCAATAGATGAACAGATTTAAAAAATGTGTCATATATACACAATGGGATATTACTCAGCAATAAAAGAGAAAAAAAATCATGGCATTTGCAGGCAAATGGATGGAGTTAGAGAAGATAATGCTAAGTGAAGTTAGCCAATCCCAAAAAACCAAATGCCGAATGTTTTCTCTGATATAAGGAGGCTGATTAGTAGTGTGGTAGGGAGAGGGAGCATGGGAGGAATAGAAGAACTCTAGATAGGGCAGAAGGGTGGGAAGGGAAGGAAGGGGACATGGGGTTAGATATGATGGTGGAATGTGATGGACATTATTATCCGAAATACATGTATGAAGAGATGAATTGGTGTGAGTATACTTTGTATACAACCAGAGATATGAAAAATTGTGCTGTATATGTGTAATAAGAATTGTAATGCATTCTGCTGTCACATATAAATAAAAAAATAATTATTAAAAAAAACAGCAGAATGAACTGCCTAGGATTCGCTGCCCAGAAGAAAAACAGTGTTTTAAAAATATGAACAAAAATACATAAGGATAAAAGAGTAACTATGAATGACTTCCTCTGTGTTGAAATTTTTAAAACAGTGTGATCCATTACTTTCCACACATTTGAAACTTTAAAGTGCTGGTTCTACAAATAGACATATTATGGTAGATAATATTTCAATCTTCTACATGTTAAAAAAAAAAAAAAACTTTTAAAAAAGTATCATAAAGTTCTGACCTCATGAAGTCTAAAAATTTCTCAAGTATGTATAGGGTATTTTTTAAGGAAATATGATTTTCTGATATTGATGCATGTCCTGATTTAGTCAATGAATTATAATGAGACAAAATCCGTTTTTTTTAATAAAACAATGAAATTATATATGTTGGCAGGCAATCTACTAACAAAAATGATAGCCATATACTATAAAAAATAAAAATTTATTTCTCAAAAGAATTCAGCATTTCAAATATTTCAAAAACATTTTCTTTTGAAGTAACATGTTCACAATTTTGAAATTCTTCTCTAATTTTACCAGTCATTGTCGATGTCATTTAACAAACTTATAACATCCAGTGTTTAACTTTTATTTCAATTTATTAATCAACTCGGTCATTACTTAATAATATATCATGGATTCTTCTTTATCTCTAATTGTGTATTATTTTTCTTGGAATATAAATCAATGACAATAAAAAAAAATTTTAGAAAAAGACAATGCTGTTTGTTTCAGGCCAAAACCAAACTGTATTAGGTTGCTGCAAATAGCCAGTTCTCTTGTCTCCAAATATGAATTGTAAAGAAATTTCATTAATTGTAATACATTATAACTATTCCATCCTGTTATGATGCAGCACAGTAAAAATTAGTATTAATAATCAGTGTTTCTTGTCTTTATTTTTCTTTCATTATACAGTAGACCAAAATAACTTGAAAACATTTTTCTACAATTACCATGACACAGTAAATTTAATTTTATTTTTATCAATGAAGTATTATCTTATTGAGCATAATTTAATAGCTATTATTTTTCTTCATTTACTTGCCATATAATAGTAATATACAGCTATGAAATAATTCAAAGACAACAGGAAATATAATTAAAATGTTTTTTTTTTAAAGTTCTTTTCCTTTCCCTGGATGCCAAATCTTCATTGTAGCATATAACAGTTTTGTATTAGTTCAAAATTGTTACACACACAGAAACACATACATGTATAATTTTTTGAACAAAAAGAAATTTGCTTTCTGTACTTAGCCTTTTACCCCTTAATATATTTAAAATATACATTGTATCAACAAGCTTGATCCATTTAAAAAATTGATCTCAGTCCATTTCCTTTGGAGTGAAACAAGCTCTAAATAGCTTACTTATGCTATTTTTACAAAAAATAAAACAGAAAGCAAGATTTTCACATCTTACATACTTGTCTACTTTCATTATTTCTTTTATACTCTGTTGCATGTCCTGGTAGCAGTTTATTCTATTCAAGGAACAATGGGTAAGGTATTTTGAAATTAAGTTTAGAGAATCACATTCTTTATGTTCAGACTGATATTCCATTGGCAGGCATTTTTTCTAATTTTTAGGAATTTAAAAGTAGTCTTATGTATATATTTGCTTAGAGAAATATTTTAAATATAAACGCCCTTTAACTTTTCTGTTTAGATTCCAGATAGCAGTATATCATAGAGAAGAAATGTATGAGTATTTCAGAATCTTCTCTTTCAAAAATGCTCTTATTCTTCACATTTATGTAAAAAGGATTCTATAATTTGTTTCCACTGATTTGTTGTGTGATGGTATTTTTCCATTTTGGGGGATAAATGTTATCTAACATAAGGAAACAGTGATCCTTAATTTTAATACATAAAAATGATTCAAGAGAAATATTTATTTCTACAATTTTCATTAAATTATATATTAAAATATGTAGCATTAAATTTTAAATGGTAGGAGGTAAAATTACATTACGTAATGTTCATGAATGGGTAACACATTTGGAACCTCTATTTCATTTGTTTTAATCTAAAAATATATTACTTCTTTAATTTACTTCATTTGGGACATACATTTCATTTGTTTTAATGTAAAATATATATTACTTCCTTAATTTACTTCTAAAACTCTAACCTTACCCCTTCTAAAAGCCCCAGATATCAGATATGCCCTAGGTTTTTTGTAAATGAAGGCTTCTATAAGTATAAAAATTTAACACAGTATTCATAGAGGATGATTTTAAAACAGTGTTTATCACCTTTGGCATCTTCCTCCTAAGAGTTGAGATGGCAAAACTTATGAATTGACTGATTTGCTAAATAATGGTATCATTGCACAGGATGAAATAGAAAAATTGATCTTTATTTATTTATTTATTTATTTTTTGCATTGCTGGAAATAAAGACCATACTTTGTGTTTTCAAATGCCACTCTCACTGAATTAGCTCATATTCTAAAGAGGTGCATATCCATAGCCATGGCTTCTTGTGTCCAGGGATTTGAAAACAAATGGGATTCCACTAATATTTAAAGAATATAAAATAAATCTTATAATAAAATTTTCAGAACAGAAGGATTACATAGTTATTTCATGTATTTTTTAATGTCTACCAAGAGGTCATTTAGACAGTATCCTACTGTTTAAGAATCATCTATCTTCATTTACATTTTATTTCACTTCTCCCATTCTGTCTCAGTACTTATCACCATAATTATCTTGTAATGTTTTTTGACACCTAGAGGAAGGAGAGGAGAGAAGGTGTCAGTAGCAATATAGACATAAATTCTAGTAAAGTTTCCATTTTAAGTTGACATGACAAAGGCAATTTGAGAGTTTTAAACTGCTTATTTTAAGAACCATCTTAATATATATGAAGGCATCCAAAGGAACTATAGGAAATATGTTTAAACGTCATAAAAGTCTCACCTTTTGGAGCTTGATCATGTTTTCCTTGTACTATATTGACTATACATTAAGAAAATTTAAATTGTGTGCAAGTCACTGTTTTATGATTTGTAGCTGAAAAAACAATCCCACCTGTTTGGGAAAGATCATGCCTTATGTGCTTGCAAGATTGATATTTGCTTTTTAGTTCATCAGCTCATCCTAGTTTAATGGACCTCTAATGCATGAAATAAAATGTGTATCTTTTTGTTGAACCAAAATCTGTCTCTGTAAAATTTGTCCATTGTTTCAATTTCTGTTGAAATACTCAAAACCAGAATGGAACCAATTTTGTGAGATAATCTTTCAAATAGTTGGAGAAAACTATCAATTCTTCTGGCTTAATCTCTTCTCTAAATAAATCTTCTTTTCTGTCCATTACTATTCACCTGACATAAATTCAAGTTTCCTTATCAAGTTAGACTTTATCATTTCAAGAAATTCAAACTATCCCCATGTCTTTGTAATGTAATATGAAATTTTATTATAACAATCTTTATCTAAATTACTCTGTGTGCTACTATAGTATAAATTGACATCTAGGGAACTTTTTTGTCATGTTTATCATACGTTTTATTCAGTTTTTATATTGCTGTGACAAAAGATCTCATAAGAACAATAGAGTTTTACTTTTAGAGTATTTGATGCTGCAGGTTACAGAGGTTTCTGTTCACTGACAGTTGACGTCATTTGGGCTCAATGTGAGGCAGAACATCCTGGTGCTAAGGGAGCAGAGAAAGCTCTGCCCACTAGGAAAAAAATATATAAACCTCAAAGGCAGACCCCCAGTGACATAACACCTCTAGTCACATCCCACATGCCTACATTTACCACCCACTTAACCCCTGAAGTGGGATTAATGAACTGATTATATTGAGGCAAATCATTTTATTTCTAAACTTTCTAGCATTTTCTCAGACATGAGATTTGGGGGACATGCCATATCTAAATCTCAACAATACAGCATTATATGTTTTCTCACTTTCAAAACAAATACTCTCTAGTATAAATTATAGCATTTAAAATTTAGGTTTCCTTACAGAAATTATATGTGTTTAATGTCATCATATCTGAGAACATTTTTAAAAATATGTATACTGAAATCAAATACAATTAAAATGAAGACCTGTTCTTTTAAAATAAAAGATATAAAAGTCATGGAGTTTTTTTTTTTCCCCAAAAGTAGAATAAAGGAGGATTGCAGGTGAAAATCATTCCAAAGAGGTGAAAATATTTATTTTTGTAAAAGCTTTAGGATTTCATAAGTAAGGCTGCTTACTCAACTAGAACTTGTTATTTTCTGAATTTTTTTGTCTTTTTATTTTATTATTAATTTTTTAGTTGTAAGTGGATACAATATTATTATTATTATTATTATTATTATATGTAGTGCTGAGAATAGAACCTAGTGCCTCACACGTTAGGCAAGTGCTCACCACAGAGCTACAACCCTAGCCCCTTTTTGTGATGTTTGAATGTTGAAAATAAAAGTATAACCAAAAGAACCATTTGGTGTATGAACAAAGGTTAGATTTGCAGAATGAAGCTACAGATTTCAATCCTAACATAATTTATCTATTTCATCAACACCAATAAATACATGAAATTCAATGAGCCTTACTTTCCTCAATTGCAAAGGCATTAAAGTCTGTGCTGACCCAATGCCCCCAAATCCATGTAGTAAGTAAAATAATGAAATACTATGGTGATTGTCATCATCTAACATACTTAACTATTATGTCTTTTTGATAATTAATCATTGCTTTAGCCAGCTTTTAATCGCTATGACCAAAAGAACTGTCAAGAACAACACCGAGGAGGAAGTTTATTTTTTGGTTCATGATTTCAGAGAGTTAGTCTATGGTTATCAGGCAGCAAAGCTCTGGACTCAAGGTGAGGCAGCACATCATGGTGGTAGGGCATGGCAGAGGAAAGCAGCTCAGGACATGATACTCAGGAAGGAGAGAGATAGGAGAGAGGAGAGAGGAGGGAGAAAGAGCAAGAGAGAGAGAGCGCTCTACTCACCAGGTACAAAATCCAATCGCTAAAGGCATAATCCCAGTGACCTACTTCTTTCAGTCACACCTACCTGCCTATTTTTTCCTGCCCAATCAATCCTTATCAGTAGATTTAACTACTGATTAAGCTAAGACTCTCATAACCTTATTATTTCACCTCTGAAAATGCTTTCATTGTATTTCACGTGGGCTCTTTGGGGATCTCACATCTAAAAATGACACTCATGAACCAAATATTTAAATTCTAAATATGCCACACATGACTGATACTTTACAATACTTTCTATGTTAAAGAATAAATTAGCAAAGTCAGTGAAAAGAGAAATGTTAGTGTGGCCAGAGGATAGGGGGATTTCCTTCACGGATTTCATTGACTTGTAATATTAAGTCTCATGTCTACATTTATTCTTATAAACTTAGTTGTATGCTTGCATGCTAAATGGTCTGGAAAAAAAATGAGAAGGCTGACTGTCATATACAATGTTTGTTTGTGGGTATAAAAGACAATTTGGTTTATGCAAATTTAATTAATCCTCACCTAAAGCATACTGAGTGCCCTGGTAATTAATGTACTGGAAAAATGCACATAGGATTTCGATACTATCCCTGTACTACTGAAAAGTAACATTGTACTGTGATGCTATATTAATAAGTCACTTAGACAGCTTCCCAAAAGGATACAGGATCATACATTCTAACTTAAAAATGAGAATCAATTCCCAGAGTAGAATATGTCTTTATGATTTGAATTTTCTCTCACATTTTCTTCTTTGGTAATCTGTGAAACAACTTATGGATGAAAATTTGTATTTGAAGGAATCAGTATAATATTGGAGGGAATCAGACATAGATCATTCAAAATAAAATATCGAATTTACAGATAGCAGCATGCTATCAATTTCACTTGTGCTGTGCAATTATGCAATTTCTTCAGTAACGTTTTTATGTAACTTGATGGGATTCTGATAACTCCCCTTAGCTAAGAGCAAGTAACTAATTGCTTTGCCTTCACTATATTGGCTGAAGGGTAAAAAGCTAAAACCCAATTTATCCAGTAATTGCTACATTTGTGAAAAACAGCATCAAAGCCTTGATGTGTTTTACTGTAGTCTCTTGGGAAGGCTCATGTCTAATTCTTATGCTGATATGGCTCATAATATAGTCCTCTGACTCTTCTATTTTCTCTTGCAATTACAAGGTTTCTTATTCCATTGTGAATATTCCTCTGAACTAAGATTAGCTTAACTGAGCTTCCTTTGAAAACTTGCCTACCCATCAAATGTGTCAGGCCTAATGCATTCAGTAGCCACAGAAAATCAATGAACAGCACACTTTTTTGCTTCCTGCAATGATCAATAGGATCCACATAATGGGTGGAAAATTTTTAATCGTGACAACTCTGAATCTTCTTAACATAAATCTTCCCTGCATTATAACCTCTCCATTTCCCAGTTCTTGAATTTGCAGACTCCAAGTAATATCTCTATTGAAGATACATTATGAAGAGTAATATAATTATAACTTCACACTTCAGTGATAATGAGTTTAGATCCCAAAGGACTATTTTCTGGGCAATGAGAAGTCTTATATATATTGTTTTGGAAATCTAAAAACTGAAGATATTTTGTCAGATTGCAAATATTTATTTAAATTCATTTGTATTCGCCTATGTGAATGTTTAATAATTTCCTAGTATACTAACATAAAGAATATAAAATTATGTTACAAATGTCAATTCAATCAACTAAATATTTTATTGACACTATATGAAATTATATTCACATATGCACATAGAGAGTAGACACTGCTATGATTTTTTAATAAATTAGAATTATCTAGTTATTTAAGGTTTTTGAAGCTGGTTTATTTTTTTAGTTTTTCTAAGAATATATGCATCAAACATAAAGAATCAAAGAATCAAAGAGTCTTTGGATTTGTAATGCTCAACAGTGGAGTTTGGGTAAATAAAGAGAATCAAAGTTATATAAATAATTAAAGGTAAACTAAATGTGCTTAGAATTTAGTCTTTCTATCATGAATTTATTATTTATAAACATATTTATTAATTGATAATTCATCCCCCAAACAACGTCTTCCTTGTGTATTCCTGTGCTGAGTTAACTGTTGGGTGCTAGACATCAAAGACAAAGGGTAGTTGTTCTTTGAACTAATTTTACACTTACTTGAAATGGAGAATTCTAATTGAGTGAAGCAAGCTTATGTGTATTTTTACCAAGTATACATGAAATTAATTTTAGCATTCTCTTTTCTGCCAGAATATTAAATCCAAAAAATAATATCTGTTTTGAAAGAGCAATTATATATTTGTTTAGTAGTTTCTTATTGTACTAACTTATAAAGAACATAAAACTATGTTACATATAAATCTCTGTAAATTTAATCAGCTAAATATTATATTGATACTTCTATCTTGTTTTGAACTATTTCATGTTTTTTAAATAATTGAGCTAAATACATAAACAGTGTGACTATTATAACATCAGTTCAATCATTAAGAAAGTAGCTTAATACTTCCATATAAGCAAAAATTTTAAAACTCTTTATGCTGTCCTTTCAGTGTAAAATAGAGTGAGTCAGAGCTGGTGATGAAAGGGCAGGTGATTAATGCAGTAGACATTTTTTTGTCTTATATGTGAAAAAGTAGGAACAAAAATTACTGCCCTTAATAAGAATAAATCAAAGTTAAAATAGGCCCCAATACAGTTCCTCCCACCTTACGTCACCTCAAGTTATCTTCTGTCACTGGTGCTGAGCAATCTTTATAGGGTGACATTCATCAGAGCTGTCTACTGAACATCCACAGGGGTAGGAGTGTTATTATCAGCTATCCCCAGAGCAGCACACAGTTCAGTTTCTAATCTTAGATTATTTAAATATACAACACAGTTTTGAGGGTGAATTCTATTGTACCTCTAAGAATTTAGAAAATCTATTGTTATTAACAGGATTAAAAAATTTTTTAACCCTTCCATTCAATATGGTAGGTATCCTGTCACTCAGACATTTGGATAATATCTTATACTTGCCATAAATTATGGAGCCACAGACTTCACTTTGGCCTTTTCTTACAATGCATCTAATTCAGTAGTTATTCAATTCCCTTCTCTTTTTATGACTTCAGTAACCTGTGGGGATAGAAAGAATTGCCAACAAATCCAAATGTGAAATATTGAAAGGTCAAAGCTGTAAAAACTCTACTCATTTTTTAAGAATATCTTAGCTCCTAAATTCTGCTACTACTGAATATTCAAGTATTAAAAATAATAAAAGTACTTAATACTTGTTCTAACAAATCAGATAGCAGGTTATCAATGGATATTTTATTTTTTTCTAAATCTGAGAATTTCTATTTTCCTATAAAAGTGTGTTAAGTACACTTTTTCTTATTCATATTTGTTCCCATTATTAATGTACCTTTATTAGCTTATACTTGAATGAGGAAAAAAATCTGTAAATTCATTTTTATCTACACTTCTCATTTGAGAAATTGGTAACAAAATCTCTACTGTTAAATCTTTTTCATCAAATTAAATCTTTTTAACCTTGGTCACATTCCTCCCTTTCTAACAGTCTCAATATTTTTTTTTATCTGCAAAATTAGCCATTAAGTAAGTTATCACTAACAGCCTTTCCAAGTCTGAGATTTTTCACATCTTTTATATTTGAGTGAAGCCTGAATGTCCTTGAAATCATTTGTTGAAATTAAATGTGAAGATTTGTTCACCCTCTTCTTCTGATGTCTGTCCCTTTGCCCAAGTTAACATTCTCTTCCAAGAGTTCACAGTCTTAGATCCCTTGTGGTTTCTGGTTAGCAGGAATAGCCTCCATTATCATTGGGGAGAATTTATTCTCTACTTTCTATGCCCCAAGGACCTGGAAGCCTCCTATATTTACCACTTCTCTAAAAGCAGATTCATTGTGCTTTCAAAGATGTTATTTCTCCAACCTAATAAATTTAATCTACAAAAATGTATTATTCAATATAGAATAAATTACTTACAGGCTAATGATATTGATTCAGCTTTACTTTGACTTGCTAAGTAAAATAATTTCACCTTTGTTTTATCAACTTGTAATAGTTATATAATTTTTATATAATTTTGCTTATTAAATGTCTTGAAGAAAAATATGGTATAAGAAAAGGTATTATATATGTATAATTCATATTTTATTTGTGTGTGTATATAAGGTATTTTATATGCTATATATCATATACTATTACCATTTTCCTGAGATCACTTGATTTTATGCATGTTATAAATCAGTTGTTACCTGGTGATTAATTTGTGCCCCTTTTATTACCCCAAATTTCCCTATCTAGGAAACAAATTTTATCATTATCTCCCTATTACTTCTTTTATATGCAATTCAGCTTACAATTCTCATACGTAATTACATAGACTAAACTCATAAAATTAATTTCTCAGCATATGTATGGAATAAGACATTTATATTAGTTCACTTCTCATCAAAAGAAGCATAAAAACTGGGCACAGTGCCACACCCTGTAATCCAGCAACTTGGGTGACTGAGACAGGAGAATCACAAATTCAAAGCCAGCCAGCCTCAACAACTTAATGAAGCCCTAAAATACTTAGGGCAACTCTGTTACAAAATATAAGAAAGGCAGGGGATGTCGCTCAGTGGTTAGGTACCCCTGGGTTCAGTTCCTGTTCAAAACCAAAACCAAATAAACAAACAAACAAAAAACAAAAGAAAGGACAAAAAATCATAAAAGTTTCTGTGATATTAATCACTATATATATATATATATATATATATATATATATATATATATATATATATACTTATCTTGAAGGGAAAAAAAAGCATCTTCCTGTAAATGGCTGTAAAGCAAACAAAATGATTTTACTTGATGATTGAATGCGAAAGAATGATTGAGGGATTCTTTTTAATTTGTGCCCTCTAAACTAAAATGAAAAAAATACATGACTTTCACTGAATATTCTGTTAAGCAATTCACCATGTAATTTGGCCAAATTTAGTGGAGGATTACTGTAATTATGCCCTGCATATGCTATTCTGACCTTAGAGGCATGACACAAAAATCCATTGATATTCTCTGTTGCCCCCCACACAAAACAACAACAACAACAACAAAATACATGCTACATGAATCTAAAAATGCCTATTAGCCTATTGTCTGTGAAAAATGTATATTGTTACATGTTTTGTATACAGAAAAAGTAGTTGTTGGGGGTGAAATACCTCTTTGGAAAGAAACAAAATAACCAACATTTTATATGTAACTTTGAAAACATTATTTTTTTCCTGATGAATGAGTCATTATGTGGGCCTACTGAAACTTATCTTCCCACATGCTTTTTAACACACATAAATAGTTTCCTAGTAATAGAGGATGCATATGTTTCAGATTGATCAATTTGCTGGATGTTAATCCAATGATGAACACCATTTCCTTCCTTGCAAAATTGTTTCCTGTCGATGTCTAAAGTCTCCTAATGGCTAATCATCTCTAAAAGCTACATTTTCCCAACCATGTAAACCTCTTTATACAGATTCAGAACTTTAGTAAACCATAATGTAAAAAAAAAAAAAATCCAGTGCTGTATTTTAAGTAGTCTTTTACTCTTTTTTTTCAAGCATATATTACATGATGGTTTTAAAACAGGTATTGTCAAACTTTATATATATATATATATATATATATATATATATATATATATATATATATCCCCCAGGAAATTGCTAGGTAATATAAATATGACCCATTGGATCCTAGAAAGGAAAACAAGACAATATTTTGCAACCTACTATATATTTAATTTTTGTTCAGGCACTAACCAATGACATAATGCTAAATTATTGGGAAAAATTATAAAATAAAATTTCCCTTTTTAAAACACCTCAAATACATATCCTACTTTAATATTGCAGTGTGAACAGGAACACTGAGCACAAATCACATGCAAGTTACTTTTTTAATAGAACTGCATGTAAGTAGCACCACAAAATAGCCCAGGACTTGAGGGGGTTTGAACATTTTCATGTCAATACATGTACCTCCTAACATTTTCTCTTTTGACATTCGGTTCAAGATTATGTATTCTAGATTTTTAAAAAATAAGCATTTGTATTTGTCCTAGAAGAAAAGGAAAAATAGGGATAATAAATGGGAATCTATATATCCAATGTACACATCTTACTTTATTCATTACTAAGCCTCCGTCTACTTTGTTGAGATCTGCCTGAATCTAAATATCTTGGTATTTTTCAATCCAAGTACTCTGCTCCACTGAAATTTTTAATAGAATTGGCTTCTCATTTCTCATATTTCTCAAAATGAAACAGCTCAGTTTCTAGTTGTTCAATCCATGGACACCAGCATGTCTAATTGTGTACAGTCTTCATGCAGTGGCAGAGTGGTCCAGCTTGTCCTCACAGCCACATCTTTCTTATCGTTTACATTCCAGGTCTAAGAGTTAATCACATTCACTCTATACATCCATGATAAAATAATAAATAATTTATCTTAGGGACAATGAATGTGGTACACCATTATCAACCATCTATTTACTGTGAAATTATTTATTGGAAAATCTTGTAAAAATTAGCTGCTTGTATTTTTTATTATTATTATGAGTTGAATTATCTCTCTGGAGAATGGCTATGAAACTGTCCAGATGATACCTAGGGATTTTGCTGTGGATGCTTAACAATGTACACAGTACCTTTCAGGGAATAACTATATTCTTGGTGGTGAATTTATTGCTCAAGTGTCTGACATATGACCAATTTCCCTCTCATAAGAAACCTCTCTATAATGACAGATGGCTTTTGTATTATCTGTGCCCAGTTCATTCCCACCAAGAGAGTGAATCTGTAGGAGAGCCTTCCCCAGAAAAGAAGTTAGGTTTGATTGTGTCCATCAGGTACCAAAAACAGGAGGTGACTCAAAAGGCACATGAAATAACAGAAACAGTTCCCCCACCTACACACACACTAGAAATTCCAGACAGGAGAGGGAAAGAAGACAGAGCTGTTAAAAATAGGGGTATTCATCTCACATGTCCACACTCAACAAACAATAGAAGAGCAAGAAATAGAGAGAGGAAGAGAAGGAGATCTGAGGGCCAATGCACTTACTGGGGCCCATGGCAATACACAGGTTTCCATTTAACAGGGAAGAACATCACAATTACTGGTTTTAGAAAAGACATGAGATTCTCAATATGAAACTATGTCTGGGTCCTTCCAACCTTGAAGCACACTTGTGCAGTCCATGCAGCTTGTGCAGATCAGTGGGTGTATCAAAATCTGAACAATGGGAAGATGGTTATCAGGAGGCAGAGTTATTATGTAGTTATAAACCACCCTGAGAAACAGAAAAGTTGGAGAAACGGAAGCAGTGTAATAGATGACTAAATCTTGCTTCTAGAATGAGAAAGTTAAACCTCTAATCAAAATGGATGCTGAAAAAAAAACAGTATAAAATTATAAGAAATTCACTATAGGTCCTATGTCATGTAAGTTTTGAGAAGGGAAATGAGAAATAAAGTAAGATATATCCCAAATGAAGCTATCATGTCTTAACCCAATAGTGGACGTCTAAAAAGTGCACGCCAGTAATGGAAACCTACTAGGAAAAGACACATGAAAAGAAAGTAGAAGTTAGTACTGCTGAAGCTATTAAGTATGCTGACATTGATTCCAGAGAGCTATTCCTAGCTGTAATCATTTGGCAAAGATACTTAAACTTTCTGATTTAGAAAAAAAAAATTAGTCAGTAGTTGGAAAAGAAAATGATATTTTTAAGGGATGTAATATTCCCTGTTTCACAAAGAAATCAGTCGTCATAGTTTTATCAAAAATTTCAAATGGCCTATATAAGAAATATAGGCACACCCCCTGTGATTTAGTAAAATTAGTGGAGATTATTTTAATGTCAAAATAGATGCAACCTTTAAGATATATATTAGCCATAAATTTCGCACTCCATTAAATGACCCCCAGTTCCTCATAAGGGTAATGCCAGGCTGAAGAAAAAGAAGAAGACAGGAGGGAACATGGCCAGTCACTGCGGAGGAACTTTATATTGATCATCCAAAAAACTGAAACAAATCGTTGAAATACAATGGAAAGACTTATAATAACCTATTTTAAGACATTATACATAGATATGAGTAAAATATTGTGGTTTTAAGTAAGTTTTATATGAAATAAATTACAATATAGTTAAAATATATAATCATATGGTGCATACTACAAAGGAGTATGATAAATTAATAAGTAAATTTGAAATGTTTATTTAGTCAATGATATGAACATATCTTACTAAATTTGGAGGGAGATGAACTAAATTTGTGCATAGATAATGGAATGTTCAAAAGAAATAATACATTATTCACTGATTTAATAAATATAAATAATAAATGCTATTAAAACTCATCAGTATAGATTTAAAATTATTTTGTAGGATTTTCTTCTAGTTTATAATCACTTAATATAAATTTTTTTGAGCAATAAACATTCTAATTTATAAAATTCCAAAATTCTGATTCAATTCCTCCCCATTCAGCCCCCCAAAAGCAGAAGAGTATGGTCCCAGATGTCTTTTAGGTTTTACATGAAATTAATATCACTGAAAGTCAAAATTTTGACTGGTTTACAAATATTTGGATGCAAAATCTTTGTGAATTAAAAATGTACAAATTGAGTATTACAATTCATAGAACAAATATGACACAAACAATTTTTTCCTTACCAATATTCTGGAAAGAATTAGCAGAAATTTTAAAGTTAGTATTTATTAGCAAGTAAGAATGTTTTAAAATAATTGCTTCCTTTTAAACTTAATAGCTAAAATTCATCATATAAAAATATTAACTATCAAATATTTTGTCAATTGCATTGTTCATTGCGTAAATGTAAAAAACAAACATTTGAAGAGTGTTAGTTCTATTAAATTTGAATTTAAAATTAGATGTACTATTTTTTGGAAAATAATCAGTATTTCTTTAAGAAATTCTACCAAGAGATTAACTGATTATTAACATCAAAGATAAATAAATATTAATAAATCTAAAATGTTTCAAAGCATATTGTATTTGAAAATATCTACTGCCAGTAGGGATTTTCAAACATAGCCTATGTTTGTAAAACAGAAGATAGTAATAAAAAGTAAGTTTGATAATATTTTTTTTTTTTTTTTTTTTTTTTAAATTTAAAAGGTTTTATTTTTTTATTTTTTTTTTTAAGGTTTTTTTTTTTTTTTTTTTTTTTAATTTTTTATTGTGGGTTGTTCAAAACATTACAAATTTCTTGACATATCATATTCCACACTTTGATTCTAGTGGGTTATGAACTCCCACCTTCACCCCATATACAGATTGCAGATTCACATCAGTTACACATCCATTGATTTACAAATTGCCATACTAGTGTCTGTTGTGCTCCGCTGCCTTTCCCATCATCCACCCTCCCCCCTCCCCACCTCTCCCCTCCCCTCCCCTCCTCTCTCTCTACCCCCTCCACTGTATAACCCTGAGGGTCTCCTTCAATTACCGTGCAATTTACCTTCTCTCTCCCTTTCCCTCCCACCTCTCATCCCTGTTAAATGTTAATCTTCTTCTCCTGTTCTTCGTCCCTACTCTGTTCTTAGTTACTTTCCTTATATCAAAGAAGACATTTGGCATTTGTTTTTTAGGGATTGGCTAGCTTCACTTAGCATAATCTGCTCTAATGCCATCCATTTCCCTGTAAATTCTATGATTTTGTCATTTTTTAATGCAGAGTAATACTCCATTGTGTATAAATGCCACATTTTTTTTATCCATTCGTCTATTGAAGGGCATCTAGGTTGGTTCCACAGTCTTGCTATTGTGAACTGTGCTGCTATGAACATCGATGTAGCAGTGTCCCTGTAGCATGCTCTTTTTAGGTCTTTAGGGAATAGACCAAGAAGGGGAATAGCTGGGTCAAATGGTGGCTCCATTCCCAGCTTTCCAAGAAATCTCCATACTGCTTTCCAAGTTGGCTGCACCAATCTGCAGTCCCACCAGCAATGTACAAGTGTACCCTTTTCCCCACATCCTCGCCAGCACTTGTTGTTGTTTGACTTCCTAATGGCTGCCAATCTTACTGGGGTGAGATGGTATCTTAGGGTGGTTTTGATTTGCATTTCTCTGACAGCTAGAGATGTTGAGCATTTTTCCATGTACTTGTTGATTGACTGTATGTCCTCCTCTGTGAAGTGTCTGTTCAGGTCCTTGGCCCATTTGTTGATTGGGTTGTTTGTTCTCTTATTGTCTAATTTTTTGAGTTCTTTGTATACTCTGGATATTAGGGCTCTATCTGAAGTGTGAGGAGTAAAGATTTGTTCCCAGGATGTAGGCTCCCTATTTACCTCTCTTATTGTTTCTTTTGCTGAGAAAAAACTTCTTAGTTTGAGTAAGTCCCATTTGTTGATTCTAGTTATTAACTTTTGTGCTATGGGTGTCCTATTGAGGAATTTGGAGCCCGACCCCACCGACTGTAGATCGTAGCCAACTTTTTCTTCTATCAGACGGCGCGTCTCTGATTTGATATCAAGTTCCTTGATCCATTTTGAATTCACTTTTGTGCATGGCGAGAGAAAGGGATTCAGTTTCATTTTGTTGCATATGGATTTCCAGTTTTCCCAGCACCATTTGTTGAAGATGCTATCCTTCCTCCATTGCATGCTTTTAGCCCCTTTATCAAATATAAGATAGTTGTAGTTTTGTGGATTAGTTTCTGTGTCCTCTATTCTGTACCATTGGTCCACACGCCTGTTTTGGTACCAGTACCATGCTGTTTTTGTTACTATTGCTCTGTAGTATAGTTTGAAGTCTGGTATCGCTATACCGCCTGATTCACACTTCTTGCTTAGCATTGTTTTTGCTATTCTGGGTCTTTTATTTTTCCATATGAATTTCATGATTGCTTTCTCTATTTCTACAAGAAATGCCATTGGGATTTTGATTGGCATTGCATTAAACCTATAGAGAACTTTTGGTAATATCGCCATTTTGATGATGTTAGTTCTGCCTATCCATGAACAGGGTATATTTTTCCATCTTCTAAGATCTTCTTCTATTTCTCTCTTTAGGGTTCTGTAGTTTTCATTGTATAAGTCTTTCACCTCTTTTGTTAGGTTGATTCCCAAGTATTTTATTTTTTTTGAAGATATTTTGAATGGAGTGGTTGTCCTCATTTCCATTTCAGAGGATTTGTCGCTGATATACAGGAATGCCTTTGATTTATGCGTGTTGATTTTAAATCCTGCCACTTTGCTGAATTCATTTATTAGCTCTAATAGTTTCTTTGTAGAGCCTTTTGGGTCTGCTAGGTATAGAATCATATCATCTGCAAATAGTGATAATTTAATTTCTTCTTTTCCTATTTTTATGCCTTTAATTTCTTTCGTCTGTCTAATTGCTCTGGCCAGTGTTTCGAGAACTATGTTGAAGAGAAGTGGAGAGAGAGGGCATCCCTGTCTTGTTCCAGATTTTAGAGGGAATGCCTTCAGTTTTTCTCCATTCAGAATAATGCTAGCCTGAGGCTTAGCATAGATTGCTTTTACAATATTGAGGTATGTTCCTGTTATCCCTAGTTTTTCTAGAGTTTTGAACATAAAGGGATGCTGTACTTTGTCAAATGCTTTTTCCGCATCTATCGAGATGATCATATGGTTCTTATTTTTAAGTCTATTGATGTGGTGAATAACATTTATTGATTTCCGTATATTGAACCAGCCTTGCATCCCAGGGATGAATCCTACTTGATCATGGTGTACAATTTTTTTTATATGTTTTTGTATCCGATTCGCCAGAATTTTATTGAGGATTTTTGCATCTAGGTTCATTAGAGATATTGGTCTGTAGTTTTCTTTCTTTGAAGTGTCTTTGTCTGGTTTAGGTATCAGGGTGATGTTGGCCTCATAGAATGAATTTGGAAGTTCTCCCTCCTTTTCTATTTCCTGAAGTAGCTTGAAAAGTATTGGTATTAGTTCTTCTTTAAAGGTTTTGTAAAATTCTGCTGTGTACCCATCGGGACCTGGGCTTTTCTTAGTTGGTAGTCTTTTGATGGTTTCTTCTATCTCCTCAATTGATATTGGTCTGTTTAGGTTTTCTATATCCTCCTGACTCAATCTGGGCAGATCATATGACTTAAGAAATTTATCTATGCCTTCACTATCTTCTAATTTATTGGAGTATAAGGATTCAAAATAGTTTTTGATTATCTTCTGTATTTCTGAAGTGTCTGTTGTGATATTGCCTTTTTCATCCCGTATGCTAGTAATTTGAGTTCTCTCTCTTCTTCTCTTCACTAGCATCGCTAAGGGTCTGTCGATTTTGTTTATTTTTTCAAAGAACCAACTTTTAGTTTTGTCAATTTTTTCAATTGTTTCTTTTGTTTCGATTTCATTAATTTCAGCTCTGATTTTAATTATTTCTTGCCTTCTACTTCTTTTGCTGTTGTTTTGCTCTTCTTTTTCAAGGATTTTGAGATGAAGTATGAGATCATTTATTTGTTGGTTTTTTCTTTTTTTAAGGAATGAACTCCAAGCAATGAATTTTCCTCTTAGAACTGCTTTCAATGTGTCCCATAGATTCCGATATGTTGTGTCTGTGTTTTCATTTATCTCTAAGAATTTTTTAATTTCCTCCTTGATGTCTTCTATAACCCATTGATCATTCAGTAACCTATTGTTCATTCTCCAATTGATGTATGCTTTTTCCTTCCTTCTTTTATCGTTGATTTTCAGTTTCATTCCATTATGATCAGATAAGATGCATGGTAATATCTCTACTCCTTTATATTGTCTAAGAGTTGCCCTGTGACATAATATATGATCTATTTTTGAGAAGGATCCATGTGCTGCTGAGAAAAAAGTGTAACTGCTTGATGTTGGGTGGTATACTCTATATATGTCAATTAGGTCTAGGTTATTAATAGTGTTATTGAGTTCTATAGTTTCCTTATTCAACTTTTGTTTGGAAGATCTGTCCAGTGGCGAGAGAGGTGTGTTGAAGTCTCCCATGATTATGGTGTGGTGGTCTATTAGACTCTTGAACTTGAGAAGAGTTTGTTTGACGAACATAGCTGCACCATTGTTTGGGGCATAAATATTTATGATTGTTATGTCTTGTTGGTGTATGGTTCCCTTAAGCAGTATGTAGTGTCCCTCTTTATCTCTTTTGATTAACTTTGGCTTGAAATCTATTTTATTTGATATGAGTATGGACACGCCTGCTTGTTTCCGAAGTCCATATGAGTGATATGATTTTTCCCAACCTTTCACCTTCAGCCTATGTATGTCTTTTCCTATCAAATGCGTCTCCTGTAGGCAGCATATTGTTGGGTCTTGTTTTGTGATCCATTCTACTAGCCTGTGTCTCTTAATTGGTGAGTTTAAGCCATTAACATTTAGGGTTATTATTGAGATATGGGTTGTTCTTCCAGCCATATTTGTTTATTTCTGTTACTAAACATTGTTTGTTTTCCTCTTTGATTGTTTCCCCCCCCCTTTACTGTCCTACCTCCCACTGTTGGTTTTCATTGTTATTTTCCATTTCCTCTTCCTGTAATACTTTGGCTAGGATGTTTTGAAGAGATGGTTTTCTAGCTGCGAATTCTTTAAACTTTTGTTTATCGTGGAAGGTTTTAATTTCATTCTCCATCCTGAAGCTTAATTTCGCTGGATACACAATTCTTGGTTGGAACCCATTATCTTTCAGTGTTTGAAATATGTTATTCCAGGATCTTCTAGCTTTCAGAGTCTGTGTTGAAAGATCAGCTGTTATCCTGATTGGCTTGCCCCTAAATGTAATCTGCTTCCTTTCTCTTGTAGCTTTTAAAATTCTCTCCTTATTCTGTATGTTGGGCATCTTCATTATAATGTGTCTAGGTGTGGATCTCTTATGATTTTGCACATTCGGCGTCCTGTAGGCTTCTAGGATTTGGGATTCTGTCTCATTCTTCAAGTCTGGGAAGTTTTCTTGTATTATTTCATGGAATAGACTGCTCATTCCTTTGGTTTGGAGCTCTGTACCTTCCTGTATCCCAATGACTCTTAAGTTTGGTCTCTTAATGTTATCCCATATTTCTTGGATGTTCTGCTCATGGTTTCTTAACAGTCTTGCTGAGCTGTCTATGTTCTTTTCCAGTTGAAATACTTTGTCTTCATTGTCTGATGTTCTATCTTCTAAGTGTTCTACTCTGTTGGTAGTATTCTCCATTGAGTTTTTAAGTTGGTTTATTGCTTCCTGCATTTCTAGGATTTCTGATTGCTTGTTTTTTATAACCTCTATCTCCCTGTATAGTTGATCCTTTGCTTCCTGGATTTGTTTGCGTAATTCGTTGTCGAAGTGATCTTTCATTGTCTGATTTTGCTGTTTAATGTCTTCCTTGATACTCCAGATCATCTGAAGCATGTATATCCTGAATTCTTTATCTGACATTCCATCTGCTGCAGCTGTTACCTCTTCTAAAGTTGCGTTGACCTGCATTGCTTGTGGTCCTTTCTTTCCTTGTCTTTTCATACTGCTTGCGTATCTTTCCTGCAGGTGCGGGCGGCGGCTCTGCTCTCTCCTTATTCCAATTGGGGTGTCGTGGCTACCACGCCGGCAGGTCACTGGGCCTGTTCTGGGAGCTGGTGGCGGCTCTGTTCTGCCCCTACTCCAATTGGGGTGACGTGTCTGTCGTACCAGCAGGCCACTGGGCCTGTCCTGCTGGTCGGTCGCAGATCTGCCCACCTTTCGGGCACGAGTGGAGGCTCTGCTTTGCCCCTACTCCAATTGGGGTGTCGTGACTACCCCGCCTGCAGGATGCTGGGTCTGTTCCTGGCAAGGGAGGCGACTCTGCTCTGTCACTACTCCAATTAGGGTGGTGTTTGTACCCCGCCGGCAGGCTCCTGGGCCTGATCCGCCGGTCTGTTGTAGGTCTGCCTACCTTGAAGGCGCGGGCGGCGGATCTGCCCTGCCCCTCCTACCACGCCTGCGGACCCCTGGGCCTGATCTGCAGGTTGATCACTGGTCTGCTCACCCTGCGGGCACGGGTGGCGGTTCCGCTCCACCCCCACTCCAATTGGGGTCACGTGACCACCACACCGGCAGGGCCTGATCCGGGCGTGGGATAAGGATCTGCTCTGCCCCTACTCGAGTTGGGGTGACGTGTGTACCACACTGGCAGGCCACTGGGCCTGACCCGCCAGGCTGTCACAGGTCTGTTTACCTTGCAAGCGCGAAGGGCGGCTCTGCCCTGCCCCTCCTACCACGCCCATGTACTACTGGGTCGTGGGTCTGCCCACCTGGCGGGTGTGGGTGGCGGCTCCGCTCCGCCCCCTCTCCAATTGGGGTCACGCGGTCACCACGCTGGCGAGCCGCTGGGCCTGCTCCGGGGGCTGGCGGCGGCCCGGCTCCTTCCCTCCGGCTCGAGGACAAATTGAGGAGACTCGGGTGACTGAGCCTCACCCCCCTTACCAGAAGACCAACTGCTTATGTCACCGCTGGTATTGATGAAGATCTCTCCTCCACCGCTTTCTGCTGACATCAGATCTCTGCCATGTTGGTATCCTATGCGAATGGCAGCATTTCGTTCCCCTTGCCAGGCAACCCAAGCAATGGGTGAGTCCTGACCTGCCCTCAGCAGGACCCGGACCGAGACACAGTTTCCGCGGGCTCCTAGCCCCGGTCCAGGGAAGTTCCGGGAGCCGGAACTCGGCCGCTCCGTGCTCGGTGTAAGCTCCTATAAGTGTAGGCTCCAAGAAGCAGCCCCCGCGGGCTCAGTTCCGGGAGCCGGAATTCGGCCGCTTAGTGTTTGGTGTATGCTCTGATAGTAGCAGGGTCCAAGAAGCAGCCTCCGCGGGCTCCGCAGCCCTGAGCCAGGGCGGTTCCGGGACGGTTCCGGGAGCCGGAACTCGGCCGCTCTGTGCTCGGTGTAAGCTCCTATAAGTGTAAGCTCCAAGAAGCAGTCCCCGCGGGCTCAGTTCCGGGAGCTGGAATTCGGCTTCTTGGTGTTTCGTGTTTGCTCTGATATTAGCAGGGTCCAAGAAGCAGCCTCCGCAGGCTCCGCAGCCCGGAGCCAGGGCGGTTCCGGGACGGTTCCGGGAGCCGGGACTTGGCCGCCCCGCGCTCCGTGTTCACTCCGATAAGATCAGATTTTAAGAAGCCCCCAGGCGCTGAACCCTAGCAATCTGTCTGCAAGCCACAGGCGAATTGCAGCCTGAAATTACCTGTTCTATGGCTGAATGAGCTGCGGTCAGTCAAAAACAGGTGTGGTGACGTCAGTTTACCAACATGGTGGCTGCTGGCCTCCTCTGTGGTCTGACCGGTGTGGAGAACCGAGATGGACCGCTTCCTTCCCCGTCTCGAACCCAGAATTCAGCCCTGAGTGTGGTGCTTGCGCGTCTGGCAGAAACTGCAGCGCTGTAACCCTGCGTCTCTATCCCAGCGCGCCTTGCAGACTCTAGCCGCGGGGCGATTTGCTGAATAAGCAGTATTACCCTCCGTGCGACAAACCTCTCGCGTTTGAGTCCCCGTAGCCGATCCTCATGCGATGGAAATCCTTCCTCCAGGTTCCGGCGCACCCCACTATTGCTGGAAATTCCTAACAAGATATCCTTTAGCCGTCCTGACTTGTCATACTCCCACACAGTGAAGCAGCACACGGGGGTAATGCACTCCCCTCGCCGCCATCTTCCCTCCTCAGTTTGATAATATTTATTTATAAAACATATAGAATATTTGCCCATATAAAGTAACTGCAATAAGTAATAACCACACTCTGAAGGAGTTTACTGTAAAGTCCCTGGGCACCAGGACATGAAGTTGTTACTACAGATTGCTCCCTGTGCCAATAGCCACCCTTACAGTCTTCTGAGCCAAAATCAGCATAAAAATAATCCTTTGCTTCCTTCTTACTAAAATCCAGTTAGTATATAGTACGCCTGAAAAAATATAGTTCCAATATGATTTTAGTAGTTATGAATACTTGTATAGTAGTAAATTTAAAAAAAAAATCATATATTGCACTATAAAATTTGGGAGTCATAAATAATGTTTTGATAAAATGCAAAACACAGAATGTTGAAGCAGGGGATATATGACACATTTTGATTGAATAAACATGTCATCGTCTCTCTTCCATGCTAAAACAGTGAATTCTTCCACCCTTGTATTTCTCAGTGTGAACTGAAAAGTTAAGCTCAGCAAAGCATATTTTCATGGATTTGTGAAGCAAAGAAAAAAATATTTTCCAACTGAGTTAAGGTCAGGCTGAACTAGCAGTCAACCAAAAGATAAAATCTGATAGATACGCCATGAGAAGTCCTCTATTCATAACTTTCTTCTAGTGCCTCTGACCTGCTCTTGAGCATGGAACTTCTCTCTTGCAGAATTGTTACTTTTTGAATAAATAATTCCTTCCATGAACACAAAATATTTCTGACAAATTTATTATCTTTTAATTCATAAAGTATTCTTCCAAGAACTTAAGCATGCTAAAGAGTTGACATGAATTTACTAATGCACAAAAGTGTGGTTATTGGGATAAGGAAGTCTAAGAACATTCAGTACCTGATGGTATAAAGCAGTATATATTGAGTAAGGAAGAATTAGCAGAAAATGTAAATAAAAATAAAGGAAAACATGACAGCTTTTCTCCCTCCTGATTCCCTCCTTTCTCCTTCTCTCTCATAGATGTTTAATATAGCACATTATAAAATATTTTTTTATTCTTAGTTAAGTGATTGTGAACCATAGCAGCAAGCCTTATGTCCCATTTAAAAAGACATTGGGGGACAATCTAAGAGGAAAATGGCAGTGATGTATGATTCTCCTGATGTCTCTATTTTCAGATGCTCTTTATACATTTTACTCCTGGTCCCTCTGCCAAATATGACTCATAGTTACTACTCTGTTTTTTTTTTTTTGGGGGGGGGGGGTATTTTTTTTTTTTTGAGGTGGAATGGATTTTCATCCTGTGCTCATAATGTCATTGAAGAAGTGCTTGTTTGGGAGGAGAGGCAGCTTTTAAGTTCCACATAACAGGAATTTTGACATATTGCATGTACAATTTGTGTGACCTTCAGTTAACATTCTATGCATTATCTCACTTACAGGTCCTTACCAAATTTTATTCTTGGGTAAGAATTTTAATCACTAAGGGAAAAATAAGAAATATCTAATCATTTTAACCACAGAGGGAAAAAATAAGAAATAGTTACAACATGTCCGTGGCCATACAGCCAAAAAGTGAAAGTGTTGTTTGAACCAACATGGTCATTGATTGAAATCCCTGTATTGTTCTGCTTCTGTGAAATCTATACAATTGAGAAAAACAAGAAACTGTTTATTGTCACCTGTTAAGTAAGACTGATGATACATACCCTGTCATATCCATATCCTCTTCTGAGCAACCTCTGGTTGTCTTTCTTTGTTGCACTATGGAGTCACAAAGCTGGTTTCATGATGACTGTTATGCTAACACACAGACACACACACACACACACACACACACAGACGCACAAACAATTTGAGAAAGCCCTGGAGGATGTTGATAGTGTGCTGAGCTTGCAGCTGGAGCTTATCTTCACAGACAGGCATGTGTACTGTGCAAATTATAACTTCTTTTACTGTTTCCTTTGTTTAAAAATATCACTATTTCTTTTATTTAAAACAGTTGTAAATCTTGTTTGTATGTTTACTACACACATGGAATAATCTACCAACATAGGTCTGAATGGAAATGATAGGTCAAATATTATGATCAGAGTTAAAATCATTAGCTATTGGAAAAGAATAATGGCAGAAAGCTCTTGCAGGGAATTAATACACCACAGTATGTCATAAATAATACTGATGTTCTACCTCAGTTTTGAGACATGGGTGAAGTCTATAGACAGAACTGCAACTTCAAATGTGCAAAACCTGCGGAGTCACTGGTCCTATCAGAAACACAGGGAAAAACATGGAATCGCAGAGATTTCTAAATAAGATTGAGTATTCAGAAGAAAATACATAAGGCTTCCATAAACTTTGACATACAAAGAAATATTAAGTAAGAAGTAACCCAAACTATCATACAAGGTGGATACTGGGAGATTGAAGAAAATCTTCAGTCTGAGGGATATACTTTATTTAGTCATTCTCTATTGGAAGGGTACAATACCAGAGAAATTTTACTACAAACTTATATTTAGCTAAATGAGTTCTAAATCATAAAAAAATAAATAGGTATGTTTGCTCTTTTAAAAAGAAAAACATGAATGACAGAGTTAAAGAAAAAAAGAGAGTCTCTAATATTTGCAAAAACACACTTCTACTTTTTTATTTTTGTGTTCTTGTACCTAAAGAAAGTCTCAAATTCCTACTGACTGATAAATCTGGTAAATGTACAGTCAACAAACAGGAACAAATGGAGAATATGCTACGAATATTGAAAATCAAATTAAAAATTAAAAGCCAATGCATACATGTATTGTGAATATTCTGATATGATAACAACTAATTGAATTTAAAAGTATTAAATGTATTAAATTACTTAAATAGTATGTCAAGGTTGAATTAGGTCTTCGTAAAAAGGTATGTTCAAATCATAACCCCCAGAATCTTAATATGACCATATTTGATGTCTTTATGTATGTAGTTTCCTGAATTGATCACTATCCAATGAAAACAGGAATCAAAACATCAGATTGTAACACATTAGTATGTTATTTGGTATTTTGGCATTCACCATTAAATATTGACATATGTATAAATATGTCAATAAAAATCTTAAAAATAAATACAAAAGAAAATATAGAAAGAGACAAGATATCCAACTTGACTTGGAACAATAACAAATTTGGACTAATTCCTCTACTAGAAAGGTTTCCTAATGAGTCCTAATAACTAAACCAGTGTGGCACTGGTAGAAATACAGGAAACAGACCTGGAAAACAGAAATAGAGGAGAAGAGGGAAAAAGATAACAGAGTTAATTTTTTAAATCATCTTTATGTAAGGACTATAAATACTGATTAGCTAGTGATCTTGACTGAAAATAAGCAATAACAAAAAAATCAATCACTTTAAACTTTTATCATTTCTTTATAGTGAGCATAATTTCCTCTCTTTCAACTTTTTAAAGATATATGGTATATTATTGCTAAATCATATTCACTTTGATGTGCCACAGAACATCAGACTTTATTCTTCCTCTTAGAGAATAGCAGTGTACTTCCTTTCTGAACATTCCTCTATTCTCTTCCTTCTACTCTCCCCAATCTCTGGTAAGGACTCTTTGATACTCAATCTTTATGAGATCAATTATTTTATGAGCAAGATTATTTCTTGTCTTTCTTTGTCTGACTTATTTCATTTAACATCTTTCAGGCCTATCTCTGTTATAAATAACATGATTTGTTGATTTATAATTGTGGCTGAATAGTATCCCATTGTGTATACATGCCACATTTTCTTTATCCATTTATCTATTAATAAAGATCTAAGTTGATTTTGTATCCTGGCTATTGTAAATAGTGCTATCAGAATATTGAAACTTTTGCATATTCTGTCTCTAATTTCTTCTTCTATTTCTTTTTATGGATTGAGATAGCCATTATCATATTGTACAGAAATGGTGATAGTTGGTATTTTGGGCATTCACCATTAAATATGAAGTTTTAATATTGATGCAAGATTCACTTCAAAATAATTTTATCAGATTAAATTAAGATTGCTTTTTCTATTAATTTGCAATTTTCAAATTCTCTCTATCACATGATAGCTTTCTGCCTCATTAATGTTTATTCTACTTCCTTTCCTCAATTATCTTCACACTTTTAAAAAATTCTTATTTAATGACTTCTGGAAAGTATGTTGGATTATTTTTAACTTTAATATTTTTCTAATAATACACAAAATTTTACACATACCCTTCTCAAATCAACTTACTCTATCCCACTAGTCTATTTGTTTGCTTGTTTTGGTACTAGGGCTTGAACCCCGGTTTGCTTAACCACCAAGCCAAATTCTCAGCCCTTTTTTATTTAGAGACGGGTCTTTCTGAGTTGCTAAGTGCCTTGCTAAGTCATTGAATCTGGCCTGAACTTAAGATCCTCCTGCCTCTGCTTCCCAAACTGCTGAGATTACAGGAGTGCACCATGGCACCTGGTTATCCCATTTGGTTTGTTAAGGCTATATTGATATAACAATTAATTTTCCCATGATTACTTTGTATTTTCTAATTTGCTTTTACTTTGATGAAATGATTAGTTATTTTACTCTTTACTATTAGTATTTTCTGCAGAGTAGAACATGCACTACTTATTCATTGTACTTTAATGCCCATTATAAATATAATTTTAGAATGAAACATATTGAGTGTTGTGTATCATGTCTAAAATAGTCATCTGAAGGAAAATGGCTGTTACTATACTACATGGATGATAATATATGAAATGCCAATCTCTATTTTTATCTAACTCTTGGGTAGAATAGTAAAATTTAAAGTGAGAAAGGAGAGAGATGACAACATGACAAAATGTCAATGAAGATGAAAGACACATGATAGAAAGCTGAACTCACAATCTGAGTCAAGAGGAAGTTATATAATAGGTAACCTCTCTAATTTCTGCAGGCACATTGCTTTTCTGTCACTCCGAAGGCTTGAGTTGAAAAAAATATATATTTGAGGTTTCTATCTCAGTAACTGAGCATATGAGAAGATCTGTCAGTCCCATCCTCTCTCCTTGGGATGGACTTATTTGTGCAGTAAAGATTAAGTTTAAGGAGTCATGCATTTTTGGAGGTTGGGTCAACCCATGATTTTCAGGTTACAGATGCTTAGACCTGAAGCTCAGCAGTGAACCTAAAGTTAAATAACTCTTAGATTATATGATACATTTGAAATATGCTTAATACATAAAGTTATATTGTACTCAATTTTTCATTTTACTCTGATATAATTTTTAATTTTTTTCTTTTATACATGAGAGAGTCCAAATATTATAATTTATATCACTTTGTTATCAATCTAAAATTGATTTCCAGTGTAACAATCTCATCCCATGTGCAGTTTCAGGTTAAGTGTCAGCCCAGTGTTGCATCCAAATTAGTCCGTAGTTCATACTAATCTTGTGGATTTAAGAAGATCATTAGGAGATCATTTTACCACAGAATATGTAGAAACACCTTCAAAGTCCTTTTTATACAACTTCCTTCAAAATATATTTATTAGGACAGTTGCTTCTCCTACAGTTTTCCTTCCCATGTTTTTAAGAGGGAGCTAAAAGAATAGGTTGTAAAATAGTTGTGCGCATGCAAACACACACACACACACACACACACATCAGTTGATGTTGATCTTATGATCTTCTGGTGCTCATTACTGTTCTCTTTTAGTTGCCAGGAGTTGTGACTATACATGTCTTCAGCTGAGCTCTTTCTGAGACATATTGATATGCCTTTTAGTCCAGGAGTGCAATCCTTCTCAGAATATCCTACAACCAATCCTTGATGTGCAAAGGAGTTTGTTTACCTGGACATCTTTGTCAAACTTAAAACAGCTCTTCAAGGCCATTTGAGCCTCAGAAACCCCCAGGAGTTTTCCCAGGGCAGCGGTTATGTATATATCACAGTTATAATTCTCCTTGTGCTTAATATTACAAAGAATATGCATAGAAAATCATTTATAGTAATGAATACCTAGGAATTCATTTGCTGTAAATTTTTTATAACAACAAATCCTCATTAAAATTATATTTCAAATGTTCAGGAGTTATCAGATTAAAATTGCTGCCTAGCCTATCTGTATCAAATTTGCAAATAGTAAGAAGTATCCTAAAAGCACAGAAAAAAAGAATGCTATGAGTAGACTCTTTCAGTTCTTTAGAAAATTTCTCAAGTGTGTGATATTTTACATTGTCGTTTTACAATTTAAGGGAGAAAGTTCCTATAGAATCTAAAGCATAATCAATTAACCCTTCAAGAAGGAAGCACTAGAATTAGCATTGCTTTTTTTCTTTTTTCTTTTTTTTAATGCTGATAAGTTGGAGAGTATCTTCCATGAGTGTAAGAAAAAGCAGGTCCTGGATGTATGGTAGTAGTATTTTTTTTAATAGAACTGTATTTTTTAAAGACTAACAGTTTAAACTTCAAAATTTATGATCATTCTTACCTGAAATTATATCTTACTAACAAAGTGTTAACAGACTATATGAAAGTTCTATTTATTTGGGGTTCTCCCATGTTTTTATGATTTAGATATGAGGAGTCCCCCAAAAACTCATGTGAAAGACTATGTAAGAAAGTTTAGAGGTCAAATGTTTGAGTTATGAGAACCTTAACCTAATCAGTGCATTAATCCATTTGAATGGATTAACTGGATGGTAACTATAGGAATGTAGGGTATAGCTGGAGGAGGATCACTGGGATGTGCTTTTGGAACATATATTTTGTCCATTGGGGAAAGCTCTCCCTGCCCTTCCTCATGGGTTATCTTGAGCCACTTTTTTCCACTACATTCTTCTACCATGATATTTTGCCTTATCTCAAGTCCTGAGAAATGAAGCTGTCTATTTACTGAGACCTGTGAAACAAGGAGGCCCCAAATAAACTTTTCTTTTTCTAAAATTGTTCTTGTCAGGTCTTTTGATCACAGAATCAAAAAAGCTGATGAAAGCCCATATAGACTATCTGTGATCAAATTAGTATCTCACTAGAAGAGATTTACCACTAACCTCTTTCAAAGATGAATCACACTTCCTGACAAAAAACTGGGGTCAATGAGGTAGGTTTTCAGAATAATTTATATATGTAAATGTACTTTATGAAACTTAAAATAACATTTTAAAATTACTAAATTGAAGTTTATAAGAGTATTATTAAGGAAGAAAGATAATATTTTTCAAAATATAAAATGTTTTGGAATTTCAAGTTTGATAAGCTTTCTATGGAAATATGATCTATTGTAATTTCAATCTTTTATTCTATTTATGGGATAAACAATTTTAAATATTCCCTCTATTTTACCACCAAGAAAACTTATAACAGGCTTTTCAGAATATTCCTTGGAGACTTCCTTTCTACCTGCTGTGTAGACTTTTTACATGCCCTTCAACTGAATATAGGGGACTGCATGGTCCTAGGTCCTAATAAAATGATCACGAAAACATGACTAAATAAATCTACTGAATGAGGGACTATGTTGATATAGAAAGTGTGTGCTCCCACACAGATGTGATTAAAGTAAAAAAAAAAACATACAAAAAATACAAAAATAATGTCACATACACATTAGGCATTTAACTCTTAAATTAGAAAGTGTCTGACCAATTTTGTGGTAACTTAAAATGCATAGTCCATTTGCCACCATTAGCCACTGGGTCACTGTTTTTTGTGATCTCTAGGTCCTGTTGAGTTTCTGTCATGGTATGGATAAATGCAACACTTGCATAAGAAATATTTCAGTACTTTTTAAAAATCATAAGGTCTGGGGAACTCATAAGGTCATATAAGAATCTATGAAGATAAGTGTTGTGATCAGGCAGAATATAGTCCTAAAAAGCAACAGAACAATCAGACCTGTGCAAACATGAGGAGACACTGATCACAAATTTTAAGTCCCTCAAATAAAAACATGTATGTCCTAAGGGAAGCAATATCTTTTGCACCCTTAATTTAAATTTATGCACTAATAGTAGATACTGGGGAAATAAATAGTAGGTAGAACAAGAGTAAGTTCAGAGGTGTTGCTAGAAGATGATAGAGATGAACATAAGAGATCAGACTTCTATCAACTTTGATTTAAGTTTCTTACATAAAGTTTTCTACTTCCCCAACTTATTGCTTATAAAATCAAGTGAATGGTTAGTTGGTCAGTTAACAAACAGGATTCTCACATGTAATTAATTAAGTTATAGGTTTGGAGTCAAAGTATGTGGACCAGAATCTTACTTCAAGCACATATGTGTTTGGTCAAAGTATTTTACTTCTTAATTTCTCTATTTGCTCATATGCTAATACTAACACATTTATAGACTGAAAGTTTATGTCATTTCCAAATTCACATATTAAAGTCCTAATCCCCAAAGTGATGGCATTTGTAGATGGGGGCTTTTGGGATATAATTAGGTCTAAATGAGGTCACGAAGGTGTGGCCTTCAAATGCTGGGTTGGTTTCCAGAAGCAATGGTGCTATACTAACAGTTTGCTCTTAGTCTATATTACTGGCAGGACAGACATTAAACTTCTGCCCTAGCTATATTAGACAAATAAGAAGGAGTGAATGCTATTGAGTTTATGGATAATCTCCAGACATTTGTTAGGTCTCTTCCATTCAGAAGCTTACAGAACAAGCACTAGATGGCCAAGGGTAAAGTCTGATGGATAACTACTGACTAAGTAAATCTATTTTATGACTGTTTAGCACTTCTGCAGGGATTGCAATCAGGTGGGCATTTAGTCTTTCTACAAAATATCCCCCATACTCTGCACTTGCACTTACAGGATCATGTAAATACATGTTATTTTCCAGATATTCCTGCCCCCATTTTTCCCATCCTGTTTACTGTAGCCCTTGCAAATTGAGAAACTCATTCACCATTGTCTGAAGTTCTTCATATATTTGCTTAGGGACATTTTTCAGTCACCCTAAATTAAGAGTCTAGCATACAAAGTTCTGGTTCTTGAAATTATTTGCTTTCTCAGAGGCCCTGCTGTTCTTCATCTTCAAAATAATATTGTTCAACTTCTCAATTTTAGGGGCAATTAAGGGACAGGAATATGGAAGGTTGCAAGACAGCACTTTGTAAAAATAATTTCAGATCATCTCTTTAATCTCTCAGGTTCTGCAATTTTCATTGATTCACCTTTTGTAGTTATAAATTATTTTTATGCATTGCTGTTTAACATTTTTGGTTTTTTAAAATTTAACATTTTTAAAATTTAACATTTTTGGTTTTTTATTCTACTCTTTAGCAGAGACTCTGTGTTTTTAACTTAAAAATGAAACATGCTTTTAATTTTAAATGCAATTTCTTGCTTTCTTATTGGTCCTTTCTGTAACTTTCAAAATTAAAAAGTCTTTTTTTTTATTTTATCTTTTCTCTGAATAGCTGTGATATATGTAAGTCTTCTACGTCTGATTAGTATCTGATCTCAATTTGTTTTGTTCTCTCTCCTGTTGGAGAGAGAACAAAACAAATTTCTGCTGTTTGCGGCTGCCTCAATCATATTAATGAGACTCACAAAAGCTGCATGCAATGTTTTGATTTCACTAACTGATATGTTTTATGATCGAAAACTGATTTTACATCAGAGATTACTAAATGCTCTCATTATAGGGTTTGGTTTCCCTGTGAATAACCGAGCTCCTCTAGAGTAGGGTCTCTCATTCTTTATCAGGCATGTGTGAATTTATTTGCTGGTGCAGTAAAGCTAAGTAGAGAAAATGAATGAGGGAGTTAAGGAAGGTTCAAATGTCCCTGAATTATCATGCTTAGTCTACCATATATCAATCCTTTACCATTTTTAGTAATTTCATCTTGTTAAACACTTTTATTCAACATCCCTTTTCTTTAATATATGATTTGCTCTTTCCATTTTGAATTTTTATCTTTATACTATATGATCAAGGAAGCACAGGCCAGAAAGATATAGTCATGAGTCAAGCCATGTAGGTAGCTCTAGAAACTGGAAAAGATAAGGAACCAATTCTCTTCTAAAATAATCAAGGAGAATCACAATTCTGCTAATACCTTGACTTTGGTCCCATAAGAGGCATTTTAAACTTCTGGCATATTAAACTTCTAAGATCATGAATTTTCAGTGCTTTAAGCCACTATATTTTTGGTTGTTTGCTACAGCAATCATAGAAATGTACTATATACAATGTTAGGCATATGAAAAATATTTGATAAAATTAATTCCAATTAGAATTCTTTCTCAGTACTTTTTGTTTTTATTCTGATCCCAGTTGCAAAGATTTAACAAGAGACAGTGAAAGAGTAAAAACTCAAGATTAAGAAATGCATTTATATCTAGGAATGTCTGCTAATTGCATAAAAATGGGTAAATTATTATGTTTATAAAATACTCTTTTCTTGGGCTGGGGTTGTGGCTCAGCAGTAGAGCACTTTCCTTGAATGTGTGAGGCAATGGGCTCTATTTTCAGCACCATATATAAATAAAGTATTAAAGGTCCATCAACAACTAAAATAAATTAAAAATACTCTTTTCTCATTTTTGTATAAAGGATTATTATTATATGTCTTGAACTCTTTTGCTGTTTCACATGGTAATATATGAAATTTTTTTGCTCAAGAGAGCCTGGCCCCATAAGAGTGATTGTATGTTTTTAATTTAGTTTACATTTAACAGTAATTGAAATGTATCTTAGTATCTTTTAAAATGGAAACACTGAGATCCAATCCTGCTTTGAATCTTCTGTGTCTAATTTATTTCATAGTGCTCAATAAGTTTTTATTGAATGCAATCAACTATATATATATATATATATATATATATATATATATATATATGTGTGTGTGTGTGTGTGTGTGTGCGTATTTATTTATTTTTGCCATTCTATAACAAATACTCTTATGGGGGGAGTGTTTTTAAATTTTCCTTTAGATTTTTGGGTAAACTTACTATTAATTTAAATGAATTCTGTGAAAATCACATAGCTCAGATGTTGGGTTTGAATCCTGATTCCATCACTTATTTATTTACTGTGGAGTTTTGGGATAGCACTTTATCTCTCTTTAGCTATTTCCTATTCCTTAAACCAGGAACCAAGATAATTTGTTCCTCTTTTTTTTTATTAGATGAGCTTATTCATGCAGAGTTCATAGAATAAAATATATTATTTATCTAAATGAGTGCCTTTCATTTACAGGGAAAGATTGACTTTGATTATCTCACAACAAAGTTGTTTATAAAGAGGACATAAAAATGATAATAAAAAATGTGAATATCCATTTCCCCAAATCCTCAGAAGCCTCAGAGAAACTGGAGATGGAATTCTTCACTGATACACCACATTCACTTTTCACCACTGCTTACACTTCTCTTGCTTTGATCAGGACAATACCTGTTCTCTACTCCAGGTATTTTGTTTTCTTGCTGACCTGCATACTTGCAATACCTTAGAAACTTTTAGAAAACCATAATGACCAAATCTCATCCAAAATAATTGAACCTCAAATTTCTGAAACTTGGAATTACACATCATATTTTTCAAAGCTCTATAAGTGGTTGCAGGGAAAATCCAATGTTGAAAACAACTGTTTTACTAAGCACACTCATGGTCCCAAGGTTTCTGGTGACTCCCAGTTCCTATTCATATATTCAGATGTCTTATGAGCTAGGGTGTTACATGGGCAATTTGTGTAAATTTTTAAAACTCCTTTGATATTAACAAAATGCAAATTTTTCTAATTATAATTACTGAAAGCACTGTGTGATTGACTCTAAGCCACTGATTGAAAATATCTTTCTATGCTAAGTAACATCATTAGCCACTACCAGATTGTTACTAGGTTATGCATAGTTAGTATAGTGGGTCCTTATTTAATCACCTGTTGAAAAATCAGGAGGATATTTCTTAGAGATAGATGCTTCTCAGATGAGGTTTTGTGCTGAGAGCAGATTCCCATAGAAAGGGACCATATGGTTGGCTGTAATCATGATGGGAGACCTCCACAAACTCATGTAAAGATGAGATTCCATCCATTTAACAGACATTAAAACCCTTCATCAAAACCCTTCTTTATGAAATATCTAGAAAGCTGATTTTGATATAGTAAAGTGGTTTTCTATCTTTGTTTTGTGTGTATTTTGTCTTTGACACTTTGATAACATAAAATTTGTTATGAGAACATTTTAAGGACTTTGGTGAAAAACTGCCATACCAAGTGCTCTATCAATCATTAGAACATCTCTTCTTCTCTTATGACATGATGTGGAAGTTTATAACTTTATCTCCATCTATTCTTTCTCTCTCTGTGTCATTATGTCAGTGATTCTTTCCATCTATGAATACAGGTATTAGTTTCATATTCTATCATAGGCAACAGACTTAACTGTTAAACTGCTTTCCTGGTCACTTAAATCTCTTCATGAAGTTATCCAGCCCTAATCTCAGAGTGATTTTGCTGCAGTAGTTACAGCTAGAATTATGAGATCAATATCTATCAGCTTTTCAATAATTGTATAGAATAACTGCTGAAGACTTTTAAGAAGGAAAGATTGGTTTGGTTGGCTGCTCTAAATTGTGCTTATTCACATTTCAAAAAATTAGAACAAAGGATTTTGAATGTTATCACCATGACAAAGTGATAAATTTTTCAGGAGATATATATGCTTAACCTAATTTAAAGGTAACACAATAAGTAATTGTATTAAAATATCACATAGTATCCTATTAATATGAACAATGTATATTTTTCATGTGTTTGAATTAGCTCATTTATTAATTAATTTGAAAAAAATTAATTATTATGCACTCTACTAAGTTTGAGGATATAGGAGAATAATACACAGTTCCTACTCTTAGTGAACTTACTGTGTATATGGAAATACAAATGCAAAAAAATCAATTGCTTTTAAAAATAAGTCAGACTCAGAAAGACAAGCATTATATGTTTTCAATCATATTTGATAGCTGAAAAGAAGAAAGTTAGAAAAAAAAAGTGGGGAGGGGTGTGTGAGGATCTCATGAAAATAGCTCTCCTCTACCATTAAGGTAGAGAAATGAGGACAGGGCGACCGATGAGGGGAAGGCAAGTGGAGTGAAATTGATCAAATTATGTTATATACATATGCAAATATGGCATGGTGAGACCCACTATTTTATATATTAATATATATCCATAAATTTTTAAAAAGATAGATTAGAAAGAAAAAAAATCATTTTCATAAGAAAACAAAAATCAAATCATGCAAACCTTGTTTCTGAGGAAGTATGGTATATTTTTAGAGGTTTTCAGGTGATATTTAAGATACAGGAATCATAATGTGCCAAGTCATTGAGGACTATAAGAGTTGGGTAGGTTGAAAACCAAACTGTGGGAGCCAGAAATGAGACTAGATAAGAGAAGGTGCTAGGCAGGAATATGGAAACAGATCAAGAAGGGTCTTGTTTTAAAAAAAAGAAAAAAAGACTTGCAAACTTAAGTCTGTACTTCTGGGTTATTTATTAGTTTAATGACCTCATTTGCCCTCATTGTTCTCTTTCACACTCATTAGTCCAGAGTATTGTTGCAAACAACTGCCATGATAGATACTATTGTTTATATCATTCCATTTTTATTGCTCTGATATTTAAGTTGAGTAAGACGGATATGCCTAGTAGAAAAAAAAAGTATGCTAAATTTAGAAACAAGTATCTGTGGATTAGTGAACATATCAGATTTATATTGTAGATACTATATTATCCATTTTGATACTGAAGAGTCAATATAAACTGTAAAATTGAATTTCTACAAAACATATGAAAGCTAAATTTGGTTCAATATCTAAATGTATAACTTGTAAAATGTTCCTGATTATTTTCAGTACTTTTAATTCTCTGAACCAATTTCCACATAAATTTTGTTAACCTCCATTTCTTTTGCAAATCAAGAACACAGGGACAATCAAAATAAAAAAGGAAGAGAGAATTACCCTATGAATGAACATCTAAGGAAAGAAATTGCCACTTGAAAATAGAATAAGCAGGGATATTTTTTCTGCTCTGCATTTGGTTGTGCTGTATTTGCTGATACCTTGAAATCTAACCTCTCTTTTCTCGCCATGTTCTTAAAGACTCTTCCAAATTTCCAACAACGCATCTGAAAGTGTATGAATGCTAGAGACAGTTGTGATCTTGCTCTTAAACAGTCCCGCCAGTATGAAATGTTATTAGCAAGCATACTCAAACATGACTTTACTCTTCCCAAGATAATGACAATTTTATTTGATTAATCCATACTCTTAGCAGAGGCTAATAATTGCGTCCTGACCAAGCAAGCAACAAATGAGATTGACACTAGTGTTTACCAAATAATGACTTCCATTTTTTTCTTAATTTGGAGAAGATTTGCTCTAATGATGAGTATAATGGTCAGATGTGGGCAAGAACATCCATATGGTAGTCCAGTGGGAGAATGTGTGATTGGTCACTAAGGGTTTGTGAAACTCATAAATCAAATTACTAAGTCTCGGCTTTATTCAAATGTTGAAAGATATTAATGATATTATTCCATCTTAATAGTGCTTGTTAAAATTTAATTTCCCATTGGCCTCTGTTTTTTTTTTTTTTTTTTTTAAGTTTCTATATAAGGGACTAAATGGGGCAAGATAATACTTCCTCTATAGGTAAGCAACAGCATCTATGATAGAATATATAGAATTAATTAAGTTAAATAAATCCAATGTGCAGAAAGTCAGCATAAGGAATCAAAGACAAACGTGCTGACTCATCTGTCCTACATTCTGGAAATCTTCATGAAGCTATTTTCTAAACTGGCTGATCTCTGAAACAGGCTGTAATTATGCCAACTCCAATGGTTCCTTCCCATTCACAATTATTCAACATAATTAGCAATATTTAGAAATTTTGTCAAGTGTTGCACATTTCCTTTGTAGGTGTTGGATTTTTGCCAAGTAAAAATTCAAGGTGCTATAGTCCTTGACACTTCAGAAAAGATGCCTTTCAAAGACAATGAGATGTCAATTAGTTTAATTGCTCTTTAGTTTTACGTCTCTCTTAAACATCTATCATTTTTGACAGACCATGTTTCTGAGTGGACTCTAAGATAAAATCGTGTGCACATTTCCCCCTCATCTAATGATAGGGAACACATAAAAAACCAATTTACAACAATGTAATAAGAATGAGAGTCTAGATTTTGTGTTTGACATCTTTGCTGTAAGAACTTTTTGTTCTCTAAATCAAATTTTGTCACTTGAAAATTACAATGTTGTTGGAAGTTAAACAAGTTTTAAATGCATAACTTTCAAACATTAGAGCTTTTCCTACTAGCTCTAGTATGCAGATTTAGCATTAAAGTATTCCTTATTGGATTAGATGGTGCTTTACAAAGTGTGAAAACTTTCATTTGAATCATAGAAGAAAGTTTCTTTAAAGAGAATACCACAAACCACATCCCTTTAAAAACCAGCTTGGTTAAGATTATTTATATATTATTTAAATCAGTGAAACATAATAAAGATAATCCCTCCATTTCATGATAGTGGGATTTGATCATTCTTAATGTCAGTCAAATGTTATTTTACATGAATATCAAAATAAGCAAGCAATAAAACTGTCCAAGAAAAATTTTACTGGACAATTTTCAAAACTATTGCAATATTCAAATATGTTGCAATAAGGAAATCTTTTCAAATATTGTAATAAGGAATATGGCGATATTCAAAAATATTGCAATAAAGAAAGAGATTAAACTTACTTGTGTTGAAAAAATAGGAGGAATTTTAAGTGCTGGGATGTAAAAGCAGAAATTTACTGGAGGATATAAATCTTGAGAATTCTCAAGGTGACTAGGCTAATCTTGTTGCTATATTGAAGTTAGATACCTACCCTCCTATAGGGACTGGAATATAGGGAACATCTTTCTGGGTGTTCAAGTTCAAAGAGAGGGCTCCCAAGTTCTTGAGGAAGTTCTTACCTAGTAAGAGTCTGAAGAAGATTTATGTTTCAGAGTGGCAAAAGAAGAATTTGCCTTGGTTTTTCTAAAGTAAATGCTGTAAGAAAAAAGGGAAGTCAGAGATGAATGTTAAGTCAGGAACAACCTTCTTAAAATTTAGTCAAGTTGAGGAAAGATTTGAACAAAACAAATAAAAGCAAAAAGTTCATTTCTCTGGAGCCTCTCTGTAACCTGTGGCATAGAAGTGTATATGACAATTGCTTTAAGGATTATTAGAGAATTTTGATATTCAAAAATACATTTTAGAGTACTCGTTGAAACCATGATGTAAATCTTTTATATCACAATTTATTTGTAATATTTATTATGCTAAGAATTCAAGTATGTATTTTGTAAGTCAGAGGTATTTCATTCATTGTCAGATCCAGATAAATGTTGCTCATCATTTTCAAAGAAATCCTATTGTAATGTTATGTAACCTGTAACTAGTCATGGTAATTAGGAAACTATCACCTTTGTGTTTCACAACAGTTAGAGAATGACATTAGCAACATTCAGACAATTTCAAAGATTTCTGGCAGACCTGTTAGTTTATTAAGCTTTAATAGGATGTTTTCTAGGCAAATGAGAGTAACTTAATTTAAAAGCTCTTGAGCGAAGCCTGTTCCTTTAGTTCACTTGGCTAATTATAGTCTTAGAGATCAGAACATCCTTCCAAACAAAAATCAATTTTAAATCACTTTGACCTAAGGTCTTCAAGTAGTAAAATGAAAATATTGAGTGTCTGGAAATGTAAAAGTTATTGTCTCTAATGCATTCATTTAAATAAATGTATTTCACCATTCTCATATTAATACCGATTTGGAAATCAATGTTTCTGCTGAAAAAGTGTCCAAAATATTTTCTAAAAGTATATACTTTCACAGAATAATAAACACATAATAAGAACACTTAAAATAATGGTTAATATGCCTTGTGCTTTCTATATTCAAAGTAATAAATATTGTAGACATATTCAATTAATTATTCTGTCAACTCTTTGAGACAGGTGCTATTAACAGTCTCATAAGTAAGTTACATTGCTTATCCAAAATCACACAGTAAGCAGTAGCCAGGGTATAAGAAATCTGATTTCAGAATCCAAATGTTTATTATTAAGGTATACAATCTGTGCATCTCTGAAGTCAGAATTATTCAAATTACTGAAGGTCAGAGTCTCTTTTATATTAAACAAGATAAAGTGTAACGTTATTTGTGTTGGTTTTTGATTTTCAAATGAACTTTAGAAATATTTTTTGAAAGAAATGGAAGAAATATAGAAAGACTGACATTATATCCAATTTTTAATTGTCCTCATTGTGAATAATACCATTAAGTGTATTCATTACATTTTTAAAGGAAAAATAGCATTTTAATTGCATGATCTTCACATATTTTTTTAAAAAAATAGTAGAAGGAAAAAATTTACTGTAAGTAAAGAATTTTATTACTTTTTTCTTTTTTATTAATTATTGGTGCATTATAATTATACATAATGTTGGGATTCATTGTGATATGGTTGTACATAGAACTAATGTAATTTGATTGATTTAATTCCCCAGTACCTTCCCTTTTTATCACCTCCTTCTTTCCCTAAATCCCATCCTCTATTCCTCTACTCCACTGGTATCCCTACTATTTGAACCCCCACCTTATTTCCTTCCTCCCCCACCTCTAGTTTGTAGATAGGAGAGAAACATTGAGAGACTTTGATTTTTCTTAGTCTGTATTATTTCAGTCAACATGATGTTCTCCATTTATCTTTTGATGGGCACCTAGGCTGGTTCTATAATTAGGCTACTATGAAATGCACTCCTATAAACATGGGTATGCAGGTATTGCTATAGTATAGTGATTTGGAGTCTTCTGGATAAATAGTGAGGAGTGGTATAGCTGGGTCATGTGGTGGTTCCATTTTTAGCTTTTTGAGAAACCTCTCTATTGATTTTCAGAGTAGTTGTACAATATGACCAGCAGTATAAAAGTGTGCCTTTCCCCCATATTCTTTCAGCATTTATTATGACATGAATTCTTGAAGATTACCAATCAGACTGAGATGAAATTGAAATGCAGTTTTGATTCCTTGGTTCCCTGATTACTAAAAATGTTGAACCATTTTTTGTACATTTTTGTACAGTTTGTGTTTCTTCTTTTGATAACTGTATATGTAAAAATTTGAATCTGTTCATTTGTGTTTAACATATGAACAAATATTGTACAATTAAATTTTCTTCATAATTACTTTTTCACAGTTTGCATAAATATTCATGTATGATTTGTCATATTATTCTAAACAGTTATGTATTTAGGCAATTTGGCTAATTCTATTTTCCACCTCTTCTTATGAAATCCTTTAAGGATTTTATTGATATGGACTCTACAAAAATATTATATATTGCAATTAAATAAGTTGCACTTGCATGATGGGTAGCAATTAATAAATTAATAAATAAACTACACAAGTTGCTGTAGTTTATTAATTTCACACAATAAAATGTGTTCTCTTTTTAATATGATCTCTTTTCCTTGATCTTCATTACTCTTCTCTCTTCTTTTTAAACAAGGTTTTGCTATATTATTTAGGCTAGTCTCCAATTTCAGGGCTCAACTGAAATTGACCCTCTTTCTTAACTCCCTGGAGCTGGATATTTATATAGGCTCATGCTACCATGTCCAGCTTCTTCACAAGGGTCTTCAATTTTTCTTTACCATCAGCATCATACTTTCTTTACAGTTGAATTATGGCTGCATTTTCTGGGTATACATAGTAGTAAGAAAAATGCATGTGAACTGATATATTTTGTTACAAATAACTGTGGTGGAATTTTTAAAGTTGTTTTTTATTCTAGTTAATATGTGTATGTAAATCCCTTTCAGTGGGAATTAGCTAGAATAGATGAAAATTTTAAGGTACATTTATAGACTTTTCAAGACTTAGAAAAAATGTCACATTGGTAAAACTGCAGCTTTGTGGACTATTTTCTGCTCTGTAGGCTAGGAAGATTCACTAGAGAGCATGATATAGACTTATTCACAGTAATTCAATATTGGCCATTTATTGAACATTTAGTGTACATTTCACTAAATATATGAATCATTTTTCATGCACTTACTTCATTAATATTTAAAACCACCCAGTGGAGTACAACTACTTTTTTCATCCTTTAGATGACTTAAAGATGACTAAACCAAAGCTTACATATATTAAATAGTTATGCAAGATCATACAGCAAATAAGGCTGAAATACAGATTCCAAACAAGGACTTCAAAGTCCATTACTTATAAAAAAACTTCCTTAATTATTTGTTCTAGTTAATTTTGATATTTATACAAATTAAAAATTGTCATCTTCAATCCAATTATTTTTGCTCAAAACTAAACACTTAAATATGCAAATTTGTTGTAACCCCTCTTTTGTATTAATAGATTCATCTAGTTACATCTTTTTCTCCCTACTCTATTTAATATTTACAGTAACTCCAGTAACTTCTACAGCATGCCTTCTGGGTTCCAAGTTATGACATTTATGTTGAGGTCACCAGCTAGACTGGTGTTGTACAAATTTAAACTATTAAAGAGAAATGAGTGTAATTATATTCAAATACTGTTATTAATAAATGCTAGTAACTAGCTAATAAGTAATTTATATATTAATGTTTTAGCATGTGTTTTTTTATTAGCAGTTTACAGTTGTACATAGTAGTTGGGTTCATCCAGACCAATTCATTCATTGCAGGGACCATGATTTCAGATCTCATTCTCTGTCCCTTTTCCTTCTTGTCCTCCCTCCTTCACCTGTTCACCTTTTTCTACTCTGCTAGACTTCCTTTCACTTGTCTACTTATTTACATTTTTTGTTCTTTTTACTTAGATATAAAGGTGAAATGTCCTATGGTATATTCATATATGCACATAACATGATATTTTAAGAATTCATTCCACATTACCTCTTCAATTTCATCCCTCCATTTTGCCTCTTAAAGTCCTTCTTCTACACTACTGATTTTCCCTTTATCTTTTGATATCCTATCTTCCTCTACCCCTTTCCGTTATTTAACTGTATCTTTTGAATATAAGAGAAAACATTAAACCTTTGAGTTTCTGATTTCACTTATTTCACTTAGCATGATATTCTCCATTTCCAAACATTTTCCTGAAAAATGCCATATTTTATTCTTCTCTGTGACTGAGTACAATGCAATTGTGTAAACATACCACAATTTCTTAATCCATTCATCACCAGGCACCTGGGCTGATTCCATTATTTAGCTATTGTGAATAGCTGCTATAACACTCAGGTGACTATACTGCTGTAGTATACTGATTTTAGATCTTTGAAGAAAATACCCAAGTGTGAAATACCTGGATCATATGGTGCTTCCATATGATGCTTTCAGTGGGGAATCTTCGTTCTTCTTTCGAAGTGGTTCTATTAGTCTGCAGTCTCACCAGAAATATATAAATTTATCTTTCTCCCCACAACCTTATTAAGTTCCAGCACTTAATATTGGTTGTATCCTTGATCATTGCCATTCTGACTGAAGTGAGATGAAATCTTAGTGCAGTTTTGATTTGCATTTCCTGATTGCTAGACATGTTGAACTTTTTAAAATATTTTTTTAGACATTTGTGTTTCTTCTTTCAATAAGTTTCTGTATATTTTTTTGTTCATCTATTTTTTAATTTATTTTGGGTATTACATTTTTTGAGTTATTTATATATTGTGGATATTAATCCCCTGTTAGAAGCTGATTATGATTTTCTCCCATTCAGTAGGCTCTCTTCAAACTCATAATTATTCACTTTGCTGTGGAAAAACTTTTTAGTGTGATGATATTCCACTTATTGATTTTGAGTTTTATTTCTTGCCTTTTGGGAGTCTTGTTAAGAAATTTGGTGCCAGACCCTATATGATGGAGTTTTGAGCCTAAATTTTCTCTTAGGAGTTTTTTTGCAGGGTGAAAGATAGGGATCTAGTTTCATTTTCTACATATAGATATCCAATTTCCCCAGTCTTACTGTTAAAAGGCTGTCTTTTTCTAATACATACTTTCAGCACCTTTGTCAAGTATCAAATAGTGTAGGTCTGTGGGGTTTTCTCTATATCTATTCTGTTTCATTGGTCTTTATGACTATTTTTATGTCAATATCATGCTGTTTATAATTTCAGATTAGCTATTGTGATATCTCCTACTTTGTTTTTCTACCTCAGTATTGTTTGACTATTTTGGTCTTTTATTCTTTCAAATGAATTTAAAAATTATTATTATTAATTTTCCTTATGTGAATAATGCCATTGGGATTTTGATGGGGATTGCATTGAATCCCGTATATTGATTTTGCTTCTAAGGTCTTCTTCAATTTCCTTCTTCAGCATTCTATAATTTTCATTGTGGAGCTTTTTTACATACATACTTAGATTGATTAATACCTGAGAATTTCTTTCTTTCTTTCTTTTTCTTTTGAGGTTATTCTGAATAGGATCATGGCATGGTTTTCCCGTCCAGATTTGTTTATTTATTTATTTGCTTATTGTAGTGCCAGGGTTTGAACCCAGGCATGCTTAACCAATGAGCTGCAGACCCAAAAGTTTTCCATATTTTTATCAAGAGACAGAGTCTCACTGAGTTGCTTAGGGCCTTGTTAAGCTTCTAAGTCAGGCTTTTAACTCAAAGTTCTCCTACCTCAGACTTCCAAGGTGCTGGGAATACAGGTATGCACTACCACACTCCTGGCTGGTTTATTATTTTTTAATTCCTCCACAGCTGATTCACTGTTGGAATATAGGAAAACTATTAATCTATGGGTGTTGATCTCATATCCTGGTATTTTGCTGAACCCATTTATAAACTCTAGAAGTCTTCTGGCAGATTGTTTTGGGTCTTCTAGATATAGGATAATGTTGTCACTAAATAGAGATATTTTAACTACTTCTTGCCTTATAACTCTGGCTGATGTTTCAAGGATTATATTGAATAGAAGTGCTGAGAATGGAAAGCTTGTCTTCTTCCTGATTATAGAGGAAATACATATAGTTTTCCTCTGTTTAGTATGATGTCATTTTGAGTTTATCAAAAAATAGCCTTTATGATATATAGGTAAATTCCTTCCATCCCTAACTTCAACAGTGTTCTTAACATTAAGGGCCTTTTATCAAAGGCCTGTTCTGCATCTGTTGGGTTGATTATGTGATATTTATCTTAAATTATGTTTAAGTGGTGAATTACATTTATTGATTTGCATATGTTGCACTAACATGCATCCCTAAAATAAAATGAAACCCATGTGATCATGGATCATGGATATATATATATATATATATATATATATATATGTGTGTGTGTGTGTGTGTGTGTGTGTACAATTTTTCTTGATGTTGACTTCTAGTTTTATTCCATTATGATCTGATAGAATGTATGGTACTATATCAACTTTATTGCTTTGTGATTTCACATATGGTCTATTTTTGAAAAAGTTTCATGAGCTGCCAAGTAGCTAAATTCAGCTGTCTTGTGGTGAAATATTCTGTGGATATATCTTAGGTTCACTTTATTTATAGTATTATTTCGTTTGGAGACATCTTTGTTCTTTTTGGGGTGTGTTGACATCAGCCAGTATTATTGTGTTGGGTCTATCTGGGATTTAATGTCATGGTATTTTTAATGTAACTGAGTGAACTGAAATTTGGGGCATAAATATTTACTATGATTGTATCTTTTGTTTGGATTATTCCCTTTACCTGGATGTAGTATCCTTGTTTGTGTCTTTTTATTATTTTTTCCTTGAAATATGATTTGCACATATGAGAATAATGATTCTGGCTTGTTTTCAGGGTCCATGTGCATGGAATGGATTTCTTGGCATTATTTTATCTTCAGCCTGTGTCTTTGCCTATAAGATGAATCTTTCATAAACAGCATATAGTTGAATCTTGTTTTGTGAATCATCCTCATCATCTATGTCTTTTAATTGAAGAATTGAGATTATTAACATTCATTGTTAGTATGAATATGTGTTTGTGGTTTCTTGCCATTTTGATTTTTTGATGTTTAATACTTTCTTGATTCATGTTTAGTGGATTACTCTTCTATTGATCTTCCTCTATTTGGAACCTTTGGGAATTATGTATTTTTAGTTCTTCTGTGTGCAATTAAGTTTCGAGTATTTTTTGTAGTGCTGGCTTGGTATTCATGAATTCTTTTAGTGTGTATTTGTTGTGAAAAGTTTTTATTTTTGTTTCAAATTTGAAAGTGAGCTTTGCTGAGTATAGTAAACTTGACTGTCAGATGTTCTCTTTTAGAACTTGAAATATTTGAATCCAGGCCCTCATTGATTTTAGAAATGAGAAATCAGAAGTAAACTTTTTGGTTTGTCTTTAAATGTAACTTGATGTTTCTTTCTGTACCCCCCCCGCCTATTTTTTATGTTGGCCATTTTGATTATGATATATCTTGGAGAGTTTCTTGTTTGAATAGGGGTTCTATAAGCCTATTCTATGTGGGTCTACATGTCATTTCTGATATGGGAAAACTTTTCTGTAACTAAATCATTGAAAACATTCTTTATGCCTTTAGCTTGTTTCTCCATGTTCTCTTCTATCATAATGATTCTCAGGTTTAGTCTTTTGAAGTTGTCATACAGTTCTTGCATATTCTTATCACATTCTATAGTTTTCTTCTTTATGGAATTCTGTGTACTCAAGATCTTATAGCTTGTCTTCAAGACCTGAACTTATATCTTCGATGGCTGGTGTTCTATTTTCTATACAATCTAATCTGTTAGTGATGTATTCAAGTAAATTTTTTATTTGATTGATTGTGTCTTTCATTTATGGGTGTTTTGATTGGTTTATTTTCACTCTTTTTTTAATTGAAATGGTCTTTGGTTTACTTTATTTTCTTTCTTAATTCATTCATTTAGTCTTCTTTTACTTCATTGAACTTTTTAATAATGTGTTTTCTATAAACTTTTCTGGTATTTCATCCACATTAATATAAGTGGGATATTTTGTTGATGGATTGTGGATTTGGGGGATAGATGTGTATATATATATATATATATATATATATATATATATATATATACACACACACAAAGAAGTAAAAAATGTTTAAGGATGTGGCTCAGTGGTTAAGCACCCTGAGTTCAATTCCTGTACCAAACAGTAAGTTTCATGAAAGAAGTTAAAAAAAAAAAGCAAGAGTGAAGGAGAGAATAGGAGGTTTTGGTTGTTATTGGAGGAAGACAGTGAAGAAGGAAAATAGGAGGGCCCAGAACCCAGGTATAAGAGAACCAGCAAATGTAAGATTGAAACAACTTGACCCTTACCTAAGTCTAATCTAGGGTAAATAATGAACACATGCAGGAGAGAGCTATTAATGTGTAAGTAAAGTTATATAACATCTTTGAAGTGAGAGCATACATAATCACAGAAACACAAACATTTACATACACACAAAATCGCACATAATAAAAAGAAGGAAAATGGGTAAAGAACAATAAAATAAATGTGATAAAATAATGCTTGAAGAAAATTGGAAAATATAATAAAGTTAAAAAGAGCAAAAAAAAAAAAACAACTAAGAACATGAAGGAAATAAAGAAAAAAAAATCTTCGTGAAAGATAAAAGGGTTTATTTCTGCTGTGGTGGTCAAATGCAATGGCATGTCTATATTTTTAGCCACCTTCCTTATGCTCCTCACCTAGCTGCCAGTGGGATATAGTAGTTCTGTTTCCAATCTCCCAGTATTGGGTGGGATACAATGGGAATGCTGGTGAATTGTGTAATCTAGGTGTCTGCACTCAATGCAGATGTATGTGAGTGGCTGCCATGAGCATTTTCACAATAGCCCTTATGGGGTGCCAGCCATTGTGAGACCTTTCTCTCTTGTGATCCAGAGACTGAGTGACCCAGACAAAATGTTCATTGTTCCTCCCTCAGTTTCTCCTACTGGGAATTTTTTTTTTCAGCTTTTGATAACTTTATCTACAAGTTTTCAATCCCCTGTCTCTGTTTACAGTGGTGTGAGCTGTGCTTGGGCAGCTCCTGATAGAATTTTCCTCACCTTCCAGCATGCTGTGTTTTGTTGGAGGGCTGCCCATGGGGGCTGGGGGCTTTCTGCTTCACACTTCTGGAGGGCTTGATGTTCCCATGGAACACTTTCACCACAGGGGACTATTTTGGATTTGTTTTAATTGAGGTGCTTACCCTATATAAAACTCTCTATCCATTAACATCAGCCTTCCTATGTAAACCCCAGGTTTCCCTAGGTCAATTTTTCTTTTTTTTTTTTTTTTTTTTTTTTTTTTTTTAAAAACCTCTGCAATTATTAGTTTATTAGTATCATCCAGGACTCAGATGTTCAGTATTCCTCCTGAAATTACATAAACAAATGCAAATGGAAAGAATCCAAGTCAAAATTATATAACAAAACAGCACTCCATCACAAAAGCGTGTAAAATTACAAGAACGCTATTTTAAAACACTGGCACTTTAAGAGAACGATAATCTCAAAAACCACAAAATTGCCAAATTGTTCCCTAAACTGCTAAGTAGATAAACATGACTAATGAATGAGTTTGGATTTTTGTTAAAAATTAAAAAAAAAAAAGAAAAAAAAACATCAAATAAGTTGGATAATTGGTAGAGATGCAAAGTTTTTTCCTCATGTCTATTTTGATTTATAAATGGGCAAACCACAATATAGGAAAATATACCCTACTTCAAACTTGGCATTGTAATTTTATAAGCTGGCCCTATTAAGTAAAAATACTTTCAATGGAGTCTCAAGTTTCCTGAGCAGTCCATATTTAGATAAATGGGAAAAGGCATTTACAGCCAGCACTCTTAGAACCTTTGCTGGGACTAATCTCAACAAAAAATTTAATATGGCAGTCTTGTATTTTAAGCTCACGCTTTTGGGGATACATTCTCAGGTCTTCTTTAATGTGTTAACTGCAAAATATAACTGCCATTACATGGTAATGGGAGTTAATATAGAGTCCTCATGTAAAGATCAGAACATACGTCTCTATTAGTCCTTCAAGGACAGATTTTCAGATTGTTTGATTCTAATAATCCCATGCTGTGAATAGAATTGGCTACCCTTCACTTGGTAAATGTAAGTGGGCTATGTGAAATTAGCTATCAACTGATCAAGGTTTTGGAGTTTCAGTTACGGATGAAAATGTCCTCAATTTAATTTTTATTAACCCCATCATGATATGCAGGGTGTGTAGACAAAAAGTTTTTATCATCTTACTATGAAAAGATAAACATTGTAATAATTCATGTGATCTAAAATGGGCAAAAGCAAGACTAACTTCCCCTCAAGAAGAAAAATTTCAGACCTATGAAAAGGACAACAATACTAATAAAAAAAATTGTATTTACTTAGAAGCATTCAGAATGTCAACAAAACAGCTGCAACTTTTTTTTTGCAATTACAGAGTGGTATTCAGTTAACAGAACAACAATTATTTCGTATAAGCTGCATCAGAGACAACTGAAGATGAAAAACTACCGTCCCCATATATAACTAATTTGTGCTGTGCACCAACAAGAACCTGCTTTAAATTTCCATGCCAATTTACAACCCCCATACTGTACCAGGCAAGGTTAGTGGCTATTGAAAATACCACCAGGACAGGGCTATCTAAAGACACATTCGGTAGTGTGTTAACTATACAAAAAAAGACACTGTACAGTTTAAAAACAAATCTTACACAGCCTTACATTTCAATTTTTTTCTTTAAAAGGAGTGAGTTGTGTACAGGGGGGTTAAATGCTTTATAGACAAGAAAAAAAAAACTGCGCTAGAACCAACTTATTCATCATCATCATCTTCTTCTTCATCTTCATCTTCTTCATCTTCCTCTTCCTCCTCATCCTCTTCATCTTCCTCATCTTCCTCCTCTTCCTTCTTTTTCTTGCTTTTTTCAGCCTTGACAACTCCCTTTTTTGCTGCATCAGGTTTTCCTTTAGCTCGGTAGGCAGCAATATCCTTTTCGTATTTTTCCTTCAGCTTGGCAGCTTTCTTTTCATAAGGCTGCTTATCATCTGCAGCAGTGTTATTCCACATCTCTCCCAGTTTCTTTGCAACATCACCAATGGATAGGCCAGGATGTTCTCCCTTGATTTTGGGGCGATACTCAGAACAGAACAAGAAGAAGGCCGACGGAGGCCTCTTGGGTGCATTGGGATCCTTGAACTTCTTTTTTGTTTCCCCTTTAGGAGGGATATAGGTTTTCATTTCTCTTTCATAACGGGCCTTGTCCGCCTTTGCCATGTCTTCAAATTTTCCTTTCTCTTTAGCAGACATGGTCTTCCACCTCTCTGAGCACTTCTTAGAAAACTCTGAGAAGTTGACTGAAGCATCTGGGTGCTTCTTCTTGTGCTCCTCCCGGCAAGTTTGCACAAAGAATGCATATGATGACATTTTGCCTCTCGGCTTCTTAGGATCTCCTTTGCCCATGTTTAGTTATTTTTCCTCAGCGAGGCACAGAGTCGCCCAGTGCCCGTCCGGCTCTCACTTGCCCCGGCGCTGTCTCTATGGAGCTCAATGTACTGCAATGGCTGTGAGAGCGGGAGCCAGACGCAGCCTCCTCACTCTCTTTTTAAATTTCTTTATTTGCTGGCCATGTTTTTTTTCCTCTTTCTTTTCTTTTTTTTCTTTGTTATTTTTATATATACATGACAATAGCATGAATTTTGACATATTATACCTTCATGGAATATAACATTGTCTGTGCTCCCCATCACTCTCTGATGATGAAGAAGATGGCATGTATGTAAGGTATTATTTCTCATATTCAAGTAACTGGCTTCTGTTACTTTATGATTTTTTTAATTACAGTTAAATATTAGGTTTCAGTGAGGATCCTTTGTTATTTTACCTCACTGAGTAGAAGTGCTCCCGTTTTGTAAGTCTGGTGCTGAGGGAGTGCTGGGCTTGGCCTGCTTTCTCTGGCTTGCTAAATTCCCTCTTCTGATAATAATAAGTAATTTGAATACTTTCGTATCCAAAATAAATATTTCAATTGGAATAAGATTACATCCTATACTGCATCCAGTGCTAGAAAAACATTTAATATCTGCATTACTTATAAGGAGATTAAATAATTTAGGAAGCATGTAAATCCAATAATTTCCTACATATTGACCAGTTGTCAGTATGATTAAATTATTTTCCTTATCATTTTAAGGAAACATGCCTATGTTGTGTGAATAGTTTTTTTTTTAAGCTAATGATTTTAAGCAAACATATTTTGCTACTGTTGTTTGAACTGCAGTTTATCCATAATGTCTTATGAACTCAGAAGAAAACTTGTAACCATTTCAGAAAACATATAAAAAGAAAAATATAGGATGAAAGCAATTTATTTCTTTTTTCATGGACTTTTTCTAGTATTGACAATAATTTTTATTTTCACTCAAACTCAGATCTGAAATTTACGGTGGAATAAATATGAGAGCTTTATTTTACTGACAGACTAGAGTATCATTGAGTAGTTGATGGTATAAAATGCTATATTTTTCCAAGATTCTACCTCTTTAAAAGTTCTTTCAAAAACTTCTTTAAAAGATCACCTTAGAAAATAGTTTAAAGTAAAATAGTGCAGGTATTATTGTGAGTGACTGCTGGATTTTACTGTATGAGAAACATTGAGTGAAAGGATGCTGTGTGTTCTATGAGATGAAGGTTTTATTTTGGGTTTTGTTTATGTGAACAGGATACATATAGATCAAGAGTCAATTTTTGAAAATATGCTTCTAGACATAGTTGGAAAAGCTTGATTGTGTTCTAGAAATTATGCATTATTGTCATAAATATAGAGATTAATATGGAGTCTTTCAATAATCACAATAGGGCATTGTTGGAAAATGATTCAGTTAGGTTCAAATGGAACTCAATAATATAGAGTAATGTAATTGTGAATAGTCTTATAATATACACCAGAGAACCTTACCATAAACTACCAAATTTTACTTATAATGATATATCAATATTAGCTCATGAATTATAATAAATGAACAACATTAATGAAAGACATTAATAATAGTTGAAACTGAGATGGAGGAGTGATGGAACATAGAAATCTATACTTCTTGTTCAATTTTTCTGCTAAATATGCTCAATACATAAACCCTACTTACTTAAAAAAATGAGTAAAACAAAATTTGTCAATGTATACTAGTTTATCATAACACAATATTAGTGTATCTAAATTTACGGTACCAATGCTATAGTTCTAGGAAGAAATTATAAGAGTTAGGTCTTGATTTATTATTTTAATTTTCATATGTCAGTGTCAGTTAAAAAGTGAAAAGAAACAGCATTGTAAAGCATTTCTTTTGAGCAAAGACTGTTCCTGATTATCCTGAGTATCCATTCTCATTCATTTTTAATCTAGATGAAATATGTCTATATCATTGTTGTAATACTGTAGGTTGCAAAATATAATAAAAATTTATATCAAGGGATAGACATTTTAATATTATTAATTAATACGAATGCTCTATTTTCTTCTTCTCCTTTGATATCTGATCATGGTAAATTCATTATTTTGATGTATTGAGTATCAGAGGAAGTTTTAATAAACATCATTTAATTTTCTACTTCCATTGTTATCAAAAAGGAAATGAAGCCAAGTTTACTGACATATTTCTAATAATAGTATAAAAAAGAAAACTTCAAAATTTTACTTTTTAATACTTAACACAGAGAGAACTGTGTACATTTCATATTGTCAAAATGAAACATGGATATTATTTTACTAAAACTAAAAGTTTACAGAAAATGAGCATCAACTTTGTGTGCTAATTGAAGTTACTATTGATTAGCAGAAGTCTAATAAAACTCTCTGAAACCATGAATATGTTATATGTCTGGTCTATTCAATACTGTAACTACAAGCCCTATGTTGTAATTGAACATATAAATAATGGCTAAGATACAATATCGTTAATTTAATGGAAATACCTTAAAAATTTTTGATTAGGTAGAACAGGAAGAAAAATAATGGGTTAAAAACATAGTTCTTTGAGTCATATGAATTCTGAAACATAAACACCACATAATCTATAAGTTTCAATGTTATTAGTGTTATTTAATGTTGTGATTTATTGGTGATTTTCAGTGTTTTAAAAATTATTGTCAATGTACAGCATAGAGATTTAAAATATATAACTTTGAATATATGAGAACTATTTAAAAAGGTTGCTGAGAGAAACTGAAACAAAATAAAGGTCAGTCTCTTAAAAGCAATTTTAATATGAAAGGTAAGATTTTTTGGTAATAGTCAACAGAAGTTTCCCAAAGTAAACAACATCTTTCCCTTTATTAAAGTAGGCAGTGAAATTAATTATTTTAATTAAGTTACTATACATAAACTTGTTTAATTTTTATAACTCTCATGAGATGGATGCTATAAATGATATTGTTGAAGTTCAGAGAATTTTGGTAAATCCAACTGTTGTTAAATAGCTGAGCTGGATTTTTGTATTTATTTTTTCAGAAACCTCATATTTGCTCATGCTATTTCCAATGAAAACAAGGACTCTGGGTAAAGAAGATTCACACTCACACCTTAATAGAATGTATGGTATTAGTTTGCTAACGTTGTCATTAAAAAAAAAAAAAAAGACTGGTGATCTTAAACTATAGAGATTTGCTTTCCCATAGTTCTGAAAGCTAGAAGACCAAGTTCAAGGTGATTGCAGGTTTTGTTTCTCTTGAGGCCTGTCTGCTTGGCTTGCAGATGGCTTCTACTTTGCTTCTGTGTCTCTTCATACAGTCATCTCTATGACCACCTGTCTATTTCAGTCTACTATCAAAAGAGTGGATATTGGTCTATCATGCTAAATAATTTTAACTTAATTACTTTTTAAAAATCCTTATCTCCAAATACATCAAGGCATAAGGTGAGGGCTTCAAAACATGAAATTTGAAGAGGCCCAGTTCAGCCCATAGAATCAAAATACAGTAAATTATACTAGCAGTTTTCAAAATATATTAATAAACACTATTATCATTTTAATTATAAACAATAAAAATGTAATTTAAAGTATATGAGAATTTTTAAAATGAGATAAGGGGCTGAAAAATTAATTGCAAACAATTTCACTAATATTAATGTAAATATGTATTATATAATAATGTAAATTAATTTGTGAGGCCATGAACTTGTCTAAATTGGTAATCTCTTAGAATAACAGACTATACACCATTGTAAAACTTATGGAATACTTTAAAGCCATAGCATACCTAGATTTAAAAAGTATAACATAAACATTCTTCTGTTAAAATATTTAGGTAACATACTTATAACTAAAAAGTAAACTTAAGTGGGTGTAGCTCAGTGGTAGAGTGTCCCTGTGTTCAATCCACAGCTGCACCAAAAAACAAACAAATAAGCAAACAACAGCAACAACAACAACAATAAAAACACCAGCAAGTTTAAGCAAAATATGATTACATTATTTTCCATTGAGCTTGAATGATATTTCTCTGGGCCTGAGAGGGCTCACGGATAATTTAATCTGTTAAAGTTTGAAATAATTTCTGTGAAAGTGTATGTTGCTTAACTTATTGATAAAAAAGTAGTTTTCTAGAAGATTCAGGACCTCTATTAATCATCTAAATTCTGCCACTAAATTCATGCCAACTCACCAGCACAAAAAAGCAAGTGAACAAATGTGGATGTAAAAAGCTAAAGGGATCTGAGAGCAAAACCAATTTGACACAAAGAAACAGGGACAAGAGATTGTAGGCTGACTGTGAACTACTTGAATCACCTATAGTAACTCTTTAAGGTGATAATTGGTGAGTGGGCGACATAAGGCTGACATTGTACCAGAAAGAAAATGTACAGTTCTAAACATATGAATAAAATTTAAAATAATCTTGACTTATTTTGTTAAAACATGAGTTGCGATATTCCTTACTATTGATATAATATTAAGCTTTTTTATTTATCATCTGGTCTTTCAAGATATAATGTTAATGATTGTTACAGTAATATGAAGCATTTTGATCATGGCATCTGTGGGGTCCCTGCATTTATGTGGGATCCATTTTCTGTTAAAGGTTGAAGAAATATTTATAAGACTTAATCCTTAAAATGATGAATTTGTAGATAAGAACATGAAATCCAACTCTTATTTGAAAATATAATGAAAAGAATAAAAAAGTGTAATTTTTAATGAAAGAATCTATTCATTAAAGTTTCTTAGATAAAAGTAGTCTTTATTTCCTGCCAAAAGTAAAACTTCAACAAATAATAGGTAATACTAACTTTACTACTGCTGTTTGTTAATAAAGGAATCTTATGAATCCTGTCAGAAGCAAACAGCTATGTAAGGCTGAAGTAGTGATAAGCTGAATGTTTGTTATAATTTAATGAAAATATTAATGTTATAGTTTAATCTGCAAATGCATATTACTTCATTTTGTATTTTCTTAATCAAAAGTAACATTTGATAAACTTTTCAATTCTCATTTCTCATTTATGTTTTAAATTCACACTTGGAGTTCTTGTTAATTAATACATGTTAAAAAGCAATATAGGAAAATATTTGCCCCCAAATACATTTTTGAATCAATATTTTGTTATTGATTTTGCCACTTCTTTATTACTCCTTAAGATAGATATTTCAAATATGTATGATTTTCAAAGTTTTTTTTCATTTAATTAATACTCTAGTTTGAACAGACACTTCATGCTTTCAGGAAATTTATTTAAAATATACTGTATGCAGGATGTTTGTTACATGTTACCAATAAACAAAAATTGAATTTTTTTTTCCTGAATGTTAATCTCATATTAGTCTAATGAAACAGTGGTATTAGAATAAAACTACAACAGATGGTGAGTAAATAATGTGTACTAGGAAATGATGGATAGGGAGAATACCCATCTTTCCATCTCTTGGGAAATAGGGAAAAAAATGTACATTGCATCTGGGACTCACAAATAAGTAGAAAATTTAGTACCTGAAGGAAGAATGTGACCTGAAAGGAGAATTTTGAGCAAATTGTAATGGAAATTGATGAAGTATTTGAAGATAATATTTAAATGACAGTTTGGAGTCACATTTTTCAATTTCTTTGTCTCTGTCTAGCCAGTTTGGGTTTTATCATGTAGCCACATGTAGGTTTTTAGCAAGAAAATCATGTGAGGAAATTTAGAACAATAGAAGATATGCTAAAATGGGAAAAGTCAAATTGCAGAGTCTAGTATGGAGGAATTCCATTAACCCAGGTGAGAAATAAAGTAGAGGTAGCAACTGCATTAAACTAAGGTAAATAAAGCTAGATATAAAAACAAAGTTGATATGATATAAAAAACAACTGAATGGAAGCTATATAAAAGAATGAAGATGAAAAGACAAATATAAAACATTTTACTTTAAAAAACTGAGTGACAGCGATGCCATTACTAAAAACAAGAAAATGGGGGTAAGATATGAAGTGCTGTGGTAAAAAGATATGAGATATTTTGTGTGACAATTTTTAGTTGCTAAATATAAGATAATGTGTAATATGTAGATATAGTTAGAAATTTAATATAATTTTAATAAATTTAAAATTTGTAAAATATAATTTTATGAATTTTTAAAAAAATTGTTTGTAATTTATTATTTTCCTAAAACTTTTATAACCTTTTTTACATCGCAGCATTAATGTTGGCTTTAATTACATTTTATTTGTGATTATAATTATTAACTCTTATTAATTATAAAAATAATAGAATTAACTGATAATCCCATATATTCATTCATTGTGAATTGATCATGTTCCACCATTCTTCTTCTACAAATGATTTTGATTAGCAATGCTCATGAATAAAACTGACTTTAATACATTGTTAGGTTTACACAAGTTCACAAATTTTGAATGTATGAACTTAAACGTTTAGTGCAAACACCTAAATTAAATTGTACATGATGTTCTATTAGAATACTTATTTATTTTAGTATAATAAGAAAGTTTGTGATTTTTTTTTCGTGTACAACCAAATGTTTGAGTTCTACAATCCTGAAATGACTAAGATAAATATCTTCATTTTGCTGTGATACTACTTTGAGTCTTGTATTTTTTTATGGAACAAATTGATCACTGGATCCTGCAATTCAGGCTTTGCACATCTAAATAATGAGGCTTGTTTTGATAAACATGTAGTTTAAGGTTGAAAAAAAATATGTTCCATGTTTCTGATCAAGTGATTTCACCATGCTTGCTTATAGGAGCATTTAGTTGAATCTAGCGACTCTTTTGGACAAATATCCAATTTATTATACTATTCCAATTGCAGGTTAAATTTCTGTCCTCTAGTGTTGTTTTTCTTTGTGTGTGTGTGTGTGTGTGTGTGTTTGCTGCTTTTCTGTCACATTTTAAATGCTGTGGAACTACAAATATGAGAAAGAATATCTACATATCACTGAAATTAAATCTACTTGTGTCTTTTTTGGACTGACTCAGTTGAACAACATGGCTGCGTTAGGCACATATTTTATTCTATTTGCTTTCCTTAGTATTGACAAGCCCTTTGGGATTCAGCCGTTCCTTTCTTTTGGTCTTCAGCTGGTGGCATCATGAGATTCATCTCTCTTCCATACTGTAGACTGGTAAGCTTGTCATTCACCATTCTTAATACTTCCCCACGTTCAAGTCATGGGATACCAGGAGAAAATCTGCCCTGGCAATATGTGCTGCAGGATGTCAAGGGGAATCTGCCTATGCAAATGGATCATACAACAACTGAACTGCTCTTCTGAGGCCTGGTGACTGATGTTACTACAATCCAGTAAGTGCTTATACCAAGAATAGCGTTGGAAAACAGTGTGCCCATCATCTTGCTAACCAATAACCACAGATTTCATAAGGTAAACTCTTTTTTATATTTCCTTGCATCCTTTCAGTGCATTCATTCTGCGAGTTTAGTGGTCAGAGTCCCAACAAATCCTGAAAATGTATGCTTATCTTCAACCTTATTCCTTCCCCCTTTCTCCAGATCTTGCTACATAAAGTGAATGTGTAAAGTCTCTCCCTCCGAATTTTATTTTCCATCCAAATAATTTTATCTGAAATTATCAATTAGGGGATTCTTCTTTCCTTAGCATAAAACTGTCTTCTCCCTTCAGTTTATTGGTTATATTAGAGAAATAGAGAAAAGATCTTCAGTAAATGAAATATGCCATATCTCTGAAATCTATGTATTAACATTTTCATCCCTGCACAGACTACTAGGTTCAAAATCCAGAGACTAATAATTTAGTCTTAATTTTCCAAACAAGTGATTATTTCCTGTTTGTCAAATTATTGTGCACTCTCAGGCCTTTGTTTTCCTCCTATGTAGATTGTGAAATAAAGGACAGTTAATAAGTTAAAATTAAAATTTTCTTGTATCTATGAGGTTTCTGACATAAAATGTAGTAAATGTAGAGCAGGATGATAGTATAATAGTTTCCTGATGTGTATACCCCCTGAAACACCAATAATTTCACTATTATATATAGACAAATGTACCTCTGTGGGAGCTTTGATATCCAGGAAAAGAGCCTTAAAACTGTGGTTGTGCATAAGACTAAGGAGGACTGATTTAAAAAGGCAGGGCTGCATCTAGATGGCAGACTTACCAATGATGGCACTGGCTATAGACCTTTGAATAGTCCATTGCCTTGCAGACTTAGCTACATTCCTTTTGGGTCCTCATCCTGACACCAGTACTATCTGCCAAGGAGGAACTCAGAAGAGAAATTTCCATCAAGTCTTGGGTGATAGTCCCACTGATAGCAGCCCTGCTTATGCACCTGATTGTGGCCTAGTAACTCAATCCTATCCCCCTCTCAGTCCTGGACTAGGAGCAGCCCTGCCCCCTCAGAGGCTTGATGGGAGACATACTCCAAAAGACAGACACACAAACCTTAGACCAACCATGGAACCTAAACAGACCTATAAGCTGTTCTAGTCCTACTTGGCCATAGTCTGAGAGTAGTCCTAACCATCCAGAATCTGTCCAGTGACCAGAAAGGAGCCATACCTATCCACATATCTGGTAGCAGATTTTCCACTGCAGACTTAACTGCACATCCTGAAGTAGACCCTTGTCCCAGCACTAAATCTACTGAGAAATATGCTGTCTACCCCAGAACCAGGCAAGGTCTACATTTGATCAACTCCTGGTAAAGGCTTTCCAACTGCAGACCTTTAGTGGGCATAGTAGCAGACAAATGACCTGACTCTAAACTGTCATAATTACAATACCAAAGGAAATTCATTCTCCTCTGTTAACCCACAGGAGAAAGTGTTTACTTGCGTATGTCAGTCTCCAAAAAAATGGAAGCATTTTCTCTTTAAAATGCAAACTCCATCAAAAATATGTGGATCCTGAGATCCAGGCAAATAGGATGTCATCAATGAAAAAAAAAAAAAAAACAACCCAAAGATGTAAAAACTGCCTGACAAAAAACTCTCAATTATCTTAAGAATCACAATAAGACACAAGACAAAAGAGAGAACTAAAATCAGGACAACAGTATGTGAATAAAATGAGAAGTATATTAAAATATTAAAATTTACAAGTGAATAAAACAGAAATCCTGGAACTGAATAATACAAAAAAAATTCAAAAATTCAAGATATTTTCAGAAGTAGACTGGGTCATGCAAAAGAAAGAATCAGTGAACTTGAAGTCAGATTATTATAAATTAGTGAGTTAAGAGATAACAAAAAGAACAAGAAAATCAAAGAAGGTATTCAGGACTTACAAAGCACCATCACATAATGATATACATTTTAGAGAAGTCCCAGAAAAAGAAGAGAACAAGGGGGCAGAAATAATATTAAAAATAATGGCTAAACACTTACCCTGTGTTGGAAAGAGTGTGAATATCTAGATTTGTGAATCTCAAAAAAGTCAACCAACAAAAGAGTGTTCTCATGCACATTAAAATAAAATTACCAAAACTCAAAGATAAAAAGTGAATTTTGAAACAAGCTAAAAAAATAGATTTGTCACACACACAGGAGTGTCTGGAAGATTATTAGAAGATTTCTTAGAAGAAATTCTGCAGGACAGCAAGGACAATGTATCATTGTGTAAAAGAAAAATGAGAGTATCAAATGAGAATCCCATACCTAAAAAAGCTATTCTTCACAAATGAAAGAGACATAAGGTTATGCCAAGACAAATAAAACTTTAGGAAGTTCATTACTAATAGGACTGTTTTATGAGAAAAATAATTAGAGTTGAACAAAACTCGAAGTATTAACAAAAATAAAACATCTGAAAATATGAACTCACTTGTAATGGCAAATACATAGCCAAAATCAGAGTGTCCTGATATTTATAATTGTAATGCATAAATCACTTTTAAATCTAGTATCAATGTTAGAAGACACAAGTATTAAAATTATTATATCTATATTAATTTATTAATGGGTTCACAATATGAAAACATGAGAAGAGCCTATCTGTAAGCTTCATATCAAAAAGTTAAAAAGCCCTCTAGTTGATACACAGAAAAAAAGGACTCAAAGCACATCACTGAAATATATCAATAGATCATAAAGAAATCAAAGAAGAAGGAAAAATAATAAAACAGAAAACAATAAAATGGTAATAATGTATCTTCTCTATTTATAATTACTTTAAATAACAATTATTGAATTCTTCAATCAGAAACTTAAAGTAACTAAATAGATAAATAAAAAATGATGGGGACTGAATTAGAGCAAATAATATTTCATGCTTTTGTGATTATGTCAAAATGTATCCTAATATTATATGTAAGTAAAAAGCATAAAAAATATTCAGGTATATGCTGCCTATAAAGATTTATTTCAGTTTTAGAGACAAACAGAAGAAACTGAAAGAATAGAAAGAGTGTTCATGTAAACTGCAGCTGAAAGAGAATGGGGATAACTGTAAATATCAGTCAAGAGGGACATTGCCTCAAAATCTGTCACAATGTAAGAGGGTTACTATAAAATAATAAAGGGTTCAATTCAATATGAGGCCACAATAATTGAATATATGTATGCATGAAACTTTTGAGCACCTAAATATATAAAGTAATTACTTACTGTTCTGAAAGAAGAAACAGGTGTGATATAGTAGTATTGGACTTCAATATCTCACTTTCAACATTGGTCATCCAAACATAAAAATCACTAAGGAATGATAAGACTTTAATAACACAATAGAACAAAATTACCTAACAAAATATACAAAACAATTCACTCAACAGTAGAGAATACACATTCTTCTTAAGTTCACATGGGACATTAATAGTATAAATAAGTTAGGTCCCTAAAAATGTCTTAACATTTCCAGAAGACTGAAATAATGTCTCTTTAAGTCTTTTCCAAAAATAATAGTGTGTAATAAAAATTCAGTAACAGGAAAAACTGGATAATCTCTCCCTCTCTCTCTCTCTTTATATATATATGAAAATTAAACATCATACTTCTGAAAGATCAATGGATGAATAAAGAAATCAAAGGAAATTTTTTAAAAAGTATCTTAAAACAAATGAAAATGGAATCATAATATCATAGTATTTTGGGATCTGTCATCAAAAGAAGTTTGAATTGAAATTTGATAAATACCTACATTTAAAATAAAGAGGTAAATAAATATCCTGATATCTCAATAAAGATCTTAATGTCTCAAGAAACTAGAAAAATATAGCTTTCTATCAAACCAGTGCAACAATAGCAGAAGGAATAAAATATAATATCAGAAATAAATGAAGTAGAGACTAGAAAGACAAGCAAATAACAATTAAATTATTAATTTGTTGTTTTTTTTTTTTTGAAAAGACAAAATTGACAAAATTTTGGCTATACTGGCCAAGAAAAAAGAGAGGATTCAAAAAATATAAAGGATGAAAGAGAAACATTAAGAATCACAAAAATACAAAATCATAAGCAAGTACTATGAACAATTGAACATTAGACACTCGAATAACTTAGAAGTAAGGGATCAATTCCTAGAAACAGAACTTTCCAGTACTGAATCATGAAGGCATAGAAAATGTGAGTAGACCTGTACGTAATGAGATTGAAGTAGAATTTTAAAACCTCCCAATAGGACCAGATGCCTTCATTAAAAAAAAAAAAAAAATTCTATCAAGAAATTTAAGAGGAATTAATATAAACCATTCTCATACTCTAAAAAGTTTGAGAAGACAGACACTTATAAACTTATCTTACAAAGCCAGCATCACCCTTATGCTAAAGTGAGGAAAGAACACTACAAGAATATAAAATCACAGACCAATATTCCTGATGAACATACATTAAAACACCCTTAGCAAAATCCTATCAGACTAAACTCAATGTCACATTAAAAGGACAATACACCATGATGTAGGATTTTATCTTTATTGTGAAGTATTGAGAATGTGGAAACATGCTCCTTTATGGTGTTTGGAAGTGAGGCCTTTGAGAGATGATGAGGATTAGAAGTTCATCAGGGTGGAGTCCTCAAGATTGAATGCTTGTGTCTATAAGACATTGGAATAAAAATAGACATAGACATACATCTATGCCCTCCCTGTTTCCTGCCAAGTGATGCCCTGAGACACCTTGAGACTCTGCCTACTCAAAGGCCATCACTGGTAGTGGGCACTCAGACTTGAAAAAGAATCATGAGCCAAAATATTCCTAATTTCTAATAAATTACCCAGCCTTGGGCATTTCATTATAGTAACGAAAATGGACCATTATAGTGGGCCAAGGCCTAGAATATCTTGTATTGTAGAAAAAGACCTTCTTTGTTCTAGCTCATGTCAAATTCATTTTCTACCACTTATTCCTTCATACTTCATCTTCCAGCAGTAGTGTAACAAGTTCCAGCTCTCCACATTTGTATAAGTTTTGTATTGCCTAGAAAGACCTTATCAAATTCTGGTTTAGAAAATCTTGTTATCCTTGAATCCTCAATTCACACTGGCTTAATGGTAGACTGGCACTTAATTAGGTTCTCCCCTCTTTTTTTCTGTGGTAAAGCAATATGAATCTCTTTCTAATTTCCAATTATAATCCATGTGCACTTTTACTCTGTGATTCTAACATATTTTAATACACTTAACTGGTTGCAAGTCTGTCTTTCCTAGTACACTGTGACTATTTGATGTCAAGAAACATGGTCATCTATGAGGTCAGATTCAAGGTATGTTTATTAAATGTTTCTTGAATTAACTTATGAATTGAACACTAAAATATATAGGTTTGCTGTGAAGTTTGGTGAGTAAAGTATTGTTTCTGATATTTATTTATTTCTTTGTCAGAGGGAGCATTCTGAGTAAGTGAAACAGTATATTTATTCTGTTTTTCATTTTTAAAATTCTTTTCCTCTTCTTACCATACAATTCACCAAATATATTTCAATGTATATATTTTAATATATCTATATCTATCTATCTATCTATCTGTATCTATTTATCTATCCATATATACATTAATAATGGTTTCTTTTTGTATACGGGAAAAATGATTTTAGAGACAATTCATTGTTATTATTTTATATGCAGAGATACTATTATATGAAAAAGTTGTTTTGGGGCTGGGGATGTGGCTCGAGTGGTAGCACACTCACCTGGCATGCACGGGGAGCTGGGTTTGATCCTCAGCATCACATAAAAATAAAATAAAGATGTTATGTCCACCGAAAACTAAAGTATAAATATTAAAAAATTTCTTTCTCTCTCTTTAAAAAAAGTTGTTTTGGGAAAAAAAGTCTTAAAAATAAATAATAATAATTATTATTTACATCATACTAAATTAATGAGTATAAAACAATGGTATTTCTAGGCTTAATCACAGACCTAAACATATTTATTTTTAATTCAGATTTTGCCTTATGTTGTATTTGTATTTTCTTTATTTAGTGTGAGCTCAGAATTTCTTTTACCTTTATTAAGAACAGAATACTGTTAAAATTGTCCTGCAATCCATTATGCAAACCTCTAAGATGTTTCTTTAGAAAAAGGAAGTAATGAGTCCCGTACCTGCTTGGAAAGATTTGAAGTAGAATGATATAAGGTTTGCAATCTGAGGCAAGGCAATGAAGTATTGTTACATTTATAGGACATGTAAGGTGCTTAGTGGTTTTGATCATAAAAAAGAAAAAGGGAATTGAATCTTTGACATGAAAAGTATTTCACTTCCTTCTTCTATATAAACAATGGCAGGTGTTTATTATTTGGTAAGAGTCACTTTTTAATATTATTTTTAGCAAGAAAAGTAGTAGTCTGAACTCTGAAATGCCAAACTTTAAGGGTAAAATGTCATGAACAATATGTTTTAATAAAAATGATTCACCTTGAAAAAGGCAAGCATCTGTCAAATGTCTGATCATGTGCACCCTGATAAGATTTTTCGATAAGTTTGAAAATAAAGTTGAAGAGGCAGAAAGGGAATTTGACATAAATGCTAGTTTCCTTGATATCATCCTCACCTTGAAACAAGTAGAAATAAAGTAAGATTTAGATAGATTGTTTGAATAAATTGTAACTACTTAACACTTTCTAAATTTTATTAAATTGTTCTCAATTTCTTAGTGGCATATAAACAGGCCAAAATGACTAAAATTTTTTATTAAATGTTATAAAGCAAGGGCATATGTGTAAACTTTCATAAAAAGCTTAAAATAATTTTAATTCTCAATGTTTTTTGAGTGCTTACTATTTGGCATAAAGTATGTCAAACACTTTATAGATAATATTTTAATAGACACTTCACTGAATTTATTCTATTGTTATCTTTTCAGATTAGGAAATGTCAGGGAATCCCAACATAACAGGATTTAGGGGAGGATATAGAGACTAACACATGAAAATCTTTTTTTTTCTGTTTATGAAGTTTTATTTATAAGGTTCTATTAATGTGAGAGTGCACATAAAACTCCAGTTATTGCCTACTATGAAAATCCATGAATATCCATGCTCATGAAATTGTTTTCTTCCAGTATTTTCTCCACCATTTTTTATTTCAGAAAGGGGGCGAGGTAATAATCTCATTACAGTTTATTTGTTCTGCATACATGCTCAATTTATAGCAAAATAAGGAGAAGATGTAAGAGTTATAATACAACTTAGAAGAGAGTAACAGATGTGGGTCAGGACCCTGAACTAACTTTTAGCTCCTAGACTTTCTATGTCAAAAGTTTGCATTTCAGTAAGGCTCAGTCACACACATTTGTATTCCTAGTGACTCTGGAGGTTGAGGCAGGAAGATTGCAAGTTTAAGGAAAGCCTCAGCAATTTAGTGAGACTGGAGATGTGCCTCAGTGGTAGAGTACCCCTGGGTCCATTCACCATTAATGGAAAAAAAAAAAACAAACAAACACATTTTGACATATTTTTAAAGATAAAAAGAAAAAAAAGAAGCTTTTATAAACAGGCATTTCAGAATGCAATGAAAATGAGTACAGGAATCATACTGGATATAGGCCAGTTTTCCAAAGTATAGTTAGTAAGGTTAATAATGTACTTGTGAATTATTTAGAAATTTTGTCTATCTTTTGACAAACTAAGTTTGTAAGAAATATCTGGTCTTACTTTGTTTTTTAAAAGCTAACTTGAACATATTTTGAGCAAAATCATAACGTCACTACCTATAATATTAGTTAAAAACTGATTTATTTATTAATTATTTTATTAATTTGGTGATCACAGAATTAACCAATAAGCCCAATGGAATGCTAAATCATTATTTAATCAGAGAGTATTAAGCATGGAAGGAGTTAGATCATCTCCAACACCTGTTTAGATTAATAATTTGCTTATAAAGAGATAATCTTTACTCTGACAGATGAATAGAGAGGTAGAAAAAAATTCATCTGGAATTAATAAATTTTAAGAAAAGACATTTGAATGAATTCCTTGGCAAGTATTAGAGCACAATACAGGTAAATACATAATAAATTACATATGATATATAACAGAAAGTTTAAGTGCTATTTTTATGTTCCTCTATTCCCCCCAAAAAGAAATATAATTTTATATTTCATCACTTAGGCAGATAATAAATTTTTACTAGCAATGCTTAACTACAGTCAGGAGGAGGATATTTTAAGTTTTAAATTCTTAATTATGCTGCCCAAACTTTTCTCAAATATATTAATAACTGCAACAATAGAAAGTCTTAAATATAAATAATGCTTTGATATCTTTTTTTACCATCATACAAAAATCCTTTGCACCAACAATAAGAGCTTGTCAGTAAGATAGGCAACCACTTAGAAGGGGATAATTGAAGTCAGATATTAAATTTTCTGCCTACAAATGACTTTTAAAAGGTTGCTCTTTGAAACATTTCAGAACATGTTTGCAAGCAACTTGGAAGGGCTTAATCTCAATTTAGGATGACCTTGCTTGATATGAGAGATTCCAATTTACTATTAACCATGTGTTATGATTTCTTTAATATTCTTTGTACCATTCGGAATGTTCCTAAAATCTCTTGTGTTATATAAGTACCATATACATACAGAGCATAATTTTCCCCTTCACAATTCTGACACTCAGAATATAATTTTCATATCTCAACCAAGAAGATTTACAAAACTCTCTAGGAAAAGCTCTGAATTGACCTGAAAATTAGGCATACTAGAGTTCATTGTCCACATTCACCTGCAGGAATCTGCAAATAACTATTCCATTCTATATTTGGTGCAGAATGATTGTACTTTTTGTTCTTTCTGAGTCTCTACTCTTCTTTCTCTCAACTCCCTTCCTTGTAAATTTTTTGTTGAAATGGAAAAAATGCCTTATGGTGGTTAGTCTATGGAAGTCCTAATGTTACTTCATATAAGAATAAGCTTGGCTTTGTCTATCATCAAACTGCTAAACATGACTTGAAAAATATGATTGATAAGTAGCTATGAGTTAGTGTTATAATATTTTTGCCCAGGTGATTTTTCTTAAGATAGTAAATGCTGTTTAAACTGATGTGTCTTCATTTTGTTATGCTATACATTCACTTCAATTTATTGAGTGAATAATTATTAAACAATTGCTATGTTTGGTGTTGTTGGAGTACTATAAATCAGATACACAAAAAACTTGTAAAATTAAGAGGCATTTAGGATGATTATTACAATATTCAGAAAGATTTAATTTCAGTATAATGTGAATTGTACTATAAAATAGTTGTTTATGAAATTTCTGATGACTAAGAACAAGGAACAGATTGAGTTATCTGAGGATGTGGGAAAATAGTCAAGTATGTAAGGAATGATGCTGAAGAGAAAATTTGGAGAAGAAACTCTCAAGCAATTAAAGTGTATAAGAATATCCCAAAGAGAAGAATTAGCAAGCGCAAAGGCTTGGTGGGTGCAAAGAAACAATGATTCAATAAATTGTAAAGAGCTGAGTCTCTCTGGGGGGGACCACAAACAGCATGACAGAGAACAGCATACATTCACTTCTGCTCAGATGTGGAAATGTGTGTGGGAATCAATTCGACAATATTTTGTCAGCTTAGTTTCCTGAGTTGCACCAAGTAGAGTTTGATCCTAACTTCAGCAAAGGGAGTACTTTTTTCTACTCTAAATCCATCTACCTGAACTAGTTAATAAATCCCAGTTTAGGAGATAAAATACATAACCCAAAGCATCTTCCAAAACCTTAAGAGCATATTACGAATATTAATCCTAGAAGGGAATCTTAAAATGTATAGAGGTCCCTAGCTTAATATAACTATTTAAGAAACTCTCAGCATGGCTCCTTGATTAGGGTTACCATTCACCAACAATTTCTCCTTCCAGTCATATAGTTGCATTATATTTTCTGACTCTTACGGTTTGGTGGTACCAAATGGCCCAGAATGTAAATGAATTATGAGCAAATTGTCAATATATGTGAATTTTATGCCAATGTGCTTGATGGCATACAGCTTATTGTGTGTTTTTGCCTGGATTAGTCCCCTTAGTCTCTTGCCACCACTCTCAATGTAGCCTACAAAAGTATGGTTTAGCCTAGAAGACCAAAAACTGGAACATAAAAAGTGCCCTATCGAAAGAACCATGACACAGTTCCAGGAAACCTTATTGCCTGGCCAAAGTTTTATTGGGGTATAAACTTTGTTAGTGGGATTTTGGGTCCAGTGGCTCCCTCAGTGTCTTGTCCCCACTCCCAGTAAATTTTCAAATGTTGAGTACCCAATGAAGCATATAAGGATGGGTATGTATTCAAAAGTGTACCCACATTTCATTGCATTGCAGCTTTTCTTCAGGTTTTATGCATATATATTTAGAGCTTATGGTTTCCTTTTTTATTTTTCTAATATAAGAGAAAAACTTTTAAATTATCATGTATCTTTTTATCTATGAAAAGAGTGTGAAGATTATTTTCCCATCTTTTCTAAAGTTTTTCAGCGCTTTAATCACAATGTTTTAATATCACAATGTTTAGGACTGCTGTTCATCTAATATTTGATGTATAAAGCGAAGCTTAAAATTTATTTTGATTTTTCATTTCACTCTGGTTATTTCAACACAATTTTTTGAAAAGAATAGCTTTTCTGTATTGAATAGCTTGGCACTTCTAGTGAGCATCATCTGTTGGTAGCTTTGGATTTTGTTTTTAAGTTCTTATGTGTAGTATAATTTTAAGTATTCTTTGTAGCAATGGCTTAGTGGTCATGGATTCTCTTATCCTCCTGAAAAGTTTTATTTCTTATCAATTCTGAAAGATACCTTTGTTTGATATAACAATCTATCTAGAAAGTGTTTTCTTTTAGAGCTTAGAATATCTCATTCCAAGCTCTAGGGTCTGTTTTGAGAAGTCAGAAGTGAGCCTTATTAGTTAGCCTCTAAATGAGATCTGGAATTTATCTCTTGCAGCATTTTATTCTTATTTTCTATTTGGGGAATTTTTATTGTAATGTATATTCAAGTGTTTTTTTTTTTTTTAATTTTGTCTATTCTGAGTTCTGTATGTGCCTTGTTTGCAGATTTCTATCTCATTTAGATGATTAGGAAAATTTTCTGGTATTGTTTTACTGGAGTATTTCTTAATGCCTTTAGCTTATATCTCCATGTTCTCTTCTATCCCAATGACTATTAGGTTTGGTGTTTTGATGGAGTTTTAGAGTATATATAGGTTGAAATCTATCAATGCAGGAAGGACCCACACACACACAGACACACATAGACACACATGATCATGCAGATTGGAAAAACATTAAAATAATTAAAATGAAAATAAATTAAAATTTAGAAAAAGAAAAGTGATAATGATGAATGAACCTTAATGAGAAATAGAATGTTTGTTTCTGCTGAGGTGGTCAGAACTGTTGGTAAGAATGGATGTTCATTGCTTATATTCTTGTGCCTGTCTTTGTATTTGGGAGGGGATAGTGGGTTTGCGACCTTTGGTTTATGATTTAGGAGTTAAGTCCCACTTCTGTGTTTCTCACAAAATTGCCAGCTGTTGTGGCCAGGAGCCAAAACTTGTCAATAACTCTCAGCTTCCCATATCCCAGTAAAGGATGGGATACATTAAGGTGTGCTGATGAATGATATACCCCTATAGCAGGTATGTTGCAGAGTCAAAATTAGAATTTCGGGTAGGTGTAATTTAGTCATGGCTAAGTTTTAGAACTCTGTCCATGACTGTTTGAGATTTGATCCACATTCCTTATAGCTTGGGCAGTTGCAATCTCTTCTAAATATCTGGTTCTCAGGTGCCTCTGAAAATTCTACTTTTAGAGTGAGAAGGCTGTTCTTCCCCTTGCCTCACATATTCACCATAAAGGATGTGAATCACCAAGAATCAGACCTGGAGAGTAGGTTACTTGTATTGAATACCTTGGTTACTGGCATCTTTCCTGTTGTTTACATGGGACACCAGCAATAAAGGGAGACCTTTTCCCTTCTGTCTGGCACTTGGATCACCTTGGCCACAATTCTCTCTGCTCGTTTTCAATCACACTGGTGCAGGCACACTGTGAACCCCACAATAGGCGACTGCTGTGGCAGCCTGGCAACTTCGTTATGATCCTGCCTCTGATCACTCTGGGCAGCTGCTTTATATTCAGCACATCATGTATACTCTAGTTGGTGTTGGTTCTTAGAAACAATCCTAATGCAAGTAAAATCAAAGGTATATTTTGTTAATGAGACAAACTTGAATTATTATTCTCACTTTGATATTTATAAATGACCCTCACCAATTAATTAAAATTCTCAAGCTGAATTTTTCATGAAATTAAAAATTAACATGCATTTCTGCTATGGATAATAAATAAATCAATATATAATATAGAATCTCAATGAATGCTTGTGTTTTTATTTACTTATCTTAAATAGAAATATTATAATTGTACATACATAGAATACAGGGTGACATGGTAATATATGTGTATAATATGTAATAATCAGACCAGTGTAATCGACATATCCAACACAAATATTTTCATTTCTTTTTCCTGGTAATATTCAAAACTTCTCTACTGGGTACTTTGAAACAAACAAGTATTTGTCTTCAAACATAGTTGTACTCTTGGGCAATAGAGTATTCCAAGTAATGGCTCCTTTCTAGTTTCGCCCCTTTACCCATTCATCTTCCTTTCTCTATTCCCCTATACTCCATCCTCTCCAGTATTTATTTTTAATTGCTCTATATTATTTATTTTTATATAGGTACCACATTTTCTTTATCCATTACTCATCAATGAATATCAAGGTTGATATTTTGACTATTGTAAGTAGTGCTGCAATAAACATAAAAATTCAGTTATCACTTTGAAATTCAGATTTTCTTCCCTTGGATATATACACAATCATAAAGTTTCTGGATCATGTAGTAGATATAGAGAAATCTCCATACTTCTTTTCATAATGTCACCATTAAGTTTAATTACCAACAGTAGTGTATGAGAGTTCCCCTTTCTCTGTTATTTTTTAATTTCTATTCATAGTCATTATATGACATAATGAATATTTGAGCAGAAATAAAATTGAAACGATAAATAGAAAAGATGAATAAACAAAAAGTTGATTTGGTGAAAAAGTAAACAAAATTAGAAAACCATTAACTAGACTAAGAATAAAATAAGATCAACATAAATAAAAATTTTCTTTTTTAAGAAACTTTTTAATTATGTGTGTGTGCACAGTCTTTAGGATTTCTTTTCTTTTGCTACATAAAATTATAACATCTACAACAGGGAGTGTGTGACTTCTCCAATTTGGATGCGTTACTTTTTGTTGTTGTTGTTTTTACCTAAGTACTCTAAATAAGACTCTAGTACTATGTTTAATAAGATTTGTGGAAATGGGCATTCTTATTACAGATCCCCAGATGAAATACTTTCAATTTTTTGCCCCATTCAGTATGATGTTAAATGTGGGTTGTTCATATATGGCCTATATTTTGTTGTCCTATGCTTTTTCTATACATTATAGATTGAGAGTCTATTTTATGATGAAGAGATGTTAAATATTATTGAATGCTCTTTCTGTGTCAATTGAGTTGATCATGTGTATTTTTCCTTTCAATTGATATGATGTAAGAAGTTTTATGACTTGCATATGTTGACCCTTCTTTACCATTCACTTGATCAAAATGTCTAACATTTTTCAGGTGCTATTGGATTCCGTGTCCTATTATATTGTTAAGATTTTTTGCATCAGTGTTCATCAGATACATAAGTTTGTCACTTTCCTTTCTATTATCTCCTTTTCTGGTTTCGGTATCAGGGAAATGCTAGTCTTGTATAATCAGTGATAAAAGATATTTTACATCCAATTATTTGGAATATTTTGAGAAGAATTGCTGATAGTTTAAAAAAAATTAAGTAGAATTAAGCAGTAAAACTTTCCAGTCCATGGATTTTTTTTTTTGTGGAGACATTTTAATTCTGATTAATTTTGTTTAATCAATCTGATTAATTTTGTGTTATCATTATTGGTCTGTTTAGATTTTCTGGGTTTCCAAGGTTTAATACTGGTTGTTCATATGTGCTCAGACTTTTTTTTCATTTCTTCTACATATTTAAGTGTATTAACATGACATATAGTTTTATAATTATCCCCTATACTTCTCTGTAATGAGCTATACTACCCATTTTTTGTCTATTTTATTTATTTGGGTCTTGTATTATTTCTTTGCACAGCTAAGAATTTTTCCATTTTGTTTATCTACTTAACAAGTTAACTTTCTCTTTTGTTAATCTTTTGTACATTTTAGCTTCACTTTTATTTCAGATCTAATACTTATTTTTCCTTTTTTATATTAATTTTGAAATTGCTTCGGTCTTTCTAACCCATTGACTTGCAAGGGTAGGTTACTTGAAATACGTTTCCTTTTTTGATGCAGGCTTTGATTGCTACAATATTCCATATTAGACTATTTTGATATATCCCACAAGATTTTTAGTAAGCTATTTTCATTTGTTTCAACAATTTTTAAACATTTCTCCTTTACTTTCTTCATTGTCTAATTTGTTATTCAGAAGCACATTGTTTAGTTTCCACATATTTGTACAATTTCCACATTTCCGACTATTGTTGATTTCTAATTAATTGTATTGTGACCAGAGAAGATACATGGCAAGTTTTCAGGGCGTTTTTAGGGTTTATTGAGGCTGCTTTATAATGTGGCATAAATAGGTACATTCTTGGAGAATGTTCCATGTGTTACTGAGAAAAAGTATATTATGCATGTATAAGATGAAAAGTTCTATAAATGTCTGTTAGGTTCATTTGTTCTATAGTATGGCTCTATTGCATTGTGTTTTTTTAATTTTCTTTGTGCATGGATTCTCTATTGAGGAAAGTGGAGTGTTGACACCCCCAGCTATTACTGTAGTAGAATCTTTCCCGCCATCCATGTCTTATCCTACAAGTAGTTTGAGACATACATTCATGGTACTAATCATTAGAATAATATTTCAGATGCATCTATAGCTGTGCCAGTGGAATTTACCATCTTGATACTTAATGCAGATCTACAAACCCCTGATTCTTCTGAATAACAAGTATCATTGCTTAAAATATAAACTTAGTTTAAACTATCAAAACTAATAGTAGAAATTTTGAGATGAAAGTTCAAACTTTGCTCATTTATAAAGGTAACTTGCAATCAAACATGGAAGGATACAGTAACATATAATTTTTTAATAAGCTCATTCATAGGTGAGAGAACTAGATCTGACTTTTTTTGAAAAATATTTCTGTTATTTATGTCTTACACTTATCTTTAGAGAATTTAACAAGAGAATGAATTAAATATATCTGTATTTTTTCTAGATAGTATCTAGTAATTGCTGTCAGATAATTTGAAAGAAACACAAGATTGAGTGATAATGCTCTCATATAATAAACATTAGATATGAAAATAAACTTCAAGTCCAAATGTACTTTTATGAATCTCAAAAATGTAGACAGTTTGTCCTTTTCTTATCAGAGTTGACAAATATCTGACCACATAATAAAATTAATTTCAATAACTCATGCCCTAGGTTTTCTATCAATTTTGTAAACCTCTGAATTTTGAAATGCTAATTTGAGTACTTGACAGACACTATTTTACTGCTAGCAGAAAACATTGTGCATAGGAATCTACAACGAGATATAAAAAATGTATATTTTGAGACTGTACTAAGTAGGCAAAACATGGTACATCTACTTTTTTTCTTTTATTTGTACCAAGAATGCTGAGCTGCATCCCCAACCATTTTAGTTATTTACTTTTATTTTGAGACGGTGTCTCACTAAGTTGCTTAGGGCCTCCTTAAGTTGCTGAAGCTGACCTCAAACTTACAATCTCCTACCTCACCTTCCAAGTTGCTGGGATTACAGGCATGGGCCACTATGCCTGGCAAGGGCTACCTAATTTTTATCATCTCTATTTATTTTATTATTACTTATTGATTTATATAATCTATATTCTTTTAAAAAATAAACACTAATGTAAATAATGAAAAAGGGACAATGACTAAAACATTTGGACAATTTCTTAAAATTTAAATTTGCCTACCTATGATACAGCTATTTCATTTTGAAATATTTGTCCAACAGGAAAAGAAAAAGATTTGTGAATGAGTGCTTACACTACTGTTTTACAATAACTAAAAGTTAGACACATAAATATCCATGAAAAGATGTATGAGAAAACAAATTTTGTAAATACACAGAAGAGAATATCATTCAACAGTAAAAAGGGAAACCCATTAATATGCACAGCAACAAGTTAGAACCTCAAGCTAACTCTTCTAAATGAAAACAGAAAATAGAAACTATTATTCAAATTCTATAAAATTGTAGATAATGTAGACTAATCTGTAGTGACAGAAAAAAAGATTAGTGTTTGTTTTCTTAGGGAAGGAGAGGGATAAGATAGTTGGTTAAGAGTAGTAACTTTGGCATACATAGCTAGATTGTGGTGATGGCTTCACACAACTTTGAAAACATATGCAATTGTATGGTTACATATATGCAATTTGTTCTTACAATTATACATCAGTCAGATTGCTTTAAAAATCACAAAATTATGCTTAATGTTATTTAGAAGACAGTAAGCAGAAGTATACATGTGAAATATATCTTTAGATGTAATGGAGTTTAGAGGGAAACCTTTGCCCCAATCTGTATAAATGTTTATAATTTGTTTTATTTTCCCATCCCATGAAAAAAATAAATGGACTCATTGTATTGCTCTGCTCTTAATTAGGTTTGTTGCTTGTGATGGTAGCAGAGTTCTGTGTATTGAGTACTGTTATGATTGCCAGAGAATAAGAGAACCCAAAGCAATCTCAATACTGCAATAATAAACAAAGCATAACTTGCTTTAATATTTTAATAGTCTATTTTTATATTGTCTTTATCAGCATAAGTATGAAAACCAGATTTAAAAAAGCAGAAAAATCAAAAAATGACTGATAGATCTAATTATAAGTCTCTGAACTACTTTAAATGGGTAAATATAGCAACAAAGTGCAATCATAAGCATAGGCTTACTATGCTAGTTTAACATTTACACACACAACCAATATTTAGTAAACTCCATCCAGGCTCCTAAAGGTATATGCATAGAATAAAAATCAAATAATTAAAATCACTACACAAAATATTTGTAAGCATTAATATTTGAATGTTTTAGACTTTGAAAAGTTACAAAGATGTTACAAAGTGTGTCCTTTCACCCCAACTCCAGTTTCACCTCTTATTAGCATCTCCTATTTGAATGGCATATTTGAATCAGCTGATGAGCCAATGTTTACACTAGGACATATTTATTTGTATTTTTCTTTTTACCTAATTATTTTTTTAATCTAGAATATTCCATCCAGCATCCATATTTTATTTAGTATTCATGTTACTTGTCCTCCTCTGGACTGTGACAATTTTGCAGATATTTCTTGTTTTAATGATCTTAACGGTTTGAGAATTACTGATTATATATTGTAAAATGTCTCACTATTTTAGATTACCTGAAGTTTCCTTCATGACAAGAGGTTTTGAGTCATTACTATGAGTTTTGAGAGGAAGACACAGAAGTGCCACCCTTAGCATATTATGGGAAAATATCTTTTATCTATATGGTTATTTAACTGATATTGTGCTCCTTGATTTCAGGGCAGAGATTGTATTTATCTAATTAAAACTAACTAAATTTTTGCCTTATTTTTGTGTTATATTCTTTGGAAAGAAGCTATACTTTATATCCTTAAGTTATCAATAACTAAGCAAATATTTTCAATTACAGGATATTTGTCTATTTGCCTCATTTATTTAGTTTGCCAATCATATATTTTTATCAATTTGGGCTTATAGATATTTATTTCATACTTTAGATTATAACATAATAGTACTTGCCTTATCAGTGCTCAAGTTGCTAAAATTCTGTTTATAGGTATGTCTTTTAATTTGCTTCCATGTCTCTTTTACAAGCTCTATCCTTTTGATTTATGAATATTTCCTTTCTGGAACTAGAGGATACTGCAATCTTATTTTGTATATTCTTGCCTTATCTTCAGAATCAGTAATTTCTCTAAGTTTATTTTGTTGGCAAATGGTATTAGAAACTAAGATCTCAGAGTTAGTATTATATTAATTTTTAATTTATTTTAAAAAGGTCATTTCCCCTGTGGGCCATCTTAACATAGTAGAGATCAAAAACTATGAATTATTAACTGGAATCCCCATATTTTGTATTATATTCCATACATTATAAAATGATTAAATGTTCATATGAATAAATTGCATTAAAATAGTTACAGAGCAGATTCAAAAGTGTAACATAGTAAAGCATAAAATGAAATAAGTTTGACATAAGAAAGCTCCTGAGTCATTAAGTCTTAATGCATGCTTGACTTCCCTTCTTCCCTTCTTAGCCCTTGGTCAGATACTAGGCCTGATGCTGTGTATTGTAGGATTAATAGCTAAAGATGTATTCTCTGACCTATAATAATGAAATTAGGCTGCAAAATATTTTATATATAGCCCATTAACTGTATTTGCTTCTGTTTTCCTGCTTTTCTTTTCCATCTCTTTATTTTTTAAAGAGATAGACCTCTATAAAGAGAAGACCTCTCTCTTCATCTTTTCCTAAAAATTTTGATCTTCTATATGTATAATTTTCACACCCATATTATCTTCGAAATCATATGGTTTGTGGTATCAAATAGAAAAAAAAATACCTCTGTAACAGGAGGAAAAATTGCAAATTATACAGTTTAGGCACAGTGAAATGGAAATCCATGGTGAAATTTAATAAATTTTTAAAAATTAAAGGCATCTATGAAGCAGAGTAATATACCATATTGTTTTCGTATGAATGTTGCCAATGTCAGTGTTATGGCCAGGAAAATGAAAAGGTATTAATAAGATCACTGTATTCTCTTTTCAAATACCACCAAGAACAAAAACATGAAACATTCTCATATTCCATTCCTATAACCTCACCATAATGCATCCAGCAAAGTAAATCACGGAAAGGTGATGAGGAAATCTTGTTCAAGTCTTGTTCTTATTTCAGGTCAGCCCTTGTTGGTTTTCTCAGTTACCATTTTACTAAATGGAGAAATGAAAAAATCTTTCCTTACAACTTATACAAAATTTTTCATGAGAAGTTATTAGGTATGTGTAGGCACCCTAAAAACACAAAATATAATTTATTTCATGGAATTCTATATGCCTTTCAATCAGTTAACACCTAAATTTTCTTGCATCAAATATTCAACTTTCTGTAAACAGTAGGTAGAAGTAGGGTTGGTATATATTTTACAGGACAAATAGCAAAGATTCATTTAGAAAATTCTTTAAAACTACTTGACCTACCTCTACAAGTTAGTTTTAAACCATAATTTCTTAGTAAGCATCAGTCAACCCTTTTTAAAATTACCATTATGTTTTATTTTTGTTTACTTAGTTTTGCTTATAGTTTATTTCATTTTATGAAAAATAGTTCAAAAACATTCTTCAATTTTATTGTTTTTTATTTTGTTCTAAAACTAAAAAATTAGTTTTCTGACAGGTAGGGAAGGGAAAGTAGAGGGAATGAGATTGATCAAATTATTTTATTGAATAAATATGACATAATGAATCCTACTACTGTGTAAAATTAAAATGCACCAATAAAAATGACTCACTTTAAATACAATGACACTAAAAGTATAAAAGTTAAAAAATGAAGAACACACATTTTAGGCAAACAGTAAACAAAACAGAGTAGGATGGCTATACTATATGAGGTAAAATAGATTTTAAATAATAAAAAGGTTAAATTATTATAAAGTTTCTGCTTCATAAGATGAAAAGAATTCTATATGTTAGTGATTATGGTAAACAATGTAAATGTACTTTATATCGTTGAATTGTACACTTAAAATGGTTTAGATGTCAGATCTTATGTTTTGTGTATTTTATTACAATTTAAAAATTGAAGAAAAGAAAAACATTAGTTTAATGCGAAAACTTAATTATGATGAAGAGGGATTTATTCTTGGAATATTTGGTTAGTTCCGTTCTAAGTAGTTCATTAATATACCATAATAATCACCATAAATAAAAAATACTTTTATTATCTCTGTGATAAACAGAAAAAGGAGGAAGGAACATGATGTATATTATTGATGCCTCAAACATTCAAAATGCCATGATATGTTTTATATGCTCTCAAATGATCATATTCTTATGTACTTTATGTATACCCACAGTGACAGTTTCCAATGAATTCATTGCTTTATTTTAATGCAAGGGTCATATACATTTACCATAAAATGTTATTAAAATTGAAAAAAATTCTGTTTCATAACATGAAATGAATTCTTTATGTTCTATTTCTTAGTTTGAAGTTTGTTTCAAAATGAGATCCTCTCCTCCTCCTCCTCCTCCTCTTCCTCCTCCTCCTCTTCCTCCTCCTCCTCCTCTTCTTCCTCCTCCTCCTCTTCTTCCTTCTCTTTATTCTTCTTCTATAATTCTTTTTTTTTATGTGCAATACCAGAATACACTCTGACATAATCACAAAAGTATAGAACACAACTTGTTCCAATTAATTCCCTGGTACTCCATCCAATCTCCCTTAGCTCTCCTTCTTCCACTCCACCAATCCCTCTTCAATCTATTTACTAGTGACCCGTGGATATACCAATGCTGGGACCCATCACGCCACATCCATGTATGTACACAGTAAAGTTTGTTCAGATTCATTTCACTATTTATCCTTTTTCCTGTCCCTTCTTCCTCCTCCTCAATCCTTTTCACTTACTCTATTGATCTTTTCTCTATTTTCTCTCTCTTTTTTTTCCACTTTATATTTTTCATTCTATTTTAACCTCCTCCACTCACTTGCTTCTTTTGGATTAGCATTCCCCTATCAAAGAAAACATTTAACCTTTGACTTTTGGGGATTGGCTTATTTCACTAAGCATTATAGTCTCAAGTTCCATCCATTTACCAGCAAATACCATAATTTCATTCTTCTTTGTGGCTCAGTAACACTTTTTTGTGCATATATACCACATTTTCTTTATTAGTTCATCTGTTGAAAGGCACCTAGTTTGGCTCCACAGGTTGGCTATTGTAAATTATGCTGACATAAACACTGAGGTGCTCGCATCACTGTAGTATACTCAGTTTATTTTTTATTTGTTCTAATTAGTTATACTTGATAATAGAGCACAATTTGACATACTGTACACAAATAGAGCACAACTTCTTTTTCCTCTGGCTGTACATGGTACAGAGTCACTACATTAGTGTAATCTTACATGTATAAAGGGTCATAATGTCTGTCTCATTCTACTGTTCTTCCCATCACCACAGTCCCATCCTTTCCCTCACTTCCCTCCACAAAAACCAAAGTTACTTCATTCTTTTATATTCCCTCACCCCACTATGGATCAGCATCCACTTGTCAGAGAAAACTTCGGCTGTTGATTTTTCAGGATTGGCTTAGATTTTTCAGGATTCACTTAGAATGATATTTTCTAGTTCCATCCATTTACCTGAAAATGACATAATTTCATTCTTATTTATGGCTGAGTATTATTCCATTGTGTACATGTAGCATATTTTCTTTATCCATTCATCTGCTGAAGAGCACCTAGGTTGGTTCCATAGTTTAGCTATTGTGAATTGAGCTGCTATAAACATTGATGTGGCTGTGTCATTGTAGCATACTGATCTTAAGTCCTTTGGATATGAGGAGTGGGATATCTGAGTCAAATGGTGGTTCCATTCCAAGTTTTCTGAGGAATCTCCATACTGCTTTCCAAATTGGTTGCACCAATGCAGTGCCACCAACAATGTATGGTGTACCTTCTTCCCCACATTCTCGCCCATGTTTTATTAGTATTTGTGTTTTTGATAACTGCCATTCTGACTGCACTGAAATGAAATATCAACGTAGTTTAGATTTCCATTTCTTTAATTTCTAGATATATTGAAATTTTTCATGTATTTGTTGACTATTTGTATTTCTTCTTTTGAGAAGTATCCATTTAGTTCTTTTGCCTATTCATTGATTGGCTTATTTGATTTTTAGTGTTAAGTTTTTTGAGTTCTTTGTATGTATTCTGGATATGAATTTCCATATTTGTATCCACTTATCACACACCACTTTCCGTCCTTTTTTACCTACTTTATCCATAAAGCAGCAAAAGTAGTGTTGAATTCAACTCTGATCATAGGACTCCCTCGTCTAAAAGCACTTCTGGTTTTTCATTACACTAAGCATTAAGGGGAAAAAAAAATTGGCTATGAAGTTCTGAAATGACTGGTCCAGGAGAATCTCAGCAGACTCATCAAATGAACTCTTTGCCCTTATTTTGTGACCCAGGCATATTGATCTACTTCAAAATTTCCAAATGACCCCTATGCCACCATTACACAGAATTTCTGTATCCACGGTTCTTTTACCAGGAAAAATCCTGTATTCTGTATTCACTACCCCACATACCCTACTCCAACGTCGCCAATTTAATAATATATTTCAATGAAAATTGTACTACTTTAGGATAGTGGTGAACCACAGCATATTTAATATTCTCAGTTTTTTGGTATGTGTATATGTGTACATATTCAAGTATTTCTACTTCATATACATATATATATGTATGTATACACACACACACACACACACACATATATATATATATATCTGTGTGTATATATATATATATATATATATATATATATACCCCCCCAAATACATGACCTACGTATTTATGTGATACATATATGTATGTATATATACATACAAGGGGTATTTATATGGATATCTACCTACCTGTCATTTGTTTTTCTCTGCACACATATATAAATATAATATAATAATTGCTGCTATTATTGTTTTCCTGATTAATTTGATTAAAGTCTGTCTTCTAAAGGAAACTGTAAGCTCCATGAGAACAGGGACTGAGTCACCTTGTAAGATTTTCTCTCTGTTTTATCATCAGTCCATAGCAGAATGACTCAAACTTCTGGACTGCTACTGAATTTTGAATAAGTGGATAGATTGCCTCATCTATTTTACATTCTTTATGACTCTAAATGTAATTTCATGTGTATGTGTCTGCATACACGGGAGGGTTTTGATGATTTAGACAACCTGCAACTGCTTAAAAATTAATGAGGGAATAAAATAGGTGCCAGATGTTTCTTCCATTTGGCAACTGTCTAGATCCGTAACGAAATCTTTTAATATAGGATTTTGTGCATCCTTAACACATAGTTTTCTACTTAACTTGTTTTCAAGAAATTGTTAAAAAAAAAAAGAGTCTGATAAATCTGAAGTCATCCTACCCCAAGTGGAAAAAACAATCATAAATTGGATTAAATTTAATGAAATATTTTTACTATTGCATTTTACCACAGCATTTGAAAATTGTATCTAAGAATCCTGATAATTTTAAAACCATTCTCCTCATCTCAATCAGTGAAGGGCCATGAAAAAGTTCTCATTTTATGAACCAGAAAGTCTCCTGCAAAAGAAGAGAAATTAGGTTATAAAAAGAAGGTACTGTATAACTTGCCTAATGGCCTGTAATCTGCTAAAGGTACAGCTGTGGTGGGCTGTTTAACAGGTGCTATGATTATGGAGCATAACAAACATGTTAGGCTTTGTAGTGCATTTAATACCTTATAAACAATTGGGCTAATTTGGACAAGGCTAATGGATTAGTTCAAATGACACTCTTGTAAAAGGTCTGTGATTATGTTGTGCAAATTTGACTGAAATTCTAAGCTTAACAAACGTGTTCATCTTTAAAATGACAAAACTATTTTTTTTAAATATTCCACCACTGAATTCCAATGCTATTTCCTCCATATATAACATTTACATTCGAATGAAGATAATCATCCTCATGGTATTCCAGCAGTTTCCGCCAACATAAAACCATAGCTTAGAGTGTTCCACTAGTTCAATCAAAATAGCCCATGTACTGTTTGAAAATGAGTACAAATTCTCTACCTGAAACCATCAGAGCAAATGATTTAAGGATTTTGCGCCAAGCAATTAACCACACATGTGTTATTTAAGCACCTCTGAGGATGGTGACAGGATTTTTCTGTATAGATTTAAAGCTAATTACTTAATAATTGAAAGACTGAAAAAATACTGAATATGTGCATCCAAAGGCAGGTGTAAGCTGCCAAATGGCAGAAAGAAAGTGCCATAAATAATAAGACCTCCAGATATACTGTGTAAAATCCAGAGACTTTAAGAATAAAGAATGAATACAAGAGTCATGTAGGAAAGAAAGAAAGAAAGAAAAAAAATAGAAATTCACTTTGCCATGGGCAGTGATACAACAGGGATTCAAATGACAATTTAGAAGGAGGTGTTAAAGGATGAGTCAACTCAGAAGACAGGACCAGACTAATGGTACAAATTTAGAAACCATTAGCAGATTTATTGGCACTATTTAAATAAATCTATGATTTAAAATGTGTGTATCTAGAGTCCAGGCCTGGTGGTACATGCCTGTAATCTCAGCACCTTGGAAGGCTGAGACAGGAGGATTGCGAGTTCAAAGCCATCCTCAACAAAAGCCAGGCACTAAACACATCAGTAAGACCCTGTCTCTAAATAAAATACAAAATAGGGCTGGTAATGTGACTCAGTGAACAAGTGCCCTTGTGTTCAATCCAGGTACCACCCTGCCCCACAAAAAAAAAAAAAAAAAAAAAATAGGTGTATCTAGAGATGTCAGGATGTCTAAAACCCAACTGCTAAAAACAATCATAAAAGAGTAAAAAGAGGGTCAGGGCAAGAAGGCTGAACCAGGAGAAAATGGCTGGTCTGGCTGTGGAACTGCGGAAACTTAGAGGAGAAAGTGTCCTGAGAAATGCAAAGAATATTTCAAAGTTCTATTAACTATTGTCAAGGAAACAGCAATGGCCTTTAGACATGAATTATTTGGATCAAGTTGTAAGGATAAAAGCATAATTATGAGGTGTTAAGTATAAATCAAGACATATCTCTGGCAATGCATAATAAGCTAGATAAACATCTGGTTCAATGTGCTACCAATTACCTGAAAGGTATAGATTAAATCTACTCAAAGAACAACTAAAAATCAATGCCAAAAACTGGAGAGTATAAATATTATTTAGGATAAGATAGATTAAATGAACATAGAAATTGCCATTGGTAAAATGGCAGTAAATTTTGAATTTAACAGAAAAACTACCATATATAATACTACTTATAAAATACAATCTCACTTAGCAATCTAATATGTATATTTTTCTTTATGTGTATATAGACTTTTATATTTAGTATGCATTTAATAATTTAGAAAATAAAATGTTTAACACAATCTACCAAATTATATATTATAGGTTCTTTTTATTTTTCTACATTTTTCAAATTTTATTAATATGACTAATATTTGAGAATACATAGAGTAGAAATTGGAACAACTAGGAGATAGTAAAAAAATACTAAATAAAAAGAATGCTCAGTGTTTTAGCATCACAAGCTTAATAAACAGTTCTGATATATCTGCTATGAAAAAGAAAATTTCTACCAGCAGATTGACATATGAAATAACAGAAGGACTGAATATTTACAAGTTGACAGAAAGACAGTCAGAAAAGGAAATCTACAGGTACAAGCTATTGTGGCATCAATGTGGCATTAAGAAGGTACACATTTAATGTCTCCATCACATCTTTTATTCAATATTGTTAAAAATGTTTTCCATGGTAACATATTTCAAGTCATAAAATTAAAGCCCTTCAGAAGTGGGGAACAAAATAATTAAAGTACATAGAGACTTCACCAAAGTGGTAACTTAGAACAAGCTGACATCTCCTCTGGAAGTAGAAGAGAGCTGGTGCATTCAGTGCAAAACCAAAAGTTGGGGTCTTATTTGGCAAACAAATGAAATAAATATCTAGTGGTCCACTATCAAATCTCAGAAGTTTGCAAGGGTTGAATTTCAAGCACATTAGAGTGGTAAAGGGAAGCAAAATTTAGATGTCAGAGACTAGATTTAATTTTATGGGAGACAGAAACATAGGGAATGGTTAAATGTATCTGATATTTTTTTTACATAATAATAATATTTATGAAATTGTGATGCCTATTTCCAAGAAGTATCTTCAAAAGTTCTATATTTTCTTTTTTATGTAATATTTTTATTTATATATGACAGCAGAATGCATTACAATACTTATTACATATATAGAGCACAATTTTTCATATCTCTGGTTGTATACATAGTATATTCACACCAATTTGTGTCTTCATACCTGTACTTTGGATAGTAATAATCATCACATTCCACAATCATTAATTACCGCATGCCCCCTCCCTTCCCCTTCAACCCGTCTGCCCTATCTAGAATTTCTCTATTCTTCCTATGCTCCCTCTCACTGTCTCACTATGAATCAGCCTCCCAATATGTATATATAAACATTCAGCATTTGGTTTTTTGGGATTGGCTAACTTCACTTAGCATTAACTTCTCTAACTCCTGCAAATGCCATGATTTTATTCTCTTTTATTGCTGAGTAATATTCCATTGTGTATATATTCCACACTTTTTTTTATCCATTCATCTATTGAAGGGCATCTAGGTTGGTTCCAGTCTTTTCACACACAGAATTCCTATACAATAACACAATGCTGATAGAGGTGCTATTGAAGATGCAAGACAGAATCGGGTGAGGAAACATGACTGTCTCATTGTGGATCATATTAGTCCTCATTCACCAGATATATAGTTTTTTCTTTCTTGTTATATAAATGAAAATAGCATTTATTGGATTTTTCATTGTTTTTGGTCTTAATACCTACAATTTCAGTTAGTCACTGTAAAAACATCCCTGCAGATCATTACAGTCTTTATTACTTATACTTATTATCAATGCCAACTTTTTATTTGCAGTTTACATGTTAATATCTGTCTTTTTCACTAAAGAATGCCAATACTGATGAAACCAGGAATCCTATTTCAGAAGCAATTACTTTTACTGTTTTTTTCCCAGATTACAGGTAGATCAAATATACTAAATTTCTCTTCAAAAGTGTTTTCCAAAATAAAAATAATTTTTTTTTTTTGCAAAGAGTTAATCATTCAGGTAGGAGCTGAACAGATTATGAATAGTATTTTTATATCATTCATCATTTCCACACATATTTATATTAATTTGTTTATACCAAACTGAGAAACTTCTAATATCTGAACTTCATTTTCCATAGGTACTATTGAATGGAGGGTATAAGCTATTAATCAAATCCAAAAGCAAATCTAAAAAAAATCACAGTTATGGTCTCTAAGAGCTGTTGAAACTATATGTTGATAGAAAAATATCTCATCAAATGTTAATCTATCTCAATGTATTTATTTTAATATACAATTATCTGCCTTTATATCTAAAATAAGAAATATAGATCATGACACCCATTTCTCACATTCTTGTTATTATAAGAACAAAATGTTTCAATTCCCTTATTATATAACCTTTACCCTTCAAATTCTCCATATTATGACATATGTAGATATCTGACTAGAAGTTGATCTTGAGGCTGTGAGAGTGAAAGGAGAGTGTCATCAGGAGAAGTGTCATTCTATTACATGGAAAATATTCAGTAGGCTTTTTTTGCTTGCCTCCAATACAAGATCAACTACTCTTGAGTATGTATAAATTAAAGTTCAAATGAACTGGAGGCAATTTGAATAGATAAGAGTATGATTTTTCACATTCATTTAAGATATGTTTATAGCTCTTACCCTGAAGACTCCATAGCAGAAATGTGATAATGAACTACTGTCATTATTACTTTTTAGTTTAACCACTTTACACAGGTGTGATTGGCATATGAAAAATGCTCATATGTCCATATGTACACTTAATGTATACAACTTAATAAATTTGGAGACAAGTTTATCGCCATAAAATTGTTACTATAATGAATATTATGCACATCCATCACTTCTAAAATTTTTTTCTTTGATTTGTGATGAGGACACTTAATGCAAGATCTATACTCTCAGCAAAGTTCTAGGTGCACAAGACAGTACTGTGAACTATAGGCCTAATGGCATATGCTAGCTTTCTCTGACTCATTCTTCTCCTATAACTGAAGCTGGGTAACCTCTGACCAACCTCCCATTTCTCCTACGCAGTCCCTGGAAACCACCATCCCACTCTTTGCTTTTATATCTATTCTATAAATGGAATAAGGTAGCATTTGTCCTTTTGTATCTGGCTTATTTCACGGATTCTTCGATTCTCCAGGCTCATTCATGTTGTTGCATATGGCAGGGATTCCTTTTCAAAAAGCACTAAAATGATCACTTAAACTCCTTAGAGCTTCATTTCACTTTCTTCCTAGTTAGAAGAAATATGCCCACTTTATAGTCTTGAGTTTAATATGATTCTTAAAATGTCATATAATCAGGGTCACACTGTCTAGAGAAGAGTTATCTCTTTCCATCTATCTTTCTAGGTGACATCAAAAACAATTTTCAGCAAGTCTTCATCATTACACTTATTCCTTTAATTCTAACCAGACTTTCCACAGGCCTCAAAATCCTCAAACTCATTCATTTTAGAAATAACCTATTTCTTATTTATATTGCCCCAAGGACTTTTTTTTCCTACATACAATCTTAGCCGATGAAAACAGAATCCATTCTTCACAGTTTGAGACGACAAAGATTTATTTTAAAGTATAGACCAGAGCACAATATTTGAATAATATTCAACAAGAAATAATAATAATAATAAAAACACTAATGGCATTGTTGCAACATCTTCTCTGTAGCCACCTGTCAATACACATCTCAAAATAAAGACCAGAATGACAGGATTTCTGTCACTGATCTTTCAGAAGAATAATAGACAAAAAGCACAAACTTCCCACCTGGGTCATTTGATCACATTTCCCTTTTAGGCCTACAAACCTAATTCGTGTGAATGCATCTACTGAAACAAATGTTGCTTTCAAGTAGTTGGGAAACAATGTTTATATTTTGTTTATTCATATAACTCTATATTCTCTAAAGTATGTGAAATCAAGCTAGAAAAAGGATGGAAAGAAGATGGTGAAAACTTAAATATTAAACAAGTCCAACTTTCTCAGATATGGCTGTGACTTGGAGCCTATTCACATGACTTGAATGTAAATACTCTGTCTTTGGAACAACAACAACAACAAAAAAAACTGGTGAGGAAGAATATGATTAATGACCTAACATTTAAGTTAACCAGATAAAACACTTTTCTCCTCAGTTTGCCTCCAGATAGTGTTTGATATTCATTTTCTAACACAGTTGGAACTAAATTATACCAAATGCAAAAATGCGCAGATATAAAATAGTATGAAATATGTATGATCAATTGTGCAGCTCAGGAAAACTCTTGAAAAGATAAACCAATTCTGCAGTGAGTAATGTATTTCATACACAATTATAGACTGAATTTTATTTTACAATAAATGCTTAAAACATCTATGTCCTGAAATATAAAATTTAAAATATCTCCCATTCATTCAGCTGTCAGTATAACAGAATTAATAATGACTTATCTCAAAATTATATACATTGTTTGGGCAGTGATTTCCTGCCAGGAAATTAATAATGAGATAATTTAAGAAAGTACTAAAAATGATTTAAAGACTCAGTCTGCATTTTCTGTACTACTCTGACATTTTGCTTATAACCTTTTGCATATTGTACTAAGACATCAAATGAGATTCCTACTAACCCAACCCCATAATGTCTTAAGACAAGAGAGTCTTAATATTATCAGCACCCACATCTGTGAGCTGCAAGACCACTTGGGGCAAGTAAAAACGTAGTTAAAAATTAATTTGTAAGCTTTAGGTTTTCATATATTTAGACTGTATAAAACAGTAAAGTTGAAGAGATAAATGAGAGGGATGTACTGTTAATACAGTGAAGTTTTTTACTCCTTTCTTTGGAGCTGTAACATAGGATAATACTTCCACCTCATTCTTAATCCAAGGAAAAGAGTCTCAAGAAATCATTAAGAGAGTTTGCCCTACTTCTCCTGACATCTTTGGAAGAAGGGCACAGAATGGTTGGTTCCAGACACATGCCTTGAAATCCTGAAAGCTTGAGAAGATGACCTCCTGATTGACTCAAATGAGATGACTATGTTGGAAACATTCTTCCTATTCAAAGTTTGATTTGGCATAGATATTAGATATATTCCACTTAGACATGGACAACCAATGAGAACTGACCTGAACATGTTTTAAAAGGATAATTTCCAAAACAGTTATGGGTGAAATGTCAAAAGATAAAATCAATACAGGTCTATAGCATAAACCAGAAGTTGACAACAGAGTGCTAAGTAGCCAGATGAAGGAAAAAGTATTAAGGAAAACCCAAAGGCATTGATTTAGTATAAGAAAAAGTCTCTGAAAAATCTCCAAATTTCAACTCAAGTAGTAGTGTCACTATCAATATCTTCATTGGCCATAAGAAACCAACCCAATCTTATATCACTTTCAATTCAATAAACCACTCCATTACTCTTACTTCCTTTCCTTATTCTTCCTTACTTCATCCATGGAAGAATCAGGAGAGGAGGTTAAGGTACTAGAAGTGAATTGAAACATAGAAGAATAATTAAAAAGAAAATTTCAAATTGTGTTGCCAATTGTTTTAGCTATAATTGTAATGAAATTAACTATTTAATAACTAATCTCTGAGACTAAAACAAGGATCCTTGTTTAGTAGATTATATATAATCTACTAAAACATTCGCTCATTTTACTTTGCGATGAATATTACAACTCTAATTAAATGATCACTTTTGAAGTTATTTGTTCTATCTCTGTAAGTTCTATTTTCAAATATTACTAAACAATGAGACTTGTTTACTCCTTACCAATTGAAGGTAACATTATATACACTAAGTCATTCTTCATCATGTGCCCGAGGACTATAGTTTGGATCTGGAAAATCTCCAAAGACCCTTGTGTTTAGGGAATTGTCCCCAGCTTAGTGCTATTGGAGATGTGATGGAAACCAAGAGGTTGAACCTAGGGGGAAGTCTTCAAATCATTGAGGGCATGTCCTCAAAGAAGATTGGGAAACCCTGGTGTCTTCTCTTTTCTCACTGGCCATGAGTTCAGCAGTTTTGCTCTACCAGCTACTTCAGCCATGGTGGATATGCTGTCTCACCACAGGACAGAAGCAATGGGGGATAAGCAACCATGGACTGAAACATCAAATCTATGGGTCAAAGTAAATACCTCGCCTTTATAAATTGATAATCTCAGGTATTTGTTACAGTGACATGAAGCTGATGATGCCAAAAATATTTCATTCAATCTTCTTTATAAGCCTGATGACATTTTTTATTCACTGTATTTAAAGAAAATTAAGATTTAAAGCATTTACCTTGTTTGCCTAGTAATACTATAGAAGTATATCATATTCTATAGTAAGCATATCTTATACATTAAAACACATTATATTTTCTCCTAAATGTATCCTATGCTCATCTCTTCCTATGCAACCTTATTGCTATAATTCTGTTTATTAATTTATATTTGGATTATTGCAATTATTTTCAGAGTAAGGTCCCTGATATCTCTGTGACCTATTTTTTGATATTTTACTATAAGAGATTCCTTTTTAAGAATTCAGGTATTTCTTTCTTTCTTTATTGGTCTGGGTATTTCCTTTGGTTGATATGAAAAGGAGAGGAATTTACAATATGTTAATGTATTTTTGTCACGTTTTTAAGCAAAAAAAAATATTGCTTATTTCATTCAGCAATAGCTTAACATACAAATGAACTTGTTTCTTTAATTGTTGCATTTTACTGCAGATTCCCTCCTGTGTTCTGCAACATTTAACTGCAACACTGTTAACCTTACACAAATTATTCTATAAGCTACATAGTAAAATACTTTAAATGAAGAAAATATCCCTTGTGTTAGTACAAGTGTCACAAACACATATACATGACAAACAACGTTTCTCTCAAAGTAAAAATGCTCCCTTGCAGTTAAGTTTTGTTTGTATTACAGTATGAATCCTTTGTGATCTAGTGTGCTCATATTATTTGTTATGGTCTAAATGTGCCCTCCCATTCATATGTTGATATACTAATCCCCAGTGTAATAATATTAGAGGAGGAGCATTGGGGGTGTAATTACATCATGAATGTGGGGTCCTTAGGAATAGGATTAGTGCCTGTATAAAGGAAACCTTAGTGATCTCCCCAACCCCTTTTCTCCCTTGTAAGGATACAAGAAAGAGCAGAGAAAAGGGCCCTCATTATTGGTCATGCAATTTCATAGTATATTTCCAACCTCGAGAACCATGAAAAATAAATTTCTGTTTTTTATAAGTCACATAGTATATGAAACTTTGCTATACCATCTCAAACTAAAAACATTATTTCAGACTTCATTAACATTTTACAATTTCTGCAAGGAAACAAACAAACAAAAATGTTTTCTAGATGCCTAAAGAAGATAAAAGGTATGCACAGATAATTTCTTTTTATGCTTCTGTTGTCATAGACTCAGTATTTGTGTCCTCACCAAAGGTAAATATTAAGGCCTTAGCCTCCAGCATAGCTGTATTTGGAGAAGACTGAAAGAATCAAATTGAGCTCAAACTATGTCTTACAAACGGAGCACCAATCCCATTAGATTAACATTCTTATAAGAATGAGATGCTTATTTGCTTTCTCTCCAATTAAACCAAAGAGATCATAGAAGCATACAGAGGAATAACAGCTGTCCATCTTCACCAGACACTAACCCTATGTGTACCTGATATTGGACTTCCATTCTCAAGAACTGTGAGAAAATGATTACTGTTTTATAAGCAGCAGTGTGTGTAATTTTGCTAAGGTAGCTCTAGAAAAATAATATATACCTCTTGACTTTTGTCTTTTTTGTTGTTGTTTGGGGGGGAGGTGTGTGTACCAGTGATAGAACCCAGGAGCACTCAGCCACTGAGCCACATCCCCAGCCCTATTTTGTATTTTATTTAGTGACAGGGTCTCACTGAGTTGCTTAGCACCTTGCTTTCACCGAGGCTGGCTTTGAACTTCCGATTCTCTTGTCACAGTCTCCCAAGTCTCTGGGATTACAAGTGTGCGCCACCATGCCTGTCTGTCTGTATATTTTTCAGGCAACCTCAGGCAACCTAACACCCACATCTTTCATTCCTATTAACATAATATCTATTTATTTTAACAACAAAATTACTTTATGAAAATGATGTAAGATTCAAATTGTGCAAATTTTTCTAAAGTGTAATCATTTCACTTCAGAGAACATACTGCTTAGTCTAATCTAGTGACAAATGCTCACTTATGACTCAGAGGAATGGTTAGAAGAGAAGAAGTGATGGTTGGTTACATTAATTTTCATTCATGCATTTACTTTTCTAAAGTAAAATACTTAGTTGTAATAATAATGAATACTTACTTTGACCCATGTGAATTGCTAGGAGGGAAATAAAATGAAGATGTGGTTAACACAGATGTAGTTAATATTTGCTTACATTTGCTATAATCATAATTGTGTACCTATGCAAAGATACTATGTGAAAATCTAGTAATTTTTTTTCTAAATAGAAGTAAATGACTACAGAAAATCAAGAAACCCTTAAGTTTTCAATATTTGTACATTACGAGTAAATATATAACCTAGAATGAGAGTAGAAACCAAGCAAACCATACATAACAGCCTCAGGTATGTTTTAATGTATTTGTTAAGAATGCCTTCATTGCCTCCTCTACCTTAAAAGTTATCTCACCTATGTCAAAAGCATAGCTTCTACTTGCTAGATAATCCAGACCTATGCAGAATATGACTAGGTTACTAAGTAAAAGCCTTTTAGCTCTAGATATTCAAAGCTCCAAGCATCATGAAAGTAGCTCCCAGGCTCTGAAAATGACAGAAAAGAACAGAAGCTTCCTGAACATGGAAGGCAAGGAGAACTTGTGCTTCTGTGCATAGTGTCCCTCTCCATTGCCCAAGCAATGTCCCTGAAGCCTGACTGCCTCAGCTGGCTCTAGTCTTCAACTTCTTTTGCTTTCTCAGAAGCATCCTGAAAGCAACATCATCAGAGTGTTTAGTATAAAAGAGTGACAGTCACATATCTGTTTTCCAGGACTCTAGATCCTATAACTCCAAACTCTTCCTTTTTTTCCTTACTTCAGATGTTGACAGAATTTTCATTAGAAGCCCATGAGGCAAATAATTGAGGTTTTGCTACCAAGAGGTGAATTAAATTATAGTACATATAGACAATTTATAAAAAGCTTAAAAATGTTAAAATAATTCTGTACAAACTTAAAAAAATAAATGAACAACTGAAATTAATTCACAGGCCAGTGCTTGCTGACCCCTGACCCAGTCCTTGGGGTATAGTTGCTTCCTACACTTATTATGTATGTGTTACCTTAGCTCTTTCTTTCTTATCTTTTCCATTATTTCTGATTAATGCATGTGATTTTGATAAACACAATTTGTGTTTTCCCACTCATGTGCTCAGAAACATCTAGGATCAAGCCATAAGAGGGTAGAGATATGAAATTCCACGGTTAAGCAAAACCAATGGAAAAATAACATTTAAATTTTAATGAAAAGAGACATTGCATAGCACTTAAGCAGAAATCTGTTTTATCTTTTCCTTATAGATAAAAGTAAAGATCATAATTCATTAAACTGGAAAGAAAAGAGGATAATTTTTATATCCAATATTTCCATGTACTTAGAGAAAAGAGATCTGAGATGAAATTTTGATTCTTGAATCTTAGACTGTCAAGAAGTGCCTTATGAAAGAAAATTACAGACAAAATGTATAAATAATTGATAATCTTATTATATAACATTGAGAATGGATTAATATTAACTGAAGGCTAAAATAATTTTCATTTCAAACTAAAAATTAACAAATATACATGTAATTTATACTTTAATGTTCATAATGTTAAGTTCAACATTTTGTAAAGTTAACTACTTTAACTTAAACATCTTCTGTTGATAAAAATATAAAACCCCAAAATTTGAACTATAACGTTTGAATCTTAATAATAAGGTCATTGTCTACAATTTTGCTTCAAAATATGACACTTGCATATTTTTTAGATCTTTTATTAGTACCCACATTAGTAATAGGAAATTTTACTTTTGGCGTAAAAATTTCAATTATCACGTTCAAGTAGAAGCAAATGCATAAATCATTGTTTGATAACAGTAAGGCTATTTTCCTTTCTTTTTTTTTTAAATCAGCTTAAGAATCAAGTGACATGACATTGCAACTTTGGTTTAGTGTTCTGATACAACGGAATTGTCATTACATCAATTTAATTAAATTGGACAGTCACATGAAGAAGATAAATATTCACTACTTAGAAGCTGTGGGTCCATCCATGGGTATAAGTACTAGAAAGCTTTCCTGAGATTGTCCATGGAGCAATGGAGTCAGTCCTACATCTGATCTTCAGATAGCATTTCTGAACACCATAGAGAAAGCTTCCTGGACACTCTTTACACATTTTCTCTCTGATTGGGGTCAGCTAGCATAGCTTCAGTCCCTTCAAAGTATAATCAGATCCAATGATGTTTAGACAGCTATTAGTTCAATCCACAATGGAATTAAAATAAATAAAGTATACCAGAGTTAAACCAGATTGGAACTCCATTGTTGTTAACAAGTGATAATTTCACCACTAGGTTGAACAGAAAATAACATAATCTTTACATGTACATTTGTTTATAAATAATTATAGTGTGTTGAATTGTCTTATAAGCTAGACTTGTAAGAATATGGCCATGCCTATTCACTAGTTTGATAATCCTGTTGGAACACAGTATCACAAATGGAACAAAATACAATCCAACCTGTCACATATTGCCACTGCAGAATCTTAAATATGAAGGGCAGAAAGTCATTATCCAGATATACAATTTAGGGATAAACGCAGATCTCCTGTATTCAGGGGTCCTACTTATAACTCTGCTTTATTCTATGATAGTTATAATACTTATAATACTATCAATAAATTGGTGGTAGAGTAGAAAGAGGGAAAGTAAGGATTAACCATGAATGAGAAAGAAATTACATGAGACCAATATGCCAGTTTAATAATAATGCAACATAAGCAAGGAAGCAAGCTCTATTAGTTATTTTTACCTAAGGTTATAAAAAATATATTTTATGTGGCATTGATGTGTCAACCTAATTTTAGTGTCCTGAGTTATGCACCTGTGCAAACCATCATTAAGTAATAAGAACCAATTAACTAAAGTCTGCTTTAATAAAAAGTATATTTTCAATTATATCCCAAATGGTCCTAAAATTATAAACAAATGCTAGAAAAGTCTAAAGCTAATCTTTAAAAATAGATTCTCCTAGCTGAACCATTACTTTAAAACCTCTAACCACTTAGTGTTTCATAATGAGGAGAATAATGGGCCCAAGATACCATTTTCTTTAACAAATCAATAATGTTTTTAAAAAATCAACACCCATGACTTATGGAGGTGACTGATGCAATGCAAGCCAGTGCCTTAAAAAAACACATTAAGTATTTGTATTTTACAACTGCATATAAATCGTTGCTATTTGGCAGTGTAGTCTTATTAAAAGTTCATTTGTAAAATTGTGCACTGTCATCTTTTGTGTTTCAAAAACCCTCAAGGGAAAATATTCTGTGTTTCCTGGAAGAAACCATATATACATAAATAATTCTTTAAAGTCAATTATTTGAAAGCATACCTTAGAGAGTTAATCATATGTTGATGTACTCTAGTTGAAAAGACATAGAATACACAATTAATACAGAATTAATTCTGCATTAAATTAAGAATTGTTCTCAGTTTTCCTAAAGATAATAAAGGTGAATTTTGAGGTGAGGAGAGGGGAATCTACATCTGGGTTGTTTAAAGTAATAGAGATCATCAGTACACTTTAAACATACATTTTAATTATGGGTCAATGAAGGTAATAAATGGATTCATAATTTTATAGGTAGCAAAAAATTGTGTCATTAAAAAATTATGTGAAAAAAATTAATTTAGAAGTTACAAAGATATAAAATGAATACTTTCTATTATAAACATCACCCATAAATTAAATACAAATAAATTCTACTTTTTTAGTGGTCACAAATAAATTCTTAACTTTACATAAGTCCCTATGAGCCAAAAGTTGGCATCATAACTCTTAATATTAATTAATGAACTAATTAATGTATTTATTGATACTAGAGTTTGAACCCAGAGGTGCTTAACCACTGAACAGCCACATCTCCAGACCCCTCCCCCACCCTTTTTTAAAAAATTAGAATATCACTAAGTTGCTTAGGACCTTGCTATGTGCTGAGGCTGTCTTTGAACCTGTGATCATCCTGTCTCAGGCTTCTAAGCCAAAAAATCTGATAAGTTTTCTTGGCAAATATGCTATAGTAGAATAACATAGGCACTAAGTACAACTCTGATTGTATTCTAATCTATAATGTTTTCTGTATCATGTGAAAGAGAATCAAGCCATTATTGTTATATCACTATAAAACCAAATTTTTATGATGAAGTAAGGGAAGAAATTTGTATATGAAGAAAGGGAAAGAAATTTGTATATAAACATTTTGGCTGTCTTGTTTAAAAAAAGTTATAAATTATTCCCTTTGAGGAAAAAGTTATTGTCCCCCTGTTTTTTTTTTAAAAAAGAGAAACAGGAGAAATCTAAGTAATATTTGAAAAAGAAATGTTAGTAAAATATCACCTTTGTTACTCCTCTGAAATAATTTTCTCATACAAGGATCATCAGTGTATATTAAAAAAATAAAATTTAAAGAGGAGATGAGCACTGGCTATTTCCAAATAAAAAATAATAATATCTCAGAGTTTACCTGCTAGTTGTGGCAATGAAAAAAATAACTTTAGTATGAAAAAATACAGTTGTTAAAACCATAGGTGATGACTAAATGGCATATCACAAAATAGGAGAATTTAACATTGTATAGGTAATATGACACATCATGAATAAGTACAGCATCTTTGTGGAATATCTTTGCAAAAATTTCAATCTGCACATTCAATTGCATAGTACTAATTCTTAATTTCTAAGAAATTCAATAAGTATAGAAACATTTAGATGACATCATGAGGCAACAACTAGACACATTTATACTAGAGGTCTTTAATTTTTTTATATTTATTATTATTATTTTTTATTTTTTTTATTGTTGGTTGTTCAAAACATTACAAATTTCTTGACATATCATATTCCACACTTTGATTCAAGTGGGTTATGAACTCCCACATTCACCCCATACACAGATTGCAGAATCACATCCTTTACACATCCATTGATTTACATATTGCCATACTACTGTCTGTTGTGCTCCGCTGCCTTTCCCATCCTCCACCATCCCCCCTCCCCACTTCTCCCCTCCCTTCCCCTCCTCTCTCTCTACCCCCTCCACTGTATAACCCTGAGGGTCTCCTTCCATTTCCATGCAATTTCCCTTCTCTTTCCCTTTACCTCCCACCTCTCATCCCTGTTAAATGTTAATCTTCTTCTCATGCTCTTCGTCCCTACTCTGTTCTTAGTTACTCTCCTTATATCAAAGAAGACATTTGGCATTTGTTTTTTAGGGATAGGCTAGCTTCACTTAGCATAATCTGCTCTAATGCCATTCATTTCCCTGCAAATTCTATGGTTTTGTCATTTTTTAATGCAGAGTAATACTCCATTGTGTATAAATGCCACATTTTTTTTATCCATTCGTCTATTGAAGGGCATCTAGGTTGGTTCCACAGTCTTGCTATTGTGAATTGTGCTGCTACGAACATCGATGTAGCAGTGTCCCTGTAGCATGCTCTTTTTAGGTCTTTAGGGAATAGACCAAGAAGGGGAATAGCTGGGTCAAATGGTGACTCCATTCCCAGCTTTCCAAGAAATCTCCATACTGCTTTCCAAATTGGCTGCACCAATTTGCAGTCCCACCAGCAATGTACAAGTGTACCCTTTTCCCCACATCCTCGCCAGCACTTGTTGTTGTTTGACTTCATAATGGCTGCCAATCTTACTGGAGTGAGATGGTATCTTAGGGTGGTTTTGATTTGCATTTCTCTGACTGCTAGAGATGGTGAGCATTTTTTCATGTACTTGTTGATTGACTGTATGTCCTCCTCTGAGAAGTGTCTGTTCAGGTCCTTGGCCCATTTGTTGATTGGGTTGTTTGTTCTCTTATTGTCTAATTTTTTGAGTTCTTTGTATACTCTGGATATTAGGGCTCTATCTGAAGTGTGAGGAGTAAAGATTTGTTCCCAGGGTGTAGGCTCCCTATTTACCTCTCTTATTGTTTCTTTTGCTGAGAAAAAACTTTTTAGTTTGAGTAAGTCCCATTTGTTGATTCAAGTTATTAACTTTTGTGCTATGGGTGTCCTATTGAGGAATTTGGAGCCCGACCCCACCGAATGTAGATCATAGCCAACTTTTTCTTCTATCAGACGGCGTGTCTCTGATTTGATATCAAGCTCCTTGATCCATTTTGAATTCACTTTTGTGCATGGCGAGAGAAAGGGATTCAGTTTCATTTTGTTGCATATGGATTTCCAGTTTTCCCAGCACCATTTGTTGAAGATGCTATCCTTCCTCCATTGCATGCTTTTAGCCCCTTTATCAAATATAGGATAGTTGTAGTTTTGTGGATTGGTTTCTGTGTCCTCTATTCTGTACCATTGGTCCACCCGCCTGTTTTGGTACCAGTACCATGCTGTTTTTGTTACTATTGCTCTGTAGTATAGTTTGAAGTCTGGTATCGCTATACCGCCTGATTCACACTTCCTGCTTAGCATTGTTTTTGCTATTCTGGGTCTTTTATTTTTCCATATGAATTTCATGATTGCTTTCTCTATTTCTACAAGAAATGCCATTGGGATTTTGATTGGCATTGCATTAAACCTATAGAGAACGTTTGGTAATATCGCCATTTTGATGATGTTAGTTCTGCCTATCCATGAACAGGGTATATTTTTCCATCTTCTAAAATCTTCTTCTATTTCTCTCTTTAGGGTTCTGTAGTTTTCATTGTATAAGTCTTTCACCTCTTTTGTTAGGTTGATTCCCAAGTATTTTATTTTTTTTGAAGATATTGTGAATGGAATGGTTGTCCTCATTTCCATTTCAGAGGAGTTGTCGCTGATATACAGGAATGCCTTTGATTTATGCGTGTTGATTTTATAGCCTGCCACTTTGCTGAATTCATTTATTAGCTCTAATAGTTTCTTTGTAGAGCCTTTTGGGTCTGCTAGGTATAGAATCATATCATCTGCAAATAGTGATAATTTAAGTTCTTCTTTTCCTATTTTTATGCCTTTAATTTCTTTCATCTGTCTAATTGCTCTGGCCAGTGTTTCGAGAACTATGTTGAACAGAAGTGGTGAGAGAGGGCATCCCTGTCTTGTTCCAGATTTTAGAGGGAATGCCTTCAGTTTTTCTCCATTCAGAATGATGCTAGCCTGAGGCTTAGCATAGATTGCTTTTACAATATTGAGGTATGTTCCTGTTATCCCTAGTTTTTCTAGAGTTTTGAACATAAAGGGATGCTGTACTTTGTCGAATGCTTTTTCCGCATCTATCGAGATGATCATATGGTTCTTATTTTTAAGTATATTGATGTGGTGAATAACATTTATTGATTTCCGTATATTGAACCAGCCTTGCATCCCAGGGATGAATCCTACTTGATCATGGTGCACAACTTTTTTGATATGTTTTTGTATCTGATTCGCCAGAATTTTATTGAGGATTTTTGCATCTAGGTTCATTAGAGATATTGGTCTGTAGTTTTCTTTCTTTGAAGTGTCTTTGTCTGGTTTAGGTATCAGGGTGATGTTGGCCTCATAGAATGAATTTGGAAGTTCTCCCTCTTTTTCTATTTCCTGAAGTAGCTTGAAAAGTATTGGTATTAGTTCTTCTTTAAAGGTTTTGTAAAACTCTGCTGTATACCCATCCAGTCCTGGGCTTTTCTTAGTTGGTAGTCTTTTGATGGTTTCTTCTATTTCCTCAATTGATATTGGTCTGTTTAGGTTGTCTATATCCTCCTGACTCAATCTGGGCAGATCATATGACTTAAGAAATTTATCGATGCCTTCACTATCTTCTAATTTATTGGAGTATAAGGATTCAAGATAGTTTTTGATTATCTTCTGTATTTCTGAAGTGTCTGTTGTGATATTTCCTTTTTCATCCCGTGTGCTAGTAATTTGAGTTCTCTCTCTTCTTCTCTTCGCTAGCATGGCTAAGGGTCTGTCGATTTTGTTTATTTTTTCAAAGAATCAACTTTTAGTTTTGTCAATTTTTTCAATTGTTTCTTTTGTTTCGATTTCATTAATTTCAGCTCTGATTTTCATTATTTCTTGCCTTCTACTTCTTTTGCTGTTGTTTTGCTCTTCTTTTTCAAGGATTTTGAGATGAAGTATGAGATCATTTATTTGTTGTTTTTTTCTTTTTTTAAGGAATGAACTCCAAGCAATGAATTTTCCTGTTAGCACTGCTTTCAATGTGTCCCATAGATTCCGATATGTTGTGTCTGTGTTTTCATTTATCTCTAAGAATTTTTTAATTTCCTCCTTGATGTCTTCTATAACCCATTGATCATTCAGTAACCTATTGTTCATTCTCCAAGTGATGTATGCTTTTTCCTTCCTTCTTTTATCGTTGATTTTCAGTTTCATTCCATTATGATCAGATAAGATGCATGGTATTATCTCTACTCCTTTATATTGTCCAAGAGTTGCCCTGTGACATAATATATGATCTATTTTTGAGAAGGATCCATGTGCTGCTGAGAAAAAGGTGTAACTGCTTGATGTTGGGTGGTATATTCTATATATGTCAATTAAGTCCAGGTTATTAATTGTGTTATTGAGTTCTATAGTTTCCTTATTCAACTTTTGTTTGGAAGATCTGTCCAGTGGTGAGAGACATGTGTTGAAGTCTCCCATGATTATTGTATGGTGGTCTATTAGACTCTTGAACTTGAGAAGAGTTTGTTTGATGAACATAGCTGCACCATTGTTTGGAGCATAAATATTTATGATTGTTATGTCTTGTTGGTGTATGGGTCCCTTAAGCAGTATGTAGTGTCCCTCTTTATACCTTTTGATTAACTTTGGCTTGAAATCTATTTTATTTGATATGAGTATGGATACTCCTGCTTGTTTCCGAAGTCCATATGAGTGATATGATTTTTTCCCAACCTTTCACCTTCAGCCTATGTATGTCTTTTCCTATCAAATGCGTCTCCTGTAGGCAGCATATTGTTGGGTCTTGTTTTGTGATCCATTCTACTAGCCTGTGTCTCTTAATTGGTGAGTTTAAGCCATTAACATTTAGGGTTATTATTGAGATATGGGTTTTTCTTCCAGCCATATTTGTTTATTTCTGTTACTAAACATGGTTTGTTTTCCTCTTTGATTATTTTCCCCCCCTTTACTGTCCTACCTCCCACTGTTGGTTTTCATTGTTATTTTCCATTTCCTCTTCCTGTAATGTTTTGTCCAGGATGTTTTGAAGAGATGGTTTTCTAGCTGCGAATTCTTTTAACTTTTGTTTATCGTGGAAGGTTTTAATTTCATCTTCCATCCTGAAGCTTAATTTCGCTGGATACACAATTCTTGGTTGGAACCCATTTTCTTTCAGTGTTTGAAATATGTTATTCCAGGATCTTCTAGCTTTCAGAGTCTGTGTTGAAAGATCAGCTGTTATCCTGATTGGCTTACCCCTAAATGTAATCTGCTTCCTTTCTCTTGTAGCTTTTAAAATTCTCTCCTTATTCTGTATGTTGGGCATCTTCATTATAATGTGTCTAGGTGTGGATCTCTTATGATTTTGCACATTCGGCGTCCTGTAGGCTTCTAGGATTTGGGATTCTGTCTCATTCTTCAAGTCTGGGAAGTTTTCTCGTATTATTTCATTGAATAGACTGCTCATTCCTTTGGTTTGGAGCTCTGTACCTTCCTATATCCCAATGACTCTTAAGTTTGGTCTCTTAATGTTATCCCATATTTCTTGGATGTTCTGCTCATGGTTTCTTAACAGTCTTGCTGAGCTGTCTATGTTCTTTTCCAGTTGAAATACTTTGTCTTCATTGTCTGATGTTCTATCTTCTAAGTGTTCTACTCTGCTGGTAGTATTCTCCATTGAGTTTTTAAATTGGTTTATTGCTTCCTGCATTTCTAGGATTTCTGTTTGTTTGTTTTTTATAACCTCTATCTCCCTGTATAGTTGATCCTTTGCTTCCTGGATTTGTTTGCGTAATTCATTGTCGAAGTGATCTTTCATTGTCTGATTTTGCTGTCTAATGTCTTCCTTGATACTCCAGATCATCTGAAGCATGTATATCCTGAATTCTTTATCTGACATTCCATCTGCTGCAGCTGTTACCTCTTCTAAAGTTGCGTTGACCTGCATTGCTTGTGGTCCTTTCTTTCCTTGTCTTTTCATACTGCTTGCGTTTCTTTCCTGCAGGCGTGGGCGGCGGCTCTGCTCTCTCCTTATTCTTGCCGGCAGGTCACTGGGCCTGTTCTGGGCGCTGGCGGCGGCTGTGTTCTGCCCCTACTCCAATTGGGATGACGAGTGTACCATGCAGGCAGGCCACCAGGCCTGATCCGCCGGTTGGTTGCAGGTTTGCCTACCCTGCAGGTGCGGGCGGCGGCTCTACTCTGCCCCTACTCCAAATGGGATGATGTGTCTGTCCTACCGGCAGGCCACTGGGCCTGTCCCGATGGTCGGTCGCAGATCTGCCCACCTTTCGGGCACGGGTGGTGGCTCTGCTCTTCCCCTACTCCAATTGGGGTGTCGTGACTTCCCCGCCGGCAGGTCGCTGGGCCTGTTCCTGGCACGGGTGGCGACTCTGCTCTGCCCCTACTCCAATTAGGGTGATGTGTGTACCACGCCGGCAGGCTCCTGGGCCTGATCCTCCGGTCTGTCACAGGTCTGCCTACCTTGCCGCACGGGTGGCGGATCTGCCCTGCCCCTCCTACCACGCATGCAGACCGCTGGGCCAGATCTGCAGGTTGGTCCCAGGTCTACTCACCCTGTGGGCATGGGTGGCGGTTCCGCTCTGCCCCCACTCCAATTGGGGTCACGTGACCACCACACTAGCAGGGCCTGATCCGGGCGTGGGCGAAGGATCTGCTCTGCCCCTACTCCAGTTGGGGTGACGTGTGTACCACGCTGGCAGGCCGCTGGGCCTGACCCGCCAGTCTGTCACAGGTCTGCTTACCTTCCAAGCGCGGATGGCGGCTCTGCCTTGCCCCTCCTACCATGCCCGTGTACCACTGGGTCGCAGGTCTGCCCACCTTGTGGGCGCGGGTGGCGGCTCCGCTCTTCCCCCTCTCCAATTGGGGTCACGCGGTCACCACACCAGCGAGCCGCTGGGCCTGCTCCGGGCGCTGGCGGCGGCCCAACTCCTCCCCTCTGGCTCGAGGACAAATCGAGAGAGACTCGGGTGTCTGTGCCTAACCCCCCCTACCAGGAGACCAACTGTTTCTGTCGCCGCTGGTATTGATGAAGTTCTCTCCTCCGCTGCTTTCTGATGACATCAGATCTCTGCCATGTTGGTATCCTATGTGAATGGCAGCATTCTGTTCCCCTTGCCGGGCAACCAAAGCAACGGGTGAGTTCTGACCGGCCCTCAGCAGGACCTGGACCCAGAAGCAGTTTCCGCGGGCTCCTAGCCGTGGGCCAGGGCAGTTCCGGGAGCCAGAACTCGGCCGCCCCGCGCTCGGTGCTCGCTCCGATAAGAGCAGGCTCTAAGAAGCACCCAGGCACTGAGCCCGAGCAATCTGTCTGCAACCCGCAGGCGAATGGCAGCCTGAAATTCCCTGTTCTATGGCTGAATGAGCTGCGGTCAGTCGAAAACAGGGATGGTGAAGTCAGCTTTCCAACATGGTGGCCGCTGGCCTCCTCTGTGGTCTGACCGGTGTGGAGAACCGAGATGGACCGCTTCCTTCCCCCGTCTCGAACCCAGAATTCAGCCCTGAGTACGGTGCTTGCACGGCTGGCAGAAACTGCAGCGCTGTATCTCTGCATCGCTATCTCCTTGTTTCCCAGTGCGCGCTGCAGACTCTAGCCGCTGGGTGATTAGCTGAATAAGCAGTGTTACCCTCCGTGCGACAAACCTCTCGCGTTTGAGTCCCCGTAGCCGATCCTCGTGCGATGGAAATCCTTCCTCCAGGTTCCGGAGCACCCCACTATTGCTGGAAATTCCTAACAAGATAGCCTTTAGCCGTCATGACTTGTCATACTCCCACACAGTGAAGCAGCACACGGGGGCAATGCACTCCCCTCGTCGCCATCTTCCTCGAATGTCTCGAGGTCTTTAATTTTAATACAACCATTCTAGTCCCCTGACACAGCCAAGTGATCACTGGACAATATAGAGTATGAGAATAGTACTGTGGGAAACACTACCTCAATTGCTTTTACCTCTTCTGCTTATGTTGGTTTGGTTGCCCACTCTATGTACCTCCTTTAGTTTCTTGAGGGCTTTTTCTTGACACCAGGTAGCATCTTTTTTTGCCTTTTATCCAGTAAGATATCACATGTCAGGTTATCAATGTTTTAAGACATCTTCAAAAAGAAAAAGAAAAAAAAAAGATTTACCATCATGAGATATAAACACTCTGTCTTCTGTCTTTCTGCGTGAAAAGCAGGGTATACATCAGAGTTGTGTGCTCTACTTTTGCTTTCAGAGTTTTCCTGTAAAGATTAGGACCATATTCACAATGGTAGCTGGCATGGAAATATCCATTTTATTGGATGCTTTCTCTCTCTTGTATCACTTCCTCACTTCTTGTGTTTCCCTCAACTTTGTAATGATTAATTAGCTTCAATCATTTTTGGTTTACTTCTGGGAGAATCAAGATGATACGGGGATGTTATTAATTAAAATTGAATTCACAAAGTTAATTGTCAAAGTCCATTTCTTTTTGTTGCTGTAACAGAATACCTTAGACTGAATAATTCAAAATGAATAAATATTTATTGACTTATGGTTCTGATGCTGGAAAGTCCAAGATCAAGGCCAAAACCACAAGATATGTGGATCTAGCAGAAGAACAAAGTAAAATCAAGACACACTTCCAGACAGGAACACTTTTTAAATTGATATTAGCCTATTCATGAGTAGATAGCTCTCGTAACATAAATACTTCCCAGTAAGCCCCCTTTCCAACAGTATTACATTAAGGTTTAAGTTTTGAATGCTTGAGCTCTGGAAGAGACATTAATCCCATAGCAATAACAAACAAGTGCATGGACCTTGTCTGGATTCTGGTTTTCAAAAGTGATGAGATGCATAATGAGGAATTTTAGTGAACTTATATTTTGTTAGATATGGTTCTGATAGAGATTATGATTATTCTTAGAAGATTTCTGATGAAGTGTTTAGTATGACATGACATAATTTCTGAAACTAATATTCCTGTGGCCCACAATAATTAAATACATAAGTATATCATAGAGATCTATATGCTCACACACACACACACACACAAAGATAAATTCATCAAATATAACAGATTGTTAATAATATTGATTTATATCAGCAAGTTATATAACAACAAAACTTGACTTTCAAATATAAAGCCAGTTGTGAGAATTTCAATGTAAATATGATTGTATTCACCTTAAGTATAAATTGTTATCGTCAATATACAGAACCATGTTGCGTATAAATGGAAAACAAAACAAACAAACAAACAAACAAAAAACAGAACAAAACAGATAGTCCTTGCCTAAAATCACACAGTTTATGATCTCTTGGAGGAGCAATGCTTTTAACTACTAATTACACATTGAACTTGTGGTAAATTCAATGAAGGAGAAGTAGAGAGTGATGATGTAACATAAACGGGAAGGATGCTTTTATCAATGAGACTAGGGAGATTTATTCATAGAATCAACATTTAAACTAATAACTGAGGGTGTATAGGAGTTAGTTTGAGGAGTGTGTGTATATGTGATTGTGTGGGGGGGGCAAAATTGTTTGTATGTGTATGTACTCAAATGCAAAAATCACTTCTTTTATAATGATCTCAAATTAGAAAGGAAGCCAGTATTTTCAAGGAAATAAAAACTAGCCAACCTGATTGAAATCCATAGAAAACCATATGAAACAAAGTACAAGGTTACATTTTTTGAAAAAGTTATAGTGCCAAATATATATATATATATATATATATATATATATATATATATATATATATATGGAGTGCCCTTTATACCACACTGTATGCATTGCTCTTACTGTAATGTTAAAAGTTAAACGAGATAAAGAAGATTTGTTATCAATGACTGTATTAAACATGTTTTTTATTCTGATTCTTTGACATATTAGGGTTTTTCTGACATCAGAGGGACATCCCTTTCCAGAATTAACTATTCCTAGAGAATAAAAACAACTCAGTCCAGAAACCACCTTCTATATGCAGACCAACCATCTTCTATATCAGGATCTCAGAGAACTCACACATTTGGGGCCAACATGTTCTTCCCTTAATTGGCCTAGGGACAATTATCAGATTATCAGAGAAAGCACTTCCACCCCAAAGACTGCTGAATTATTCAAATGATCCAATCCTAAACCTGATTATTCCATGTACCCTGCCTTGCCTATCCCTTTGCAGAACAGTAAGGGGCCGTGTAGTGTTTCCCCCTCATTCATCTGCCTCCTGACCAACCTCACTGCTTCCCTATGTGATCTTGCTTGGTGTGGCAGGTCTTTTTCTCTTAAAAACTGTGATATATAGTCTTTTGATGGCATCATCTCCAGATCTGTAGGCCTCAACATACTTGAGCATTAACAAACCCACATTTTTTTTCATTAATATCCTTTAGTAGTTGTTGGTCCTGGAAGTGAAATAAAAAGTGGTAAAAAAAAAAAAGTGAAATGGAAAAAAAAATGAAATATAGAATACCAGTTTGAATTTCTTAATTTTGATAAATATACAATTCTATAGTCTTTTAAACTGAGAAATACGTGACTGAAGGGTATTTAGGAACTCTGGGCCCCTTCCTTGCAACAATTTTTCATTTATCTCAAAATAAAAGTTTTCTTAAAAATAAAACAGCTTACCCATAAAAATAGCAAGAGTGAATGTGCAAGTTCCAGTTAGGGGCTGTAACAAAAAGGGGAGATTTATGAATTACTTTGACTTCTGTAAGGATGGATCTGATTTCAGTGTGCTTTACCTCAGCCCATTTATTACAGTACTTGACAGAGGAGGTCTACTGAATTATACCACTGGTGTATAATACCCATTGATTTATATTTATATTTTGATTCAGTCTAACTAATTAAGAGGTATTTAGTTTCTTTCTGTTTACTTTCCCTTGGAAAAAAATTGAGGGACATTTCCCCCCATATTTACACTGGAAACTTAAATTTTTTTCTGAGATAACTTGATTTAGGTCTACTTGGCTGGCCCTCTGAATACATGTCCTCCAACTGGTGCTTATCATTAAAATGTGGACACATTTATCTGCTTGATTTTTATGTGGGTATTACAGGAAAACTCTGCTGTGCATTAGAAGTCTCACACCTAGCTTCTTCAAATCCAAACAAAAGCATAAATAATTGGAAAGTTGATGTCTTAGGACTTCAATTTCCGGGTTTTCATACTCATTTATACCTATACTTCCAGAACTAGAATCTATCATTTTTGTAATATTTTAGAGATCCTTGAAGTTCTTCTGGGACAATACTTCCTTTTCTTTCAATTTATTACTAAAGCACTTTATCTTTTGCTTTATCAACACTCCAAAAGATGTTTTACTAAAAGAAAAAAAAAATGAAGCTAATTTTTCTATTTTGTTACATGTTTTTTATGTTATTGTTGTTTGTTTTCTCCTCTTATGTACTGACTGAGAGGGAATAGAGATGCTGCCACAGTGCTCAAGGCAAGGATTGGGAAGAAGAGAAAGGACAATGTTTGAGCTTACACTTGACCTTATTCATTTTGGCAAATAACTCTCAATGCAAAGTGACAAAATATAGAACTCTGTCAGGCTACATGCTGGTGAATCGTAAGAACCAGCCATTATAAGTGAATTTGAATTTAAGAAGTGAGAATAATTATACTTACTCTTATACCATCTTGGCACATAGCCTTTTAGTATATATTTGTTGCACATATTCGTGATGAATATTGACATTTATCAGGGCTAATTCCCTCGATATGAATGCAGTGATGTTATTCAGAAAGTTAAGAAGCACTACAAATTTTTAAAGTTTACATATGAACAGAACTCAGCAAGTAAATAATGCATAACATTCCTTTAGGTGTTGAATTTAAAATTTAAGCCCTCTAGATGCAGAGAAAAAGAATAGTTGGTTTCCAGCGATAAAGCACTTGCTTATCTTTGTTGGACAGAAATACTTAACAACACATCTCTGCTTACCAATACACTGCAGTATGCAACTTAGCATTCTACGTGATTGTATGATTTATGTCATTATAGTCCAATATATTACTAAAAATTGTAAATGATTACACAAGTAACATTCGTGGCACATTGCTTTTATAATTACTTTACTTCCTCAAAATGGAATTACATTTATAATCTGTCTCTTGAAAAAAATATGGATAAGATGTAAGAATTCATTTTTATTTCAAAGAACATCCAAGAAGCACATTTATTTGAAAATAATTATGCTGTATAAGAGATGAACTTACCGAAGGTTCTTCATAGGCAAACAAATTGGAGAAAGAAAAATTGAATAGGACTTTTGTTTTATAAAAGTCATATCCATATGTGTTTCCTACATTTTTATCTGTATGTATTATTTTATGCTTACAAGTCACAATCTAATTTGTTTTATTTTCCAAATTAAAGGGCAAGTTTTCCATTAAGAATTTTTTCTGTATTTCTTCTTTTGCAGACTTGGTATATGTGGAATACTCATTATAATCAGCATTATCTAAACTTGTATTGTTAATTATTATATTCTTGGAAGCCTATCTGATCTGACTTTGTCAAATCCTTCATGAACGTACCATGCTGTGCTTTTATTTCAATGCATTTATGACTTTTAGAATTTATATTCTGTAATTATTTGACAAATATCTTTATGCTATTCAAAATTATAAACTGAATTAAGCTAAGAACTTTATCTCATGATAATTTGTTCACATTATACTTAATATAAAAAGATGAAAATATCTTGTTGAGCTATGCATGGTGGTGCACACAGGGAATCCCAGTGGCTGAGGAGGCTGAGGCAAGAAGATCATAAGTTCAAAGCCAACCTCAGCCAAAGAAAAGTGCTAAGCAAATCAGTGAGAAGCTATTTCTAAAAAAAAAAAAAAAATACAAAATAAGACTGGGGATAGGGTTCAGTGGTTGAGTGTGCTTGGGTTCAGTTCTTAGTACCCCCAAAATAAATAATAATAATAAAAAGATGGTAGATATAGCTCCAGTAGTAAAGCACCCCAGGTTCAATCTCTAGAATTGCCAAAAAAAAAAAAAAAAAAAAAACTAGTTGAATGAATCAATGTGTGATTCATACACTAGGAATATTATAAATGGACTTCCTCTTATTTTAATACATTCCAATCCATTCCACATGTCCATGGCACAGTGGAAAATTTGAGAAGAAAAAAGAACAGTCTCTTTATCACTTCATACTTGCTTGATTGGAACATTAAAAAAAGCATTAAAAAAGCATAATAATGGAAATAACAATTTATTCACTGCTTAGATTTTTTTAACTGCTTTGAAAAAAGTGTGCATTTCATAAACTTTATATTGTTTATTCCTCAAAATAATTCTGAGTTTAAAATTCTAACATTCATTTAATCAATGAATAAATTGAGACACTGATTAATTTCCACTATATTATATAGCACGTGATATAGTAATTCAAATACAAGGTTTGATTCCAAATATAAACTATTCTTAATCCAATATGATTTATTTAACCCCCTAAACTAAATTAAATCAATCTATTTTAATGGCTTTCATTCAAATATCTTTAGGTCTCTTCATACAATTCTAAATTTTTTAATCAAATTCAATCTCATCTTTCAATGTATCATTTTTTTAAACTTTTTGTTTGGAAAATTGAAGAAAATGAAAATAGCATTTAATATATATATATACTACTGGTGAAGCTTCATCATGTATGCATAAAAGTATCTTGCATTATGTATATGTATGTATATATATATACATATATGATGCTTAATTTAAATATATCTAGATGCAATTCTATTGTATGCATTTACCAAATGTATATTAATAAATATCTGCACAGGTTTTGCTTTATTATAATGAGTAATAAATTATAATAAATACTTAAGCTATAGCTTAAATGAACTACAAGAATCACAATAATTTGATTAGAGACATATATCAATGAATGAATAACTTCATCCCAAAATCTTATAAAATAATATATTTAACTTGAATATTTTAATTGGCCTTATGAAAAGTTTTCTTTTTCCTATATGATTAATAATCCTAGCACAGTAATCTAAAAGTCTGTCAGCTCCTAACTCCCCCTTATCTGTCAGTTTTTCAATTGATTCAGTTCTATTAAAAATTTCTTCCCATATAATTACAATTAAACAAAGTTACTGCATTGAAAATCATTCTAGGATTTGCATTGGTTATATTCCTAATTATAGGCATTGTAATAATCGTACATTCTCTAATAAACTCTTTTGCATGGAGAAAAAAAAAACAAAACAATGACTTTTACTTTACATGATCACAAATTAAAGACCAAGAATAACCTTTCACATATTCCAGGCACTGCTATCTAATTTGCAAATAGGAGTCATGAATCATCTAATCAGACAGGCCTCATTTGAAATGACACACACTGCACAGCATTCACAATGCACATCCTAGTTTACAGGACCATAGGTCAATTGATTTTTTTTCCTGTTGCTATTGTTTATGTCAGTCAGTGTATTTTTAGATTTTTTTTAAAGCAAGCTTTATTTTGACCAGTGCTGTTGTTGTTAATCATATATTTTTATCTATATTCACCAAATTAAAATTTAAATAGAACTGCTATTTTATGGAATATGAGGGGCTAAAAGTGAGAGGAATCAAATGTATAAATTCTGAGCATGAGTGGAGCTATATCACTCAGCCTGCTTTAGATTTTTCTTTCTTTTTTTTTTAATTAAGCATTTTTATTTTTTGCACTGCCATTATTCTTTACCCCGTCAGTTTTATTTTATTCATGCGTAGTTATTTCACCTGGCTTTAGCATCATCTTAGTACAATCATTAATAATATTCTGTGGCCTCTAATGCATAGTACAGGCAACATTTCCTAAAGAAATAAGTGTAGAATCTTCTTGTGTGTATTGTTTTTTGTCATAATCTTAGGTAATTTTTAAAATTGTGATTTTTAATGTGCATAGTTTACCACACATTTTACACACACACACACACACACATATTACAAAAAAAATCCTAAAATTATATTCTAGTTTTCAGTCAATTCCCAAAATTTTAAGTAGAGGGCAGGTATGAAGAGATAAAGAAGAGACACCTTTTGTTTTCTCCTTGCTCTTTTTTCCCCCCAATATGGTTTGACTCAGAAGATGTTGAAACAGTAAATAAGGCAGAGAATAAATGACAATACAACCACATCTTTCTATTTCTTCTTCTGTCTCTTTAATTCATCCAGGATTTCAATGTAGAGCAAGTTGGGAGCTTTGAGACCAAGAAAGTACAAAGAAGTACATGGTCATCCCTGCTCCTGTATCCATAACTTATATGATCTTAAAAGAAGATCAAAGGTAGGAAATAAACCTTAATACATTGTTTTACTCAGGTTGTTCATGGTTGTGACTAAAAGCCCATGACAAAACAATTAAAGGAGGAAAACTGAGGATGGGGATGTGGGCTCATGGTTTCAGAGGTCTCAGTCCATAAATATCTGGCTCTACTTCTCTGGGTTTGAGGTAAAGCAGAATTTCATGGCAGAAGAGTGTGGCAGAGAAAAGTGGCCCAGGACATTACATCAGGAAGCAGGGAGAAAGAATGACTTCATTACCAGACACAAAATATATACCCCAAAGGCTTGACCCAATGATCTACCTCTTCCAGTCACACCCTACCTGCCTTCAGCCACCACTCAATTAATTATGATCAGGGGATTAATTCACTGATTGGGTTAATTTTCATTTCACCTCTAGACAGTCTTACATTTTCTCACACATGATCTATTGGGGGACAAAGTTTTCAAAAGCATACAATAGATGTTGGAAAAATTGACTATCCACAAAAAAATATGGAAATGTCCCTTCTCACATCATGTAAAAGAATCAATTCAAATTCATTTAAGACTTAAAAATAAGGCCACAAGGGGCTGGGGTTGTGACTCCGTGCTAGAGTACTCCCCCAGCATGGGTGAGGCACTGGGTTTAATACTCAGCACCACATAAAACTAAACAAATAAAAATAAAGGCATTGTGTCCACCTACAACTTAAAAAAAAAGGCCACAAAGTATTAAAAAAAAACTATAAACAAAACTAGGAGAGAAGTCATACAACATTGGCCTGCACAATGATTTGGCCCTAACTACTTCAAAGAACAAAAACATTTGATACATTTGAGAAATAGCTTTATGGTGTAAATAGTGTATCCAAAGCTCCTCCATCAAAGTGTAAAATACAATCATATTGAATATATTCACAAAGTTGTTTAATCATTCAGTCTAATTTTTTAACATTTTTATCACCATAAACAGAAAATTGAGAAACATCATCATTATATTCACCTTCACCTACAGTAATAGGCAAGTATTCATCAACTTTCTATCTCTGTGAACTTGTCAATTCTAAATATTTTATATATAAATATAATCAAACAGTATTTAGTTATTTCTAACTGGATATTTTTAGTTGAACATATGTTTTCAAATCTATTTTACTCTGAATCACAATTAATAATCATTAATTTATTCCTATATATCAATAAACACTATTCAAAGTGTAGATATACCACATCTGGGTTTTTTCATTTTATTATTGACTAATAGAAATTATAGTAGAATCATTTCTATACAAATTTTTATGCGTATGAACATACTCTTTTAATTTTTAGACACATTTATTTAAGTGCATTTCCTGTGTCCATAAGATAACTAAAACTGTGTAGTATTTAGAGGACTGCCAAAGAGACTGCACCATATTACATTCTTAATGGCAGTGTATGAAGGTTCTATTATCACCATGTCTTTGATAAATTTTAATGTTTCTTTCTGCCACCGTGGTTTGTGTAAAGATATACTATACTACAGTTTTTATTTATCTTTCCTCAATGATTTTCAACATATTTTCCTGAAGTCATTTGTTTATCTTGTCTTGGTGAAAATGTTTATTTAATCAGTTTCTTTTTATTGTTGATTTATTTTTAAATGCTGCATTATAGTTATACATAATAGTGGAATTTATTTTTATATATTCTTACATGCACATGATATAGTTTGATTAATTCCATTCCCCTTTCCAATATTTTCTCCTTCCCACTCATTTCCTTTCATCTACTTCAATTATCTCTATTTTTAAAATTGTTTATTTCACTCTATCTTCTGGATATGAGAGAAAATATTGACCCTTGACTTTCTATGCCTAAATTATTTCGTTCAGCATGATGTTCTCCAGTTTCATCCATTTACACAAATGTCATGATTTCATTTTTCTTTATGATTGAGTAAAACTCCATTGTGTATATAAACCAAATTTCCTTTACCCAATTGTTTATTGAGGGACACCAAAACTAGTTCCATAACTTGGCTATTGTGATTTGTGCTGCTATAAAATTTGGTATATAGAGAGAAGATACAAAACAATGAAATTATTCTTGGCTTTGGAGAAGATAATGCTAAGTGAAGTTAGTCAATCCAAAAAAAAAAAAAAAAAACCAGAAAAAACAAATGCCGAATATTTTCTCTGATATAAGGAGGCTGACTCATGGTGGTGTCGCAAGTGGGGGGCATAGAGGAACAGATGAATTCTAGATAGGGCAGAGGGGTGGGAGGGAAAGGGAAGGGGCAGGATATTAGCAAAGATGGTGAAATGTGATGGACATCATTATCCAAATTATATGTATGAAGACTCAAATTGGGGATCAACATACTTTATATACAAACAGAGATTTGAAATATTGTGGTATATATGTGTAATAAGAATTTACAATGCAAAAAAAAAAAAACCAAAGTACATGTATAAAGGCATGAATTGGCGTGGACATAGTTTATATACAAATATATGAAAAAATTGTGCTCTATATGTGTAACAAGAATTGTAATGAATTCTGCTGTTGTGTATTTAAAAAAATAAAATCAGTAAAACAACAACAACAACAATGAAATTAGAGATGGAAAAGGAAAAAGCACCAAAGATATGGCTGAAATTCTGAGACCATTAGGAATTATTTCAAAAACTTACACTCCAATAAGTATGAAATCTAAAATATACTGGCAAATTTCTAGACACATAGTACTTACGCAAACTGAAACAAGGGGATACAAAAAATCTAAACAAATCAATATCAAGCAATGAAATTGAAACAGTAATAAAAAGCTTTTCTGAAAGTAAAACCTAGAACCAGATGAATTTTCTGATGAGTTTTATCAGATCTTTAAAATATTTAGGCCAATTTTCCTTAATTCATTCCATAAAATAGAAAGGAAGTGAACAGTCTCAAAATCATTCTATGAAGCTAGTATCAACATGATTCCTAAACCAGAAAGATACATAAAGGAAAGAAAACAACAGAGTTATAAATCTAAGAACATATGCATGGCAATTCTTAATCAGTTAATAGCAATCCACACTGAATAACTTATTAAGAAGTTTGTGCTTCAAGTCAGTTTCATTCCTGGAAGGCAATGTTAATTCAAGAAAAACAAGTCAACAAACGTAATTTATCACTTTTTTTGACTTTTTAATAATTGTTCTTTTTAAGCATACATGACAGTAGATTGTATTTTGACATATTGCACATACGTGGAATATAACTTGTTCTAATTAGGTTTTAATTTTTGTGGTTCTATATAATGCAGAGTTTCACTAGTTGTTTATTCATATATGAGCATAGGGAAAGCTGTGCCTGATTCATTCTACAGTCTATTCCCATTCCCTTTCTCTTCCTAAACAAAGGCTGAATGTTCTCTCTGATAAATGGATACTAACACACAATAAGGGAGATTATAGAAGTTCATCATTTTTCATGAATAGAATCAAGGGCAAATATCACATGTTCCCCTCAATAAATATAGAAAAAATAAATATAGAAAAAATTCAGCACCCATTAAAGTTAAAAAAAAGAAAACCTGAAAATATAGGGATAAAAAGAATATACCTCAACACCATAAACACTATATATGGTAAACCAAAGTCAACATTATTCTTAATGAAGAAACACTTAAAACAGTTTGTCTAAAATCAAGAATAAGAAAAAAATGTCTACTCTCACATTTTCTATTCAATAGAGTTCTTGAAATTCTAGACAGAGAGAAGGCCTGTAAGAGAAGGAAATCAAAGGGATATAAGTAGGAAAAGAAGAAGTCAAATTTTGTCTACTTGCTGATGACATAATTCTGTACTTAAAAGATCCAAAATACTCCACCAAAATTTTCTAAAGCTTATAATCAAATTTATCAAAGTAGAAAGATGCAAAAATCACACAAAACTGAAGTGTTCCAATATTACAAAAATAAATGTGCTGAGGAAGGAATCAGTAAAACTACTTAATTCACAAGTGTCTCCAAATAACAACAACAATAACAAACAGCCACTTGGGAAAAAATATAACCAAGAGATGAAAGACTTCTACAATGAAAATACAGAACACTGAAGAAGAAAATGAAGAACACTTTGGTAGATGGAAAGACCTATCATGCTATCTGATAGGCATAATTAATCTTTTCAAAATGTTCATATTACCAAAAGTGATATACAGATTCAATACAATCCCCATCAAAATACCTATAACATTCTTTGTGGAATTAGAAAAAAATTCCTAAAATTTCTATGGAAGGAAAAAAAAAACCCAGAATAGCCAAAATATTACTGAGCAGTGAGTGATGTTGGTGGCATCACAATACCTGATATCTTTGATACAAAGAAGTTCTACTACAAAAACAAGGTGGTATTCACATAAAAACAGACATAAAGTCTAATGGAATGGAATACAAGACCCTGATGTCATCCTAATAGATACAGTTGTCTGATTCTTGAAAAAGTTTCAAAAGCATACATTGTAGAAAAGATAGTATTTTTAAACAAATGGTGTTGGGAAAACTGGATATACATATATAGAAAAATTAAACTAGATCCCCATCTCTTACTCTGCACAAAAATCAAAATTGATTAAATATTCTGGAATTAGAACATAAACACTGCAACTGCTAGAAGAAAACATTGGGTTCCCACTCCGTCATATTGCCAAAATCCCTGACATCCCTAATAAGACTCTTAAAGCTCAAGTAATAAATGAAGCATATACCAGAATATATATAGAACTCAAAAATATTAACACCAGAAAAACAAAAAAATAAGCCAATTAATAAAGAAGCAAATGAACTATACAGACAATTCTAAAAAGAAGAAATGCAAATAGTAAACAAATATATGAAACATTTGTCAACCTCCTTAGCAACCCGAGAAAAACATATCAAATCTACACTTAGATTTCATCTCACCACAATAATGACAATCATAAAAAATACAAATAATAGTAAATGTTAATTAGGATGTGGGGAAGAAAAAGACATTGTTGATGGGACTGAAAATCAATACAACCACTATGGAAAGTAATATGTAGATTCATCATTTTCTTATTTTAAATTACATTATCTTATTACATTGTCAAATTTTAAGAATTATTTATTGACTTACAGATTAAATTCTGTTATTAGACATCTTATACACAAATACATTAACCATTCTATTAGTAATTTTTCACTTTCTTGGAAATAATATTCTTATCAAAATTCAAATTTTTATCTCATGTAATTTGTCGATTTTCTTCTTTGTCATATGAGCTTAAGGTGTTGTGTGTAAGAAATCATCAACCCATGGCCACCAATATACATTTCTGTGTTTCCATTTAAGTGTTTTATACTTTTAGCTCTGAATTTGTGATCCATTGTCAAATACAATTTTTTAAGTATGTTGTGAGATAGACGTACAAATTCACACTTCTCATTTCTACTTTGGATAGACGTAGAAATCTTTAAATAAAAAGAAAAGCTGTTTAAATAGAGGCAATGTAGAACATCAGGTTCTCATTTTTTTTTTCACTTGAGGTTTATTTTACTTCTTTAAAAATGAGAAGCTGAGATTAAAATCAAACAGATACTATTTTCTTGCCTATGAATATTCACCTCTATATACTGGAGTCAGATATTTCTCATTTTTATGATTATTTTCTTAGTTCAATGAGCCTAAAACTGACAAATGCATAAATAGATTCTATATATTAATCTTATTCTTTTCTTTCTTGAATTACAACTTTTAGTGTTGGAGGATGAGGAACTTCCTAGTTCCAAAGTCTCCATTCTAAAGGTCACAATGAAATAGGATCTGTAGAATAATATTGATTGTATTTTGAAAATGTATAAAAGAAAGGATTTATTGTTTTCAGAAATAAAGAATACCATAGAAACTGTAGTATACTAAATTCTAAAGAATTAGGGAGTTTTATAAGAAGGAAATAGAGATGAAAAACAACATAATTATGCTATGGCATATGAGAAATATGGGTTAGTTTTTAAACATTCTGCAGGCAAGGTGATTGTAAATTAACTTGAAAATGGTGCTTTACAATAAAAAAATTACCTCTTTAGCCTCTAAACTAATTTTGAACTTTGCTCAAATTTTAATGCACTAGAACTGCATGTCAATCAAACTAGTATGAGGAGTCATAATTTCAATTCCATATCAATAATTTAAGCCATCTGTGAAAAAGGATAAATACCACCTCTTTTCTTGAACATTCCAACAAATAATATAATAGAAATAAATACTTTTATTAAAAATAAGGGCATAAAGCTTTGTTCTAATCCCAGGAAATGTGTATTTTACCTCACTTTGAAGTGGCACAGAATAAGATAATGACTGGAAGGTATCTAGCAATGACCTTTAGATTGGCAGTTCCTAAAAATATTCTAAACTTCACAATACAGAAAAATAAATGAAGTCACCCAAGAAAGATTTGGATATATTTTATATACTGAGCAAGAGGAAAATTCATAGAACACAGGAATGAAATACACCTAACATTTTGCTTTATTTTCCCCTGTATTATATTCTTTTGATTTAGATGACAGGAATTGTGGGAGGCAGAATTTAAATGTCCATTACATTCACATGGATTTCAAATAACACTTGCATATTTCCATATAATTGTAGGCCATGCAATGACTTAGGGAAATAATTCCACTGGGTATTTTATAGATTGATACAAATAAACTGATAGTTAATTCCAAAGCTGTACATGTTATTTTAATATGTAGGAGATTTCTCTTAATCTTTCACTCAAAACTGTCTATTTTAGCTTTCAGTTCATTGACTAAGGTACATTTATAATGTCATAAGCACACTATTACATATTAAATCACTTATTCCTAAGAAAAAATGATAATGGCAGGTACTTTACACACACACACTTACTTTAGTGATTTGGGCTAAACACACTCAAGTAATTAATGCAGAATCAACTAAGTTTCTAAACACATGAAAGATATTTGCATCTCACACAGCTGAAAACTATCTTTCCTTCTTCTTTAGAGATGTGGACTTAAAATAGTTTAATAAGCAGCCAAATAATGCGCATATACTGGAAACAGTATCTACTTCATTAACATTTAATGAGTTTCCTTATGTAATGAAAATCATTTTAGATTGGGTAAATTTTGTAGGTACATAGAGCATCATTTCAGATTTTCAACCTGTTCACAAAGGTAGTAAATGTGAATCTATATATCCTTAAAAGAATCAAAACTGGTAAGAACAGAGAAAAAAAAGATAGAATTTTAAAGGAACTTTATCTTAGAAAACAGTATAGATATACAGGGGTAAAGGGAGAGAAAGATACACTTATAGTATAATATACATGTATATATCACAATATACATAAAATATGTAACTTTCTCTATGTGTGTGTATGTGTGTATATGTGCACACTTGTGCACACACACACACACACACACATAAGGAGAGGGGAGGAGGAGGATGAAGGAAAGAGAAGTCAAGGGAGGGAGGGAGAGAAAGTGCCCAAACAAGAATACTTCTGTTTCTTCTTACACACATGACTAAATTAATTTTAAAAGTATTATTAAAGAGTAAATATGAATAGACAGAAAAAATTTTATATTCTGAAAATGGTGCTACATTAGTTGAATGATAGCTTAGGGAAAAGCTGTGAATTATTAAAATCAACAGACTAGAAAGTATTTGATGTATTCTTTTATATCATCAATCCTTTAAAATCGATTTCATTTTCCTTTTGAGTTATTCTAAATTGAAATAGGAAATGTAATATTTGCCTTTTGTTTGAAAGAGATATATCCTTAGTATATTTTGTGGGTAACTAAATATATATATCTGAAGTGAAGTTTATCATCTTGAGATTTTAAATGAATACCTTTGGAAATAAAGATGTGTGTGAGGATACTAATAAAAAGAATAGTAAAGAAGATGCTATTGTCAATTTTATATTGAAAACTCGAGTTACTAAAGTTTTATTTTAGAACACTATAATACCAGATAATTATTTTAAGAGTTATTTTTCCAATTGCCATTATGTAAAGTTATATAATACCACTGAAAAAATAAAGTTTTTTATTATTATAAAAAATAATATTTATCTGAAGGAAGAAATAGTATTGAATTTTCAGACAATTGCTATTTTAATTAACTATTTTTAAAAATTTTTTGACAGTAATCAGAGTAAAGTACTCTGTTTCCCAAAATGGCAAATAATTATTGTAATAAAAGTATGGACATTAGTTATTATTATAATCAACATGTAAGAGACAATATGGAAAAATGCCAGACTCCTCTGTCACTTTACTGTTCAAATCTAGCAAGAGAAAATTCCTGTCACCCGAAAACTACTCAAAGACATCTTTGTCCTTTGCTGTGAGATAGACTCACTTGAAATCACCAGTATAAGCAAAATCATCATGTTCTATATTCAAATTGTGAATTTGGGGAGAAAATATTCAGTACTTGTGGCTAGATGTCCTCAGTGCTTATTATCTAGCATATTACATATGTGTTTGCATATCATGGATTGTCCTCTGACTGCCTTTAGGATAGACATGTTTTGTCTAATCTTTAGGATAGACAAAAAAAATAGTATTTTGTTTTATTTGTTTATTGGTTTTATTATTTATACTCCAATGCTTGGTATACCTGCTAGTTTACAGCTTATGCTGTCTCCACCTTCCAGCATCTCAACCCTACATAGGATGAATTCTTGCCAGTGCAATGTGTGAAAGGGAGAAATGACTTCCCTAGACCATAGCAGTTAAAAGCAGTTGTGTGTTTTCCACATTCTCTTTTCCAGGAATACAACACATCCAATACTTATAAACACTGAATACTCCTTTCATAAGTTAAAACTTCTTAAGGGTTGGGGCTGTAGCTCAGTGGTAGAGCGCCCACCTCCCATGTGTGAGGCATTGGGTTCGATCCTCAGCACCACATAAAAAATAAATAAAGAAGGGCTGGGATTGTGGCTCAGTGGTAGAGTGCTCCCCTAGCACGGTTGGGACCCGGGTTTGATCCTCAGTACCACATAAAAATAAAATGCATTGTGTTGTGTTCATCTACACCAAAAAGTAAATATTTAAAATAGGTAAATAAATAAATAAAGATATTGTGTCCATCTACAACTATAAATAAATAAATAAATATTTTTTAAAAAAACTTCTTTAGATACACTTAGTGAAATCACTATTTTTAATCTGGTAGAATTCTAACAGTAATTTCTCTGAACAGCATTTTTCCTTACCTAAACAAATCAATTTTCCTCCTCTGTTCATAATGTATATCTTGAAGGTGATTTCTTCAATCCTTCAGTATCTGTATATAGACATAAATTCTATAAAATATCAAGCCACATAAAATTTAAATTTAAATTGCTTATTTAAAATGTATACAGTGTTTTGAATATCACCATTCCTTAAATCTGTTCTACTTTTGGTTACTTTATATATAGCTATAAATATAAATATTTCAGCTATGTTTGACACATCAGCATTTAAAAATAATTAAACTTTGTTTTATTTTGTTTATAACTCTAGGTTTCAATGATTTGAATTCAAATGTTCTTTCAGTTCTGTTTTTATTACAAGAGCATATATCCAATTGTTCCAGAAATACCTTCTTTAAAACCACAATTGTTGATTTTATCCTTATTTTAAAATTTTCTCTTCAATAAAAGTGTCAATATCTTTTCCATGCACTATATTTAAATGAAAAGTGTAATATGTTTCGAATAATCTAAGCATGAATTTTTATTACAGTTGTCTATTGTTATCTTCTCACTCAGGTTATGCTCTCAAAAGGTGTCTAAATAGGAAGAATCAATGTTCCTTTGAACATGCCCCAAAGTTAATGGAGAATTAAAAGTTGGTTTCATATGACAAATTAAATGTATGTAAAATATTAAATATGTTTTAATATATTTAAATATCTCTGTTATTCACCAATCTATATAATAGAAAAACTGTAAGAAAATCAAAAGGAGACAGAAGCAAGGTGCAGTGACAAAGTGGCAGAATAGCAGGATGGCAGAATGGTAGAAAGCTCTTGTCCAAGCTGCCAGCTTTATTTATATCAATAGGTTACATTAGGTCACTGGCATCAGTAGTACATTATTGTAATTGTGTCATTAGGCAAGTTACAGAGTTAGCAACATAAGGCAGCTTATTTCTCAGTTACATATTATAGTTGTAGTGTGTAATGTTAGGAACTTTGTGTAGCTCTCAAGAAAGTCCCCTTGTTTAAAGTTACGATTATGTAGACAGGTTTAGGCTCAGCTGAGCTTGGTGAAAGATTGTGGTTGTCTAACAAGAAAGTTCCTTTACTCCAAGGAACTGAGTTCCTGAGATCAAGATAGAGGCTGATAAGAGTCTAGCACAAAGCCTCCTCATTCAGGGCATTGACACAGCATTGCACATGTATTAATTACTAAACTAGTTCCTGGGAGAAACTGCAAAATATTCCAACTGTGGAAAACAGAGCACCTGTTACCCCCTGGGAGTGAGTTCACCAGGGGAACTCTGTCCTGTACATTTCCACAGCCAGAATCGTTAGGTAAAACAGACAATGAAAATAAAAACATAACTTCAAGTTGGTTCTTTAAGTAGATTAACTTTCTGTTCATAACTCCAGGTGAATTTAACTTTAACCTATCTTCCATAAGAAAACTTTTTTTATTTTGGCTCTGCCAACAGTCTCCACTTGCTTCTTTGTTACTCATGGTTATTATTTCTTTTTCCAGTGTCATTCACATTAATTTGTACCCAAGTGGAACTTCCTTATGTCAGAACTAGGATGTAATAGTAAAAATTTCATATAAGACATATGAAATTCTCCAGAAATTCAAATTTTAAAAAATAAATTTTCCTCAAGTTGTCAACACACAGGGATGATGAAGTAAATATAATTGTTTATTACCCTGATTGATCATTATATATTATATAAAGATTTTGAATTATTATCCTATATCCTATAAAGATATATAAATTTTAAGTGACCAAAGAAATAAATGAATCTAACTGTATAAAAATTCCTTGGTTCTATTTTGAAGTAGCAAATAACATTCATAAATATTTCTGAATAGTTACTATGTCCAAATTCTCTATAACAAAATAATGGTACTGAATTCACATCCAAAATAATAACTTTTCTAGTCAAGGAAGAGACTTATGGAGTTCTACTCTTCTATGGAGGAAATAGGAATATGAGTGTCAGTAAGAAAGGATTAATATTTATCTAACTTATTAATGTGAAAAACAAGTGATAGCTATGGCACTTTGGAGATTTCAACTCTACTGAATAATCTGATATATCCTTTTTCAGGAAGAGTATCTCAAGGTATTTTAAAGAAAAAGAAGATTTAAAGTTATTCAACCAACATGTGCTCAGATTTCACAAGAAGTTTGTTTATAAATTGATTTATTTTTGCATGCGCTAATTTTGAGATTTACCAGTTATGGAAACAAGAAGATTTTGACCATTATATATCCTTCGTGACAACTATATAACCTTACTGGATATGAATCTGTGAACAGTTTTCCATTATGTAAGAACTTGGTTACTATGACTTGTATCCTCAGCTACTTACTTTATTGAAAAGTATTAATTTTGGCCCCCATTAATAATATGGCAGTTCTGCTAGGTTCAGCCAGCAATGACCAAGAAAAGAATTATCCTGACTATCTGTAAACATTTACTTTTTATTAAATTACTAGCCCTCCATTAAAGTTTAGTAATTCTTATGCAATAACTGGTGCTATTTTTTTGACATTTAAACACTAAACAGTTTATAGATGAAACTGATAAAAAATGATAGAAATTCCAAAGTCATGCTTTGAGCACTTGTCAGTTGTAATAAATTTGATATTTTTGAAATGATCAGGATGTGATCTCAACTTAGTTTACCTAAATCAAGGTAAACTAAGAAGAACTATTGTCAAACCAGGGGGAAAAATGTCATTAATAAATATAAGCTGAGCTGGGGATGTGGCTCAAGCGGTAACTTGCTCACCTGGCATTCGCGTGGCGCTAGGTTCGATCCTCAGCACCACATACAAATAAAATAAAGATGTTGTGTCCACCGAAAACTAAAAAATAAATATTAAAAAATTCTCTCTCTCTTTAAAAAAATAATAAATAAATAAATAAATGTAAGCTAAGGAAAACTAAATTTCAAATTCCAACAAATGTTTCTGTAGGATTTTGGAAAATGTCTTGTAAACAAAATTATATATCATTTCACCATTTGAGGAAAACTGTCTCAGGCATTTTCTATACCTAAAATATCACTTGGTTTCCCTTTAACACTTTTTTTGAGGGGTGTTGGGAATTTATAATTATAACTCAAATCCAGGAATCACAATCTCTATCTTCCTTGCAATTTCTGTTACTTTCAACTGGTCTGAGAAAAGAGGAGCTCATTATGTTTCAATTTAATGACTTTTGCCTTAATTTAGGGGAAAAAAAAACATGACTTTATACACCAAAGGAGATAGGGATCTAGTTTATAAGCTGTAAAAGAACATTTCTCCGGAATAATTCTGATTGGTTTGACTTAAGAGTGAGAACTTTCCAAAGCCTACTGCTGGAATACTAGGTCCTATGCCCATTTCCAATCACATATCTAGTTCTCTGGTGCTGGGAAAAGGGCATGGAAAGTGTTTCCAATCACAATCAACAAAACTACAGTATCATAATAATATATGAAAGATTGCCCCAAATAAGAGGAATAGATTGTTAAATGTATTAGAGATTGGCCTTCTACAATCTCTGCCTCTTTATGTTTAATCACTTGTATAGTCTTCTCCTCTAGGGTATGGATATAATCTGTGTGATTTGCTTCTGAGAATATGGCAAAGGTGGCCATATGTAGCCTTTTGGTGAATCTCTTTCATTTTCTGGTTAGGAATAACAAACAGTCTTGTCAGAAAACCCTCTGGGGCAAGGAAATATGTATAGCCTTTAGGAATTAAGAGCAGTCTATCACTCACTGCATAAATGATTAAAGCCTAAACCTAAAATCAAATAAACTAAATTCTGCCAGTAGCATGGGTGAACTTAGAAGCAGACCCTTCTCGAGTAGAGTCTTAGAGAACACTGCATCCCTGATTGACAGCTTGCCTACACATTTAGTCAATAAGCAAAGGACCCAGCTAGCCATGTTTGGATACTAAAACTCATAGCTATGGTTAGAAAATAAATCTGTGTTACTGAAATGTAATAAGTTTGTGGAAATGTTATGCAACATATAACCAATACAGATAGTGTATTTTCATTAAAATGATGATTAATAACAGTGACCATGACTCTCATTAACAGGGTGTCACTGAAACAATACATCCCATTACTCATCCTCATTTTAAGTGAGTTCTTTATTTTCATGATCCTACTTTCCTATTTACTTATTTGATATATATTTAAATTTTTTTATATAAGAGAAATCCTCTACATGTAAACTGAAACTTTCAATTTCATTTGCATAATTGTGACAAATACCTGACAACAACTACTTAGAGGAAGAAAGTTTTATTTTGGCTCATTATTTCAGAACTTTCAGTTTCTGGTCTGACAGCTCCATTACTTTTGGCCTGACATAAGGCAGAACATCATGGTGTAAGGAAATGCTATTGGAAAGCTGCTTAGCTCAAGGTTGCCAAGAAGCAAAGAGACAAGAGAAAAATGAAGGAACTGGGAAGAAGATATATCTACTTAGGTCAAGCCTCCAGTAACATACTTCCTTCAACTAAGTCCCAACTCCCAGCAGTCCTTTCAGCTATCTGATGAAGTCAGGGACCTCGTGGTTCTAAAATTTCCACCTCTGTACACATGAGATTTTAGAAGACATAGCAGGTAAAAAATATGGCACATCCTCTTTGCTGCCTTGATGTCTCCCTACTGTCCTGTGACACCAGATACAATGTTTATCACTGCATATAACAGCCAAGTTGTAAAAATGTGATGTTTCTAATTTACTGATTTTCAATTGCTCCAACTTTTATCAGCTTTCCAGTATTGATGCAAGTTGAAATCAAATAATCTATGATCAGGACAATAACTGCTTAATTATACAATTGTAGGATTGTTAATAATGATGTTCAGTGTTCTCTGCATTTTCCATTCTTTTATAATCCTATTTCGTTGGTACAAAGAAGAAAGTTCCTCCGATTTGTTCTAAGCACAGAAACTAATGTTGAATAAACTAAGCTAACTGTCTTTTTCTGATAATGGAGACTGACAAAAAGAATAGATGTTGCTTCAAATAGAAATAAAGTTTCCTACTTTGTTATCTGATATCTGAATTTAGATTATCAGTTTATCCCTGTCTATAGTACCTCTATTTGTTATCACATTCTCTTAAAAATCTCAATATGATCCTATTTACTCTTTATGAACAATATATCTTAACATGGAATTGTACTTTCTAGTAGTAATATTTGAAATATTATAACATCAATTTTTAGTAAAAATTATTTTTATTGTTATTTAAAGCAAAATAAGATTAAAATTCAGGACTATACCTCTGTCTAACACCTTAAATTAAATACAAGAGAAAAGGACTTGGTAACATTTTCCTTGATCAGTTCTTAGATACAAAACAAAAGGGTGTGGGCATATGGATTTTTCATGGTTTAATAAAGTTAATAGTATATAATATATAAATTTTATCTATAACCAACAAATAAGTCTTATTTACAAGCTTAGTAGATCTTCTAATTCAGAGGTTGTTAACCTCTTCCTGTGAAAATAAGTTAGTAAATATTTTTAGGTTTGTAGACCATAAAATCTCTATTGCTACTACTCACCTCTGTTGAGCAACATAAAAAAAAGGCCTCAATAATATGTAAATGAATGACCATATGTATATTACAATAAAACCTTATTTTCAAAAATAGATAAAAAATAGATTGAACCTACAGGGCAATAGTTTTCTTACCTCTCTTTTAAATATGAATCTCATTAATCAAAAGATATGTTTTATCTGGTCGACCTGAAGGAAAGAAGGATATGATAGAAATTTGAGATTTGACACTGAAATAGACTTTAAATTAAAATATATGTTAAAGTTGGGAGTAATTTTGTTGTTGTTTTGCTTTCTTTGAGTTTTGGAGGGAGAGGAGAGACAGAAAAACGTGTGTGAGCTAAGAATTCTGAGAAAACTTTCAGAATGAAAACACATTATCATGAATGACATTATCTATAAAAGAAAGTTTGACACAAAATATCCAAGGTACATTAAATATCCATGCTGTAATGCACTAATTCTAAACTTTCTCATCTTACTCTAAAACTCTGTAGCTTAGACTCTGTTGTTATCAAATTGTTTCTGAAAATAATTGTTTCTGAAAATAAATAACTTTTAAGTGTTAAAATTTAAGCATTTAGCTGTAAATTGAGCAGGACCAGGAAAAGGGCTTAAAAATGAAATAGTCTTTATTTGACTTTCTGTTATCCTTTGCTATAAGAGTTCTTGCAGGAGGCTTCCACGAGTAGACAAAGGCTAACATTCCTTAGTGAGTCCAAATCTGATTTTAAAAGCACACAATAGCACAGGATTTATTCTAGTTGGCATTATTTATCCTAAGAATGGCCAATAAAATGCAGCCAAGTCTTTTTTTTCTTAATTTCTACAAGAACTCTCTAGAGCTCCATAACACTTTATTTTTTAGTTTACTCCTCCTTACTAACTTTCCTTATAATGTGAGATGTGGGGATAAGTAATATACAAGCACAGTTTTACCCTTTTTGGTTTTATTCTAAAATTGTGCAATTATATACACACATATATGTTTATATATGTGTATATACATGCATATGATGAATATGTGTGTACATGTGTATATATTTGTTTTCTTCAAACCTTAAACATGTTAATGAAAATATCTACAAGAATTCAGAACACTGGGAATAGAAAATTTTGCTATTCAACATTTTTTATAAATCAGTTTCATGAATAGAAATTTGAACCTATTTCTTTGACTCTAATAAAAAAATGAAAAAAAGTTGAATTTTTGGCACTATTAAAACAGAAGACTAAACACTAAGCATGGAGAGTTAAGTTATAGTCACCATTGGAGAGAGCTTAAGTCCATTTGCCTTTCCTGCCTCTCATTGCCTCTTAAACTTTGAAAAATGTTAAGATAGATAGCATTTTAGCTTCTATTTCCCAATTTACCATCCTTCCATATTGTCATCAGTTAGTTCCAAAATCTAACATCAAGAACCTTCTACAACCCTAAACTACTAAGACTATAGCCTTTAAAGACTATAAATCTGATTTCTCTTTTAACTTTTGTAGCCTACAATTCCCTTCCATGTCTATGAATCCTATGATCCACTTATGCATTATTTCCTGAAGTTCCAGATATTTTCAGTAACTACCTACAAAGGGAATATATATTATGGTGCATCAATTGATGACATAGGCTGAAATTCTTCATCCCTCCTGTAGACAGGCTTTTTCAGTAAGACATCTCTTAGGGAAAATATGTTTCTCCACTCTTTGTGGTGAATTGTTGTTCTTACCTTGTCCAATGGAAAAGGAAGAAATTTGATACAAGAATAGGCTTGAAAGTGCCTGAAGTACAAGCCTGAAGTAGAAGCTGCTTTACATGAAGAACCTACATTATAAGAATGTGAGGTAAGCCTGCTAGAAAATGTGAGAGACCTATAGAAAAAGTGGAGTTGTTTGAGGTAGGATCGTCCTAAACAAGGCATTCCAGCATCCCCAAGTAACATCAGTTAAAATGAAATACACACTACTGTCATGTATATCTAAAAACAACAAATAAATATTTTATAAAAAAATTCATTTTCCCCATTTAAAAAAACCAAGTTGAATCTAGACAAGAATAACAAATAAAAATATTTTATAAATTCAGGAAGATAATAAATATTAGGTCATATATGAAAATAACTGAATTAAGCTTTTTAAAATTCAATAGGTAAACCCCACATTTCAGAAAGACTAATTTGTTTGCATTAAAATGGGAAAAAAGGCAAAAACCAACTGTTTTGTTTTATTTTTGTCATGTTAAATTTAATTCATAACACCTGTCTTCCTGTTTAAACATTGAAGATTTGTGATATAAATAGTAATGAATGAAAGATCTGTGTTAGCATTCAATTTGTTTCTTTTTAAAAGAGTTTTTCACATATAAATTTATCCAGGTAAACTACAGTTTATCATACCTTTACCAGAGTTAATACTTGACTTAAGAAAAATAGTAATAAATTATATTTTAAAAATGCAGAAAGCCCCCTTCCAAGTCTTTCAGCTTTCATTTATCTTTGCCAAGTAATGTCCATTAACAGTCTTTTGGCTTGCATTTTTTTCTTTATTCCTGAAACTTTATTACACCACTATCTAATAGTTCTAATCAAAACAGCTTCCCTCAAATAAATAATCGTCCATTTACTATGTTCTGTGTGTAAATGTCAAGAAAAAGAAAGCATGGCTGTTAGGACTTATCTAGTATGTAGTGAACATTCAAGTTATCTTTGATAAATATAAGACTATATTTGTTTACCTCTGAAGAAACACAATTAAATTACCACTCCAAAGTTTAATTTCCCTAATCTGTAGGTAGCCACACTTTATTTTATTAGTTATGTCTCTCTACCAGAATGAAATAAGAAAAAAAATTAAAAACTTTAACTTCCCCAAATGATGCACATGATAATATAACAAAAATCTACCTAAAATATCTCTAATGCCATAAATTCAACGTTAATGATGATGACTGTAATAATTTGAAATTGGTTAAGCAGGAAATTGGGTAGTTTAATTGATGTTGTGAATAAATTTATAAAAATAAATGAGCAGAAATTCAATCTGATAAATTCAGTTAACCTAATTTGACACTTTTAATCTCCTTACCTATCATTAGATCAGATGGGTCACAAAAGTAAAATGTGACTAGAAGACTAGAAGGTATTTAAAATATATCAACTACATACAATACAATGACAACCACAGATAGAAAATATTAGGAATTCAGTCTAGCATAGAACAAGAAGTCAAAGTTTGGAGAGTTTATATTGAATTCTATCTGTAGGTTATCGTGTAACATAAAGAAATATAATATTTTCCCATCTCCTTCGTGCTTCATTATATCCCTTTGCAAAGGTAAAGCATCACCACCTCACAAAATATTTAATATCACTGAACTTCCTTAAAAGAATGGTGATGTGTAGCCAAATAGCATGTGATCACAAATGTAATACAATTTAAAACTTTAATAAAAATATAAGAACAAGAGTGAAATAAATTTTTCGATTCTTAATAAGTTTAAAAACATGTTTTCAAAATTAACCATGATAAATCTGGTGAATAATGTTCTCTTTTGTTTACTTAGTGTATATTTATTGTCCATACTGTATAAAGAAATATGCATGAGATATTTATTTTACTCAATCAAATTTCACAGCTATATTCAAACAAAAGTGAAAGAATTTCAAAGATATCTTGACATATGAATGAACATGAAATATTATTTTATGTATTCACATATATAATGAGAAATTAAGCAACCTTCTTTCTTCCAACAACTTGAGAGTGTTGCTAAAATAAAGTCAAGAAAGGAAAGGAACAAAATCTGCATAGATTTAATACAAAGGCATAATTCAAGGTGGACCAACTAGGGAAACTCCTTTGCTTTCTATAAAACTATCATTTTTATTAATTCTTAAATTTTTATTCATATTTCATAATTTTGTAAATATTTAAGTAATGTGTTAAAATCAAGTTATCTAAATGAAGTAATACAAGATAACTTGTTCTATCTTCAATATTTGAATACCCAAATTTGAATTCTATAGGCCTGCTTTTTATTTTGATTTTGACAAAAATTTTTAGGGTACATGATAGTATTTAGGACATTAAACAGTATTTTATACTTTTCAGAGGTTTTTTTTTTTTTTTTTTTTACATTCTTCAGTTTCTAATGGAAAGATGTAATGACCTACATTTATATTAATTAACTTGTGCAGTAGTCCGCATGTACCTTTGGTGAGTCAGACTTTATATTTAACAATAAAATATTATCATACTGGCCTGTTCCATTAGTTTAATTTTTACCATTTTTTCTGTGTAAGTCTTTTGGGTTATCTTATTTTATTTCGAGTCACTACCAGCTGCAAAAACACTTTCTTCTTATGATAATCACAAAATGAACTGCTATAGAAATGTGAAATGATATTGTTTTCTTCTCATCCCCATATCCCATCAACAACTTACAATTTCAATGCAGCATTAGTACAAAATAGCAAGAAACAGCTGCTTAATTTACCTTAATTGTTAGGCAATATCTCATTTTATCAAGATAGCAAATTCAGCAGATTCTTGAGAACATATGTTTATTGTTCTTTACGGTTGCACAAAAAAAAAAAAGAAAAGAAAAGAAAGAAAGAAAAGTAAAAGAAAAAAGAGAAAAAAGCAGGCTCTATGGTTCACTCTCACAAGAAAAAGTTTCCAGAGGATCATGCTTTGCAAGTGAAAAATAATAGCCACTAACTTTCTGCAGAGCTGGCTTTACTAATTTGTTAGATCACATTGTGACAGATGCCCTGGATAAAAGCAATTGGGAATGAGAAACAATTCTACTTGACCTTGTAACACTACTGCTCCCAATGTATGATCAAGATTTAAACAGCAATAGAGAAAGGTACCCTGATGGTATTTGTTTCTGTGAATGTGTTTCTGTGTCTCTAAAACTTGGTCCTTAGTGAAATAGGGAATTTATAGAGTCTTAAAATTCTTGCAAATGACTAAACACTACATCAAAAAATGCAACTAAGGAAATTTCTTCAACATATTTCAAACTCACCTTTATTTTTCCCTATAAATAGCCTATCATGTGGTTTGAGAATGAAACTGTTATACTAGGGTTGCAGGAATGGTCATAAAGAATTTTGTTTTTTTTATTTTATTTATAGTTAGATTTTATTTATTAGCATTTTATTGAAGATGTTTATATCTGTGTTTATAGGTAATGCTGAAATGTTTTTAATTATTTCATTGCTTTTGTCAGATTTCTAACTACATTAAGAGTTTCATGTTTTTTGTTTTTTTTTTATTTATTCATGGTTTCATAGATTGCACCGTTAAACCAAAATGCTAGAGACCAAGGATTCTCCAAAAATAAAAGGGTATGTTGAATTGTTATAGATGCTATCCAGCAAAGAACTGGCCCTGGGAGCAGTAAGTTTAGATAATGACTAGGAATATGTCATACATATTAGGAACCAAGAGAATCTTTATAACTAAAACTGGGGAGAGAAAATATTCATCATTTACATTGAGCCTACATTGACTCTATATAAGATGGGAAAGCTTTAGGAGAGAAAGACAATCCATAAGGACTAGTACTTATTGATAGAAGATTAATTGAAGTTAGTGCAAAAAGGTCATCATCAGCCAGACATGCAGATGCCCAGTGGCTAGGACTATAAGTCAATGCTTCAATATACCTTCTGAAATGTCAGTAATCTTTTGTTGATTTGACTCTCAGGTTTAGCTAACTAACTTCCCTTGTATCTCCTCCCTCCATCTTCTGACACTTGTAGTTAAATTTAGGATGTGTCAGAATCTTGTTTTTATCAGTACTTAAGACAAATTCTGTTCAGATAATTTATTTTTTAAAAAAGAGTAAGGAAATAGGATTTCAAACTGAAGCCAGTGTCTTCAATAATTATACATTAAGCATTGTTCTCTGATATATTTTGTAATTTTTGTAATTTTTTTAGTATTTAAAAGTAAATTACCTTTCTTATTCTCTTTCTCTACCTCTATCTCTCTCAATCTTTATCTCTCTCTCTCTCTCTCTCTCTCTCTCTCTCTCTCTCTCTCTCTCTCATACACACGCACATACACACACTCACATGTACAGTTTCTCTAGATCATGCTATCAGTTTAAATAGTTAAAAAGTACTTACTTACTCCTTTTTTTTCCAGAAAAATGTGAATCAATTTTAACATGATCACTCTCAGCTACTTTTACAAGAATTTGTTTTAATCAAAAACATCTAAGTAATAATATTATATTACTCAAACTAATAATTTTTCATATTAGAGATTATTGTTAATGTAAAACAACAATTAAAACCAAATTTCAGGGTTTCTATTTTTTTTTTTTTGGTACCAAAGACTGAACCCAGAGGTACTTAACCACGGAGCCATGTCCCCAGATATTTTTATTATTATTTTTTTATTTATGTAGAGACAGGTTCTCGCTGAGTTGCTTCGGGCCTCACTAAGTTACTGAAGCTGGCTTTGAAATCACAATCCTCCTTGCTTCAGCCTCCAGAACCAATCGGATCATAGGTATGCACCTCCATGTCCAGCTAGGATTTCTATTCTTAAATTCTTGTTAAACAAAGTTTTATGGGAGGCCATTGTTTTGTACTATCCTCCTACACTGGGACAGACCAGATCAAACCAAAATGGACTTTTCTGATTATAAAACTAACATTCTTTGCTCAGTGTGTTGGAAAACTGATTCTCTTTCACAGAATGTGATGTTGTACATTCTAGAATTTAAAAAAAAGTAAGTTATTTAACCTACATTTGTAGTAATTTTGTCTTTTAACACACAATGCTCAGGCCTGAGTTAGACTGTGAAACAAACATGAGATTCTTATTAAACAATTTTTTTAGCTGATTTCTGATATTTAAGTCTGAAATAAATGCTATAATAGAAAATAGCTTTCACTTCAAGATATGTTATGTGAACACCTTATCATGTCTTTATTATGTCACTCTCACTACCCAGATCAATATCATTTTGTCAGAATAATGTTATCCTGTAAACTGTGGACATAAGTGCTAAAAAGTGATCTCACTGATGATAATCAAAATATAGTTTCCAAGTGAAAAAAGAATAAAAATGGATAACAACAGAAATGAACAACACACACACACAAACACACACACACACACACACTATAATATCCAACCTATATTGAACAATTTTTCTAATTCCAATTATTTCAGTAAGATTAGGCATGCATAAAGACATGTTGCCAAGTAAGTGGATAAGCTTTAAATTATTTGAACATATTTTAAACCACTGATGACTTAGTTTTGAAATGAGTTTGCCAAATTAAAAAGGAAGAATACTTTTAGCTTTTAAAACTTTTCTGAAGACACTAAATTTCAAAATAGATGACCTAATGCTAGCAACGTTTTTCATTACCTATATTTCATATGCTGAAAATGTAATAGTGGGAGGCAATTTAAGAGATAATGATCATGAATTGGAAGGGAATGAAAGGACCAAGAAAATACACTTTTAAAAAAGTATGCATCAGCAAGCCCAGACTACTGGTAGGAAAGAACACATTGACAGAAAGTCTATAGCAAAATTGGAAGCTGGCAGCTTCTAAGATGCAATAATAAGGGCAAGGAAATAAACTATACCCATGAAAATAAAATATGAAAGAGTCACCCAATGAATGATTTGAATAAGCTGTGAACTTTTTTTAAGAGTCAGAGGTATAGGGAAATCACAAAGATAAGGATTTGAGTATTGTTCAAGAATTTATGGACAGCCTACAGAGGACCAGGTCAAAATAAATTGCAGCTAGCACAGGATTTTTCAGAAGTAAAGAAGAAAGAAAATTTAAATTGTATATGGGGATAAGTAATAATCTATGGTGATGGAAAAGGAAGACCTGCAATTTTTAAATAAATAAGTAAGCTAAAATGTTCATTTTATTAGCATTTTACTTTTTTGTACACTAAAATCTTTTGATACATAGGACTAGATATGTGAAAATTACCTCTTAAAAAGGAACTACTTAGTAACTTACTTATAATCGTTTGATCCCAAAACAAAAATAAAATATCTTGTGTTGTCACATAGTTAAGTCCTAGTTTCAGAACATTAATTGCTTGATAAATAACTAAGGTGGTGGTTGGACAGACAAAAAATGAAATGAAAACCTAATTAAAAACTAACTCTTGGTAGGAACTGCTATGTATGACAATTTTAGTTTCAAATAAAACAGAAACAATAAATACCATGTAACACTTTATCTATATACTGTGCAATGTAAGTAGGGAGAACAAATAAGACCAATGTTAAGGTACAATTTTTATCTTTTTCCCTTGCTGTCTAGCCAACTTCATAAATCTTAAGAACTACTGATACATGCAACAAAGCTCCTACTAAACAATTAGCAAGGTAATTGGCCCCCAGATAACTAAAAGTTGGCCTCAAGAGAGAAAATAAAGCATTGAGCCTATAGTTCATGATAAAAGTATGAACAAGAAATAATAGATAAAACCAAAGATATTATTTCTCATATTTTAATTGCTTTTATTTTAAAAATCTGGTCAATTCATATGAGAAACAAAAATAACATTTAAATTGGCATTGTTTAAAAATGTAACAACTAAAAGTAAAGTGCTCTTCATGCCCATTGCCAACAATCAAATCCAAGCCTCAGTCACCTCTTGCTTTCCTTGTTGCAGCAATCCCCAAGGGACATACTGGTGTCCTAGAGTCTCATTCCAATTTCCTGACATACTTGACTTCACCTTTACCTTTTCCACTTTTTATTTATATTTATTTTGTTACTGGTCTATTAAGAAAAAACGACAACAACAACTATTTTCCTGAGTACCATTCCTAACCATCATACCTCATGTTTCTCTACATATTGGAATTACATGCAAAATTTAACAAATACTAATATCTGGGTTCTAAAGTAGAGATAGTGATCTCATTGGTCTGGGGTGAAGCGTAGGCATCAAGGTTAGTGAAAAGATCTTGGGTTATTCTTGTATAGTGAGGATTGACCACTACATCTTTCTTCCAAGTTTGATTTTCGTGAGCCATTGATGTAATTTATAGTGTACTTTAGACATTCTTGAGTCAAAACTCTTGTCCTCCCTCCCTGGAAATGCCATGTGGCAATAAAATACTGAGAATAGGAGCCTTTTGATGGTCTTGACATGATGCTGAGTATAGAGAACATAGAAGAAATTCAAGAAATATCCATTGAATAACTTCTAGAATTAACGATTTAACTCATCACAAAACATTTAAATATCATTTAATTGTATTTGCCCTCTACATAATTATTTTAGAATAGAAGACTTCAGAGATATTTGTTTCTTTTAAGACTCAGAGACTGAAACTGTAAATGTTTATTGAAAATTTTATAAAAATTGAAATATATAATAAACTGAAACAATGTATTAAAATTAAGATAATGCATTTTTTTCAAGTAATCTAAACTGTGTATAAACACATCTTTGGAAATATATGAACATATCTATTATTTTTTAATTACATTATGTTTGGGCAAACTGACTTAAAATCACTTGAGATTTTTTTTTTTCAAATGCAGATTCTTGGGAAACTAGATTCAAATGTAAAGATATGACTCCTAGAAACAGAATTTTGGAAAAATAAAATAATACATGAAAATGAAAATCATTCTCATTATTTCTATCAGTTTTCAACTATGTATATGCTTTTAAAAAAAAAAAATGACCTTGTCTTTGCAGGAAAACTATCAGCATAGCGGAAGTAGTTATTGTATTTGACAGAATGCTGCTTTGTTCACTTAAACTATTTCATAAGTTTGATTTTTTTAAACTTGTTCTTGATGTAATTTGTCTTTAACTCTCTTTGATTTCCTAGTATAAATTAGAGAATCTTAAGAGATTTAATTATCAAATACATAATTATTTTTACATCGAACTTTCATAACTAAAAAATCATTTGAAATCAGTCTGAAAGATTGGCTAGGAGTTTGTTAGAGGAATAGAAAGAGAAAGAGAGATAATTTCCCTTTGGGAAAATGCATAAAATAGCATTATCTTTCCAGGAAATATTGAGAAGCTCTTGGAAATAGTGAATAATAACAAATGAATCTTCAGTGAATTCTAGGAAACATTCTGAATGGTCATTGTCCTAAAATATGGTAGGAAACATTCTTTATGGTCATTGTCCTAAAATATGGTCATGATTTTTTGAGGAGAAAAGTGTGTGTGTGTGTGTGTGTGTGTGTATACGCGCATGCATTCAAGCCCAGTAAAAAAACTACTGGTCAAATAAAATTTTCAGACTACTTTATTCAAAGCACTAATTAATTTTATTAGGGCATACATAAATTCAGCTGTGAATGTTTTAGAATTTAATGAAATGAATTCCATAATAAAAGCTAATTAGAAGGGAAATGAATGCCTAAAATATCCCTCATGTGCATAAAAGAAAAGTGTAAAGATCATTAATTAAAATTAAAATTTAACAGTATACTAATGCAGCATGACATAAAATTCCATCTGCTCTATAGCACCACAAAAAAAAAAATACATAGGGAATAGTTCATCTTATGCTTTGGATGGTTAATTCCTGGTTAATAAGAATGTATTTGTATAAAAAATGGTGTTGATTATAACAATTCCAAAAAACCATAGGATAATTTCTTTTTCTTTTCCAAGTTGACTTCCTTTTGGTAAAAGAAATCCAACTGGTTCACTGCTAAAAAATATTTCTTTATGTAGATGAAAACCTTTTTATATCAGAATTCACATGATCCCCATAAAATATATACATGTATGTTTGAATACATGCATATTTCTATATATATTTATGACTTGTGTATAAATTATGGGCAAAAATATTGGAGATAACAATAAAATAAGAATTACAATAAAAAGATTGTAGAATGGCATTTCTTTTGTATACAAAATATATATAGATGACTAGATTAGCAAATGAGACTTCTTCATTTTTCAGCTGAATGGTATTATCTGAACTACATATCATCTATTTTGGCTTTCAAAATGTGACTCTAAAGAGAATTTTTATTTGTCTGACTGAATGTATTACTAAACTGTAAAAAAGTATTATGCATGTATATCAACCTCAAGTAGAAAATAGTTAATTTTAATTAAAATCAATAAGAAGTTGCTATAAGTCCTGATGCTACAATGAAGCATACATAACTACTTAAGAGAAAGAAAGTCTTTGTAATATCATGAAATTTTTAACATAAACAAAATAGATGTTTTAAAATTTTGTATCATATAAATTAGAACTTATTTAAAACATGGCAAAAAGTTTAAGAACAAAAGATTTGAATGAGGGTAATAGCTATATGAATAACTGTTAATTACAGAAATGTAGATAGCAGCTAAATAAACAAATTGAAAAAGAAAAAGGAAAAAAAAATAAAAGCAAACCAGAAGAAGCAAACCTAAATTTTTTAGGCAAAAGAAAAATTATCATATATTTTACTATGTACCTTTTTAAAATACTAAATATAAAAGCCTGAAAACATAAAAAAATTGAGCTATGTCAAATTGAATTTATGAAAAATTAAATTTTGATTGGATTGGTAAAAATACTTTTATACCAATTAATGCCAGAGGCAAGAATCTCCACACTCTCAGCCTTGATTGTATATGAAAAACAACTTTCCCAAAGAAGACCTCCATATTAAATACTTTATTATTAATTTGTTATTATTTTTAATATATAAAACCTTGGAAAATAGGTTCAAAACTATGAATGGTGTAATTGATTTCCCTATAAGTACTCTGAAGACAGTGTATTAATGTGACAAATAAAATTAAACATTACATATGGGAATAACCTTGATAATGTTGGTCATCATTTTCCGATACCTACCTCAATGTGAACATATATGTTAATAAATATCCACTAAGTAAAAATTTCAAATTGACTATAGAAATTAACTTTGTCAGTGGTAGAGCGCTTGCCTAGCATGTGTGAGGCACTGGTTTCGATTCTCAGCACTGCATATAAATAAATGAATAAAAATAAAGGTCCACTGGCAATTTAAAAAATATTTTTTAAAAAAGAAATTAACTTGTGAAAATATTGTTCATCTTAATTGTGAATTTTAAAATTAACAATTTTAACAAACTGTGGGTCAATTTTAATTTAAATCAAGCTTTTTAAACTTATGACAGCACTAAAGTGCTTTAAAGACTTTACTGAATGAAAATTATTTTTACTGAGATATTTTCTAGAAATATATTATTCTTTGTATATTATAGATTTATATCACTTGCCAATTTGACTTACACTGCACTTCAAAAAAAATATAGAATCTATTTCTCCTTTCCTTGGATGTACTTGCTAATAGACTGTGTTGGAATTGATTAGTGTGTGGCTCTATCTTAGGTTTCAGAAGTTTAATATATTTTCATTCTTTTACTATGTGCCTTTGCTTCAATATGAGACCATGGTCAAACTAAAATGCTGGAGAGGACATGGCTGACTTCAACAAACATGCCAACATCTAGATGACAGGCAACCACTGGTACCAGAGACACCCAGAACTTCGTGACAATATCTGAGATTGAAGAACAGTCTGAAGGCTTGACCTCCTGTTCAGTGTGCTTTTTTTTTTCTGTAACAAGTTCTTGTTTTAATCCACTTATTTTAAAGTAATTAATTGTATATTGATATTTGGTTATATACTATAATTATATCATTCTACTTCTTATTTTATGTAGTATCTTTATACAGTATTCCTTCTACTATATTTCTGTTGTATTAGATACCTGACATAAAACTCTACTGCTTATATTTATTACTCTTTAATAATCACTTGCTATTAGTTGATTATTTAACAATCAAATACTCTGCAAAAGCATGACATTTATTTAAATAGTCAGAATTGTTATTAAAAATTTCAATATTCCAAGAGATTTTGAAAATTAAATGCAATAAAAATCACCCTTTCTTTTTTTAGTTGAGCGTTACAGTTACACATAGTAGTTGGGTTCATCCCATAAACTTATACATGCATGGAATTCAACTTTAATTCATGATATTCCCATTTTACTGTCTGTCCTTCCTCCCCTCTCATATTTCCTTCCTATCCTGTACTGGGATATTTTGTTCATCTATTAATTTACATTCAATTGGTTCTTGCTGCTAATACATAAAGATGAAATTTCATTATATATATTAACATATACAAAATATATGTTATAAAATTTTATATCATATATACTATATATATGATATACATACATGATATATATGTATACATATATATTATATAAAACAAAATATTTAGAAAATAGTCTAATCAAGGAGGCCAAAGAGCTCTACAATGAAAATTATAGAACACTGAAGAAATAAATTGAAGACCTTAGAAGATGAAAAGATATATATGTGATTGGCATTTTGATGGGGAGTGCATTGAATCTGTATATTGCTTTTAGGAGTATGGCTATTTTGACAATACTTATAAATATATATATTTATATATAAATATATATATATTTATATATAAATATATAAATTTATATATATGTATATGGTTTTCTAAGAATTCATTCTGCATTGCCTCTCCTTACCCTTCCCTCTACTTGGTCCTTAATATCCCTCTTGTAAAATATTGATCTTCCCTTTAACTTCATGTTAACCTATTGTTCCTTCTACCTTTCTTTAGTTTTACTCTAGCTTCTACTTATGAGATGAAGCATTCGACCTTTGAGTTTCTGAGCTTAGCAAATTTCACTTAGTATGATATTCTTCATTTTCATGCATTTACTGTCAAATGTCATAGTTTTACCCTTTTTTTAATAGCTGAATAGAATTCCTGTGTCCTTGTGAATGGATAAAAAAATGTGTCACAATTTTTTTAATCCTTTCTTTTATTGAGAAGCATCTTGGTGATTCCATAATTTAGCTCTTATGAATTATGCTGCTATAAATGTTGATATGGGTGTATCACTACAGTGTTCTGATTTTAGATATTTTGGGAAAATAACAAGGAATGGGATAGCTGGGTAATAGGGTGGTTCCATCCCTTGTTTACTGAAAAATCTCCATACTGATTTCCAGAGTGGCTGTACTACTTTGCAGTCTTACCAACAATGTACAAGTGCACATACTTTTCCAAAAACTTCACCAGCATTTATTATTGATCATATTCTTGATCATTGCCATTATTATTGGAGTGGGTTGAAATCTTAATATAGTTTTAATTTGCATTTCTCTGATTGCTAGATATATTGAACATTTTTCATATATTTATTGGCCATTTGTGTTTCTTCTTTTCAGAAGTTTCTGATTAGTTCTTTAGCCCATTTATTAATTGGGCTTTATTTATTTATTTACTTATTTTGTATAGAGGGATATTAAGTTTTTGAGTTTTTTATAGATTCCAGATATTAATCCTCTTTCAGAGGTGTACCTGGCCAATATTTTCTCCCACTCCATTTGCTATGCATCCCACTTATTTATTCTTGGTTTTATGTCTTGTGCTTTGTGGATCTTATTGAGGAAGTTAGTGCCATGATCTATATGATAGAGTGTGACTCTATGTTTTCTTCTAGAAGTTGTAAATTTTCTCATATAATTCCTGTCTTTGATCAATTAGTTTGATTTTTGTATAGGGTGAGAGGGATCTTGTTTCACTTTTTCTACATATAGCTATCCAATTTTGGAACTACACTTGTTTAAAAGGCTACTTTTATGAAAAACTTATTTTTGGCAACTTTTTCAAACATCAGATAGCTATAGTTATGTGGATTTGTTTCTTTACTTTCTATGGAATTCTATTTAATTGATGTTCATGTCTATTTTGATACACATATCATGATGTTTGTGTTACTACAACTCTGCAGTATAATTTCAAATCACGTAATGTAATCCCTCCTGCGTCACTTTTCTTGCTCAGTATTGCTTTGAGTATTTTGGGTTTCTTATTCTTCCAAATGAACTTAAGAATTGTTTTGTTTAATTCTGTGAAATATGTGATTGGCATTTTGATGGGGAGTGCATTGAATCTGTATATTGCTTTGGGGAGTATGGCTATTTTGATAATATTTATTTTACTTATCCAAGAACATGATATATGTTTTCATCTTCTTAGGTCTTCAATTTATTTCTTCTGTGTTCTATAATTTTAATTGTAGATCTCTTTAGCTTCCTTGATTAGACTAATTTCTAAATATTTTGTACTTTATTTATTTGGTTATTCATTTATTTTGAAGTTACTGTGAATTGGATGATTTTTCTGATTTCCTCCTCATTTGAATCACTGTTGGAGTACAGGAAATGTATTGAATTGAAGGTGTTGATCTTGTATGATGGACTAAGGCCATACTACCCTGAACATACCTGATCTCCTCTGATCTTGTATTCTACTACTTTGTTGAACTCATTTACAAGCTCTAGATGTTTTCTGGTGGAGTGTTTGGAGCCCTCTAAACATAGGATCATATCATTGGCAAATATAGTTTGACAACTTCTTTTCATATTTGAATATCTTTGATTTACTTTTCTTGCCTGATAAATCTGGCTTAATATTTGAGGGCTATATAGAATAGAAGTTGTGAGAGTGAAAAGCCTTTTCTTATTCCTGAATTTAGAAAAAATACATTTAATTTTTTTATTGGTTGCTCAAAACATTACAATCTCTTGACATATCATATTTCATATATTTGATTCAAGTGGGTTATGAACTCCATTTAGTTTGATGTTGGCTTGGGGTGTGTCATAAACATCCTTTACAATGTTGAAGTGGTTTATTCCATCGCTAGCTTCTCCAGTGTATTTAATGTGTATGTGTGATAAATTTTACCAAGGGCCTTTTCTACATTTAATAGGCTGATCATTTGGTTCTCATCCCTAATTGTGTTTAAAAAGGTGAATTGCATTGATTGATTTTCTTATGTTGAAACAACTTTGCATCCTTGGGATGAAACCCATTTGATCATGGTGTATTATATTTTTGATGTGTTCTGAAACATGGATTGTTAAAATTTTATTAAGGATATTTGCCTCTATGCTTAACAAGGATATTGGTCTGTAGTTTTCTTTACCTGAAGCATCTTTTTCTGATTTTGCTATCAGGATTATACTGACTGCACAGAGTGTATTTGGGAGTGTTTGCTCTCTTTCAATTTCATAGAATAATTTGAGAAAGACTGGTGTTGGTTCTGCTGTTAAGGTCTGGTAGAACCCAGCTGAGAATCCATCTGGTCCTGGGCTTTTCATTTTTGGAAGGCTTTTAAGTGGTGTTTCAATTTCATTACTCAATATTGCCCTGTTTTGCTTTTTGATATCTTTCTGATTCAATTTGGGCAGGTCATATGCGTTTAGAAATTTGTCAGTGTCTACCAGATTTTTCAGTTTATTAAGGTATAAATTTTTCAAAAAGATTTCTGATAATCATATGCATTTCAGAAGAATCTGTAGATATATCTCCTTATCCATGTCTAATCTTGTTGATTTCAGCCTTCTCACTCTTTCTTTTGGTTAATTTAGCTATGGATTTGTCAGTTTTATTTATCTTTTTAAAGAACCAATTCTTTGTTGCATAGCAACTCTGTATTGTTTTATTATTTTTAACTTTATTGGTTTTGCTCTGATTTTAATTCTTTTCTGTCTTCTACTGTTTGGTGTGTTAGTTTGTTCTTCTTTTCTAAGACCTTGAAGTGGAGAATAAATTATTTATTCTGGATATATCCAATTTTTTAATGTAGGAACTCAGTGCTGTAATTTTTTCCTCTTAGAATTGCTTTTATACTGTCCCAGGGACAAAATGAAAATTATACAAAACCAATTTAAAATATATAATCCAAAAATCTTGAGCCCTCAAAAAATAAAGCTAGAAAAAAATAGTTGTATCTTTTAAAAAAACACAAAAGTTGAGAGAAAAGAAAACAAATAAGTATACATGTATATGTCCCTGAATCAACCAGCATGGTAGGAATTCACATGAACACACACATTAGCAAGGGGATGGGGGACTTAATGAAGAATGAAGGAATCATCTTTACTTGGTGGTAAAAATAGTTCACCAGATTGAGTGGCCACTTTCTATGTCCAACAGGGTTACTTTTCAATTCTTCTTGAGATGTGTACTGACAGAAAGAGCAAGAGGTGGGGTTGTTAAACCTTTCCTGTTTTTGTATTGCTCTCTGAACCACCAGTTGTAGTGGTCTAAGATTGAAGCTGTTTGATAATAGGACTCAGCTTCCATTGTCAACATTATGCTACTGAGTCACTGTTCATTTCTTTGTTCAAGTTGTAGAACTTAGTTCAACAGTTACTATTTACTGCTGTGTTTGGTTTCACAGGGAACAGTTAAATTCATATGAATGTTCTTTGTGTACTGGTCTATCAAACAGTCAACTAAAATGCTTTTCAAATTTAGACCAGCAAGACATGTAACTTTGTTTTTTAATGTTTTTATTAATTCAATATAATTTTACATAATTGTGGAGTTCATTTTGACGTATTCATGAATACATATAACATAATTTTCTTCCTTTCAGTGCCCACTACTACCCCCACTCTCTTCTTCCATCTCCCTAACCCTCTACCTCTACTCTATTGATCTTCTACTAATTTTCTTTTTCAAAACAAAATATGTATTTTAGTTATACATCAAATTGGAATTCATTGTGATATATTCATACATGAATATGAAATAAATTTGGTCCATTTAATTCCATAGTTCTTCACCTTTCCCATTCTCCTTCTTCAATTTTGATCCTCTTCCTCTACTCCACTATACTCCTTTCCAATTGCAACCCTGTTCTTAATAAATCGTATTCAAATTAAATTTTCCATATACTAGGTTTCACTAGCATCTCTATTTCTACAGAATATGTCTTACTTTTCTTCTTTTAATATACTCTAGCTATCTAATATTCCTGAAGGGAGGCTGAGTCTAGTCTTCTTTATCCACTGATAAAATAATTCCCCTGAAGACTAAATCTGATTAAATCTCTATAAAATTACAAATTCTCATCCTTTGTACCTCACAATGTGTCTCTCCCTTAAACTGTATCTTTTTTCTCTTCTTACATTTTTATACATTTTCCCATGTGTCCACATCTATATATTTGTTGTGATGTAGACAACAGATGTCTCCCTAGACAACAATCTAAAACACAAGAAGACTGGTGAAGTTATGGAAATGGGATTAAGGAACACTAGTGAGATAGAAAAGGATAGGCAGTGGGGAGTAGGGAAGGAACAGCAAAGGTGAACAAGAGGGCAAGCATGAGGACAGCCATTTCAACATGTCCTGACATATTATAAAACAGTTCCTTTTTTTCAGAAAGGGAAAAAGTTTCATCTCACAGAACATGACAGTGTAATCCATAATCTGGGCCTCACTTGTGTTCACACTTGGGGAAATTGAAATATCAAGGACCTGTCAAGAGGAGCTTATCAACTTCTCCTTATATTCCTTTCAAAGAAAGAATGTTGGGGCTGTGGTTGTGGCTCAGTGGTAGAGCGCTCGCCAAGCATGTGGAGACCCTGGGTTTGATCCTCAGCACCACATAAAAATAAATAAACAAAATAATGGTGTTGTGTACAACTAAAAAATAAATATTAAAAAAAACAAGGAATGCTGTAAGACTTAAATGGCACTCATTTTCCTACCAGGTGTGCTGTTCTGGGAGTTGTGAGTCTCCCATCTTCCTATTTTTAATACAGCAGCATTTGTAGTATTCATTCTTCAACTCCATGGAACACTAACCTGATGCCAACTCCTTCCAGTAGCCCTAGTATGAGGGAAAAAAAAATGACAATTATCTATGCTGTCCCATGCTAACTCATGCTTATTTCAGATCAAAGGATCAAGGAAAACCTAGGACATAGCAACTAAAGCTGTAAATGTAATAATTATTCTATTAATGTCTTGGAGGCAGCTAGTTCAAGTTCAAACTATAACTTATGCCTCCCGGAGGCAAGTCATTGACCCCTGTGAATTTCAGTGTCTTCATCATTATAATGATATGTTTGGCCTTAATGATCACTAAAGTCCCTTCAATTATGATGCAGACATAAAGAATGGAGAATGTCCAATTACAAAACAGAAATTCAGATCCTGGCTTCTTCATTTAGCCAGGTATTTGACCTTGTACATGGCCCCTTTCACCCTAAGTCTCAGTTTTGTCATCAATGAAATAGATTAGAAAGTTGTTAAAAGTTATATTTTTTAAAAAGTATATTAAAGCAATGCAGTGAGTAACTAATCTATATTAATAATAATTATTACATTGTTTCTGTATTTGAATCAGGAATTAGCAAGAAGAAATAGAATTGCATAGCTGAGGTGGATATATTTTATATTTGAGGAAAAAAGCACAAAAATAACTAAATAATGCACTGAAAAAAATAAAAATTTATCACATAGCAAGAGTGAAAATAGCAATTTTATTAGGATAGAACCTAATTTTGAAGTTATAATAGATTCATAAGAAGTTGCAGTGTATATAGTTAAGTAATTAATTTCAATATGTTTCTCTTAAATTATATATTGTGTTTTGTAACAGACTCCAAAATTGCAGGCACAAAGTTCTTCAGAAAAACTCAGGTTTTAAGAGATGATTTTTTTGCAATATAAGTTTTAATTGGTGAATGATGAGTGGATAGGTTAACAAAAAAAAATGACAAGCTAAATTAATCTCTCTTTTTTTTTTAATGGACTTACTGATAAAAGCAAGGAAACTGAAAAAAGAAACAGGTACCCTAACAAATATAATCCCGTAAAAATACACACATTTTATTTAGCATTTAAAGCATCCGGAGCTCAGATGTTGAAGAATGAGAAAGTCATCTCAGAGGATGTTGAGTGTGCCAGGTCCCTTAGTGACTTCTGCTTTTGCTCTTCAAAGGGCTTTCTTGGGAAAATCTAGCAGTAAGTAAACAACAATCAACAAAAACCATCCAGAATCTAGCCTCACGCCTTCATGTTCACAAATCCATTAGATGAGAGAAGGTCACTTACTTTCAAACATTGAGCAAACACCATATTTAAAATTTTATTTTGGCTGTACAAGTGAGAGCATGCATAAATCTAAACACTCTCTGCCTCTCTCTCTCTCTCTCTCTCTCTCTCTCTCTCTCTCTCTCTCACACACACACACACACACACACATGCAGAATGCTTTTAATCAAAATTAAAGTTAGGCTTTTGGTCAATCTCATTGCTTTCATTCATTGAGATCACATATTTCTAGAATGCTGATGATGGTAGAGGGGATTGATCGTATTACTGAAAGTGTTAAGAAAATACACTGACAGTAATGTCACTTCATAAAAGTGTGGAATAATAGAGACACAATACAAAAAGGTCTTGCTATTATTGGAACCCCAAATTCAGAATGGAATTTGTAATAAGAATTAGTTCTCTGTGGTGCAGTGAGGAAGGAGCTCATTGGAGCCTGAAACAAAAGTGTATTCCCACAGGTTGAGCACTGAAAAATATATTTTAAGTGTTTTATGTCTATTTCCACTTAATTCACATGACAAATGGCTAAAGAGCTTAATTCACTGAAGAGACTGAAAAACAATTGATATGCACAGTGCCTTCTACTATTTAGTGTCTCAACCACCTACTTTCAGTCCCAATGGGGAAAAAATACATTTTTTTATCTTTCTATGATTTATTCAGCTGTTTATTAGGTGATGAGTACCTTCTCTCACAGACCAATCTAAAAGCACTGCTGCCACAAAACGTCTTGCTGTAGTAATTTAGTTGTAATTCAGAAACCCAATATACACACCAGAATGAATTTATGTCTACAATGAAGCTTTGCCTTCCTATTGATATGGGATGTGATTCATTTCTTATCAGTCACAACTGGATTGTCAGATACTGACAAGACTTATGGGTTTGTATGTGCTCATTAGGTCATTCAAAAGATGATAATAGCTCACTTTCTAACAACAAGTGTGAGAAGGCCCAAGGATAAACACATTACATGCTTGGAAAGAAAAGCCATAGTAAAAATTTAAAAGCTAGACAAACAAATCATATTCAATAGAAATGAAAAGTAAAAGGAAGATATGAAATAATAAGCAAGCACTTTTACAAAGCAAGAGGGAAGTTAAAAATCCATAAGCTGAAAAAAAAACAAGTCTATAAGAATGTGTGTATACATATGTATGTATTGATATTGATTGTGATTTAGTCAGTATATCTGACCTTAAGTCATGAGTAGTAAAAACTCATAAATTAGTAGATTAAATGCTTTTGAATACAATATTTACCTCTTCAGATGTTTCTTCATGTTGAATTATAATATTTAGTAGTTAGTAATCTAGAAGCACAGCAACATGGATTGAAATAAATATATTTCAGCTTTAACAGTGGAACAGAGGCATCCCTAAAACCTTAATTGACTCATCATCTTGAATGACAATGAACCTCCATGAATTGATCTGATTCCTTGATGAGGAGGAATGATTGAAATAGAAGCATGATTAGAACATTTTATTGAGAGTATCAATTTAAAGCTAGTTCTCTAAAGATAAGGTTTCAAAATATAAATTAATGGTAAATGGAGGAAAAATATGGAGATAAAGAAAGGTGGTACAAGTTGTATCTTATCACCAAGTATTTTGAGAAGAAATGGAAAGTTTCAATTCTAACTCCACTGTTATTTGTGAGGCTTTAAACACAATTCCATGTAATTCATAACTTCATCTCATTTGAGCATCTATATCTTATAGAATAATGTGAGCACTACTAAAATTATTAAATGAAGGAGGTTTTTAAGTTTTATTTTTACTTAGTTTGCAAATATATAGTAAAAGAATTTTTTTTATTATTGAGGAATCCGTTGATTGGTTAAGTTATTGATTCAACACTTAACAGAATTTTCTGAATATCACCTATGATATAATAATTACTGTTCCAGGTGCTGGATACAGAAAATTGAGGTGACTACACTGAAGACAAAATTTAGAACTACATGGAAAGGCATCTGATTTAATGTTGAATTAAATGCGAGGAAGCATTTGTTTACTCTGGTAAAGCTACTAAAGTGCTTTGTTTTTTTAAAAAAACTTTGAAATAATAGGACATATTTAATTTAATTGTTTCTTTGTTATACACTTCATTTTACAAGTAGCTAAATATTAAGAATATTAATTTCCATGGATATTATGGGCTTTGTTATATTAATAAATTCAACTTGCTCATGTATTAGAAATATCACTAATGCATTTGCAAATACTTTTGTTATATTATTACTATAAATAATTTTTTATTATATTATCTATTGTAAGCTGACTTAAGTCACTATCATATGCATTCATTAATGTTTGTACATATAATTTGTTGATTAATTAGTTTTCTATTAAGCATTTATTTAGTACAAAAACTCACATTAAGTATTATAGGGGTTGTAGATTTTATATAAAATATTATCCTTTTTAGCTGTCTGCCCCCAGCCTGTAATCCCAGCAACTTGGGAGGCTGAGGAAGGAGGATCATGAGTTTAAAGCCAGCCTTAGCAATTTAGCAAAGCCCTAAGCAACTCAGTGAGAACCTGTCTCTAAATTAAAAACACAAAAAAGGGCATGGAATGAGGTTCAGTGGTTGAGTGTTCCTGTATTGAATCTCTAAGAAAAAAAAAAGTTCTTTTTCATTGCATATTTTAAAATCTAATGAACTGTAAGTATATTGGAATGTCTAAACCCTTTGCTATTGAATTTTTTTTGCTTGATTTCTTTCTTTTTCTTTTTCTTTTTTTTTTTAACATTGATTCCACAATTTGGAGCCTACAGTTTAGAAGGGTGGTAGTTTGTGCAGAAGATTAGAATATTGGCCAATTGAAAACTGGCCTTCTCAAATGGCTCTTGCACACTCCTCTGTCAAAACTTCTAGCTATGTATAATATCAGAACTTTGTATTTAGATTTTATATCCCCACTTGTACCATGTTTTTCATTTTATTTAACTAAATTTATAGTAATTCTCTAACGATGTCTTCAAAACACATCAAATTTCCCAAATAGAACCAAGTCATCCATCTACAATTCTATTTATAATTTCCTCCCTCTCTTCATCTACAATCATCTTTGATCTTCTTTCTTCCTTTCTTCTTTACTCATTCAGTTTCAGTTAGACTTCAGGCTGGCTTTGCCCTTTGAAAATTCCACTGATAACACCCATGTTTCGCCTCAGTTCTTGAACTCTTACAGTAACTCTGTAATAGGTTGTTCTGTCTCCCATCTCTCCCTAACTCCAAGTCATCACATTTACAGTGGCCTAAAATGCAGTTCTGATGAGGACAACTCTCAAACTGAATCATTTCCTTAATGCTAATCATTGGTTCTTCATTGAAATAGGTTTATCTTTTCAAGATTTACTTGTTCAAATGATCCACAACTTGGACAAAGTTGATTATTTGTATCTTTAACTTTAGGAACTATACTGGGCCTTGTTCATAAATATGTAGTCTTCATCTAAGAAAATCTGATTCATTTAAAACTTTTTCTACAAATTCTTTATCTTTCTCCCTTTCTCCATTCACTTAGTAATATAATTGATTATTTCCTCAATTCATATAAACATGATTATATCATTGACCTTACTATGATGTGAAATAACATTCATTCGTATATTTATCTAGGCACCTGTGATTGTCTTCCTCCTTTATTTCTGCATCTCTCATTTTAATTCTTTAGGCATCCTTCACTTTATTTCATTAAGTCTCTCTTATGCTTAAATTGTTTTTATTTTTTTGTCCTCTTGAAATCATAAGATTTCACTCAAATTATTCTTAATTTTGGAAAATAAGACTAAAATATACATTTGTTTCACTGCAGAACATCATTTCAATTTTTGTTCAACTGAAAACTCTCCTGATGAACTTGGCATGGAAGGAGTAGAACAAGGCTTAAAGATGCTAGTCACCTGAACTCTAATACAGGATTTGCCCCTAATTTATAAGAAAGAAGCCAGGGTTCACTTGTAGAAAAATGACATGTTTCCAAGGGAAGTAAAAAAGTGTGTCAAGATTTAAGGTAATAGACACTGGAGTACTCAAAGAAAACCAAAGCACACCCACACGAGTAGATGACACCCCTTTTGACAAAAGGAAGAGCCGTATCTCAAGGCTGCACCATAGGGTTGACCCTAATTTTTACAGTCAGATCCTTAACTATTTCATAAGTCATGTGTACAAGGAGAGTTAGTTCACCATAATCTTAGAATGAATACAAAGGCTAGATCTAAATACACATATTAGAATCAGTAATTGAAAAGATAAAAAGTACAGAATCTGAATTCAGGAGTGCCGTTATCAGAAAAATGGGCTTTATTAGCGCTAAATGGTATATAGCCAAGGACTTTCTAGTCATTCACTGCAAAGCTTCTTCAAAAGGGTCTATGTGGTATAAACTCATAGTGGGTTAAGAAAACCAAAATGCTTTCTATTTTCCAGAGAATCAAGTTAGAATTAGGATAAACCTGAGCAGATAGGTGGGAGCACTTAGTAAAACAGAAATAGAAATTCCTGACTTCTAATGATTTGACTTATCATTATACTTTACCCTGGTGCAAAAGTGATACATATTCAGCAAAATCTATGTTTTGAATTTCCAATTTTCATCCTTTCCTTGGCTAATGTCATTCAGTCTGATCCTCTCTAGCCATTCTTGATGGTGGTAGCAAGTCTCAGCTCCCAGTGAGTTAGGCAATCATGACAGTAAGTAATTCATATGCTACAGTGTGATGTGTTGCTAAGCTATGATGTTCAGTAAGTTAAATGTCTAAAATGCACTTTTGACTAATGATATTTTCAAATTATGGTGGGTTTATTGGGATATAAACCCATGTTAACTTAAGAAGCAGAATCATCTGTAGTGGGGATTAGGTGAAGGGTGATACATTTGTTTTTGTAGTTTGTCTTGTGGCTTCCTTCATACTTTTCCATTTAGATAATCAGTAAATCGTGATAGAGTAAATATGATATTATAATCTGTTAGTATATATTTTTTTCTTCTCTGACTTTTTCAATGATAACTTTATTGTGCATTTTTTGCTTTCAAAATTCTTATTTTTTCTATGTATCTTTAATTTTTAAAATAGTATAAAAAAGATTTGCTAAATCTAGAAAACTGGAAAACTGGTGATAGATGGTTTAATGTGATCATAGTACTGAAATAATTCCCATTCAGATGAACTTATGTCTTATTGACTGTGAATTTCCATTAAAAAGTAGGTGATCCCAATGTTTATACACAATTTCTTAAAAGAAGTGGACAGATGATAACTTATTTTTCAGTAATTGTGACAAAAAAAATTGAGAATAAGAGGGTTTTATTTTATTTATATTTACATAGTGAGACATTGATAACAACATCAATGTCCCTTCCAGGACCCTATTTTTGAGCAAGATGCCATTGGTGGCTTTGATTCCAGTCAGAGAACCAAGAGGCAAGATAAACTACTACAGAATGTAATACAGAAGCCTTTGCCTCATGTAGACAATAGGTGTTCATAGATACTTACAATTAGTCAAAAATATTTGGAATTTAAAGTGAGTCTGTGGTCCTCTGGGAATAAATGTGAATATAATTAATATTAGGATGAGCCAAGGGATTTGGGGCACACATGTGCAAACATAAATGCTTCTCTTAAATGCAAATGAAAAGTACACTGAAATTTCACCTCATACAGTCAAAATGGCTATTATCAACAATACAAGTAACAGTAAATATTGACAAGGATGTAGGGAGAAAGATACACTCATACATTGATGGTTGGATTACAAATTGTTTCAATCCTTCCAGAAAGCAATAGAGAGATTCCTCAGAAAACTTGTAATGGAACCACCATTTAACACAGTTATTCCATTCTTTGATATATATACCCAAAGGACTTAAAATTAGCACACTACAGTGATACAGTCACATCAATATTTATAAAAGCTCAATTAAAAAGAGCTGAGCTATGGAATCAAACTATGTACTCAAAACAGATGAATAGATAAAAATATGTTATATATACACAATGGGATATTAATCAGTCATAAAGAAAAAATGATATTATTGCATTTTCCAGTAAATAGATGGGTCTGGCATTATCATGCTAAGTAAAATAAGTCAATTTCAAAAAAACAAAGGCTGATTATTCTCTCTGATATGCAAATGCTTATCATACACAATAAGGGGGTGAGGACAGAGAGTAGAAGTTTATTGGATTAGACAAAGAGAAATGAATGGAAAGAAGGGAAAATGAGAGTAGGAAAGACAGTAGAATGAATAAGATATAATTTTCCTATGTTTATATATTAATACACAACCAGTGTAACTCCACATGTCCAACCGAAAGAATGGGAAGTTATACTCCATATATGTATAATACATCAAAATACAATCTACTGCCATGTATAACTAAGAAGAACAAATTAAAAAACTGAAAAAAAAATACTTCTAACAAAACTTTGGTTCTTTCTGATTTAAGCTTTGTACTTTAGTTCTTGTAAAAGTGCATGACATTATAGATCAAGTTATATATATATATATATTTTCAGACATATATATGTATATATATATGCATATATATGTATGAAAAAAATTGCTTTTAAGAAAAAAATAGTCATTGTAATATAAGAAATTCTATTATAACAATAGAATTATATTTCCAATGCAAATTTTACTCACAATTGATTATATATCATACTCATTGAAATTGTACTAATTAGTTTATGTGATTTATTTCTTTGCCTAGTAGAAATTATTGGATGCATTTAACTATGTACATTTTTGTTTTCAGTAGTACTTCCCAGTATAAACATGAAAAACTTGTGAAATGCATGTAGTTTCATGTTTGTGAAATTGGTTTTAGTCAGTGGGGGAACTTCCGGTATTTAATACTCATGGCCTCATCACAGTATTCCTTCACCTTCCAGGGCAGAATTATCAAACTACCACTGTCTGATCAAATTCAAGTTTCTGCCTAGAATAAAATTTCATAAATTTGAACTTGTAAACTCATACAATGCTCTTAAACAACGTGGTGGAAATCTTAAATTATCTTGCAACTTTTGTCTTGACCTGAGTATTTCAACTCCAAAATTTGGTAAAAATGCTAAAACTAAAAATAAACATAACCCTAAAATATGCATCTGATTAAAATTCAGTGCACTTTGTTGGATAGACATTCACTTTGAAGTTAGTTATTGTTAAGGGCCAGGCTATATGGGCAATGACCAACCAGACTCCATTTTATCCTGAGACTCCATATCATGAAAGAAATACTTCTCCCTTGGGAAAGCCCTACCTCTGTACCCATTAATACTTACCTAGCATAACATACTTGGCAACACAAAAAAGCAATTCTTATACAATGTAAAATTGTTCTCTTTGGCTTCCATTTTTCTTGGGTAAGGTACCTTGTCAGAGATTGATTGTCTAGATGTTAGTAACCATTCTCTAACTTGTACTAAACTAGGGTCATTTCGACCCATTTTCCTTCTGCTTACTTGCTGCTATGCCAACCTGGAAAGTCCCATGGGAAATAACAACAGACCCATTGCATTGTCTCACTAACTGACCAATACAGCTTCTGTACCTGCTTTCTTGCAGCTACATCAACCCAGATGTGGGTTTTTGTTTGTTTGTTTGTTTTTTGCTTTTAAATTGCCTAAAATGCTCAGGCTCAGGGCTATTCCTTGCAGAGACAGTTATGAGTCCTGTCGGGAGCAGTAGCTGGCTGGCTGGCTGGCTAAATAAAGACTTTTCAATTTGGACAAAACTGGGACTTGGTGTATTTTGTGAGCAACCTACCCCATAACACTTATAAATTTTGATGGCATTATAAATGACTTTTTAAACTGTACAAATGTTTAAATATAATCACTCAGTGAATGGTATAGGCTACTTTTTACTTTAAATTGGATATGGAACGCTTTGCTCCTCTGTGAGAACTTGCACCTACCATAGCAGTAATAAGTTTAATTTTTATTTTTATTCTGTGCTTTTATTATTATTTATTTAAATTGAATTTTAAAGATGTTATATATTGAATGGTCCAAAGACATAAAAATGTAAAGGCTTTAAAAATTATCAAATAGCTTGAAACAGAGATATGTATTATTATGCTTTAAAATAATTCTCACTTGAGTACTTATTTTATGCAGTTAATGTATGTCAATTTACCTGTGTATTGAATGGCTTAATTAAAAATATTTTGAGAACTCTCAATAAATATTAAGATCATTTTTTTCCTTTATCTTTTCCCCAGGGTGACTTCAGCCTTACAGTTTGGTCATGAGTACCACACGTAACTCTTTCCACTGCAAGTTAGCCTTGTCCTCTGTGAAATATTATGCTAAATTCTAATTTCAACAACTGCTCTAGTGCTAATCCAATGGTTAAGTTTATGTTACTGACAGTGCAGATCCTGGACTTTGCATTTTGACCAAGATTCTAATTGTCAGATACTTTCCACATCTAAAGTATAATAAAATAAATTCTATAAAGTGAAGGAAAGATTTTGACTCTGATTTATCATTTTTAGGGTTTTAGATTATTCCTTTTTAACCATATAATAAAACAATAAGCAAATTCTGTTTCAGGAAACTATGATCTCCTTTTTACTGGTATAGTTAAAGGTTATGTGAGATAAAATGACTATTATTAAAATATTAACTAAATATCTTGACCATTGAATAGAAAAAGAAATTAGCAAGATGTGACTTATACATTAGACAGTTATTTAAAGAGGCTAAATAAGTCACACGCAACAAAGAATTTCAATATTTTGGATAATAGTTGAAATCATTATATCAGATAGTCACTGAGGGTAAGACAAGACAAAGAAATGAAAACAAGAATAGAATTCTCAATTATGACTTCTGTGGTGAAAACTCCAAAATCCTCATCTTTAGATTCCATGGGATCTTTTAGATTCAACATTTCCCCAAAATAGTATCAAAGTCATTGTTATCTTAATATTCTTGGGACTTAGCACAGTGGTTTCCACCTAATAAGGTTCATTTATTTTTTATCTCTGTTGATCAAGTTTGAAACTCATTGATGAACATCAGTTATACTTTATCAACACTTTCATTGGACTTTATTTAAATATCCTACTGGAATCTGACATTTATAGTTTCTAAAAGGAGTCTCTTATTCCACTTATTCTCTATGTCACCAAATGTCTTTCTTTATTCTCTTCACTAGATTTCTTTTTTTTTCTTTTTTTATTGATTTTTTAAAAAAATAAATGACAGCATAATGCATTACCATTCTTATTACACATTTACAGCACAAATTTTTCATATCTCTGGTTGTATATAAAGTATGTTGACACCAATTCATGTCTTCATATATGTACTTTGGATAATGGGATGTACTTTGGGATAATGATATCTATCCCATTCCACCTCCTTGCTAATCCCCTGTCCCCTTCCTTTCCCTCCAACCCCTCTGCTCTATCTAGAATTCATCTGTTCCTTCCATGCTCCCTCTCCCTACCCCACTATGAGTCAGCCTCTTTAATTAGAGAAAATATTAGGCATTTGTTTTTGTTTGTTTTTTTTGGAATTGGCTAACTTCATTTAGCATTATCTTCTCCAAAGCCATCCATTTACCTGCAAATGTCATGATTTCATTGTCTTTTATTACTGAGTAAAATTCCATTGTGTATATATGCCACAATTTTTTTATCCCTTCATACACTGAAGGGCATCTAGGTTGGCTCTACAGTTTAGCTATTGTGAATTGTGCTGCCATAAACATTGATGATGTCCTGTAGTATGCTGTTTTTAAGTCTTTTGGGTATAGACTGAGGAGAGGGATAGCTGGGTCAAATTCCCAGATTTCCAAGGAAACTCCATACTCCTTTTATTTATTTTTAAATGATGAAATATTTTTTTAAAAAAATACTCTTAATTAGAAATACTGCCACAAAATATACTGCCAAGTATCAATCATCCTCATACAATAAGGCTACCACTTCATCTGTATTTTCTTTCTCTTCTTTTTTGCCCTCTAGGGGGTCTATAGAGAGTACCACATATTATGCCATGCCATTTTACAGTGATATACTTCAGTATGCATCTCTAAAGATACACACATTATTTCTAAAGGCCTTCTTAGATTTAGTTCTGCTCAGCAAGAATAGGTCATAAATGATGCCCTCTGTTCTGTATTATATTACATCTGGGGCACATCATGCCTGTCTGTCCCACATTTGGTTATGTTAAAGTTGATAAGTGGTTTAAGTGAGGACATCATGTTTGTCCATTGTGAAAATTTCCACTCACCTTTAATCTATTGTCTTACCCATTGACTGGCATTATTAAACCCATTATTTTACTAATCCCTATAAATCAATGATTTTCTAATTCCTTTAAAATTCTCTTCTATATATATATTAGTTTCAATAGCTTTTTTTAAGAAAATGTTTGTACTCATCAACTAGGCATATTTAGTTATATTGAATCATGGTTTATACTGTAAAGACAAGATTAATTATTTATTCTTTCCAATTAATTAAAAAAATTAGTGTGAGTAATTACTATGATGTTTAAAATGGTGCTGCTTTGGTGTGGTTCTGTCTTTACATTCTTTTGTGTATGTATTAATATGACCTTGTAGATTTTTTTAAAAATAGCATATAGATGACATTATCATTATTCTGATATTACATTCTCAAGGGCAAGGAATTTGTATGTTTTCTTTGTCATTATTGTCTGAGTGCACAGTATAGCCAGCATATGACTCCATGTAAATTCTTTTTTTTTTTAGAGAGAGAGAGAGAAACTTTATTCGTAGATGGACACAACACAATGCCTTTATTTTTATGTGGTGCTGAGAATCGAACCCAGGTTGTGCCTGTGCTAGGTGAGCGCTCTACTGCTGAGCCACAATCCCAGCCCCTCCACATAAATTCTTTAAAAAACTTGTTAAATGAGTGAATTAATTAATTACTTAAGACATTTCTGATGCAGTTCCAATGTAATTTGACTATTAAGACATTAGTCAAGAAATATCCCATAATTCTACACAGAAAAAGTAAATGTATGTCTTTGTATATCTATCCTATACATTATGCTATAAATATTGAATTTATGTGTTTTGTTTTGCTTTGCTGTAACCAAACAAAGATTAGTATTTATTTAAGAGGATGAGTTTATGTAGCAATTACCAACATAATAATTACATTAAATTTTGCACAACGAATTTAAAATTACTTATATTCAAAGGTTGGAGCAAAATATTTACTTTGGCTTTGGCTGTTTTTAAATCATTTTCCTTCTTTTTAAATCTTTGGGATGTAAGGAAAAGGTCATCACCACCAAAATTATATTTTCTTTTTAGCAGTTTTCCCATTTCGTGATCAAACTTAATCTCATTTCACTGTTGTAAAAAGCTGTTCCCAAGCTTATTTTGGCAAGGCTGAATGTGCCTCTGACATTATAAACTTTGTAATAATATAGAAAATGACATTTAGACAAAAATTTAGTGGAACTATATTGAAAATTAGAAGCCAAGGGACTCATTCAAACAAAATATTCTTTCATTCTACAATAATCAATATTGATGGAAATTTTGAAAAAGTTAAAAAAAAATCTTTTTTTTTTTTCTATCCAAAAAGCTCAGTGCTAAGAATGAAGAACCAAAATTTCTTCTGATCAATGTAGTCACTGGTATTGCTGATCCCACTCCTGGTACCAATCATAATTTACCACTTATATAATGTGGGAGACCAACCTTACATGTGACTGAGTTACACTCCCTGGCTGGGTGCTGAGGTGCTCAGTCACAGAATTGTGGCAGAGCTTTCCCCACCCTTCTTGGGTTCCAGAGTTGGTGTCTAGTGTATGGGTGTGTCTTGCTACAGCCCCATGGGTGAAGCTACATTCACCTGTTCCTTTTTAATATTACCCCTTGCCCTGTTAGGATAGAATCTTCCATGGAAGTGCCTTGTATATGTCCCCTTCTCTTACTGTGCCCTTGGGTATGGCCTACCCAGGAGTCAGTGAACCTGCTGACAGTGGACATCATGAAGATAGACTCAGCCCCCTGAAACCTGACCCTTTGCCTCATTTGAATAGCTTCTCCTCAATAAAAGCTATTGCTTGCTCTTGCTCTCTCTTTCTGCGGGCCCTTAAGGTCAGAGGAGCCATCACAGCGACCCCAAAGAAAAAGGTATTTGTGTCTTTTGTGTGGTTATTTTGTGCAGCCCAGTTAGCCCAGTTCAACTGGAGTGATCTGAGCCTTTTAGTTGAGAGAACAGAAACCCGGCAATATAATTTACATAGAAGTAATAATAATAATATAGTCTCTTAAATTATGTTTTCTATTACCACTGAATAACTGAAATTATGTAGAAAATACTTGATTACTTTGAACATTAAATTTCAATTTACTGATGAGTATGATTAATGTTAACTTTATTTTTTTGCTGTTTTTGTTTGTTTGTTTTGTTTTGTTTTTCTACCAGGAACTGAATCCAAGTTTGCTTAACCTTTGAGCCACATCCTCAGGCTTTTTATTTATTTATTTAGAGACAGTGTCTTACTAAGTTGCTGAGACTGACCTCCAAGTTGCAATCTTCTTGTCTCAGACTCCTAAGTAGCTGATTTTTCACCGTTTTTAATCCTTTGAATAGCCTCCAGTCATGTGCATTATATTTAATATTTATTAAACACATAGTGCACACTACTAAGAACCTAGAAGACAGTGTAAGAGAAATCCAGTAATACTTGGACAAGTGCTGTTGACACATAAGGACATTCAGATTTTATCTCACTACAAGTATCTAGATTTATTGAGTTGCTTTTTTCTCCAAGATTTGCTTCTCAAAGAACTATTTTGAATGTAGTGTTGTTGATTGCTAGTGCTCCAAAATTAAGAACAAGTTTAGTTAAAGTTCATGGAAAGGCCTGGTAGGGGTTATGCAGCTCAATATTTTCTTCCAAAGTTTCACACCTCACAGGTGGATGGTTTGATTGTATTAACAGGTATTTTTATTCTGTTTTGTTTGATAAAGATAGCCAATATCTTAAAATTATACGAATTATATTCCTTTTAATATATCATTATGTTGTTTAGATGTGTCTTAATAAAAATGCCAAATTTTGCTATGTGGTGCTTTTTTAAATCTGGTTGAGTCATTTCGTTTTTTAGTTGATTGGATAGTGATTAGTGATTTGTTTATATATTTAAAATAATATTTCATGCTTCCTATTTAACTTAACAATAGTTTGACACAGTTTTATGTTTGAGATTCTAATTATAGATAGATATGTATATTAGTCTGTTTGGTTTGCCTTAACCATAGCCTGGGTACCTTACACAACATTTATTGTTTTATGTTCTGCTGGCACTAACAGTGCCAGACTGATCATAAAGTTCATGATCAAGGTAACTGTCAATTTAGTTTCCCATGAAAGCTTTCTTCATGGCTTATATACAGTCACCATCTTTTTTGTATCCGCACATAGTCTTGTCTTTAAGTGTATCTAGGAAGAAATAGGGAGTTTTAGGGGGTTTTTTTGTATTTTTTCCTCTTCTTACAGGCACACAGTCCTATATGATTAAGGTTCTTAGCATTATAATCTCATTTAAGTTTAACAATTTCTACAAAGTGACTATAGCTATTTTAAGGGTTGGTGCATCAACATAAGAATTTTGGGGGCACACAATTTCATTCTCACATTGTATTTTTTTCCCTTATTAAGTGATAGCTGAAGTAGATTCCAGGTATTTGAAATGTTATTTAGTTATAATTATATGTAAAAGAGCTGGAAAGGACACAGAATTGGATAGAGGAAGAAATAGAATTGTGATTCAGACCTGTTCAAGATTCAGCTAGTCTTTTTACAGAGTGTGGAACAAGTACAACCTGTCAGAATAATCTACAAAGAGCTTTTACTCCCTCACCTTGCTCCATCATCTGTTGAGATTGCTTCTGCAAAGTAAAAGGGCTCTCTGCAGACCAAGAGTCCTGCAGACTGTCTGCTGATTGCATTCCTACCTTTGGACAGAAATCTCAGCAGCATATCTCTATGCTACAGTCCACTTCTAAAACTTTGGTTGCATATTGTTTCTTTGTTATGTACTTTTTGTTTTTTTAAAACTCGTGCTATCTAAGTATTTATTATTTCACTTCAATAGTTATAAGTCTGTAACTTGTATTTTCCATTATTATGTCATGATTTATTTTCATTATTAACTCATGATTTTTTAGACTTCATCTAAGAAAACTTTGTGAAGAATGGATTTCAGTAAAATCATATATACAGAGTATTTGCTTCTTCAAGTATCTTGAAATAAAACCAATTAGGACTACTTAATTTTGTTTGGGGACTTTGTTTTCCTTGTGGAGGCTGGGCATAAATGCAGCAGATAAATAGAAAGCTCTCAGGGAAATCTTCATATATTCTTTACCTCACCAGAAACAAGACCCAGTCTACTGGGCAATTCCATAGTATCTCCTAGTGGGGAAGACTTCTATCATGTACCAATGTGGGACAATTATATTAGAAGAGTTATTTTTCCATCTGTATTGTTCACAATGGTTAGATCTTATTATTATTACTTTTTTTATCAGGAAAGTTTCTCTGACCTTTTTGGCTTCATTATGAATACAAAATCAAGGTCTAAAGAATGCACCTGAGTATTTCTTTGCATGAAAAAAAAGCCTTTCTCTGTTATTTTTAAATTTATGAGATATTCACTAAGGATTAAAAAATCTGTATGCCAGCCTAATGAAAATGTTTACATATAAGTTCATGAATAAAATTGCCAACATACCCATCTGCTTCATTCTGTGTCATGGGAACCAAGACCACTGTGCAGAAAATAATTCCTTGGGGGTGTATCTCTTTGGATAAAAATGGCTTTAGAAGATACAGATTGCAAGTCTCATCTAAGTTTTATTCTTCAATAAAATTTCCTTGCCTGACACATTATAAGAATTTTACACCTTAGCACAAACATAGTAGTTACATATATAAGTAATTTACCTTTGTTTCTAATATTAGTTTCAATATTCACTAGTAAAATAGCAAAAATAATCAGTTAAGTCAATATATTTCATAATGTCAAGTTAATTATTTTATTCATAGGATTTGGCAGTAAATTATTTTTTATTTAAAGTTTTTATACCCTAAAATTTTATATTCAATAATTTGAGTTGACTTACTAGGAAATTAAAATAAATAATATGTATATACATTATTTTCACAAATATTAACAATTATATATATTTTAAGGCATAATTAGTTTATTGTTAATCTATCATAAACATAAATAACAGGTGTCTAAAATATCAAAACTTAGTAAACTAATGAGAATACTATAATCTCCAACTTGTAGTTCGAATGAATATAATTTATTACTTTATAGATTTTCACCTGCAGATGATGTGGGATGGAAATTATCTATTTAATGGCAATAATATTTTACTGCCATTGAATTAGGAATAATAGTAAACAGTGCTAGGAAGCTATTATTTTCTATCCACATTTCCAGATCTATCTCTACCCCTCTCCATATCTATTCTATCCACATTTCCAGATCTATCCCTCACACTCTCTCTCCCACTGCTATTCCCCTTCCTGGGAAATATCTCTTTTTTAGTAGTTTCTATTTAGATGTGTGATAAAAATTAATGACACTTCTTATTTAAACAATAAAACTTTTACTATTGTATAAATAAAAACAATTGTTTTACCATCAGTTTCTGCATTAATAGAAATTTTCATAACCATAAATGTGGTAGATCTTACATAATTGTAAAGAGAATCATATTTGTATAGTCACATACACTCTTTGTCATACATTTATTCAGAACCAACCAAAGACACGAGGAAAATTTGTCAAAATAAATGCCATCCAGTCAATGTTAAATGTGCAAAAAGTCAGGACAGATATAAATTTGCTAAAATAGCATTTTGTGAAGAAATATCTCAGAATAAATAAATAAAAATATTTTTCGCAATAAGAGTTATGCAGACTTTATTCAGCTCATCTATTTCTCTGAAAATAACTTTTCCTTATAACTTTACGAATAAGACAAGCACATTTAAGACATATGAGACTGGAAAGTTAATTAATCTTTCTTAAACTTATCTCTATCTTTCGTGTACTAGTCACAATACTCATATTAAAGTATTTGTGCAGATCCTAGAACATTGTAGATGTTAAACAAATGGCAATGAAAGTTAGTAATTAATGCTATTTTGTTGTATTGTACAAAATAGCTTATTCAGATTATAGTATTATAATCATTAATACTATTACCTTAACACAAACTAAAAAGATTTTAATCTGATACTCTATTATTGTATTCTAGAATTAAATGTCTAGTTTAAAACTATTAATAAATAGAAGGAAGGCAAGTAGAGTAAAGAAAGGGGAAGCGGAAGAGTGAAGAGGGGAAGGAAAGAGGAAATACTGGGGGCTGAATTGGAGCCAATTATATTCCATACATGTATGATCATGTCAAAATGAACCCCAATATTATGCATAATTACACTGCATTAGTAAAAACAAATAATAATAATGGCCTAGTCATGGAAGTATAAATGTTGTAGACATTATTTTGTAGAACTATCCTTCCAGAAAGCTAAGACATATTTTCTTTCCAAAACAGATGATGGACTTCTCTCTCAGTACTATCAGTACACCATATGCTAAATTTGCATTTATTCTTATGTATTTATTAATAATTAATAAGAGAATCCCTTAGTCATCAAGTCAGTACTTAATTATATTAACTTTAGTGTTTTGTCTTTAATTGCTTAGATGTACCATCTCTATTTCCTGAAGACCAGAAGCACCAAATTAGAAGAGTTTGAGAGGACTGAGATATTATTTGATATTGGAAGCTAAGCCACAAGGAGTTGAAAGAAGGATATTAGGAAATATATACATATTTCCTCAAATATATATATTTCCTCAAACATAAGAACATAAAATGCATTGCAGTTTCAAGTTATTTAGGAATATAAAAGCAGTATCCAATAGTTATATGTAATATTGTATAACAATAATGATAGCCAACATTATTCAGTGATTATTACTCTTGAAATCCTATTTAGTGATTTTTCAGTATTATCACAATTAATGATAACACTGAGTAGATAATGCTATCATTCTCATTTTATATGTGAAAATATTCATATTAAAACAAGTCAAATATATTTTTTAAGATCAAGTATGCATTATTAACAAAATAGTAATTTTATTTGCTACACCTGATATTAGTTATTTAGCAAGTCCAAGGACACTATAAAGAATTAAAAATGTTCAGTCAAAATTAAATAATCCTGGAGGAGATGGGGGTCATTGAGCTTCTTGCAAATGATGTCTTTCAAGTCAGAATCTAAGCTATGGGAAAATTATATCAATATAAATAAGAAAGAGAAAGGAATGAGAATATTTCATCCAGGGTAAACTCTTATAATGTGGCGTTCCATGTCACATCCAATAAATGATTCTCTCAATGTAATCCTCAAAAATTTTAAACAAGGGGCTGGGGTTGCGCCTCAGTGGCAGAGTGCTCACATAGCACAGGTGAGGCATTGGGTTCTGTCCTCAGCACCACATAAAAATAAATAAGTAAAAATAAAGGTATTGTGTCCACCTACAACTAAAACAAAATTTAAAAAATTTTAAGCAAATTAACTTTGTAAAAAAGGAGGCTACAGGGACTAAATAAATAAATATTTCTTATCTGCATTATTAAAATGATCTCATTACAGCCTGCTTTAGAGTACATAAATACAAGTATCTGCTTTATACAGTATAGCACTGAATAAATTTTATTCAGCATTCCCCACACCTTTTGTTTGTTATATCATGAAACTGATTGGCATTGGAACTGTTTAGACTTTATGCAGTTATAGGTAGAAGACTAGACACAATTTTTGTAATATTGAATTAAATCATCAGGATACTTCCTATAATTAAAAAAAAGCTTCATAAGCTTCATGCATGGTTTTGAATGATTCAACACGAAGCATTTACTTAAAGAATCACTCTCATTTATTATCTCTACTCCTCCTCTTGTCCATCTATGCACAAACTTGGGACTTGAAGGCCTTGAAATAAAAGTGAGTGCTCTAGTATTTTTATCATCTTACCAAACCTTGCCTTTCCTGAAATCAGAAAATGGAAAGGAGACAGAGAAAACCAACAGGAAATTTTCTTTACCTTTACTCTGATTCATTCTCTGATCACTCTGGCTCAGGAATGGAAATGAAACCAATGTGTCTTGTTTATTTGGTGTTTGATAGTTTTTCTATTCTTTGTGGTTGATGATTTAAACACCTGTGGCTATTAATGCTACCATTAAAATGCAAGCTATCTTATGGGTGTCTAGTGCAGATTTTTCTAAGTGCTGTTACTGTGCTACGTCTTAATATGAGAAACAGAGTATCAATCCTAACTCCTTTGTTCAATAGAACTCCTTAAGTATTTCTTGAGAACTCTTGCTACTGAAGGCCTTTTTGGCAGATATTTCTCTACAATGGGAAATGACAAGAGTGCTACTCAAGTGTAGTTATCTTCTATTTGATGTACTTAACCCTCCAGAAAATCACTCATTCGTCTATTTCAAATGATGGGGATTGTGACTATTTTTGTGTCAATCTTTCACTTTTCTCACCATCTCTCTTCAACTACCTTTTCATGTGCTCAGGTAAGAACACAGCAGACCAACAGATGTGTTTTCTAGTGAACTAAGAATAGACATAAATGTTAAATAGTCTTGATTATACAGACATTTGGAGCTCTCTTCATTTGGATTTGAAGTCAATTGTGATGGGAGACAAGAAGTGACACTGTCTTTTATGGTGATAATTCACAACTCAAGAATTTTTCTCCCTTTTTTCATTCCCTATTTGTGTTATATACGAGAGATGTGTGGCACTTCTGTAGAGGGGGAGAGAACGAGAATATAGTCTGTTCGTCATACTTAAAGAAATCTTTCGCCTAGAGTCAAATCTTATCTCCAGCAAACCCATATCAGTTACACGGAATATCAGAATATGAAATTCAAGAACTAGTTAAATAGAGCAGATTAGTTGGCTTTTAGTATTAATACAATTTTGCTGGCATAAATATAGAAGGAGACCAGAACACTATCAGTCAAGATGTGGCAGAAGTGACAAGTATGTGATTCCAGGCTCTGCTCACTATCTGTTCAAAATATCAAACTTATGTTCCGATAGTGACTTGTCTCTCACTTCTTCAGCAATTGGATATTTACAGATGAAAAGAACATACTTACCTTTCTTCTTATTTTCCACTAGAATTTTACTTTAAAGATAATAAGTGAGCTTCATATCTGACCTCAGCATTATTATAGAATGATCTCTAATAGAATATCCACTGTTTATGTGTAGTTTTACATGTTTCCATAGGACCAGATGGCTTAATTTGACTAATTTTCATAGAATTATGGAAGAATGACTTAAGACTTGAGTCAAATATTATCTTATCAAAGTTGTTGACTGACTAACCTCTACTTATTTTAGTCACACTTTGTTTCACCTTACTTTTCTACTGTTAAAATCAACATGGATATTTTATCTATTTATTAGCTTATTTATTTAAAGTCATTATCCGTCACTTAAAATGAAAAGTCTGAAAACAGTTACCATTCCTGTTTTATTCACTGCTACCTACCCATTTCTCAGAAGAATGCCTTACACGTAGTTTATTAAATATGTTGGATGGATAATTAAGAGAAGGTAAAAGTTTTTTAAAAAGTTGCATATTGGAATTTCAAGAGTATTAGGAAAACCAAGAATATTATTCTGTCAAGTAGGAACTCAATAAAAGTTCAATTGATATTGATTTAGTACTCTGTTTCACCCATCAAACTCACTAAGCCATCAGTGCTCTGTGGATTTGTTCTGGTGGAATAATAGAAGTGTGAACAAGTGGTTGAATATGTCCTCAGTGGCTGTCTACTGACCTCTGTCCCTTTTTTCACCTACATTTGTGTGTGAACTTTGCTCAAGAATCAATAAAATGTCTTTCAGATCAGTCTTTCCCATCCTTATTTATTTCTGGTAATAGAGCTCAAGGTCTGTAATTTTTTAATAATTTTTGGTTGTTTCTCTTGAAATGAGCATGAATCAACCCTGTGTGGAGGGCAGGGGACATAAGCAGTCTGTTCATGTATTGGGTGGATGATCTTACAATTAAGGAAAATGTAATTTACTTCTGTATTTGAAGAAGATAATTTGAGATGAAGAGTAAATACATTTTCTTATGTATGTTTTTAAAATATTTGATTATTATTTTTAAAATACAGATTTCTATTTTTATAGGAACATGATTTCTAATTTTTGTTATATATATAAATCTATATATTTTTTCTTTTTTCCATTTCTATATTTATTTTTAATTGACACATACAATTCGCCCTATTTATGCGATAAATGATGTTTCTACACACATATACATTATATAGCATTCAATGCAACACACACATATGTTAAAGATATAATAAATAATTATTCACAGTATTTCTTTTACAAAATGACAACTGCTTTAGTGTTTTTTATATAGTCATATGAGATATAATTATGGATACTGATAGCCATACCAGTAATAGGATGCATTTCCATATTTTTAAATAGCAATTTTCATATTGTTGTTTTAAATAAGAACATTTTGGACATGTTTATTGCTTTCTTTATATAATATTTTTTATTAATTCTATGTAATAAATACCTATAAGCAGAATCTTAATGTAAAAAAAAGTGATCTTTATCTAACTTTGTGATAAGTGTTTTCTAGTGTTTCTAAATTTTTACTTAAAATTGTGTATTTTGTCTCTGATCCTATAATATTGGGTCTATTTGCTGACTATTTAAAGTAACCTACTTATTCTCATAATTCAAAAATATAGGGTCTTGGTAACTTTAGTAGCTACAAAAAATTTGAAAATATTCTTTATGTTAAGACATAGAACACAATGTATTACTAAAAGATTGGGGCTAAATATGATGGGATAATTTTTAAAATATACTAATTTGCTATGTATTGGTACTTTGGGGATGTAAAATATTCAATAAAGCAAAACAAAAGGAAGTTAAAAATATAAGTTTTATATATATGTTTATAGGTATATAATATATATTAATATGTGTATAATATTTATAAATATCTCCTAATGGATAACTAAACATCTCTTTCACTTATACAAATTATGGAAACTGAGTTCATATTGTCTGGAATTTAAAAGAAGAAAATATATCTGTAATACAGCATAAAGCATCTGATAAGAATGCTAATCCAACTTCATGATAGACAGAAATACTTGACCTGATTAATCAAATTTATTTTACTAGAAATGAGATATTACTTAATAATTTATTCATTTAAATGGATTTCACACATAGGGGCCAAATATCTACCACTCTAACATTGGTTCAACATAATTTTACTCAGAATATCCACCTCAATCCTCCCTCACAGTTACATCATTTTAAGTTCAGTATTCCCTTTTTAGCAGATCAAGAAACAGGAGAGATTGACAGATAATGATGGATTCTATAGTTCAATGTCCTCTCCAAAAAAATATTGTACCACTATTTTACTAATTTTCAAAGAAATATTAAATTTATATTATATCCTTTTAATATAGTGGAATAAAAACTTGGTGAAATTAGATAAATTTGGCCCTGGTTTAAAAAAAGCATACTATTAACAGGAAAAAAAATAAAATAGCAAGGTATTGACTTATGCCTTTGTTCAATTCACAAATACCTCACTATGAATGACACATTAAATTAAATTAAAATTTTACTCACTGTGTTAGTGAAGCATAAGTTTACAAGTTTCTTTAATTTCCATTGTATTATTTTTGTAAAAAAAGCTGAAATTATGTATAAAAGAATAAAAGATAATAGTAAAAACAACCAAATATTTTATAAACCTACCTTCCAAATCTGTCAGGAAAATAATTTATGGAGGATTACTCTTAATCTTTCTGATATGAAACATAACTCTTTGCTTATATCTTATAAATTATAGAAATATGTAATTTCTCTGTAACTATAACAGGGAAGAAAGTCATTAAAATAAGCACAATTGCCTGTCTCAAATTTGGAGAAAGTCTTTATAAATTTTTTTGTTTGTGATAAAGAACGTTTGAGTTTATCTTAGTTTCCATTATATCTATTTTTATTTCAGTAAACATATTTAATAATGTCTGAACTTGCAAAAAATAAAAGTGTGATCACCTTTTGAATAATCTAAGGAAACATTTCTTTTCTGGGATCATGATGATCAGACATAAAATATACACAGTAGTGAGATGGAATTCTGCTACTTAAAATAAAACATTGACGAGTGAATTAAAGTACTTTGTCTCTAACAAGGGCTAATATATCTGCATCCTTGTCATTTTTGCTGTATGTTAAAAATGCATATTCTAGTGTTCACTCTAGTTCTATTGAGTCAGAAATCTTGAAGCTATGTTCTCAGATTAAGTGTGTATATTTCCATGTGTTCAAGTGATCCTCTCATAGGGCTTTTATTTTAGAGTTAACAATAAAGACTCTTATACATTTCTCATTAGAACCAAGTAGTCTTGATAAGGTCATTAGTAGAGAAAAGTGCATAATAATTTAAGTATTATTTTTTGCTTTTCCTTTCCTTCTTGACAAAGGTTTGTTATACATTTTTTCTTGACACTTTTTAGTCATATAGTAATTATGGAGCATTTCTGAGTAATTATCTCAATGGATAATTTTTTTCCATGTATAAACATATCTACAGGGAAAAACAGATCATAAGGCATTTGTTCACATTCTTGCTAACTCATGAGAGATAGTTTTGTCATCATATGGGGTAAACAGTTGAAGGATATATAATGAAGCAGCATCATGTGGGAATGAGTTAGTTTAAATTCTAATGTCACTGATGTGTCAAACAAGCTTCTCTCCACAGGATCATGTCATACTCCAGAATAATCACTTGTCAGGAAGGTGGAGAAAAAAATTGGAAAATCAAGAGGCAGGTGTCTGATACATATTTGCCCCACCTTTCTTCTGAGTTTTTCAAGGTCTGCTATGAAGAGGGGTTGTAGAATGATGTTCAGTTTTGTTTATAAATTTCTCTCCAGTCACATATTAATTCTTTAAACACAACACTTTGTTTCCAAGACCTCCAATAAACCTCTTACTATTTTGGCCTTTGTTTAACTGATCACTTTGAATCAGGCATAATCTCTTACTTAAGAACCTGGAAACATTCTCTTTTATCCTTCAATACATCTTAAGGAGCATCTTCTGAGATAAACTTTCCTGATATTTCCCCAAATTAGGAAAAAAAATAATAATTCATTCCTTTTTTACTACATCTTCTCATATGCTCACAATGTTTTAACTAAACATGGTTTTCTGTATCGAAATACAGAATACCGAAGTGCTTTCACATCTGGTGCTTTGCTGACCCTGGATGGATTGATCCTACCAGGGTTAGTCATTTCTTGGAGATTGTTAGGTCAATTGCTAGAGATGAAGTAATATCTGAAATAAAAGAGTTGTTTTGTTTTGTTTTGTTTTGTTTTGACTACTGCGGAGCAATTGAAATAAAAGATAAGGTCCTGGAGGAGTTCTTTAAAACACCAGGTGTAACTGGGCTTGGTGGAAGTTGCAAAATGTCTGTGGGACCAGGGCTAAGAGAGATTTTAATAAACTTTTGAGAAGAAAATCACTTTTTTTTGATACTGGGAATTGAACTCAGGGGGACTCAACCACTGAGCCATATCCCCAGCTCTTTTGTATTTTATTTAGAGACAGGGTCTCACTGAGTTGCTTAGCACCTTGCCACTGCGAGACTGGCTTTGAACTCTCAATCCACTTGTCTCAACATTCCTAACTGCTGGGATTACAGGTGTGTGCCACTATGCCAAGCCTGATTGAATTCTTTACCTTGTCATTAAATTTTAGATATCTTTAGATTTTTTAATTTATTTATACAATTTTCTTGTTTCTAGGCTGTTCAAAAATAAAGCAACAATCCATCCACACTCCCACCACCAACTTTGTCTCATTTTTACTCTTGAGTCCAGCTATTCTGCCTAATCCATCCAGGTCCAGGTTCCTCACAATGGGGAACAATTCCCATGCTCCAGAGCCTGCTATTTATTCTTTCCTACCGAAAACCACAATAAAGGCTCTTTTCTACAGGTCTCCCAATTCCTACTTTGTAACTGAACCCAGTATCTCACTATGTGGTTCCCCAGGCATAGTGTATCCACTTCACTTCCTCTTGGGAATTGACAGTAATAAAACTATCTTTTCAATGTGATGACTATTGTTTTCAATATATCTCAATTTTCTTTATTAAAAAGCTGTATTTTAAAACAGAAAATCCATACAATTTGTACTTTTCCTGGGAAATGAATCCAAACCCACTGTTTAGATTTTCACCAAAGTCTCATGCATCCTGACTTGGATAGTCATCCTCAAAATGACATGATTTCTCTCATTTTAAGTCCTATGACCTTGAATGATATTCATTTACATTTTGTTCTCTGACTATTTTCCTTAATTATGTCTGGTGTTTTGTTAATAAAAGGGTTATCTGGGAAGCAGTACCATCCCCATCTTCTGGGAGCTTATTAGAAATGTATTATATCAGTCTCTGAATCAAAAAATATTTGAACAAGATGCCAGGTGATTCATGTGAACATTAAATTTTGATCAGCAATCTCTGCAGTAGGATTGTAACTTCTCTATAATATTCTTTTCAACTAGAATGACCTGCAGTTTAAGATTTATATTGAATTCCAAAATCAGAATGATTTTCTTTTCTATCCTTATATGCAACAATTATTGTTAAAATAATCTCACTATCTTTATCTTCTTTTTCATTCTTCCACAGTTTTCATTTGATTGTAAAATCAATCAATATTTAGACTAATACTATATTCCCCTGAGTTTCAGAGACTTCCTTCAGAAAAGCCAAGAAATATTTCTGCTCACATAAGTTATTAGGCATTTTTTTCTTCTTACTGTTTTTCCTCTACTTCTGAATAAGTTGTATTATATGAGTCAAAATGTTCCACTTGTAGACTTTCCTAATTTTATTATCTCTCCTTGCAAATTTAAAGATATAGGGACTCTATTTTACATCAATACAAGGCAATGATATAACCATAGCAGAACTCGATACTTCTTTGTTTTGTTTGTTGATGAACTATATTAATTCTGCATAGAATAATGTACAACCTTGGTATCTGATCATTCAAAAACATCATTCAAATTCAAATATTTATAATATCTACTTATCCTAAGAGCACAAAAAGGTATTATTTCTCATATTTTTTTTGAATTATTTCTTTTGTTTCAATTTCATTGATTTCTGTCCTGATTTTAATTCTTTCCTGTCTTCTATTGCTTTTGGTGTTAGTTTGTTCTTCTTTTTATAGGACTTTGAGCTATAATGTCAGGTCATTTATCATTTTTTTTCTTCTTTTAATGAATAAGCTAAATGTAATGAACTTTCCTCTTAGCACTTTCTTCATAGTGTTCCAGAGATTTTGATAAGTTGTATCAGAGTTCTAATTTAACTCTAAGATTTTTTTTATCTCCTTCCTGATATCTTCTGTTACCCATGTGTTATTCAATAGCATATTTTTTTTAGCTTCCAGGTGTTAAAATATTTTCTATTTTTTATTTTATCACTGATTTCTAATTTCATTCCATTATGGTCAGAGAGAATACAGGATAGTATCTCTATTTTTTGTATTTCCTAAGACTATATATGGTGCTGTATGGTTCTTGTAGTTGAGAAGGCTTTGTTTGATATACATAGATGCCCCATTGTTTGGGGCATATATATTTATGATTATTATATCTTCTTGATGTATGAATCCCTTAAGCAGTAGGAAATGTTCTTCTTTATCTCTTTTCACTAACTTTGGTTTGAAGTCCACCTTATCTGATATGATGATGGAAACCCCTGGTTGTTTACATGGTCCATGTGCTTGGTACATTTTTTCCCCACCCTTTTACCTTCAGTCTGTGGATGTCTTTTCCCATGAGATGAGTCTCTGGAAGGCAGCATATTGTTGGATCTTTTTTTAATCCAGTCTGTCAGTCTTTGTCTTTTAATTGACCAGTTTAGGCCATTCACATTCAGGGTTATTATTGAAATATGATTTGTATTCCTGAACTTTTTGGTTTATTTTTGTTTTTCAGCTTGACTTGGTTTCTCCTTTGATTGGACTTTACTTTATTGTAGTTCCTCCCTTTGCTCATTTTCATTGTTGCTTTTCATTTTCTTCTTCTGGAATATTTTGCTGAGAATGCTCTATAGTGCAGGCTTTATCACTGTAAATTCTTTTAACTTTTGTTTACCATGAAAGGTTTTTATTTCATCATCAAATCTGAAGTTTAATTTTGTTGTATATTAGATTCTTCGTTGGTATCCATTTTCTTTCAGAGCTCAGTATGTGTTGTTTCAGGATCTCCTGGCTATGAGGGTATAGGTTGAAAAATCTGCTGATATGAATTGTTCTCCCTCTATATGTGATCTGATTCCTCTTTCTCGTGGCCTTTAAGATTCTATCCTTATTCTGTATGTTAGGCATTTTCATTACAATGTGCTTTGGTGTAGATCTGTTGTAAGTTTGTACATTTGGTGTCCTGTAAGTGTTGTATATATGATTTTCCAATTCATTACTTATGTTTGAGAAATTTTCTGATATTATTTCATTGAAGAGATTGTGCATTTCTTTGGCTTGAATCTCAAGGTCTTCCTCTATCCTGATAAATCTTAGATTTGGTCTTTTGATACTATCCCATAATTCCTGGATGTTCTGCTCATAGTTTCTTACCATTTTCAATGTGTGGTCAACTGAATTTTCAAGATTGTATATTTTGTCTTCATTATCTGAGGTTCTATCTTCCAAGTGGTCTACTCTGTTGGTGATGCTTTCTTTTGAGTTTTTATTTGGTTCATTGTTTCCTTCATTCAAGGATTTCTGATTTTTTTTCAGAATCTCTTTTTTTTGAAGTAATCTTTTGCTGCCTGTATTTGCTCCCTTCTCTCTTTGTTGGTGTGATCAATGATTGCCTGTATTTGCTCTCTTGTTTCATTTTTTAATTCACAGATCATTTTAATTATGTATATTTTGAACCCCTTTTCTGACATTTCATCAAGTGTGGTGTTCTTTGATCCTATTATTTTAGTGTCTTGGTTTGTTTAGGATACTTTCTTCCCTTTTTTTTTTTGTTGTCGTTTTGTTATTTGTTTTATGTTGTTTGTGTGTCTTCCTTTCTTGCAGTGTGGATCTGAGGTATTACAGTTTCTACGCTATATTCTTGTATTGCCCTCACAGATTACTTATACCTCAGCTTGGTGTTGGGCTTCTAGTCCCTAGCTGGTGTTTCATAATGGATGCTACTCCAACTAAAGATGGTGGTGGAATAACAGAGATATCTCAAGACAGCAGTGGGATTGTCCCAAGATGGATGCAATGTTTTGAGAGGTGGGACTGAAAGGGTAGGACTTACCATGGCTATGGACTGCCAGTTCTGAGATGTAGTTGCCTTCAGGCTCTGTCTGTTGTCCCAAAGTGGAGGTTATTATCTGGGGAGGGCTATGGTGATTGCTGCAGTGTCCCAAAATGGAGCTGAGCTAGACTTGGTATCCTGGATGTGTTGATCCTGCATGGGTGAGCAGAGGTGGTCCTAGGTCTGGGCCTGGTCTCCAGCATTGGTCAATGGGTCAGTGGGCGAAGTCCAGGGCTGGTGACTGGGCTCCAGGGTGGGTATGCCAGTCTGTGAGGCAGTCCTTAGCATAACTTTGGCCTGGGCTTCTACATGGGTAGGTAGGGGAGGTCCTAGTCCTGGTCCTCAGCTCTGGTATAGTAGAGTATATTTTGACATATTTTACCTACATTGAGTATAACTTCCCTTTCTTATGGTTGTACATGATATAGAGTAACAATGATCTTGAATTCTTATATGAACATAGGAAAATTATGTCTGATGCATTCTAGTATCTTTTGTATTCCCATCTCCTATTCCTTCCCTTCATTCCTCTTTGTCTAATCCACTGAAGTTCTATTCTTCTCTCCCCTACCCTTAATGTGTGTTAACATACACACATCAGAGAGAACATTCATTCAGCCTTTGACTTTGGTGGATTGGCTTACTTCACTTAGCATGATAGTCTCCATACTCATCCATTTACTGGCACATGCCATAATTTTATTCTCTCTATGGCTGAGTAATATTCCATTGTGTATACATATACCACATTTTCTTTATCCATTCATCTGTTAAAGGGCATCCAGTTTGGTTCCATAGAAACAAAAGAAAGAAATTAAAAGGATATAAATTTGTAAAAAGAGCTCAAACTGTCCCTACTTATCAATGACATAATTCTGTATTTAGAAGACCACCCCCCCAAAGAAAAGAATTCCACCAGAAAACTTCTAGAACTCTTAAGTGAATTAAGCAATGTAGCAGGATATAAAATTAACACCCATAAATAAGTTGCATTCCTCTACAATAAGCTAAAAGAGATGTCAAATCAGCTAAAAGAGAGATCAGGAAAACTCTCCCATTCACAACAGCCTTAATTTTTTTTTTAACCAAATTTAGCAAAAGATGTGAAAGATCTCTACAATGAAAACTACAAACCACTACAGAAACAAATTGAAGAAGACCTTAGAAGATGGAAAGATCTCCCATGTTCTCGGAAAGGTAGAATTAATATTGTCAAAAAAGCCATATTACATAAAGAGTTATACAAATTTAATGCAATTTCTATTAAAACTCCAATGAAGTTCTTCACAGAACTAGAAAATGCAGTCATGAAATTCATTTGGAGAGTCAGGTACAGTGGCACATGCCTGTAATCTCAGAGGATCCTGAGGCTGAGGCAGGAAGATCATGAGTTCAAAGCAAGCCTCAGCAAATTAGCTAGGCCCTAAGCAACTCAGGGAGACCCTGTCACTAAATAAAAATGAAAAAAAGCTGGGAATGTGATTCAGTGATTAAGCACCCTTGGGTTCAATCCCTGGTACCAAAAAAAAAAAAAAAAAAAAAAAAGTTTGGAAAAATAAGAGACCTAGAGCAATCCTTAGCAAGAAAAATGAAGCAGGAGGCATCACTAGACCAGACCTTAAATTACACTGCAGAGCTATAGTAAACAATATGATATAGGGGAAAAAAAGGTATGAATATCAGTGGAATAGATTAAAAAGCACATAACTATGATTTTACCTATAGGTTTTACAGCAAAAGACTTGATTACATTGATAAAGTTATCATCAATTCTTAATTTCTTGAAAATTTTTATTAGGTATAGATATTGGATTACTTTGCTTCTATTGATTTGATTATGTTTATTATATTAATATGGAGAACAAGTCAATATAATTTTGGAGGATAAAAAATCTGGCATTATTGGAAGAACCAAAGAAGATAATCTTCCTCATGTAATATAAAGTTTAATTGCTTTCCTGAGATTTTTTTTTACTCACCTTTAATTATGAGTCATTTTGTTCTTCTGTTTTTTATTTTAAATATTGCAGTTTTATGCTCTGTTTCGAGTGCTTTAAATGCAAGAAATCTATGATTAGAAAAAAAAAATGTATCCTCCAAAACTTACCAAAAGGTTTTGTGTGTTCTTTTGTTTTTTACTAGAAATAAGCAAAACAAAAGGTAAAACTATGCTTGCCACCTTGCAAATATGGCCATACCCTTTCACTTATACATTGTGATGTCATTGTTTTTACACTAAAATGGCAGAGTTGAATAGTTGCCATAGAGACCTTTGGCCCAGAAATCAAAACTATTGTTGGACTTTTTTAGAAAATATGTTGGATAACCTCAGGTTTATATCTGAATAGTCTAATACAGGCCAACTTTCATGTGTTATTTAAAAAGTTTTAATCTAAAATAATAAACTGAAATCAAAAGAAGTTAAAACTTCAGCTTCTCAATCACAGTGATGCAAAAGTACTCACATTCAGTCAAAAAGCTCAAAAGCTACATGTGACTGCTGAGTGGGCAGAGAACATTTTCATCCTGAGAGAAAGTTGTCTAGGTTAGTGGTGGTGTGGGCCTCCCCTCCCCATATTTCTCAAAAAGTCTTATTAGCTACTTGCCAACACTATCAGAAGTCCTTGAGGAAAACCAGTACCAATCAAACCCACATAAAACTCCTATCTTCTTAGGAAGAAAATGAAGTGCTTATCTCATCATTGAATGCCTTTGTGGCTTCCACACAGTAAAAGAATATTTAAGAAAAGATTCCTGATCCAAGGAAACACAAAGAAAAGAAAATAGACAAGTTCTGGGGTTTATGTCCTATTTAAAATAATCAACAGAAAACTTTAGTATACCTTTGCAAGTTTATAGTAATTAGAATTTTCCATGTTTATGAGAAGAAAAAAATATAAAACTTTGGCATTTATGCTTGCTCATGGATTTAGTTAATAAGCCTAAAGTCATTTTGAAATGCACAACTCACTAGTTTACCATTTAATTGGTTTATTTCCCTGACAGCAGGAAGTGAAGAAGTTTCTATGTGTTTTAATTAAGTATATATGCAAGTTAGGGCCAAAATTTTGATCTTCAAATACAAATGTATTTTAAATAAAACATTTTCCACTATGTAAATGGATCTTAAAAAAATCCCAGCTAACTGTTCTAGTTAATTTTTTCTTCATGTAGGATTAATTTCATTTCAATTTTTTAATAATAGATAAAATTTACTTTTAAGTGGCAATCACTGTACTCTATGAATCTGTATCATTGGGAAAAGAACTTCAGACAATGGGATTGTATGTTTCTTCAATTTATTGAGCATTGTTATTAGTATTCTTCTAGAATACCTTCCCCAATAAAAGAACAAATATAGTTATTTTCCTTGAAAGCATATATAAATTGAAAAGTTAAAACCAGTATTTTATAAAATTATAGGTAGTGTATTTGTGTTTGAAATTTAAACATCTGTACTCCACAAAGAAAAATAAATTATTTCATAGAAATGTTCCCTGAACAAACATTGCAAAATAAGACAATACTATTTATACTTTTTCCGTTTATTTTGAAAAATTTCATGAATTAAATTGTAAAGTTCTGCTATTGTTTTCTTCTGAATAGTTGTTTTAAACTCTCCTTCCTTTGGCATTAATATTTCTCTGAACTGTGAGTTACCTTTTAAAAAGAAGTTTTTATCAAATGAGAAAAAATCTTTCTGATTTATCTATAATTTATCATTGCAGTGTCATTTTTTAAAAAGAAGATCCAAGTTTTCATTTTGCATTTTGGCTTTTTTTTTCTTTTTTAACTTAAAAACACTTTCCTTATTTCCTTTATGATTTCTTGTTATGTAGAATTTCTCAGAAAAAGTCTCCAATGAAATTTTTCTGAAAATGCATTATTTATTTTCAATTTTTAAAGGATTTTAGTTGGATATAAGATAACATTTTTTTCCTTTTAGCATTTTAATGATTCTATTCCATTGTCTTTTGTTCTTCATCATAATAAACAAAAAGACAACAGTTATTATTTTTATCTGTAATTTTTTTCAATCTACTTGCTTTGAAATTTACTCTTTGGCACTGTTTTTAATCATATTGATTATGAGGACCATGGGTGTAGCTTTGTTTTTGTCTTAGCAGCTTTTTCTTTGTGGGATGAATAAAATATCTGGATTTATAATATTATTAAATTCATTAAGTAGTTATCCATTGTTTCCTTAGAAAAGCACCCACCCGTGTTCCAGGGTTCCAATTTTAAATATATTGTATTTCTAGATTTTATCACACAGGTCCCTGAAGCTGTCTCCAGTTCCTCAAACTTTGTTTTCCTTTTAATGAGTTTATTTTTCTGTTATCACGTTTACAAATATTAAATTCTAATATCTAATATACTTCCAATCTTTTCCAGGGAGATTTATATTGTGTGTATTTTATTTTGCACCTCTAGAAGTTGCATGTACTACTTCATTATGACTACAATAACAACTTACTTGAAAACTTGGTGGCTTAAAACCACAAAAGTTGGCAAACAATATATGTTGTTTCCAACATGAAGTGATGTGGCATTCATAACAGCTATGGATATTATTGTTCCAATAGGAAGAAAATATCTTCTTAGAAAGAAAATGGAAATAGTAAAAGTATCACTGTACGAAAATAAGTTCATATTTCATCAGGAAAAAAAATTAAAGATTACAAGGTCTGTATGTAATCTTTTGGGACTTATACATCTGTCCTCTTGACCCAACACTATGTCTTTACAGTGGGTGTTCTTTTTCTTGCTGGTAATTTCATGTTTGCCTCTTAGTGGTTTTATAATCTGTTTGCTGCCTGTAGAATTTTGGGAGTATGTCTGTTTTCTTTCATGTCACTCTAGTTCTATGGCTTTCAGTTGAGTGTTTCTGCTGGAATCCCATGTTCAAAGGCCCTAGAGGTCAGTTGTGCATGCCACAGGGGTTCAGACCACTAGTCTAGAATGACTTCCAAAGATCTTCTCTCGGCAATAATGTCTGTATTCCTGCTTTCATCTGAGATGTTTCAGTTCATCCCTGAGTCACATGCCTAATGTTTTCAGCAGAAGTTTTCAATTTGTAATTTGAGTTTCACTCCAGAGCACATCTTCCTAATAATAAAAATCCTAATTTTGGTCTCTTTTTCAATCTGGACAGGCTAAATTTTTCCCAAAATATTGAGCACTGATTCAATGTTCCTTAACAGTTATTAGTTTATTTCCTTTTGCTCACACATTATAGCATCAAGAAGAAACCGGGATTCCCTCAGATCTTTTAATTAGAGATTGTCTTGGTAAAATATTCAAATTTATTAGTTACTAGTTCTGCTTTAGACCTAATAGTAGAACAAAATTCAGTCAAATCTCTTGACACTATATAACAAGAATGGTTTTTCATCAGTTTCTAGTGATGTGCTCTTCATATCCTTTTGATTTTACCTGAATTATCTTGAATGTTCAAATTTGACCAACAGTCAGTTCAGGGCAATCTAGGATATTCATATCATATTTCTCAAAATTTTACACAGTGCCAAAGTTTGTATTAGGGTTGTGCAAATTACCACAAATTAGAGAGCTTTAAAATGTATCATCTCACAGTTCTGGAGGCTAAAAGTCTGAAAGGCATAGAAAGGGCCATATTCCACAGGAAGCCTTCAAGGAAGAATTTGTCTTTGCCTGTCATAGCTTCTAGTGGAGCTCTGACATTCCTTGACTGTTGACTGCATTTTGTTCTGATCTACTTTATTCAAATTGCTTTCTTCTCTGAGTATCTGAATTCAATCTGCCTCTCTTCATAAAAATACACAGATGGGTTGAAGGTACCCCTGAATGGTAAAGCATATGCTTAGCATGTGTAAGGCACTAGGTTCAATCCCCAAGACAAATAAAATAAAATAAAATATACACATGTTTGCATTTAGGGTCCACCAAGTAATTCAGGTTAACTTTGTACCTTCAAGTTCCTAATTTATAACATCTTCTTTCAAGATTTAAAATAAACTTATTAAAGTATATATTTCAGATGAAAAATTAGGAGCTTGATAACTCAGAGGAAAAATATTTAAATTGGAATGTGAAAATAAGTGTCATTCCTTTTTTCTTCCATATCATTACACCATAGTACATGTAGTGATCATGTATCTCAAGGATCCAGGTTTCTCTCCCTTACAAGAAATACAGTGGCTGAAATAATGCCTTCAAACAGTAAAATAATCCTAAAATTATACTAGATTCTTTGAGATAGTGGAATAAACTCCTCCTGAGTTTTAGAGAGAAAGCATATGGCAATGGCAAAATGTAGTCACAGAGAAGTTTCTAGTTGTTCTTTCTAGTAATATTTATGCTGGGTAACTTTTCTTTGTCAAAACAGAAATAAGAACTGAAATGCTTTGTTTATTCCTGAAATAAAATTAATGCTAGGCACAGTGGCTCACTCCTGTAATCCCAGCAGTTTAGGAGGCTGAGATGAGAGGATTGTAAGATTGAGAACGGCCTCAGTAATTTAGTGAGACACTCAGCATCTTAGTGAAATCTTGTCTCACAATAAATAATTAAACAGCCTTGGGATGAAGCTCATTGACAGAGCACCCCTGAGACAATCTCTATTATCACCAAGAATAAACAAATTATAAGATTAAGTAAAACCCAAATGGGCACAATAAATTACAAATAAATCAAATATAATAGTAGCCTAACATACTTAAACAATCTGTAATTGAATAAATTCATACTTTTTAATCTATAGAAATGTTTAAAAGAAACATAATGTAATTATGATGAAGTTATTCAATGCAGCAAGCACATTTGTAGTCCCTTTAATCTAGAAAGCATATTCAATCAGAATTTATGATAGAGGTAAATGATAAAATTCAAAGGTATCTGTTGGCTGTAGGGAGGAGATTCCCTAAGACAACTGCATACTGAGATATACCTAAGAGTGAGATAACATTGATGATCTTAAAATTTACCCAAATCCAGGTCTTTTTAAAAGAACAATGGTTAAGATTCGAAATACTCAAGATCTGGAAACAACCTAAGTTTTATGTTGGATGTTTTCAAGATCAAATACGTACAATAAAATTAAAAACTAATTCTTTCACCTTCAATGGGCTAATTTAAAGAATAAAACTCCTCTGCGTGACTGGGAGAAGAGTCATAGTAGCTTTCTCTGATGAGGCCAGGAACAAATTCTACAAATCCGTCCACTCACACCTTTTGTTTGTTTGTTTGTTTTCTAAACAATTAGCTGAATTCTCTGTACCTATTAACCAATCTGGAAAAAAAAAAAATCTGCTAACTTTCCTTAACCAAATTTCAATAAGTCTTCTCTCATTGAGGGTCCTTTAATTGTGTACCACCATCATCCCGAGCCAGCACAGGACTGTGGATGTGGAACCAACCTTCCTTCCTGGACTCTCCCCCTTGAGAATTTACTGAAGAGAAGAGGCCCTGCCTGATTTTTTGATCATGCAGGAAGCTCATTCTGCTTTCACACCCTGGGGTTTTACTGGCCTATTCACTTTACTGTATAAAATAAATTACTTTTTTCCTGACACCTGAGATTCCTGCAGATCCTACTGGTGGACATTCTCCCTATTGTAATGTCACACTGTCCCCACATGGCAATAGTCCATTCACCACTATCTCAAGTATTTTCATTATTTAAGTCTTGATTTACTTTTATTTAACAAGGGAGAAAATAAGAGAAATGAATCTATCTTCTCTTTATTCCTTTTATTGTTTGAGAAATAAAGTTTTGCATCATTGGTGCCTTATTTGCTTATTTCCATCAATATTCAAGCTCATATCATTATTATTGATACCATAATTAAATAACTAATTACATTTTTTAATATTTAAGTATATACAGCTATTCAATCATTCTTCTAGAAATAAGGCAAGCTCCTTTACTTGGAAGAACTTTATAAAAAATAAGATTAATTTAACAGGCTCCAATTTTTATGAATTAAATGCCTATAATTTTTCATTGAAGAGAAGCTAGCTTCATGAAAGAAGTAAGATTTCAAACTTCTCTGATTTTCCTTCTGAAGATTGGAGCAGATCTATATACAGCTCAGATATTCAATACAAGTTGTTTTAGGAAGGCACAAACAACGATTTTAATATGATCAGAGAACAAGTTGATTGAAATTGACTGAACATATTATCAGTACTGAATTAGACATATAAAGTTACAAAAAAAGATGATCACAATTTCCATGTATAGTTTCATATTTATGGAGAGGATTTAAAATGTAAAATGTGGGGAAAGTGTATATTTTCAGTGTTTGCCAGATAATAACAGGATTAAAAGAAACCTTAAGCTAGATATGGTGAGACACACCTGTAATTCTAGCTACTCAGGATGCTGAGGCAAGAGGATTGCCAGGTCAAGGTCAATCTGGGCAATCCAGTGAAACCCTGTCTCAAATAAAAAATGAAAAAGACAAAGGATATATTTCAATGGTAGAGAGTCCCGGGTTCAATCCTAGTACTTTAATAAGTAAATAATGCCTTACATGATGGACTGGTGAGAAAAATTCTAAAATTATGATTTCTAGAGTGAGATTTCTTTGAATTTACTAGGGAGCATTAAAAACTCATTATTACTTTCTATAAAGATTAATCTGAGTATTCTTGAATCTTATTCTATAACCCTTGAATCACCCCAAAATTACAGTTTAGTTTCTGAAGGATTACAACATTAATGTGCATGTATAGTCTGAGTTTGTTCTGTTTCAAATAATTTCAATAGGTGAGCAATCAGATTGTCAATGTATTGAAGCACATTTAAAGTTAGAAATTTTCAAGCAAATCGTTTTTGGGATTTTGTTTATTTATCCTCCTCATGATATTGGTATTATATGGAACATATCTGGTTTGATGTAACAAATAAATTCAAATATATATGCAGTGGTTAAAAAGCACAATGAAAAGTTCCCGGGTTCACCTTAGGGTTTAAGAACTTTTTCTTGGTAGGGTAAATTAATATTGGAATGTAGATCCCAACTTCCAAATCTGCTAAAGGATATTTTGAGTTTGATTTTGAACAAAGGCACAGGGAAATGTAGTGTCATAGATGGGGCTTTTCAAATAGTAAGGACTATGACCTACTGAAGTGAACAACTCCTAACATATACTTCTCACATGATGTGTTACCTCACCATGGACCCAAAAGCAATAGGGCCTCGTGACTAAAGTTTGAAGCATCTTGCTTGCTTATAAGTCCATTGTCTTAGGTATTTGTTAGAGTAATACAAGCTGACTAAAATAACCTGATATGTATAAGATTCATATATGTAAGTTCATATTTGTTCATTTTTTAAAGTCCTTCTCAATCAAAATATTCTATTTAGTGTTGATGTGAATTTAAACATGAAAGTGATTTTATGGACTTAGACATGGGAATTATGTGGCAATAATGGATTATGAGGTATTTTTAATAGGGTCATAAAATAATCTTTATATGTTAAAACAAAATAAAAAGTTTTGATAATTCATGAACCTCTGAGAATAGGCATATGAACCAACAAAAGTATGAATTCTAGATGAAGAATAGTTCAGTATAGGAAATGAGTGAAAATCAAGAAAGAATTAAAATATAGATACAAAGTAAATAAAGACTAAAAAATACACATGAGATATAAAGAGAATTAGCATTTCTTATTTTTCAGTACAATGCTTTCAATTTGCAAATCTAAGTACTAATGAACTTGAAATCATTTATCACAATTACTTGGAAGTGACCTCAGATCCTTTTGGGTTAATGCTTTAAGCTTGCTTTTTTGGCATTTTTTAAAAATCAATTAATGTGACCATAAGAACTGTGGTTAGAATATTTTTTGAATTATTAAATTGATTTTTGCTTATTCTGTCTGGTACATTTGTGGCTTATCAGAAAGGCAGAAGGTTATAATAGCAAAGGCTTCCAGATCTGTGCACTTTGAAGACTTCAATAATCATTTTGCACTCAATATCAATTAATCACACTTTGCTCTTGTCAACTTTACTGTTCCTTTAAACATATTTTAAATTGGAGTGGAATCATTATTATGTAGAGAAATAATAAGACTTTCCAGTAAATGTTACACCACATAAAATGTTTTCAATTGATTTGTTGACCCTTCTTAATCTCAAAATACCCCAGTGGTACAGAGAAAGAAAGCACCCTATAAAAGATGATTGTCCTCTTTTTGAGAGTTTCAAATAATTAAAATGTTGAATGTTTAAACAAATGCAATACTTTAAATAAATATAAGCTCCCCCAAAATAGACATAAAACAACTTAAAACTATGTAAGTAATTTTGATATTTGACATTAAAAAAATCTGATTCAAACAGTGGATTTATTATATATCAGAGCTTAATAGCACTTTGATACCATAAGAGGGAAAAATTCATCCTTCAAAGTTATTTAGCTATTCTTCCTATTTAAAAAAAATAAATTTCACAGAAATGTTACAAAGACAATCCATTGTCTTTAGGGAATCCTATGCACCCCACATCCAGTTTCCTCCATTCTTAATATTCTTATTAAATGGTACATCTGTCAGGCCCCAAAGACATATATTATTATTAGTCTTTTGGTATACTATTATTAATAAAGTCATTAGTTTTTTACTTGATAACCTTCTGTGTTACATCATCCCATGCCAGATACCACATTACATTTACTTGTATGTGTTTAGGCTCCACTGTACTTTGATGATTTCTTAAACTTTCCTTGGTTTTGATGACTCCCATAATCTTGAAGAGTGCTAGTCCACCATTTTGTAGAATGTCCATAATTTGTATCATCTCCTAATTTTCTCATGATTAAGTGGGGTTGTGGAGTTTTGGGTAAAGTACCATTCTCATCATATTACCAAAATGACTTACATTGTTGAGGTTAGCCTTAGTCACCTGGTTGAAGCATTGCTTCAAGCACTGTAATGTTACTCCACTGTCAAGTTACTGTTTTCTTCTTTTTCCATAAAGAATGTGTGGGAACAATTTCACTGTGTACAACCTACACAGACAAGTGTGGAATTGTGGTACATCTCTTTCTGGGTGGAGGATCCACAAATTTATTTGGGATTCTCCATAGATTTATCTATTCCCCTTCCATTAGTTTGTTTACTATATCATTTACTTTTTACCAGTATGAATTCATAGATATTTCTGTATTTTAGGGATCAAAATCCAATATTTCCTTGTTTATAGTTTTTGTTTGTTTGCTTTTGTTATTTGATTAAATACCCATCCAATGATGTCTCTAATTCTAATTTAGTGTCCACAGTTTTTTCCTAGTATTCTTCCTGGTTTATCTATAATCTCCAACAGTGAAAAACTATTCCTTCATCCATTTTTTATTCACTTCTTATATGTGTATACACACACACACACACAAACACACATATATATAAACTTTAGCCCGCGGCCAGCACAGGCTTCATAAATGAAGGTTCAGTACGTGAGAAATCCTTAGGGAGTTTGAAATAAAGAGACAGGCTCTAATTACCTTTAAACCAGCTCCAGGACAGCTTCTCCTACCTCCAGCCTCCAGCCACTTATTATGGTAGTGAGGTTTACTGAAGAGGCTAGCAAGAGAGAGAGAACACGCCAGGGAGTGGACTTTTATTGGGGAACAAAAAAATCCTAGGGAAAATCCCATCCAATGAAGATTAAGGGGGCAATGTCCCAAGGTCAGGGGTAACAATTAGGTCTTCGGGGTAGTGGCCAGACAAGCCTCCACACAGACAAGCCCTTGGACCTGAGAAGGGTGGGGAAAGCTCTGGACACAAGGATGTGTCTAATAAGCACCACTCGCCCAGCCTGGGAGGTAACTCAAATCATGTGTGAGGATGGCCTTCCACAATAAACACTATATTTTTTTTCAAAATTTCTAATACATAGCTCCATGGGAAATAACTAAAAGAGCATGTGCTCACATATAGTTTCTTTTTTTCTATCTTTATCCTTGTTCTCTCATTTCAGCACTCTCTCATGAACCATATTCTCTTCAGTGAGGTTGAATTATTAATTAATAATTCAGTTAGGTGAAGTTTATCTAAGCTTACTTGGATGCTTGATATTCTTCTTCATCTTTTTTATTTGAGCTAATTGGTTATACATGACGGTATCTTAATTCTTTACACTTGGATACATTATGATTTACTCTGTGTGTTGTTTATGTTCTGTGGATATTGATGAGTGAACATTGTCACGTATCCATCATTAAGTTAGTCCATAGTAGTTTCAAATTCATTAAAGAAATAAATACTTGCCTAATGTATTCAAATATATGTTTGATTAATGTATTCAATCCATGCTCTCCTCCCTAAACACCTGGCAAACAACAATCTGTTTTTATTGGTTGAATTTTCTCTTTCCATAATGTCATAGTCATATTAATATGGTACATCTGTCAGGTCCAAAACATTTTAAAATAATAATTCAATCTGATGGTAAATTACTGAAAAGTAAGAAAGTAGACAAAATTATTATCAATGGAATAATTTGATATACAGATTTTTTTCTGTGTTAATTTAGCAGTGTGTGTGTGAGAATAATCCTAGTTACTACATGAATTGATTGTTCATTCCATTTTAAGCACTGAATAAGCTTTGTATTGATATACCACAATTTTTTTATTCATTTTTCTATTAAGGGATATCTTACAGAATTCAAGTATTTGACAATTATGAACAAAGCAGCTATAAAATGTGTAGATATTTTCATGTCAAAATAATTTTTCAACTCCAGTCACTTAAATGTCTATGACTACAATTTCTGATAAAAGTAAAAAGAGGACTGCTAAACTTTCAGAGTCTCTCTTTGATGATAGTTTTAACCCTAGGAATTATATAGTGAAGAAATTATACTTTGTATGACAGAAACACTAAGCTGACATTTTAAAACAATAATTCAATCTAATGGCAAATTATTGACAAATAATAAAGTAGAAAAAATTATTATCAACTGAAATTGAACCACATTTAAAAATAGTTCTATAAGATCTTATTAAAAGAAGAAAGGAACTAAAAAGTAGCTGACCACCATAATATTTCAAAGCTAATTATTATGTTAAAAAAATTTTATTCACAAGCACTCTACTCAAAGAGCCCCGTGACAAAGAATGGTAAAAACACTCCTGAAAACCTGAGAAATCTCATTCTCTAAATTATCAGTTATGCAGTGCTACAGGAATATTTCTGACCATGAAAAGTATTTCTCTGAGCAGAACACACTGTATAGTGTCAATGTGACTCTTTGATGTATTGAAGCTTTGTGCCACTTACTTATCTCATTCTCTAAAATTGTTTTTTGTTGTCCCAGCAGAAATAAGAAAGAATCTATTTCAATCTGCTCCAAAAGTATATGATTATTGAATAAGAAATTAGTTCAGATTTCCCTCTGTATACTTGTCTCTTTTTATGTCTTACCAGCACTCATTTACACTAGAAGATTAATTTTTAAGCACATGAATTTATGTTTGACTGATACAAAAAATACTTACTAAACAATACTATCCATATGTTGCATTCATATCTCAAAAATGGTTGGACAATGTATGGTTTTCAATCTCATATTTAAGAAAAAAGTGGTAATGCTTTTATAGTTTTAACTAATTTTAATATTTCTAGAATATATTTGTTTCATGAGTATCATATATTATGTTAGGTACTTTATATTCATTATCTTCTTTAGTCTTTTATAAATAAGTCTATAAGATGCTATTATTCCATTTAATAGAAGAGGAAGTGGAGGCTCATAAAGTTAAATACATCACTCACTTTGCATAGCTAGAACACGGAGATATCTTTGTGAATTTCAAAAACAAATTAAAATCTGTATCTCAGTCCTATAATTATATTAAGAAGGCTACAGCATAACTGACAGTTTGCTTTCATTTATAGATGATTAATATCTCAAGGAATAAAAAGTCCTTCTTTTGAATTTTCTTGGCTTTTAATTTTGGGGATTTCTAAATTCCTTTTTCTGATATTATATTTTTTAAGAAAAATATTGAAATGAATAAAAAACAAATTTTCATTCTTTATACTTCACTCCTCCACACTCTTCTTCATTTTTTCCTTTATTTTCTTCCCTTTTTTACATCTTTTCAGTTTTTAAAAATCCTCTCATCTTTTTAATGATAAATATTACATATATTTATAGAATGATTGTCTTCTTGAGCTCAATAATCCAATTAGGGGAAATAAATTATTGTCAGATATTTTATATTTGAGAATCATTGTAAATAGAATAAAGCATAACTGTGATAACTTTCTGTTGGCTTATTAATATATAAGTAGAGACATGGAAAAGAGAGACAATTCATCCAAAATATATATTTTAAAAAGCATTTGTAAGACATAAAAATTATTTGTAAAGATGCATGTCTAAACTAATTTAACAGGAATACTTTTCTCTTCTGTAGGAAAAAAAATTGTATTCAAACTAGATTACAATACAAAAATGTATCTTTTAGTATGTATTATATATATAAATTTTACATATATAATATATACTAAAAGATAAATTTCCATAACTTTCAAAAGAAAATATAAAGTGATATGTTTATGACTTTACAATATAAATGTATTTTTAAAGAGACCTTGAAAGATTAAATCATTCTAGAGACTATTGAAAAACATAGTTAAGATGAAATTAAGATTATCTGTATAGTAAACAAAGTTAAAAGGCTTGTCACAAATGTTGAGAAGATAATTACAGGGCAAAACTCTAGGCAACATATATATCGGTAACAAACATAAAACTCTGAAAGATGAATGAAAGATGAAACAAAATTATCTAAGAGAGTGTGGATAAGATTTATTTATGAACAGTTAAATTATAAAATGAACTTGAATTACCATTAAATATATATAAGTAGTTCCGTTTTATTAATAAGCAGTTGAAAAACTAGGGAAAAATAAAACCATGACATACCATATTGCATCTATACACTTAAACTTATATATACAAGTACATTACATAGTGTTGGAAAATGTTTAAAGAAAGATGAACACTATTATGCTTCTAGTCGGAGTATAAATTTAATCAACTGCTTTTGAAAATAATTATGAATTATCCAGTAAAGCTGAAGTTTCATGAATTCAATTACTCCGTAATTATTTCCCTATGTACATTCTGTATAAAATTATTAAACATTTGCACAAGATGTTCCTGAAATAAATTGACTTTTTCTTAAATACACAGGCAATTATCTCTGGTTCTTTCTGCCTAAATACACCCTGCTTCACCACAAATGTCTCCTGATTATGACTACCTAGGAGCCATTCCTCAACCTCTTTACATTGGTTCCCTTCTATTTCTATATTACCCAACTGTATTTACTTTAAATTAGTAGAATTTCAAAGAGGTCTTTCTTTTCCAAAGATTTAATTCTCTGCTTATTAACACTAAAGTGATGATCCTTCTGAAACCAAAGTTGAAGGAGAGAGACTGGAATTTGCCTGCATTAAAATGGCAGTCAATTTTGAAAACCTTGAAAAATACAACATTAGAAGTTAAAATTAGCTTTCTGATTATATAATCAAAATTATTTTAAAGTTATGATTGCTGAAATTTAGTGTTCTTATGAGGTACCATTAGAGGGAGGTGTCTGCTTGACTCATACCTCATTTGGAATACCACTGTTGTCAAATGTTTAAATATAGTCTTATATTGCTTAATAATGGCACATGTTCTAAGAACCATATAGCTTACTATTTCATCATTGCAATAGCATCATGGAATACACTGACCCAAACAGATGGTACAGGTCAACAGGGTAAAGCCAAGATGAATAAGTCTACAGATGGTAAAACAAAACATAGAGTTTCACTGTTACTTTTTTAAATAAATAGAAATGCTCCCTAAATTATAATAAAATATACTTCAGTAAATACATAAACCAGTAACATAATAATTCACTATCATGATTTGCTATACTTTTAAATGACAAGCCATGCAGTAGACTTGTTTACACCAGTTACCACCGCAAATATGTGAATAACACAATGTGCTGTAACGTTATGATGAATTTCATATCAATTGGTAGTAGGAATTTTTCAGCTTCATAATATTCTACAGGATCATTGTCATATGTGCAGTTTATCATTGTTCAAAATAGCATTTCCCAATACAGGACTGAATTTGAATCCTATGTTTGTTCAAAGGCTGGTAAACAAAGTTTAAAAAAAAAAACAGATCCAATCACCTTGCTCTTATGGTTGGTGAGGAATTAAAAATGCAAATGACTTTAACTGACAATGTTTACTGAGACGTTAGAGTAGAATATGAAAGGTGATAATTATATCATAAAATAAATATTTAAGTACTATATTTAGGACTTTTTAATCCATAGAAATAATGATTTTGGGGAGAGAAGTAAATGTTTCCTTATGTGTATACTTACTGTGACCATATGCTTTACACTTATTTTTAATTACATAAAAAAATATGGTATAGATGGATAGAAATTTTCTATCCACAATGGAAATTCCTATAGTATAAGCAGTATTTGGTAGATATCATTGAAATATTATTGATTTTCAAGTGTTAGCTGTGTATCTCCTTGGTAGTCATATGATATGGTGGGTAGTAAGCAGAAATGAAAATTTGTTGGGCTTCATATTATATTTTCCACAGACAAAATGCACTTTACATAGCAGAAGTATGCTGTAACATTCTTTCATACCTAAGGAAAATGCTTCTTGTGCCTCTCCAAGCTTGAAGAATATATTATAGTAAGTGAATTTTTCATGAAATGATTGAACTTGTTTGAATAATCTTCCTGAGTCATTTGACCTTACTAAATATATAACAGATTTTTTAAAAGACTTGATCTTCTAAATTATTATCCTAAATTTATTTTCTTAAATCACCAATTTCAGTGTACTATTTACTGACTCAAAAACACCTAAATGATTTAAGTGTGCAGAGGGAAAAACTCAAATTACATACTGTGGCATTCAAGTCTACCAATGAAATATTTCTTTTCCAAAAAATATTTACCACTAATTATTGGAATGAACACTGTGCTCCTATAGAATAACATACTCATTTTCCCTAATGAAAATCTTGCTCTTATTCATCACTCTATTTTTATCTGTATCACTTACTCTGCTTCTATTTTCACCTCCATTTCTAAATCTCTGTTTCTAACTCCCCTTTTCTCCTATGAATTTCTACCCTTTATATTTCAATAGATATATCACAAACTTTTTGCCACCTTTTATTTCTATGCTTCTCTTTTTCTGTAGCCATGTCACTATACCAGTCAACACAACCCTTGTTTCAGTTAGCTTTGCATCACTGAGACCAAAAGTTCTGACAAGAACAATGTAGAGGAGGAAATCTTTTTCTTGGCTTATGGTTTCAGAGGCTTAGTCAATGGTCAGCCAATTACATAGCTATAGGACCACGTGAAGTAGAACATCATGGTAGAAGGGCATGGTGGAAGAAAGCAGCCCACGGCATGACCATAAGGAATTAGAGAGAGCACACTACTCAATATGAATGAAATATAAATCCCAAAGGCATACCGCCAGTAACCTACCTTCTCCAATCACACCCTATCTGCCTACAGTTACCACCCAATTAATCCATATCAGTGGATTAATCCACTGATTTGGTTGTACCTTACATAATCTAAGTATTTTACCTTTAAACATTCTTGCATGTCTAACATCTGAGATTTTTGGGGGAGGATACTTCATATCTAAATCATAATATTCTGTCCCTGGCCCCATGAAGCTCATGCCCACCTTACAATGCAAGACACATTTAGTACATTTCCAAGAGTCCCTATAGTCTTAACAATTTTATCATTTCCCAAAAGTTCAAGTCCAACATCTCAACTGTGAAAATAAAAATAAAGATATATATCTCCAATATACAAGCACAGGTAAACATTTTCATTCCAAAAATAAGAATGAGAAATAGAAAGAAGGGATGAGATGAAAGCAAGACTAAGGTCCAGATGAGTAAACAAATCCTCTAGCTCCACCTATACAGCATCTAGGGCACATGACATTGTATTATGATTCTCTCTCCAAAGAAATTGTGCAATTTTGCCTTTATGGTCTTCCCAGTTGCAGTCCATATGGTTTCTGTCCTGGTTTGTTTCTACTAGTTCCTGGAGCTTTACTCAGCAGATATCGCATGTCGCTGACATCTCTTAATCTTGAGTGTCTCTGTTACTTTTGACTTCCTTCTCACATCATCATGCATCACCCTTTCAGGGCCAACCTTCAGGGATTCCAACCTAGCTATACTTTACCAGGCTTCTTAGGCCTTCCTCTGCAATATTGGTGCAAGCCTTCATGGTCCCCTAACTCCAGAATCCTGCATTCCTGAAGACCCCCCCCAAGTTGTAGATGATGCCAAGGTCTGCTGCCATCTCAAACATTAGCCAAGTCTCCTGGGACCATGGCTGCAGCACCTTCTGAGTGCCTGGGTGGTTGAGCAAGATGAAATAATTTTGTTACCCTCCCTATGCAAGCTTGGTGTCCCCAAACACAAAACCCAAGGTTACTTCTCAAAATAATTTTTACTTTTATACCAGTTGAATCTGAGAAGGTTTGGTCTTTCCAGTTTCTGAGATGCCCACAAACTATCTTTCTTATTGTCTCTGTATAGTACATAAGCATCTTTTTAGTGTGTCTAGATTCCCTTTAACAACCATAATTTCCTAAGCCCTAGTTTCACTCCCACTGTTATGGCCAGCGTTCATTTTTTTTTCAAAATTTTCTGCTGTTCTTTCTGCTCCTAATGTTGACAGTACTCTTGGCTAAAAGCTCTTACCAATACCCTGAATGCTTTGCTGCATTGAAATTCCCATAACTAGGTTAAATAGTATGTCATCTTTAAATTCACCTTCACAGAAAGTCTCAGAACGTGGGCAAAATGTGGAAAATTTCTTTGTCACAATACAATATGAGTGGCCCCTAGTCTGATGTCTAATAGAATCCTCCTCTGAAATCTCACAAGCACAGTCAAGTTCTTCTTAACTATGTTGTCAGTTTAGCCACAGTTAAGACCTTACTTCTCTATATCAATTTTCATTTTAATCATCTTGTGAAAAAAAGACAAGAACACTGTAAAGGAGGAAAAGTTTACTTTGGTTCGGGTTTCAGAGGTTCAGTCCATGGTGAGCCAACTTCACATCTCTGGACAGAACAGAACATTCTTGCAAAGGGAAACAGCTCAGAACATGGCAATCAGAAAGCAAAAGAGACAGCTGCACCACCAGGGATAAAATATAAACCCCACAACATGCCCCTAGTGACCTATCTTCAGCTACACCCTACCTGCCCACAGTTAATCCATACTAGTGGATTAATCTACTAATTAGGTTATACCACTCTTAATCTCATCCTTTTACCTCTGAATTTTTTTTTATTGTCTCACACATGAGTTTGGGATATACTTCATCTCTAAATCATGACAATCAATCATCTGCTTTCATTTTCTACAAATTTGCTGTTTGGTAAATTAAATATGAATGAACTTCTATATTTTTCTGACATTTATGTAGCATGTAAATTGTTCATTCATGTCATTTATGTTAATCTAATTGTCAAATAGTATTTTATTAGGTAGACATAACAGTTTTGGATGTTCATTTGAGTAGTGTCCAGTTTGGGATGCTATGAAATATATGTACAGTTTAAATAATTCTGCTTTAATTTATTCACATACATACATTTTTGTAAATATGAGTTTCCACTTATCTTTAATAGATATGAATGATTCCTAGGAGTCAAAATGCTAACTAGTAAGGTAAGATCACATTTAATTTTTCAAGAAATTAAATATATATATATATATATATATATATATATATATATATATATATTGTTTTATAAGGGGCTATATTATTCACATTCCATCCAAAAATATATAAGTGCTCCAGATTATCTGCATCTATACCAACTATTGATATTATTGGTGTTATGTGTTAAATGATGTCCCCAGCACATGTGATGGTATTTAGAGATTGGGCCTCAACAGATGGCCAAGTTAAAATGTAGTTACCATGGTGATCCCTAACCCTGTATCACTGTGGTTTTTATAAAACGGGGAAAACTGAATATACACACACAGCAAAATAATAATAATAATAATAAGAATAAGAAGAAGAAGAAGAAGAAGAAGAAGAAGAAGAAGAAGAAGAAGAAGAAGAAGAAGAAGAAGAAGGAGTCATGACCATGTGGAGATGAAGGGAAAGGACTGAGAAGATGTTTCCTTCACAACTGTCAGAAGGAATCAACATTGGTGACACCTTGATCTTAGACTTACAACTTCCAAATATGCTAAACAATGATTTTCTCTTATTTAAGCCACTCGGTTACATCAGCCCTCATAAGGAAAATTTTCTTTAGAATTTCAGTCTTTCTAATCACTTTCTACTGGTAGCTCATTTTGGTTTATTTTGAATTCTCCTAATGAGTAATAAGAATAGTTTCATGTGATTATTAACCAACCATATAACTTCTACAGTGAAATGTGCACTATAATTTTTTTTATTTTGTTAATATCACTTTGTCCAGTTATATAGTTTGTGTTTATTTGTATATTGTGTATACAAATTCACTTTCAGATATATAATTTGAAATTATTTTCTTTCAGTTTATGTCTTGACTTTTAACTTTCTTCATGGAGTCTTCATCTATTTCTTCTTTATTTTTTTTTTGCTTTAATTATTTTTAAATAGCTTTAGTGAGGTCTACTTACTTACTATAAAATTCCTTTATTTGATGATTACAAATATGTAAATACCCATTACATCATCAACATAATCAAGATAATTTACATATCTGCACCCCCCAAAATTCTCTTGTAATTTCTCTGGACATGCAATAATTGAGGTGAAGTATTGATCTGCTTTTTGTTGTTGTTTTTTCCTCCAGAGCTAGGGACTAACCCCACTGGCTCACATATGCTAGGCAATCACTCTATCACGGAGCTACATTTCTAACCCTGCTTTCTATCACTACAGATAAAAAGTTAGTATTCACTAGAATCCATTATAATTGGAATTGTACAATGGCTTTACATTTTTTTTTAGTACAGTCAGGCTTCTTTCACATTATATATTTATTTTGAAACTTATTCTTATTGTTGTTGATAGTTCTTATTTTTAAAGTGCTGCAGTTAATGACCCAATAATGTGCTGACAGATGGGTGTGCTGGGGAAAAAAAAGAAAGAAAGAAAAAACAGACCAATGAAAATCCCAAACTCCTACTTTAACATGTTTGCTGACTTTAGTGTCATAAATACTTGCATGCTAATTGATTTCAACTAACTGATAACATTTCTGAGTATTTACCTGCTGCAAGCTAGTAGCATTTCTCTCTACCACACTGTTGGATATTTCCAATTCAGCACAAGTACTAAAGAAGAAACTTTACTCCAAGTCCGGTTCCAAAGCCCCAATATGACCCTAGGTAAGCAGAATGTACACACCTATTTTGGTTAGAATATTAATTTAACATCCATAACCCATTCAGGACTAATCCTAATGAGAACCTGGCAGAAGTTTTATGAAAAGAAAATTCTTCTGTCCTCTGAGAATTCATGAAAAGGGATATGTATCTTTTACAGATGGCCAATTATAAACAAAGAAATCATACAGTCTTTAAAAGCTTCAGGCAATTAACCTCTAAAAAGAAAGGGAGGTAGCCTTCAAATGAAGCATCCATCCCATATGAAAGACATAAAGAGAACCCTTGATTGCAACCTATACTCTTCCAGACCTTTCAGATATGTGCACCAATAGGACACTGATATTGTTTAAGGCAGATTTAGTTTTATGATAGTTTCAGTGGAAAACTTCACATATAATATAGCTATGAATTCTAAGATGGTTTGCATTGTAATTGAGTACTAGTAATTATCATTTGAGGCTTAGTTCAACAGGGAGTTAGATCAGCATGTATGGTTTATTATGGTATAAAATTTGTGATGTGATATTTTGAGACTTTCAAAATTTGGGAGTGAAAATTTTATTTCTCTTTTACAAAATGGCTCTTGGTTTTTAAAAAAAGTTTGTCAAGACCATTATCTTTAAAATGAGTTTCAGTCACTTAGAAATTTAATACTAAGAATTTAAATATTTCTTTCTGTAATAAATTTCAAGTTCACAGTTTATATTTGAAGTACAAAGGTTTATGAGTAGGAAGGAATCACCAAGAATAAAAGTAGGCAGAATAAATATTTATATCAAAATATTCTGCTATGATTAGAAAAATACATATAAACAATGAATAAATACACAAAAACTACAGTTTATAGGAAGAGAAAGTTAGTATTTATATGATATTCCTATCAATGAATATCACATATATTTTTCTATTAATGAAAATCATTTCTTCTGAGCTCATGACACAAAGTAATATTTTTGCCTTCCAGTTAAATACATCCCTGTTTTAGTCTGCTTTTTTTTTTTTTTTTTTTTTTTGCTGCTATGACTAAAGCACCCAACCAACACAATTGTAGAGGAGAAAAGGTTTATTTAAGGGCTCACAGTTTCAGAGGTCTTAGTTCATAGAAGTCTGGACCACGGGGCTGAACACCAAGGCAGGATCCTGTTGCAGAAGGAATCAGCTCACATCCTGATCAGAGAGCAGAGAGAAAGTCAAGGGCCATATACAAATATATACACAAAGCCAAGCCCCAATTCCCAACTCCTCCAACCACATCGTACCACTTTAGTTACCACTCAGGTAGTCCCTATCAACAGATTAAATCATTGATTGGTTTAAGACTCTCCCAACCCAATCATTTCTTCTGTGAAACTTCTTGCATTGTCTTACACGTGAGTTTTGGGGGAAACCTCACATCTATATCATAATAATTCCTAATTCTTTTATTTCTTATTTCTTTGCCTTTTTTTATGTAAACTTGGAACTTTTTTTTTCTTTTTAGATCTCTGAAAACCTGTAGCAATTTGACTAGATTTATTTTAATCTGGTTATTTCAATTATTAATTTATTTAATAAGCATTGAAACTTATATTATCTATATAATAAGAGATAAAACCTGCTGCAGTCTGGCTGGGCAAAATAACCGGGGGGGGGGGGGTGACAAACAACTTGTGAAGATTGATACAGCGGGAACCGCTTTATTGTAGGACAGCAGAGGTATATATACTTAACTGAATACACAGCTTGACTCAATTTAGCATCATCCAGTTACAGCAATCAGTCATTAAGCAATCCTCATCATCTTAATAATTATACACAGCTTAACTTAATTGACATAATCTAGACACAGCAGTCAGTCATTAAGGAATCTCCATCATCTTAATGGCTCGCTGGCGTTACTTCTCAAACCACTCCTCCTGGCAAAGTGCCAGGCTCCATCTTGACTTGTCTGTGGCCCTCAACAAAACCTATGTTGATTCAATATCACTGTGTTCAGAAAAATAAAAACAATGAAAAACCCAAACATGGTATAGTATCATTAATATGATGAGGAAGTCCAAAGCTTAAGGCATATAATAATAGGTTGAAAAAGCGCGCGCATGTGTGCACACTTGCAAAGAAATGAGATGTCAGAGGTGTAAGGTAGTCAGAACTAAAATATAAAACATCGCATATTAATACAAAATCATATATTAGCTAATTTTAACTAATTTTGAGTGAAACATCTGATTAACTATCATGAATCTTTTTCATTATCTGTCCTTTCAATCAACATTAGCTAATTTGCATCATTCCCTTTTTCCCTCAAAGGTTTAAATCTACAAAGGACCAAAATCATGCAGGAATTAGGGATGTGTAAGAGTGAATGATCCTATATTAGTTTTGTACTTCTGCTGTAACAAATTACCAAATTCTGAGAGTCTTAATACAGCACAGTTCTAGAAATCAAGCATTTAAAATCAGTCTCTTTCTACTAATGTGAAGATGTTACAAAGTCTGGTTCCTCCTACAGGCTATGATGATATATTACACTTCCCTGTCTTCTTCAGTCACCAGAGGCCTTCCATATTCCTTGGCTCATGTCTTCTGTCCCCACCTCTTCCTTTCCACATGTAAGGGTTCTGTGATTACACTGAGCCTATCTGGATAATAAAGTATAATCTCTTTATCTCATCATTCTCAATTTAATCACAACTGTGATGTCTCTTGTGCCACATAAGGCAACAATATACAGGTCAGGAACTAAAACTTGGACTTGTTTAGGGAGACATTATTCAGGTTATTGTAGAAGCTAAGTGATTATAGCTTCGTTATTTCATTTGAACTCCTAGGAAAAATTATGCCTTTGATGTATCTCAGTATTTGCTATGTTCAAGTGATTCTTGCTGCTCTTTTATTATTTTTTATCCTGCATCCTTAGGGTAAAGTCTGTATCATCTCTTTTTTTCTGAACTAATCCTATCCTGAACTAATCAGGCCAGCAAGTTTTGCCACTCTTGTGAAAATGTTTGTAGAACTTGTCAGTTATTTAATATTTGACCCTATTCAATAATTATCTTGAATGGCTATTTAAAATTATGTTTTGTGTTTAATTTTTAAATTTATTATGAACTGTTCAAAATTATCAGTTATTCTTTGGTTTTCTTTTTTGTCATATCTTTCACATGGCAATATATACAGACTAGGTGTTTATATGCACAATTTAAATATACATTTTTAAGTAGGAAAAATGAAAAAAAAAAAAACCCTGTCATCCCTTGGTAAAAATTTTAATTATATCTCTTATCATCCATTTCCCTCCACTGATACAGTGCCATGGATTATAAATTCTAAGATGTGGAAATTATCCTTTATATTAGATGGAGTCTAATAAAGTTATTTTCATAGAGTTCTGGGATTTATGACACAGCTTTTGAGTGTTATGAATACTTTTACTTAACATCTATAAACCTTATAGCATGAATATTATTTTATCAAAAATCACTTGCAAATTCTCCTTTAATGAAAAAAGAGATGAAATGAAAAAGATGAAATGAATCATCTACCCTATGTGTAAGCACTTTTTTAATGTTAAAAAATATCTAGACATTTAATTTATCTTGGAAAAAAAATGTTAGTTAAATCAAAGTGAAGTAATATTTTGTTAGTTTGAAAGATATTTATGTGAATATAATTTTATCTATTTGTGACAAAATTTATCCATGTTTTATTATTATCAATTGTTGGAAAAAATCCTTGAGCCATTTGTGTTAAATGGATTCTCAAATATTTTCTAACCCTTCTTCTCTGAATTTAATTTAAAATGTATCTTTGAGAAAGAATATTTTCTCACCTTTTGTGTTCCATATCTAATATTTTTTAAAGAATTATTTTATGGTCATAATAAACCCTTTTAAAGAATAGACTTTTATTTTTAATTTCAAATTTCATTCAAATAGAAATTATCAGTGTAAGTTCCCAAATACTTAAATGCACCTACAATTTTTAAATTAATAATGTTTAATTATAACTTAGAGAGGAAAACACATCAATCAGAACTACACTTCCCTTGAAGCTGAATGAGGATGAAAAGTCAACTCAATAGCATCAAATAATTATCCACTTATTTTATATATAAAATATACAAAAAATGTGAGCTTTGATCTCTTAATATGAGAAGTTATCTTATTAATCCATTGCATTGACTACACAAATCTCCTGATAATGAAACACACTAGGGAGAATCATCCAGTAATGCATACTATAATGATTTGCTGTCTAGCAAAAGGAAGATTTCCTCAGTTTCAGTTATGTAACCACATGTATTACCGCACATAGGGTTCTTCTCAGCATTTGGCATCTGAAATAAACATGAGGGCAACTCCCATAAAAATGATTTATTTTCTTTTTTAAAGAACATGCTTATCATAAACCAGCCTACTATACATGTTGGAGAGGAAGCATGGGTTTCACTTCCAGTAAAGATGGAATAATCTATTGTCTCTATTAAATTTATGTTAAGCTTTGTAGAAAATACAGAAGATGAAAAAAGGAAAAGAATAATCCATCATATGTAGAACTTGATAGCATTGAATTGAAGTTTGTCATTTGTTAGGTTTTCATTCCTAGGCCTATTATCTCTGTTTTAACCATAAAAACAAAAAGTAATATGTCAGTAAAGTAACTTTGTTTTATGTTGGTTGAATTTCATAGTGAAAATTTTGGTATTTTTTTTTCTTTTGAAACTTGCTGCTTAGAATATGTTTGTGGTGTTTTCAATTTAAAAAGTAAAATAAATTTGAAAATTGAGGAAAAAAAAATTGGGGGTACATTTGGAGAATTTTGAGTTTGACCTTTTGCTGCAGTCTGGCTGGGCACAAATAACCGAGCCGCCACAAAGCCTTGTAGGTTCAAACAGCAACTCTTTATTCCCCGCACTCTCACCGGCACTCTACACACACTTCCTGGGAACACACTCCCTCCACCGGGCTCTGTGTGCCAATTCTCCCAGAACCCGGCAAGAACTCAAGGGGGAACTCCAAAGTAGCTGGCACCCGAGGCAGCAGGATCTGCCCTAATCCCAGCAGGATCCGCCCTAATCCCAGAGCTGCCCTAATCCCAGAGCAGGGTCACCTTTCAACCATTCCCCTGGCAGAGAAGCGTCTCCTGCTACCTCGGGTGCCTGCTACTTTGAGTTCTTGCTCAGTTCCTGCTGAGTTCACTCGCAATAAAATAGTTTCCGCTTCAACCTTCAAATTGCTTGTCACCTCTTGGTTATTTAGCCCAGCCAGACTATGGCAATGGGAGTTATGTGTGGCATAATGTTGATGGGATGATTAATTAAAGCATGATATTTTTCAAATTTTCTGATCTTTATATTGATTTATAATTTAAATGAATTAAGTATAAAATTTACAGAATTGGTATTTATATTATCAAATTTTAAAATAATTATTATTTAATTCTGCCATGTAAACTATTATATTAACATATAATTGATCATGACAGAATTGGTGGGGTTTTTTTGCATGTGCCTCCCTTTTTATTAAAAGATATCCAAAGTTTTCACACTTATCTAAAGATAATAGAAGAAATTATCTTTCTGTTGCCAGAGGTCCCCATAATCTGACAAATTTTTATTGAATTGGTCATGTGTGCCCATATTTACATGTATGGGATTCTCACATGTAAATAAAGTACAAATTAAAGTCTCTTGGGAATGAAAGATATGACAAGTATCATTCAAGAGAAATAGCAGAGTTATAGGAAACATAAAATAAGAGAATACAACCTACTCTGATTACTGGTTAGGGATGAAGATGTGGTAAACCAACCCCTCCTACAAGAAAAAAATCTTAATAACAGGCTTATTGGAAGCACAGATATTAACAAAGTGATGAAATTTAGAAGATGAAACTTGGTTAATATACTGGAGATCAAACAGAGAGATAGTAAAAAGAGAGAACTAAAAGCCAAAAGACCCAGGAGTTGAACAATCTTGCAGGTCATAATAAGAGACTGAAAATAGATCCAAGGATAAAAGTTATATTGTTTTGGGAAAAGTATACGAAATTCTATCTTTGTTTCAATATACCTGCCCACTGACTTTTGATGAGAATTGTGATTGTATCAACTCTCTGCTCTGAGACTTCAGGAGAATATTCTGCAGGATGACTTACCATAGGGTTCAGGGTTTAGTATAAACTGAGTAAATTATTTTGGTAATAATGTGGTTAGTATTTTGCAATTGCTTATCATGTGTAAGGTCTATATAATAAGGTCAGTTTTAATAAATGAGAGTCTTGTCACTTAATACCTTTTTTATAGGTATGCATTTAATAAGAATCATTTCTGGTTCTAATTTTGCCCAGTATATCTGGTGATCTATGTATTTTTATATCAGTTTCCTATGGCTGATATACAAACTGCCAAAAAATAACATGACTTAAGAAAAAATAGAAATTTGGGCTGGGGTTGTGGCTCAGCAGTAGAAAGCTCACCTGGCATGTACAAGGCTTGGGTTTCTATCTCTAGCACCACATAAAAATAAATAAAATAAAGGTATACAACTAAAATTAAAAAGTAAATCTTAAAAAAAATAGAAATTTATTGTCATGTAGTTGTGAAAGTGAAGAGTTTGAAATCAACATGCTGGCAGGACCTGCTTCTGAAAAATATCAGGGACTACTTCCTTCTCAATTCCTGGGTGGTTTACTCACAATCATTGACCTTCCCAATTTAAAGCTGTTAAACTCCAATTTCTGCCTTTGTTCCCATAAGCCTTTATTCCTATGCTTCCCTTTGGCTTCAATGGCTACCTTCTTCTAAAAATACCAGTCATAATGGATTAGTGCCCACTCAACTCCAATATGATCTCGTCTTAACTAATTTTATCTACAAAGATTCTATTTCCAAATAAGTTTTGTCCCAAGTTTTTTAGTACTTCAAATATCTAGTTTGGGAAAGATAAAATGTGGTTCATTGCCCTACTTATATAGAGAAGCAAGGTTGCTTTGTATCATGCATATAGAGTTATCACTACAAACAACGAATTCAAGCAGTGTGGAAAGTATTTTTCTAATTCCTATATCTGTCAATCATATTGAATTTAATGATAAATACCATGAAAAGCATTTAATTGTAAATATGTGCATAGTATTATAAAAATCAAGCTAAAACTAGCTTTCAGAAATTAGAGGCAAAAACTTTGGGGAGGAAAAATATTGGCTCTGGATATTTTAAATTTCATTATCTTATAACCTCTATTCATGAAGTATATTGACAATGTAAGGTCAGGGTATCTCTCTATTTATGAGTTATATGAAGACTCCTAAAGTAGAAGTTATGGAGATGGAATAACACTGAAAACATGGAGATTAAATTACAATTCTATGTGTCATTCATTCTCAATGACATTTTGAGGGCATGAGTTTTGGTTTTTCATTTACTGCAGACTCTACAATTCTCACTGTCAAGAAGGTTCAAGTGCATTTTGAGTCAATACTTCATTGTAGAGAGTAGTTGAGAGTCAATGGGTAATAGACAAAAATCCTCTATTCCTAATTGGAAAAGAAACTAATTAATAATTGTTGACCATGTGGAATGTTAAAAGAAAATGCAATAAAATTTTCATCCAAACATGGGTTTAGAATTCTATATTTACATCTACTAAAACAGGTATTGATGAGTTGTTTATGGTTTTTGCCCACCCAACAATGAAACTTTTAGTAATAGAAAAATGTACATGTTTGCAGCTGGACCCTCCCACAAAAGACAAAGTCCCTAGGAGAATGAACCTCAGTCCTGGCTACCTGACACTACATGTATTCCTGGGCTCCCATCCTCAAGGGACAAATTTCTCACTTTTCCTTCTTCTTCCACTATTTATCTAATTTCTTTCTTATATATTTTGCTAAATTAAACAAAACTATTGCCACTTACTTGTATGAACAATGACAACAGCAATGGATTTTGTAAAATCTTTATGATCATCCTGTTTAGTATTGGGGAAAGTATGCAGACTTATTGCATTTCTGTTTCTTTATTTTTGAAAATAAGAACCAAACTAAAAAAAAAAAAAAGCCTGTTCCTATTTCTTTCTTACTTTTAAATCAAGGAAAATGAACATGCCATGTGTTGAAGAACACAGTTATTTTTTTTAACTATTTCCACATTGTATTGATTAATAATAAAGCATGCATACCTACACAAATGCGCATGCACACACACACACAAACACACACTCATTTTAATAAGTTCTGTTTTTCTGGGTATCCCTGATTAATACAGATTTTATCCAGTGACTCTAAATGTAGTTCAGAGCTCAGAAATGCTTCTGCTGCTGCCTGGGTACAGGGGACAAGGATGACTCTCAAGTTTTAGTTAATGGAGTTTGTTTTACTGTTTTGTACCTGTTTTAGGATCACTGATCCCTTTATTGTTTCCAGTTTTTTTGCCTTTGCAATGTTATGGGCTGATTTGAAAGTTAAGTCAGGCTGACCCCATTCTGATTGGATATTTCACCCTGCATGGGGTGTGGTCCCCCTTCCTGAAAGAGCCCACTTGCATAAAAGCTGACACCCCCGCCCACTTGTACCCTGACAACAATGTCTTTAATCTATGGAGCTGTTCTGAGTAGATACAAGAAGTATGAATTCTAAGACTGATCCGTTAGTTGGTATTTTCCACTTTTACAATTTATGATTGTACTTGTCTTACCTGCCCCCTTCTTTGCGGTTTATCTGCATTCAGTGTCTTGGGCTGCACACCGGTCTGCTCTCTGTTGCCTTGGCCCTGATCAGAATAAATCATTTGTTCTTACTTTAAAAAGACCTAGAGTTTTATCTGGAATTTCAGAATTGTGCCTTAACAGTGATGGAAATCTGTATCTTGTAACTAATGTATTCCCACGTTGGAAAGAAGAAAATTGCTTGGTCTTTACAGAGAGTATCTGTATGATCTTGCTTTTCCTGTCTAATCATCACCTGTAGTGTTCTAAAAGCAGTTCAGTAAAATTACTCCTCATTAATCCTCCTAGGGCTCCCACAGTAGATTTGTCACTGGGGGCAAAATAAGCGCTTTTATTACAATGCAATAGTTTGTTGATAACTTTTCAATTCAAAACGAAAATCTTTTCCCAAATTAATCAAATCTTTCTCTCAATCCCCCCAAAGCTTCCTTCTAACAGGCCTTTTCTTATCTAATTAATATTTTTTTTATGGTATTACCCACACCCATATAATTTCTTCCAGTGGAGGGGGTGAATCTATTCCCATTTGTTTTTTATATAATTCAGTGCCTTCCATTTCCCTATTATATCATACCATTGCTCCTTTCTTCATTATGCTCATTTATAATGATGTCAAATAAGGACATAGACAAATGTGATCTCCGTCAAACATGACCAAGAATGAAGGTGCTAGTAGTATGGTTATGTGTTTTCATAACCTGGCAGCAAAAATAATATTAAATAAATATAGTGTAAATTTTTAAGTACTTTCAAACCATGTGCATGAATAAGTATTGAATTTGTATGCCCACACATGTATAAAAGAATAAAACTTAATACCACTTAAAAGAAGTCCTTAGTTGTTTGTACATAATAAAGAATGTTTAAATAATGAAAATTTTAAAAGAATTATTTGTGTATATAAAAACAGAGAAATGTATGTATAATCTATAAAAATATGTTCTACCATAAAATATGTATATATAATTTAATATTAAAATATATACACACAATCCATGCTATACCCCTTTTCTTTTAACTTTTTATTTAAAAGATATTTAAAATTATCTTTGATATTTAGTTTTATATTTTGGATGTCTTGCATAAAGCAACTGTTTTTAAATCTGAATCATAGAGAATATTTCACTGTAAGGACCACTGTAATCTTTAGATGAGAAAATCCAATCATTAAAATAAATTAGTGATTATTCTTGATGTGGAGAAAATGTTGATGTCAAAATTAATAAGTAATTAAAAGCATCATTGATCACTTTATTTGTCCTGCAGATTAATTCACAGAAGGAATGTATTTATAAGGAAAAGACAAAGATGGTCATGCTCAGTTTATATTTTCAGATAGATTTTTCTTTCCTATGTTAGGTAAAGTTCCATCAAATAAATTAGTCATTATGTTTTCCAAAGTATAGATTTGGCAATATTTTTATTGAAATTGCATAATGACTTTAAAATATTCATGCTGTTTTCAGTCAGGGTCAGCATAGCATTTACTTTGAAATTTTAACTTTCTTGTAAAGCTCCTGTTTATACATACAAACATCATATTTATCTAAATAGTTATAAATATTTCATAATTTTTTTCTCTCCCACTCTCTTCATTATACACAGGTTAACTGTATCAAATTATTAGTATTTTCTAGTATCCTAACCCATTCCTAATTCATATGACCACCACAATTATGTTCTATCAAAATTATCCTTGAGCACCTTTAGAATTTTATGAGCACATTAAAGCTTCACAGTTATGTGATATGTGAATCTGAAGCTAAGTTTTATGTTCTAGATTTGAAAATTGATACACAGAGTTCATCAATAGTCCTCAAATTTTAAAAACAAATTTATAACATTCTTAAGCATTTTTAAAGAAAATTATGATGAAATGTTTCTAATGCACTATATTTTCTTGAATGTACTTTATCATAAAGTCTTACAAAGAAATCAAACATTAGTAGCTGCTGAAATATTTGAAACAACACTTATCAACATTTTGAGCAAGTTACATTTTTAGAATGTTCTCCAATTGTTTTGTTTAGAGAAGGATTGAGTAAACAACACTAGTGTAAATATCTAATATTTTCTTTCATGAACTGCTTTTACATTTCTCTTTCAGAATATGCAAAATGAGTGTTTAAAAAAATCTTTGTAACAATATATTGATTTTTTCCCGGAATTTGTGCAATTTCTTGGACTATTTTGCAATTGAATGGATTTTGAAAACTCATCCACATGGCATGCGAATTAACTGGAGCCTGGCAGATTAGATAAATATTGTCTTAATATTTATCCTGAATTGTCAAGTAAGATTTGCATATGACAGTGATAAGAAAATAAACTCAATAAACAAAGTAAATACTCATGCCCATAACTGCCTTGGATAATTGTCCAGTGATGGTTAACATTAACTAATAACTACACTCATAACACCTGCCCACAAACACTACAGCATGCATATAGCCAGGAATAAAATAAATGGGATTTTAAAACTCATTCATATGAAATATTTTGAGAAGCTTCTGGTTCCAGTTACTCATATATAAACTACAAAATGCATAATTCTGTAGTTTGATTTACTCAAAAAAACAGCATAGTTTTCCACAACTTGTTTTAAATAAATCCTTGCAGAGTCAAGGATAGTACAGCCAAAATTAGAATTATTTGACCAAGGAGCTTTCTATAAGCAGTGGCACATTAATTTCAACCTCTCTCTCTTTTTTTTTTTTTGGTCTTGTTTGTCAAAAAAACATGATCCAAATTACTTTTCCAAAAGATAGATCAATGAAATAATAAGAACACAATTATAGGGCTGGGACTGTGGATCAGCAGTAGTGCACTTGTTTGCCATGTGTGAGGCACTGTGTTTGATTCTCAGCACCACATATAAATAAATTTTAAAAAAAGGTCTATCAACAACTAAAAAAATTAAAAAAACACACAATTAAAATGGAATCTCAATTGTAAAAAATAAATATTCAGCAAATGAAGGCTGCTGCTTCTATTGACCACAGATAAAGGGAAATCAATATTTATTTCTTTTACAGTTCCAACCTTGGATCTAGTATTCATATTTTCAACAGAATGGAAAAGTTTTTTACACAGACTTTTCACTTTTAAAACATTCATCTAAAAGGCCTTTCTTTCTTTCTTTCTTTCTTTCTTTCTTTCTTTCTTTCTTTCTTTCTTTCTTTCTTTCTCTATTTATTTATTTTGGTACCAGGGATTGAATGCAGAGGTCCTTAATCACGGAGCCACATCACCAGCCCTTAGGGTCTCACTAACTTGCTTAGGACCTCACTAAGCTTCTGGGATTGGCTTTGAACTCATGATCCTCAGGCCTCAGCCTCCCAAGCTGCTGGGATTCCACGAGTGCACCACCACACCTGGCTTAAATTTTATTTGTTATTTTTAGTTTTTCGTAACAGTTGATTACATTTTGACATATTTATGCAAACATGAAGTATGTCTTATTCTAATTAGGATCCCCATCTTATGGAAGTACATTATGTGGAGAAGTCATGCTATGCCTTAGGGTATTGTATCACGACAACAGCCATTTAACAGAATACAAAGTTTCTCATGTTTTCTGTGAAACACCTTCATTCTAAATTTTACAATAATTAATTGCTTTACATGATTACAGATAGATCAGTTTCAGATATATAAATTAACTTCAGCAGGCAGGTAAGCTTAAATAATTTTTTTTCTTCTCTGAGGTGAATCAAAAATATTTCTTATCCTCAAATCTAGGCCCCAAGATGCTTGCTGATCAAAGCATTTTTTGTTGGCACCTTTAACAAATCTCATCTTCTTTGGCCTGCTGCCCTTGGGGACACATGGATGGATCAGAGACACTGCTATGGGTGACTTTTGGTTGTTATTTAACTTTGATGCAGCTAAGACCTCTCTAACTAATGCTAGCTTGCTGACCTTTGGCTTCAAGTGGAAAGATTTCATTTGAAAATGAAATGCTTCTCAGCACATTGCCTCCTGTTAGAACCTTGATCTAAAAATGAATTACTGATTGTTCTTTGTTGACCTGTTTTCATTGTGCTCTGTGACCTATCATTTAAATAAGTAGCATTTCCTTTTACTACAAACTATGGTTGAAATGAATAGTTACAGAATGCTTGTTCCTTTATTAATTTTATTTGGAAGACTTCTGCAATTGACATTATTATAAGTGTTCACTGCCATCAAAACAGTATTTTATTCTAAAACCTCCACACACTCTAAATTTGGCAACAAAATATACACACATTATCTTTAAAATTACTATTTTCAATTTAGTTAAATGATAAATAGATTCTCAGGTTGAAAGAAGGTTGGTAAAAGTAAGAACATATGATATTTATACAATAGAATAAACAGAACGTGTTAATGGTACATGAGAATGAAAGGAAAGGGACCAAACAAATGAAGTATGTAGGGTGATATTTCAGCACTTAAGACATACACAATAATTGAAAATTTGCTAATAAATGACTATGATTTAGGGCATATGTTGGCATAATTGAACTCAAACAATGACTGCTCTGATGCAATAAAGGCTTCCATGAAAAAAAATTTTCCCATTACTATGAAAATAGTTTAGTCATTCCACATTTTTTGTCTTTTGTTTTGACTCTTAGTTGTCGCGACCCCTTGCCCGCAAGGAAGACGCAACTCAGGAATCTTCTTTCAGCAGTTTATTCAGGCCCTTGATATTTCTTCTTCTCTCTCTCTGATGCCCCTCCCAGCCTTAATAAAGCATCCCAAGCCCCAATGCAAAGCTGCCGCGTGGAGCTTTCTCACAGGGTGGTGAAAAATCATGTGCCAACTTTCCCAGATAAGAAATTGTTTGTCACAGACCACAGCGGAGCCAGCGCCATCTTGTAATGGCGACCATAATCTGCAGAAACGGCAGAAGCGGCTCACCACAGTTCCCCCTTTTTTGTTTTATTAAAACAATACAGGCGAGAGTAGAGGTCCTATCCCACTGTGCAGAAGTGGCTGCATAGTATGGCTCAGTCCCAAGGAGGGCCCTTCCCCAGATCTGAGGCCATATCAGCCGACGCCTTTTTTCGTGGGGCGGGGCGTGGACGCGTCTAACCCGCATGCAATAGGACATGCTCTCCTTGAGGTCCACGTCAAGGATCACTCAAGTGCAGTGCCTTGCCTCGCATCCTGTATCGTGACGATGGTGGACGAAGGGGGATAGCTGAGGCTGAACTGTGGCTGTTTATAATGACAAACAAGTTGACAGCACCCTGAAAGAAAGGCACGGACTTTAAGGCGATAGAAAAGCACTAGTGTGGAAACCCATCTGCGTGCAATGGCAGTAAGACCGGCAGAGTGCAAGGGCTTTCCAACACTAAGAGAATAACAAGGAAAGTCATGTTGATCCCAGTGCAATGTTATAATAACTTGGGGTGTAACGACCATGTCAAAGGTTTACTGTTTAAGATGCGCAAGCCAGACTTGAGGTGAGTTGCCATTTTCTAAAGCTGCAAGAGCTTGTATGATCATAGCCTTTTCTTGTGCATGGCGAGTTTTAAGGCGACAGAGAAGCCACAAACAAAGTACAACACCGAAGCAACACATTGCACCAAAAATGCCTACTCCCACCCACTCTTTGAATAAGGAAAAAGCAGAAGATATCCAATCGGTGAATTGACCCAAAGTCACGGGATCGACACGGGTACTGTTCAAGACAGCTATCTGGGTTAGTTGAGACTGGATCATGTTTTCTGCTTCCATGGACCAGGTTCCGGATAGATACTCCCCGATGATGCGGGAGGCATTTCTGGAATCATAAAATCTGACAGAGGTTATACATAAATGTGCACGTTGATCAATACAACCCAAATGTACTAGATCAGACAATTCCTCAACTTGAGCTTGAAGCAGATCTATCCTTTGATTAGCAGCTAGAATCCCAGATAAAGTGTGTTGATTAATTCTACTTTGAGATTCAAGTATGGTGGATGTTTGTTGAATAACCTGATTAATAGTGGCAGCAGTTTGTACCTGGCTGGCCATGGCTACTCCAGCTGTAACTGCTGCAGCAGCAGATACCGCCACAGCTGTCACTATGGCTGCCGTAATTCCAAAATCTCTACGGGCTCTAATCAGTTCAACAATAGGAAATGACTCTGGATCTGAAGTAACCGGGATCGGGACAAAGGTTGGAAATTTCATAACCATTGCCGTAGTCCAGGAGCCATTCCAACACTCAGACAAATAACAGGTAATATTAGAACAATTAAGCATCCCCTGTAATGTAACATTAGCCAAAAGAAACAGGAACGGAGATTGGAGACAGACTGCTGCGGAGGGTAATGTAGCATTAAACAATTGTGAATTGTGTGAAGTAATTTTAAGTCTCCTATCTCGCTCCGAGTCTTGGGTACCGCCAGAAACATTAAACAGCCAACTTTGGACTCCTAATATTTCCCTGGGGAAACACAAGAGCGGACTAGACTAGCCCAATCTGAGGGAGTCATGCAAAATCTAGTAAGTCCCTCCACCTGAGTGAGAGTGAAAGCAGCATCTATGCCATAAGTGCGGACAGATTCTGCCAAGGTTTTAATTATCTTAAAGTCTAAAGGCTCATGATATCTTCCCCTGTTATTGTCCTGAAATACAGGGTATGCAAGTCCCATATCTGTATTAACTGTCCTCCAAACTTGTGCATGAAAAGATCTCCCGGAACCTTGGCTCCCCCCCACATACGGAGGTGGGGCAATCGGCACCATATCTTCTTCTAGATATTCTACCTCCTCCTCCTCAGAGTTTTGTTGACCAATGTTAACTCCCTTCCCCTTCTTACAGTAGGCCTGCGTGCCCTGTGTCTCCTTTTTCTTCTTTTTCATTTTTATCTTATGTAGTTGTTGTAACAATATATCAAGGTCCTCAGAACTCTCTGAGTCGCTTGTGTTCTCAGGCGTTTTTAATTCGGTCAAGTCTGGGTAGAGCCTTCTCCTATTTTTATCTTCAGGCTCTTTTGCCTTCTCACTACTGTTACTTTTAATACTCTCTGCCACTCCACTACATGATCCTTCAGATTTTTCCTCATGCAGTTGCTCAAGAATAGCTTGACCCTCACTCACAGCTTCCTGGCATTTACCATCTGTAAGGCAACCACGGACCATTTTCCAAAGGGGTATCACCCCACCCTCTAATATGCCCTGCTCAGAAGCAAAGTCAAGATCTTTGCCTAATTTATCCCAACTAGGCACAGTAAGGCTGCCCGAAAATGCGAACCACGGTGCAGCGATATCTATCTTCTGTAAAAATCTCTGTAAAGTACTATGTTTCACTTCCAGTCCCTTGGAACGTAACAGGCCATCTAGGGCCAGGAGAAGCGGACTTGAAGATGCGGCACCCATGACACAACAACAAAGGAAGCACAAAAAAAAAGAAAGCGAAAGTACACAGTGCAGCTGCAATAAAATGTAAGGCTCTCTCTTTCATTACAGAGGAGCTGCCCCGCTTTGGTCGCGGATCCCACTTACTAGGGACTAACCCCGCTTTGATCGCAGATCCCACTTATTGGGACTAACCCCGCTTTGGTCGCGGATCCCACTTACCTGGGACTAACCGGTGCACCACCCCTGACTGCTGAAAGTTCTGGTTCCCGGGTTTCGGCACCACTTGTCGCGACCCCTTGCCCGCAAGGAAGACGCAACTCAGGAATCTTCTTTCAGCAGTTTATTCAGGCCCTTGATATTTCTTCTTCTCTCTCTCTGATGCCCCTCCCAGCCTTAATAAAGCATCCCAAGCCCCAATGCAAAGCTGCCGCGTGGAGCTTTCTCACAGGGTGGTGAAAAATCATGTGCCAACTTTCCCAGATAAGAAATTGTTTGTCACAGACCACAGCGGAGCCAGCGCCATCTTGTAATGGCGACCATAATCTGCAGAAACGGCAGAAGCAGCTCACCACACTTAGTCACAAATATCCTTTCATGAATATGTTTAAGTGAATCATTCTTTAATGCAAATCAGATCACTGGATCTTTTGTTCACTCTCAATTTCCACAGGCCCAAGAAGTGGTCCTATGAATATTCCCTTGGCCTGATGACGATCTAAACTCTGTGATGGCATGAACCAGTAAATGATAGGATAATTTTTCAGGTGAGTCTTTTTATATCCTCTGGAATCCAGATGATGTAAAATTCCCACAGTAAGAACTGTGCTGTCCATTTGAGCATGTTGCTTGTCTATTTTTTAGACACATTTAACATATTGAAGCATAATGAGTAATAGAAAACTTAATGGAATCATAGTCTAGTATGCAGCAATCAGAGGTAGAAAACTTAATTGGATAAATGTTAAAAATATAAATGGAAATTGGATTGAGGGGATTCTTCTAGTACTGAGCAGGCAGGACTAAACTGCTCTCAGGTATGCAGTTAGGGCAAGTAGACCTGGCAGTATTTTTATTGTCACAGTAACACAGGAATGTCCTTCTACCCAAAGCAGAGTAAGTTCCTCAATTTTAGAGATATGGCTGGGCCAGTGAAATCCATTTTTGTTTTATAAAGTTTTAATATCTCAGAATGTCATTTTATTAGAACATTATATTTATTGTCTAACATTTTCTGTTTCTGTTAATATTCCTGATAAAATATAGATGTTTGATTATAGTAAAAAGTGATGAAGGAATTAACTGTATTGTCATTCTAAATGTAGCATCATATGAGTTAGGTATACAATCAAAAAAGAATAAAGAAAATAATTCTGAGTAAGAAAAATATGTATGAATTGTTAAGCAATAATTTTAAGTTATTCTTACGTGTTATATATAAACACAAAAAAGGTGGTATGACACACTTTATTTTTCTATTTATGTTCAATATGAATGTAAGCACACTCACGTTTACGTTAAAAATCTTTATAAGTTGCTTAAATTAATATAAAGAGGAAGCAACTTAATGCTTTACATTTTCTCATATTACTATTTTTAAACAAATAGTTTTGCTATAAAAAGTAGTATACGATGTCAATATTTATAGAACACTCAACCTACTATCATTCTTCACTATGCAAATAGTAAGAAAGATTTTACCATGGCCTCTAACTGTTCTTCTTTCTACTTACCTATTTCCAGTATAACACCTAAGATAATCCAATTGAAATTTTCTTTAGACCATCTCAACTTTCTGCTCAGTCTTCCTTATGCTTTCCTGTTCATTTAGGGGTAAAACCACAATAAAAAATAATTTTGTAGCCAAATGTTTTTTCTCCATGTTGACTATTTATTCCCATCTACTCTTCCTCTTTGAAGATGCTTTTATCAGAGCATTATAGTTATATATAATATTTGGGTTCGTTTTGACATAATCATACATATATGAAATTTAATTTGCTCCATATCAGTACCAGAGCCTCCTCTTTCCTACCTTTTCCCTTTCCTCTAATCTACTAGTCTTCCTTCTATTTATTTATCTATCTATTTTTAATTGGTAACTTATGGATATACATAAAGATGAAATTCACTGTGTTTTATTAATACATGCAGATAGTGTCATATTGTCAAATTTATGCTTCATTTTCCTACCCTTTTCCATCTCTTGTTCCTCCACTTTCCTCCTCCATCTCTTTCTATTCCACAAATCTTCCTTCTATCCTTATGAAGTCCGATCTGCCCTCCTTTTTTACATTACTTTGTTATAGTTTCCACATAGGAGAGAAAATATTTGGCCCTTGATTTTGTGAGTCTGAATTAACATAGGATGTTCTCCATTTCCATCCATTTACTGGTAAATATCATAATTTCATCCTTCAATGTGGCTGAGAAAAACTCCCTTGTGTATCTACATCACATTTTCTCAATTCATTCATCTGTTGAAAGGCTGGTTCCATAACTTGGCTATTCTGAGTTATATTGCTATTAATTCTAATTAGACTGTATCATTACAGCATGTTGATTTTAAATCTTTTGGCTGTATACCAAGGAGTAGAGAGCTGGGTGATATAGTGGTTTCATACCTACTTTTTAGAGAAATCTTCATACTGTTTTCCAAAGTGCTTGGACTATTTTCCAGTCGCATCAACAATGTATGAGTATAAACTTTTTCTTACAGCATTTGCTATAATTACTTGTATTCTTGATAATTGTCATTCTTACTGGAATGAGATTAAATAGCAATGTAGTTTGGATTTGAATTTCTCTAATTCCTAGAAGAGTTTAATTTTATATACCTCACTTTTATACTAAAATCCATAACCATAGATTATTTTGGTTTATTACATCCTCTGCACTCAATGTGATTCTAAATGAAAGGTGTCTATCTAAAAATTAAAATAAAATGTATGCCAATCCTACACTGAATTTTTTGGAAACTTTATCACTTACTTACTTGGTTAACCTCTCAATCATCACTATTTGACGAGCTTTCCACAAAGCAATCATACATACTTGACTCTTCGAAGAGTGCATGAAGAATTATTATGGCATATAATTCACAAAAGTCAAGGATGCTTGAATTTCATTTGAATTAATTGCTTGGATTAAATGAAAACTAGCTGCTGAGAGCCATGGCCGAGTCTGTATGGCCCCTGGCATTTTGCCAACAGTATTGATTGACAGGCGAGGCATTACTATCCGCCTCTGCCGCAACTTTTGAGTTCTCGCACTATTTTGGAGTTCTCATGGGGATTTCCGGGGATTCCCCGAGAGTTCCCATTGGTTGGGAAAGTGCAGGAGGAGGGATTTCCGGGAGAGATATTTCCGGCTGGGGGTTCCTGGACAAGCCTCCTGGCGTTCGGGAGGATTCCCTGGGAGCTGTGTGAAGTGTTTTCCTGCAGTTTAAAAATAAAGTTTGTTCCTGCTTCAGTGGCTCGTGATTTGTGCCCAGCCAGACTGTGGCAACTAGCTATAATTATAAAATCAAAATGCATTTATTGTTATATTATGGAAATGTTCCTTCAATTTTCTTGTGTGGAGACCTGCTAATGTCTCTTTTTTTTTTAACTTCTTTTTATTTTTTTAAAGAGAGAGAGAGAGGGAGAGAGAATTTTAATATTTATTTTTTAGTTCTTGGCGGACACAACATCTTTGTTTGTACGTGGTGCTGAGGATCGAACCCGGGCGCACGCACACCAGGGGAGCACTCTACCACTTGAACCACATCCCCAGCCCCCTGCTAATGTCTTAATGAAAATCTGTGTTTTGGAAATGATATATATTGCTAGAAATTGTAAGAAGCTGCTGTATTTGTCCTTTTTAAAGTGTTATAGTATTTTTACTCCTTGAATTATGTACATTTTAAGAATAAATTTTAACGGCATTGCATATCTAAAGTATACTGCTGAATTTTACAGGAAATGAAATGCCTTTTAGGTTCTGATCTTTCTGTTCCTTTGTCTCATTGCCTTGAAATTTTTAAGCGAGGGATGTTCTAAAGGACTTGTTATTAGAATCACCAACTTTTCTTACTTCTAGGGCTTTTTATACCAGGAATTCTAGCTTTTTAAATGTCCTTCTGATTTTTCTCTTCCTGCCTTCTCCTTCCCACAACCACTTTATATAGTAGAAGCAAAAACGTGCGAAATTTCCTGAACTAGTTTCTGAGACCAGATGAAATTTGGTTTTATAGCACAGGGGATAGGCATAGACGATGACTTCATCTAAACTCAAATATAAATGTAAATATAAGAATTCTTATTACATCTATTGTGTACTTACCAGAAACTTTTCAAAAAAAAAAAATGATTCCAATATCTTCAAGATGCTTTCAGACTTGTAAGGGGGATCTGAAGCTTTAACTGTGAATAGGATTTGATCATGTAATGAGGTGAAAATCCATTTTAGAAGCGCAGATTTGTGATGGTTATAGCAGAGGAGGACAAAAAGGTAGACAAAGCCAGGTCACCAATTATTTTACATTAAGTTCAGCACAATTATTTTATTATCCAGGTAGATGAAAGAATATCACTGAAATTTTTCCATACTGTAGGAACTATTTACATTTAACATAGGATATAGTGTGAATTGATATATTTGACTACATGTAATGGAAACTAATGGGTAGTAAATTTAAATTAGTAATTTTTAAATACTAATTAGTAAATTAGTGAATAATTGATGTATGATTGTCAGCCTAATATCTATTCCAAATTTTTCAAGCAATATTTTAAAAATTTTTTTGAATGAACCCTTTCTATTTCCTTTTGATATCATGTTTTGTAGGGCAGACTCAACTCTTAGCTCCATATCTAAGATCACATCCCACTCTGGGAAAACTAGAGCAACTCATCACAATGTCTATAGTGACCAGATATTTGATAGGTCATTAGGAATTAGCCATGAACTTTTCTTTAGTACCATTACAAAAATGACATTTTGCCTTTTCACTGGGAGATTATTTTTAATATAAATCAAACACATAGATTTGTTTCTTTATTTTTTAATTTTTCTTTATATTTTTTAGTTTTTTTAAGTTACATATAATATTAGGGTTTACTTTGACATATTTATAAAAGCATGGATTCTAATTTTCTCTAATTCAGTCCCCAGTACTTTCTTTTCCGTTCCCTTCTTTCCTTCCCCTTGTACCGTCCCTCTTCTCTATTGATCTTTCCATAATTTACTATTTTTTTAATTAGTGCCTTGTGGATACACATAAAGGTCAGGTTTATTGTGGTATATTCATATACACATTTACACACACACACACACACACACACGCACATACACACACACAGAAGTTTATATACACATACAAAGTTTGGTCAGATTCTTTCTTTATCCCATCCCTCTTCCCTCCTCATTAATACCATTCCTGTACTCCACTGGTCTGTCTTTTTTTTTCTGTTTCTTTTCTTTTTCTCCCTTATTTTGATTCATCTTCTGCACAACAGAGAAAACATTTGATCCTTGACTTTCTGGGTAAGAAAGATAGCATAATGTTAGCTATCTCCAGTTCCAATCATTTTCTGACAAATGTCCTGAATTCATTCTGTTTTATGGCTAAATATTACTCCAATGAGTATATATACCACATTTTCTTTATCTGTTCATCCATTAATGGCCATCTTTACTGGTTCCATAACTTGTCCATTGTATATTGTGATGCTTTAGATATTCATATGACTACATCCCTGTAGTTTGCCTATTTTAGAACTCCTATCCCAAGGAGTGGGGTAGCTGGGTCATTTGGTGGTTCCATTCCCAGTTTTTTGAGGAATCTTCATACTGTTTTCAGAGTGGTTGCACTAATTTGCAGTATACCAACAATGTATGAGTCAAACTTTTTTCCCTATATCTTTGCCAGAATTTATTATTATTTGTATTTTTGATAATTCCCATTCTGACTAGAATAAGAAAAAATCTCAATGTAGTTTTGATTTGCATTTCCCTGATTGCTAGAGATGTTGAAAATGTTAACATTTCATGGAATAGCTTGACCAAGAATGAAGTAAATTAAAAAAAAAAACAAAAAAAAAAAAAACAGAGAAATGATTACTTCTTAGTGTGGAAATAACTCAATTTAGTCTTTACTTATGTATTTCAACAATTGAAGAAATAAAAAGTTGAAACATAAATGTGGATCAACTCCATATGTATCTAATTAAAACTAACTAAATAAAACCATTGAGAATTCAATTAGTACATTTGTTTCAAGAAAAATCATTTTAGAAATACAACCTGATATTTGAACAATATGATAGGGTTTCTTTGTTTGTTTTTCAGATAAAGCAAATTGATAAAATATAGGACATGTTGTTAAAAATATATAGCTGTGATAAGAAAAAGAGAAAAGGTATTCACCCAATTGCTGAGAGCCATTGCCAAGTAGGTATGACGCATGGCATGACCCAGGTCATTTGCAGTGACATTGCATGTAAGGTGACCTTGCTCAAGGACCAGGGCGGATCCAGGTTTAGGGTGTATCCTGCTGGGATTTTGGAGTATCCCGCTCCTTGCGTTTAGGGTGGTTCCAGGTTTAAGGTGTACCCTGCTGGGAATAGGGCATATCCTGCTGCCTCAGGCGCGCCTGCTCCTTGGGTTCCTGTTGAGTTCTCGCGGGATTCAGAGAGTAATTGGGATTCAGAGCCCGGTGGAGTGTGTGGATTTTTCCCAGAACGTGGATTTTGCCCAGAACGTGGTTGTAGGGTGCTGGTGTGAGTTCCCGAATAAAGAGTTGCTGTTTGAGTCTACAAGGTGTGTGGTGGCTCATGATTTTGTGCCCAGCCAGACTGCGGCATTTGCTGGCCCATACAGGGAACTTCTGAAACTTGGAGGTAAGTGAAATTACTCGCCCCTGAAGGAGAGCGAAAGAATGGGTGACCATTTCAAAAAACAATGTGTTCTTGTTTTGATTTATTTTGGTTTTATTTCAAGTTGCCTGTTCCTAGAACTTTCTCAGGCAAACTGGGGAAAATGGTTGGCTCAAAGTTTGAAGTTGTTCACCCCCGAGGAAGAGAAATTGTTAGAGGAAAGAGGCACCCCAGTAATACCAAGAACAGTTAGGACATATGTTGATACAATACAAAAATATAACCCATGGCTTTTTAAAGATGAGTTATTAAGTATATTAATGGGACCATCTTGGTATCCTGTAGAAGGATTTTTCTTCAACAAGAAAGAGATGGCTAGTTCTGTTTACTACATTTGTCTAAGATCTTGGTTTTTACAGACATCTGATTAATTTACAAAGCTAAAGTGTTAAAATATCAATCACTAAATATAAAATGAAGTACTCTTTACTCATTAAGTTACATAAGGTAATATATTTAAATATTATGTGTGTTTTCATAAATTGGTGAATGGAAAAAAGGTTTAATATTGCTTTGTGTCTGTGTCTTTGCTAAAACAAGGTTACTAAGAGTTAAGATTCTATCATGTGTAATTTATATACAAAGAGTATAAGAAGTTTCAGTTGGGTTTTAATTATATTATTGTAGTACCATAAAAAAGAAAAATGAAAGTATTTCATCTTATTAAAGTGGAGTAATTTGTCTAAATCAGAAATATTATAAATTGGGAGTTCAAAACCCACTTGAATCAAATGTATGAAATATGATATGTCAAGAGCTTTGTAATGTTTTGAACAACCAATAAAAAAAAGACGAAAAAAAAAGAGTTGTTTCAGAATGTGAATTTATAAAAAAGGGTTAACGGCTACAAAAGAGATATAAAAAGATTCAAGATGTGGAAATATATTTTAATATAAAGGTTAAAAAAAAGAAATGTTTCTAGATGAGATAATCTCTGTGTGGTAAAGTAAAAAGTTGTAAAATGCCATTTAAAAAGATTCTGAGGAAACTAGACTTACTTTAAAAGCTTGAGAAAGGAAGAAAGAAGAAAAATATATTTGTACATGGCAGATTGAGGCAAAGCTTCTTAATGGAGTTAAAAAAAAAAAGCCTTTGGTTGAAGGACAGCCATGTAAACTAACATTGAAGCGATTTAAACAAAATCTAAGCCTCTTTTAAAAGAGTGAAGCTGTAGGTGGTGAAAAAGTACATTTAAAAGTACGGTATAGATGATAATTGGAAGGCTTTAAAAGGTTAAATTAAATGTGGTTAAGATGCCTTCATGGTGGAGGAAACAGTGCATCATTCGAAGCCTAGTTAATCTTAAAAGCATTACTTAAAAAAAAAAAACATGAAAATGGGAAGATAATAGGATAAAATATATTTAGAAAAAGAAGATTAAAAATTTGAAGTGAAAAACTTTAAAGACAGAAGTATAGAAACTTAAAAAGAAATAAAGGTAAAGAAGATGTAGAAAGATAAAAAAGATGTAGGAAGACAAGAATTTTAAACCCACAAAATAGGAAGAAAAAAAAAAACTAGGAGGAATATAAGCAACTAAGGGTAAATATACAAACCTTAGAAAAATAAAAACTAGAAGAAAGAAATAAGATAGAAAATGGTTGAAAATGTCAAGTAAAGGTATTTCAGATAAAAAATACAAAAAGCTAAGACAACTATTAGATACAGACATTCAAGATAGAAAAAGGTAGAAGAGAGAAGTTTAAAGTCAAATATTGGATAAAATAGAAGAACAAAGAGATTATTAGTAATTTTGTTTTCAAAAAGCCCATCAACTTTACTTATTAAAGCAAAAAGAGGGAATTGGAAAGGGGTATATATCCCCCAAAGATAAACTTAAAATAACCCTTTTTACTCTAAACTTTTTAAATTTGGATTCATCAGGGCTTAGTGCTGCGGAAAGACATTTGTATCCAAAAAATGTACATAAGCCTAAGGTACTTTGGAAGGATATTCTAACAGGACAATGGAAAGGTCCTGACCCAGTGATTGTCTGGAGTCGGGGTTCTGTTTGTGTGTTTCCACAGGGAGAACAGCAACCGATTTGGATTCCAGAGAGACTAACCAAAGCGATTTCTACAGACCAAAAAGAAGACGATTTGACTCAAATCCATAACAGCTGATATCCAGAGCTCCAGCTTGGCTATTCTTACATCTGCGACAGTGATTAACCAGGATGCTTTTTTCAATATCTATTTTAATATTGCCTTTTCCCACATCATAAAGTTCTATTTTATTTTTTGAGCTCATACAAACCTAGGTTAATGTTTTTCTGATCAGTTTTGTTTTTTGACTGTGGAGTTTTTAAACATTGCAATGGAGATTTCACCTAGGTAAAGCTACAAGGCCTTTACTATTGTCTTAGTGTTGTACGTTTCTGTGCACTCTTGTGTTTTGTGTTGTATGTCTGTGTGTGCGTATGTCCATATTAATTATATGAGGAGTGCTCATGAAAAAATGGATCGGAATTATTATTATTTTTTTATTCACGTGATTTAAATGGTTTAATTTAAATTAGGTAAACAGCAGTTAAGGATTGTTTTTAAAGGAGGTTAACAGATCTGTTTGTTTACTTTCACCTTTCCTTTTCATTATTTTTAATAATTCTGTTTAGGATAATGTCTCTTTAGCATCATTGCCAGAATTCCTATCTCCATCCCAGTGCCGGTGAAGACTAAGATAAAACCAAACTACAGCTTCTATGATAGCTATCACAGTAAACTGTATAAACTGATGCATCAATGAATATAACTCAACAAGTAATGCTCAATCAAGGAGTTGATTTACTTTGGGAGGAAACGGACATATTGATAGACTCCTCCGCTTTGAACTGCTTGCAGAACTTTCTTGGACTATGTATCACTTGTATGCATTGTGAACTATCGTTTGGTGCAGCGAATTGTGGTAGTTCTGGCCAGTGATGCAATTTTTCCAAAGGAACCATCAAGTGGCTTGGTGTTGTGGCATTTCTCTATCTTCCTCCCTTCTGCTAGTGATGGTCTAAACTTTGGGGGCCAACAGAGGTGAGGCAAAGAACCTCACCCCCCCCCCACTGGTGCATAGGCCATTCCACAAGTATGGCTGTATGCTGGAGCGGTAGTCAGTTACGGGTATGATCCAATTGCAGTGGTATCAACCTAAGACAGGAGGCTGACGCCTAAAGGTCAGTTTTTCCCATGACGGGTAAGAAACATATGTTGAATTGGACAACCTACCAGGCACAGTCCTTAAGCCACATTGCATGTTGTTTAATTAATCAGAAGGGGGGAGATGCTGAGAGCCATTGCCAAGTAGGTATGACGCATGGCATGACCCAGGTCATTTTCAGTGACATTGCATGTAAGGTGACCTTGCTCAAGGACCAGGGCAGATCCAGGTTTAGGGTGTATCCTGCTGGGATTAGGGAGTATCCTGCTCCTTGGGTTTAGGGCAGTTCCAGGTTTAAGGTGTACCCTGCTGGGAATAGGGCGTATCCTGCTGCCTCAGGCGTGCCCGCTCCTTGAGTTCCCTTTGAGTTCTCATGGGATTCAGAGAGTATTTGGGATTCAGAGCCCGGTGGAGTGTGTGGATTTTGCCCAGAACGTGGTTGTAGGGTGCCGGTGTGAGTTCGGGAATAAAGAGTTGCTGTTTGAATCTACAAGGTGTATGGTGGCTCGTGATTTTGTACCCAGCCAGACTGTGGCACCCAATATTAAAAATTAAAGATGAACTAAAAATAAGGGCCATAATTAGTAGCTAAACTCATGGGAATGTTAGATAAGCCTGTAAACCTAAGAGAATGAGGTGTTGCTTTATTTGTTTTTATTTACTTAATTTATTTATTATTTTATAGTACTGGTACTGGGAATTGAACCCAGGGGTACTTTACAAGGAGCAAATTTTTCAGCTCGTTTTTAAAGTATTGTATCATACTACTATTTTATTTTGTTTTATGTTGGGACTCAGCCTGATCAAGCTGCCAAGATTAGCCTCCAACTTGCAATCATCTTGCTTTAGCCTTCTGAATACAGATGGATGTTGATGTGCCTAGCTAAGGTGTACTTTTTAAAATCCACTTGGTAATAGATATCAGACTCACACTGAACATAGAGTACTAATAAAGCCAACTTATAAATCATTCTTCTTTGGGGCTCAACAGTTATGAAAAGATCTTCAATGGTCATATAAGGATATTACCATAAGCCTTTATTTCTGGAGCCCAAATCAATGAAATTCCTCTAATTTAAAAACAAGTTGTGTGGGATTTCCACTGCGAGATAGATTATAAAAGAATGTGATAATTTTACTTTAAAGAAAACAATGAAATAAAATCAAATAAATTAAAATTCATATTTTCTAAGACATAATTTGAGAGCATTAAACACAAGGGATCCTTGAATTGAATTTCATATCCAAAAGCAAACTTTTTTCAGCCTTATAATCCTGTATTTTATTATATTTGTTAAAAGATAATTGTTGTTTAAAGCAAACACATTGACAGGTATTGAGAGTTTATAACATGACATTTTGTTGTTAGAATATTATTCTTTATATAAAGTGATATGATTTGAAAAGAGTACAATAATCTAAGGGAATATATTGTAAATAGAGTTACAACTAAAAATTCTAATACAACCAATATTTTAAAAAGACAAATTAACAAAAAGGCTCTGAGAAGATTAATTAGCATATTAAAATATTTTCCTCAATTGGAAGAAGGATGAAGTAGACAATGAATGGATAGGATAATACTGCACATATCAAATGGTAGACTCAAGCTAGGTTATAAGGAAGTAAATAAAATATGACCTCACATATACTACTTACGTAAGACACTCTTTCTACACTAAGACATAGGTACATGGAATGAAATAGATGCAATTATGTACTATAAAGTGGATAAATATAAAAAAAACCTACTATGTCAATATCAGTGTCACAAATAGTAAAATTCAATATGATGATATTTCCAGAAATAGACATATTTTTAAAAAGATTAAAGGATTGATTTTGAAAAGCTATGTCTTTAACCCATACTAGTGGATTTATTTCCTTTTTAGATAACCTTCATGGACTCATTAATTCTGTCACTCCCATCTAGATTTTATTTTCTCTCATCATAAAAATGGACATTGACTTAAGCAATATTCTATCTTTATTGATAGTGACAGCATCTAAATCTTGGCATGTTTACTCAGGTAAGAATTTTTGAGATATAAGTTAGGTATGCTTTAAAATCACAAGCAAGGTAGAAGAACTGTTGTGGAAGTCAGCTGAGAATTATTTTATGAATAATACAATGGGATCATCTAAAAAGCTTTTTTATACAGTAATTAAATATTTGATGTGCTATTCACTTAGATATGTTAAATAACATGTATGTTGTTGTTGGAAGCCTCAAATAAACTGTGGGTTTATCTGAGCCATCTATAAGCAGAGGCAGGCTCTTTGGAGAACTCTCAGTGTAATCTCACCAATCTGAGAATGCTCTGTTGCTTTGGCAGACGTCCTGCTCAAAGAGAATTCTGTGATACCACAAAATTTATTGGTTTAGACAGCTTCCATGCAAACCCCCAGAGGTGGAGAGAGATGCCAGTGCCCCATCTAGCCTTGTGGTGCTAGCTGCCTTGAGGAGGAAGAAGTACTGCACAAGTGATAAGTTCCCAGTCAAGACAACTTCCCCCACAGCCTCTTGCTTTTTGGTTTACCTTGAAGGACGCTTCATAACAGTAAATTCCTTTGGTGGGTTTCAGTATAAAAAAAAGCATTCATGGGCTCTTTGGTTAGGATCAGACCCATCAGGTCTCTTCCACCTGTCAAGCCCCTCCTGCTGTGAAAAATATTTTCCTGTGTCTTTTGCCTTATTTTTAATACTACTTTTGAGACTTTTCATTTCCATGCATCCCACACCTCCTAGGGTTACTTATTCCATCCACAAGCAGGTTGTGGGTGACATGTTATATCTGCTTTTTTTAAAAATACACATTTTTTATTCTTTTTAAAGAATGCCCATCATAGATCTTCCTAAACAACACTCACTTTATATCATTATCTTTTTCTTTCTCATTTCTTTTCTATGCTGTTAAGGGTCAGAATTTGAATCTGTCATTTACTATGATTATTGCTTTTATTTAAAATGTCTCTAATTATGTTTAATTATAAAGGAGTTAGTTAGTCCACACTATTTTTATTCCAAAATCAAGAAAATTATCATGATTTATGTATGGGGTATCCCCCTAAAGGTCATGTGTGAGATAATGCAAGAAAGTTTAGAGGTGAAATGATTGGTTTATGATGGTATTAACCTAATCAGTTTATTAATCCTCTGGTAGGGTTTAACTGGGTGGTAACTGTAGTGAGGTAGAATATGGCTGGAGGAGATGTGTTACTGATAGTGTGCCTTTGAGGTTCATATTCTTTCCATTGTAAGAGAAGGGACTCTCTTTCTCTGCTTCCAGAATCATATTATAAGCTATATTCCTCTGTCATACCCTTTCACCATGATGTCCAGTTTCATCTCAGGTCTAGCCATATATAGAGAGAGACCTCTGAAATTATGATCCTGAAAAAAGTTTTCTGCTGCAGTCTGGGCACAAATCATGAGCCACTGAAGCAGGAACAAACTTTATTTCTGAACTCTACTAGCACACTCCGCACGCTTCCGGGAAATCTGCCGAAGGCCACGCGGCTCCTCCAGGAACCACCAACCGGAAAATCCCTCCTCCGGCACTTCCCCAACCAATGGGAACTCTCCGGGAATCCCCGCAAGAGCTCAACTGGAACTCAGTGGGAACTCTGTGAGAACTCGCTGGCGTCACCTCTTAACCACTACTTCTGGCAAAAATGCCATGCGTCATCCCGACTCAGCTATGGCCCTCAACATCTCCCCCCTTCTGTTTAATTAAACAACAAGCAATATGGTTTAAGGACCGTGCCTGGTAGGTTGTCCAATTCAACATATGTTTCTTACCCGTCATGGGAAAAACTGACCTTTAGGCGTCAGCCTCCTGTCTTAGGTTGATACCACTGCAATTGGATCATACCCGTCACTGACTACCGGTCCAGCATACAGCCATACTTGTGGATATGCCTTTGCACCAGTGGGGGGGTGAGGTTCTTTGCCTCACCTCTATTGGCCCCCAAATTTGGCCTTGGTGCCAGTGGGGGTGAGGTTCTTTGCCTCACCTCTGTTGGCCCCCAAATTTTAGACCATCACTAGCAGAAGGGAGGAGGATACAGAAATGCCATGACACCAAGCCAATTGATGGCTCCTTTGGAAAAATTGTGTCACCTGTGACACCATCAGCAAAGATATGCCAGCACTACCACAATTCATTGCACCAACAGATAGTTCAAAATGCATACAAATGATACATAGTCCAGGCAAGTTCTGCAAGCAGTTCAAAGCAGAGGAATCCATCAATATGTCCATTTCCTCACAAAGTAAATCAACTCCTTGATTGAGCATTACTTGTTGAGTTACTATTCATTGATGCATCAGTTTATACAGTTTGTTGTGATAACTATCGAAGAAGCTGTAGTTTGGTTTTATCTTTGTCTTCACTGGCACTGGGATGAAGATAGGAATTCTGGCAATGATGCTAAAAAAATATGTAACATTCCAACAGGTACTAAGAAAACAATTTTCTGAACAATTTACATTATCCTGAACAGAATTATTAAATATAATGAAAAGGAAAGGTGAAAGTAAACAAACAGATCTGTTAACCACCTTATTTGTTCACATATTAAAACAATCCTCAACAGCTGTTTACCCAATTTAAATTAAACCATTAGAATCACGTGAATAAAAAAAATTCAGATCCATTTTTTCATGAGCGCTCCTCATATATGATATATGGACATATGCACATACAGACATACAACACAAAACACAAGTGTGCACACAAACATACAACACATAAGACAATAGTAAAGGCCTTGTAGCTTTACACAGGTGAAATATCCATTGCATTGTTTAAAAACTCCACAGTCAAAAAATAAAACTGATCAGAAAAATATTAACCTATGAGCTCAAAAAATAACATAGAACTTTATGATGTGGGAAAAGGCAATAATAAAATATATATTGAAAAAAGAATCCTGGTTAATCACTGTTGCAGATGTAAGAATAGCCAAGCTGGAGCTCTGGATATCAGCTGTTATGGATTTGAGTCAAATCGTCTTCTTTTTGGTCTGTAGAAATCGCTTTGGTTAGTCTCTCTGAAATCTAAATCGGCTGCTGTTCTCCCTGTGGAAATACACAAACAGAACCCCGACTCCAGACAATCACTGGGTCAGGACCTTTCCATTGTCCTGTTAGAATATCCTTCCAAAGTACCTTGGGCTTATGTACAACTTTTGGATACATACGCCTTTCTGTAGCACTAAGCCCTGTTGAATCCAAATTTAAAAAGTTTAGAGTAAAAAGGGTTATTTTAAGTTTATCTTTGGGGGATATATACCCCTTTCCAATTCCCTCTTTTTGTTTTAATAAGTACATTTTAATAGTTTGATGAGCTCTTTCAACTATGCCTTGTCCCTGAGGATTGTATGGAATTCCTATTACATGAGTAATGCCAAATGATGAGCAAAATTGTTTAAAGGAGGTGGAAGTATAACCAGGACCATTATCTGTTTTTAACGTTTTGGAATGCTCACAGTGGCAAAATTTTGTAAGCAATGAGCTATAATATCTTTAGTTTTTTCTCCAGCATGAAGGGAGCCCATGAAAAATCCGGAAGAAGTATCAACTGTAACATGCAAATATTTTAATTTTCCAAATCCTGGCAAGTGTGTAACGTCCATCTGCCAAATATGGTTAGGTATCAATCCTCTAGGATTGACTCCAAGATTAACTTGTGGTAAAAAGGTCACACAATTTTGACATTGTTTTATTATTTGTCTAGCTTTTTCCTTAGTTATTTTAAAACACTTTTGTAAAGTATTAGCATTGACATGGAACCTTTTATGAAAATTTGTAGCTTCTTCTAGTGTAGAGAAAATATGTATGTCATGTGTAATTTTATCTGCTAAATCATTGCCCAAACGAAGGGCTCCAGGCAATCCTGTATGTGCCCTGATATGTCCTATAAAGAATGGATCTTTTCTGTCCCAGATTAGACTTTGTATAGTGGAAAACAATGAGAAAACAGTAGAGGAAGGAGAAATCCTACCAGCATCTTCAAGGGATACTATAGCATTAACTATATACTATCAGAAAATAAATTAAATACAGAATCTTTAAACATCACAAAAGCTTGTAAAACTGCATTAAGCTCTATATTTTGAGCTGATTGTTCGGTTACTAAAAATGCAAAAGTTTGATCAGGGGTAACTACTGCTGCTGTACCATTATTTGACCCATCAGTGAATATATTTGGAGCATTTATGATAGGGGTTTTTCTTGTCATTTTTGGAAAAACCATAGGATTCGAGTCCAAAAAGACAACAAAGGATTAGATGATAAGTGATTATCAAATGAAATATTAGATTTACACGTGATTATTGCACAAGTATTTAATTCATTAGCTAACTCAACAATTTGATCCATTATATCTGGAGTAACAATTTTATTGGGAGAAATTCCAAACACTCCCTTTGCTGCTTTTCGTCCTTTGAGTATTAATTGTTCTACAGCCTCAGGATACCTAGTAAGAATAGTGTTGGGAGAAGAAGATAAATGTATCCACAATAATGGACCTTCTTGCCAAAATACTCCTGTAGGAATATTTTTTGTTGGTAGTAAAATAAATAATAAATGCAAACTTATATCAATTCTATCCAAATGCATATTTTCCATATATGTTTCAATAATATTTAATGCCTTTCTTGCTTCATGCGTTAATATGCGGCGTGAATTTGGATCTGATGGACCTTTTAGGATATCAAATAGAGGTCCCAACTCTCCTTGTGGTATGCCTAGATAAGGCCTTATCCAATTTATGACTCCTAATAACATTTGAAAGTCGTTAAGTGATTTGAGTTGATCTACTTGTATTTGAATTTTTGGTGGATGGACCATGGTTGAGGATAACAGAACTCCTAAATAATTAATTGGAAAATTTAATTGTACTTTATCTATTGTTATTTCTAGATTATAATTTTTTAATAAATTTGTAAGTGTGGCATAACATTCTAGCAATGTGGTTTTATCTTTGTGTGCTAACAATACATCATCCATATAGTGAAATATTTGTAGTTCAGGATTTTGATTTCTAAGTGACTGGATTGCCTTGTTAACATAAATTTGACACATAGTTGGGCTGTTAGCCATCCCTTGAGGGAGTGCTTTCCATTCATATCTCTGATCAGGACCTTCATGATTCAGTGCAGGGATAGTAAATGCAAAACATGGACTATCCTCAGGATGAATTGGAATTGAAAAAAAAAAAAACAATCTTTAATATCTATAGCTAAAATGTACCAGGTTTTTGGCAAAGCAGACAATTGAGGAATCCCTGATTGAGCAGGTTCCATAATAACCAAGTCATTATTAATGGCTCTTAAATCTTGCAATAATCTCCATTTACCAGATTTCTTTTTAATGACAAAAATGGGAGTATTATAGGGAGGTATGGAAGGTTGTATATGTCCCTCCGCTAATTGTTGTTTGACCAGGTCATGGGCTGCTTGTATCTTTTCTTTAGTGAGGGGCCACTGAGGAACCCATACTGGTCTTTCTGATTTCCAAGTAACTTTTATTGCCTCAGTGACACCTTCTGAAAACCCAATCCATGTCTATTTATTTCTTGATCTATTTGAATTGGCGCTGCTATAACTTGTTCTTGTTCTCCTAATCTTTTTTTCCTTTCCTGAAACCTTGTCTAGCCCTAATAGTGGGCGCATTTGGATTGATGTTATTTGTTAATGTCAAACCTAATTGAACTAGGACATCTCATCCCCATAAATTTATAGGAAGATGATCCAATACATATGGCTGTATAGTTCCTTCACATCCTTCAGGATCCTTCCAATCTAATACCATTGCACTTCTATGGGGATTAGTTGCTACTCCTAGGCCCCGGAGCGTTTGAGTAGCTTGTTGTAAGGGCCAATGTTTTGGCCATTCTTGACGAGATATGATGCTAAGGTCAGCACCTGTGTCCAGTAGCCCATTAAATTCATGTCCTTGCATTGGGCGAGAATCTAAATTTAAAGAAAGCATAGCCCAATCTACACCTGTGGAGCCTAATCCCCTGGAACCTCTTTCTATACTACTACTGGAAAATTTATCATGTAGGCTGGTTATTATTAATAACTGTGCTATTCTATCTCCTGGTGAAATTACTGATATACCCTTTGGAGAACTAGCTATAATTTTTATTTCACCTTCATAATCGGGATCAATTACCCCAGGACTTATCATAAGTCTTTTAGAGTAGAAGAACTGCGTCCCAACAATAAGCCTACTGTTCCTTGGGGAAGAGGTCCTTTTACTCCTGTGGGAATGATTTGAACTCCCATCTCTGGAGTTAGTACTGCTCTGGCGGAGGCGCAGATGTCCAACCCTGCACTCCCTCTGGTTCGTTTGATGAGAGATCTGATGGATAATGTGTCCTGGGCACTACCCAGATGGTGTTGCTGGGTTCCTCCATGGTGTTGCTGGGTTCCTCCATTGCCCTATATATTTGTGGTCTTGGGCCCTGGAGCATTGGGCCCCCGTGTCCTTTTTTTGGCAATGGAGCCTAATGCCTTTCTCCACAATATCGTGGGTAAACACCTGGTCCTTGCCCATTTTTTGATAACGGAGTACCCTCTATGGTGGTTTGAGAACGACATTCATTAGCCCAATGTCTCCCTCTACAGCATCGTGGGCAAATACCCGGTATTCTACTCCTTTGATACCTAGCTTTGTTAAACCCTCCTCCTATGGGGCAATTCCTTTTAAAATGTCCTGTTTGTTCACAATTGTAGCATGTTTTTGGCCTGGCCTCTAAAGCCTGTTGTACTGCAGCTGCCAAGACTTGCCCTTGTTCGTTAATGTCTCTACATAATTTAATATATGTATTTAAATCTCCATGTTTCCATTGTCTAATGACCTCTCTGCACCAAAGATTTGCTTGCTCATAAGCCTGTTGTTTTATTAATGGCATTGCTTGTTCTGTATCCCCAAAAACTCTGGTAGCTGTTTGAATAGGCCTATCTACAAATTCAGCATAAGGTTCATTAGCTCCCTGTATTACCTTAGATAATTGACCTTGTAAATCTCCCTGTCCTTGTAAAGTCTTCCATGCCCTAACTGCGTCTACAGAAATTTGTGAATATATAGCAGGATCATATTCAATTTGTTGCCATTGACCCTCATAAGGTCCTTTTCCTAACAACATATCTAGATTTCTTTGAGGGTAGCCAGCTGCTGCATTTCGCCTAGCCATCTCCATGCAAAATTCCTCATTGGCAACCTTCCATAAAAAATATTGTCCTCCATTTAGCACAGATTTACACATGCTAGCCCAATGTGCTGGCATCATGTCCAAGTTGGTAATGGATTCAACCATGTTTACAGTGAAGGGTGCTTGAGGGCCATAGGTTGTTACAGCCTCCTTTAACTGCTTTACTGTTTTGAAATCTAGAGCATGGTGAATTCGCTACCCTCCTACCTGCTCAAGTACAGGGCATGCTAATCTTTGAGGTCCTGTCTCAGGATTCCATCTATCAACTATGGGGGTTCAGGGCCACTCAGCTGTCTCTTTAGGGGTGAGCAATTTCACTTACCTCCGAGCTTCAGGCATTCCCTGTATGGGCCACCAAATGCCGCAGTCTGGCTGGGCACAAATCACGAGCCACTGAAGCAGGAACAAACTTTATTTCTGAACTCTACTAGCACACTCCACACGCTCCCGGGAAATCTGCCGAAGGCCACGCGGCTCCTCCAGGAACCACCAACAGGAAAATCCCTCCTCCGGCACTTCCCCAACCAATGGGAACTCTCCGGGAATCCCCGCGAGAGCTCAACTGGAACTCAATGGGAACTCTGTGAGAACTCGCTGGCGTCACCTCTCAACCACTACTTCTGGCAAAAATGCCATGTGTCATCCCAACTCGGCTATGGCCCTCAACAGTTTTCTTCATCTAAAATTTTTCTTGCAGGTCTTTTGTTGGCACCCGCAATAAAGCTGACTAAAATAGAAATTGAATATTTATTTTAACACAGTATTTATGGTTATTTAAATAACATCTGTGAAAAATAAAGCAGGACAAATAATATTAAACACAGGATAATGGTTATTCATTCCTTTCCTGAAATCAGAGGTAAGCCAATACCAACCAATAAACAAACACAAACAAAGAAACAACAAAAATGCATCCTGCACAGGAGTCTACTTTATGTTATTGTGCATTAGCATGCTGTTTGGGATTTATATATTGAAAGTTATTTTTCAATGAAATTAACATAGTCAAAAGTTCTCCAAGAGAGTGCATATACTATAGATTCAGATTATCATATACTATAATAAAATATTGCACCACTTCTCTTCACTGGACACTTTGCCTATAAACTATTATCTATAATAAACACAAGTCTTTGTCTTCTATTATTCATTTATCATGGTAATGCAATTCTTCCCCATAAGGGTCTACACATTCTTTAACGTAGAGCCAACTGCCTGTATTCCATGTTTAATTTGCTCAGTTTGCCATAAAAAAATCATGTAGACTCAGTGGTTTAACCAAAAGCAATTTATTTTCTTACCATCCAGGACTGTAGATATCTTAGATCAAGTTTTCAGTATTCATTTTTTAGGGAGGACTTTCTTCCTGGCTTATAGCTACCTCTTGCTATGTTATCATATGACCTATCTTCTGTGAGTGTACATGGAGAAACAGACATCTTTCTATTTTCCTCTTCCTGTAGCTACAATAATACAATCTGATTAGGACCCCAAACTTATGACCTCATTTTTTTTTTTTAATGTCTGAGTAATGAATCCAGGACCTTATGCATATTAGAGAAGCACTACACCACTGGGCTAGGCCTTCAACCCTTCATTTAATAACTATCCCCAAAAGTCTTATTTCCAAATATGGTCACATTTAGGGTTACCCAACATATGGATAATGGGGATATAGTTCAATCCATAGCATTCTACCTCAAAAGCTGATAAATTCGTGTTAGACAGTTAGCCATCTTTTAATTGCATAGCCAAAATATCTGACATAAATGACTTAGCTCTGAGTTGAAGGGTTCATTTTGGCTCACAGTTTTAGAGGATTTAGTGTTGGAATAACTTTCAGTTTCCAGCTAACAGCTATGAGCAATTCCGAGTACTTGGAAAACCTATGCTCATACAGACCTGATAGGAACACCTGCAGGACAGGGCGTTCTGCTCTAGCGACCCATCTGTGAAACCACATCCTCAGTGATAGAGGCCAGAGTTGCTAGGCTACAAGGCCAGGAAACTGACAGTCAGGTGCTTCAGTGCATGAAACTCCCAACTCCTAAGGACCCCTTTTCATAGGGACAATGATCCTTCCAGTCTGCCTTCCACCATGTAACAATATTTAGAGCTTCCTCATAGTGTGGCTACATTAATCATAAGATGATTGGTTTCTAGATATTGTGTAATCTGCTTGCTTATGTATAATTGGAAGATGCATTCAATATCAATTGTAACCACTTCTGCATTAAACGAGCTACTGGATGTAGGCTGAAGTTGCCACCTGCCAGTTCTCTCACCAGCTCCCGGTGTCTGTGTGTTGAGTCCGTGTCTCTACCCCCTGTGAGTAAGGCAGCCAAGTGACCAATTCGACCACCCCAGTGACAAGAAAAACTACATTTTGGTGCCCATATGTGTTTGCTCGCACCCTCGCACCCCGGGGATGGCCAACCCATTGACTTCGGGTAGGTGACCCCCTTTACATTCTGTGTGCTGTTGTTCCTTGAAGGTGAACAAGGAAACCCCTCCTTTACCCGCTTTCCTTGCTGTACAGTTAGTACCACGAGTTAATGCACACACTGTCACAGGGGCGGGTGCCACCCTTCTCCCTGGTTCACCTGGGAATTCACATAAGGGACTGATCCTCCCAGAATTAGGAACCTCGGTTTTCTCTGATAAAGAGAACTCTGCTCCATAGACACCTTGTGGGCATATGGCCTTGACCTAACAAGTCAAGGAAGTCCCCCACTAATCACAAGACATTAGATCCTAAACACTTCTTTTGTTTGTCCTAGTCAAGGCCCTCCATGTCAAAGTCTTGGGTCCCTATATTAGGCATCTTATCAAGTTAAAGACTTTGCTTTGAAACTCTTAAAAATATCACCCCCCCAAAAAAAATATGAAGAATTGTTCAGAAATCTGATCCAAGACCCCCATGAATGGTTTGCTGACTTCTTATCTAGAGTAATTAGGTATGTGGGAATCTCATTCAACCTGGCCCTACTCAAGATTCATTAGTTAAACAATTGGCATGGGAAGGAGTGACTGCAGGAACTAGGGCCGCAATTGCTCCAGTACACAGAGAATCCCTTTCCAAGTGGATCTGTGCTAGAAAGGAAATAGCCACCTCTTTGGGGCCATTCAGGCTTTGATAGCTGCTATTAACAAACTATCAGTTAACAAAAATGATGGGCCTTTACAGTGGAGATCTGATCCCATTTGCTAGGACTGTAATCAGCAAGCCACATTAAATGGTATTGTCCTAAGAATGGCAGCCTCCCTGGCCCCAAGACACCCTGTTTTAGGTGCAAAAAAAGGTCATCTCCCATCTACTTAAATGTATTAAAATTATAAATGTTCCCATGTCTATTAATTGACAAAGGACTAACCTATACTAACAAGATGTTTCAAGCGATATCCAATGGTTGGAATACACATCACTTAAGCGATTTCCAATGGTTGGCATACACATCACTTAACTTAGACCCAGGCATCAGAGAAACAACACACAAGTCCCCTCATGATGCCTTGAAACTAATCTTGTTTGCTTTAAATTTTCTTTCAATTTCAAAAATTTCTTTTTTTTTCTTTTTTTTTTAATTTTTTATTGTTGGCTGTTCAAAACATTACATAGTTCTTGATATATCATATTTCACAATTTGATTCAAGTGGGTTATGAGCTCCCATTTTTACCCCATATACAGATTGCAGAATCACATCAGTTACACATCCATTGATTTACATATTGCCATACTAGTGTCTGTTGTATTCTGCTGCCTTTCCTATCCTCTACTATCCCCCCTCCCCTCCCCTCCCCTCCCCTCCCCTCCCCTCCCCTCCCCTCTTCTCTCTCTGCTCCCTCTACTGACATTCGTTTGTCCCCCTTATATTATTTTTCCCCTTCCCCTCACTTCCTCTTGTATGTACTTTTGTATAACTCTGAGGGTCTCCTTCCATTTCCATGCATTTTCCCTTCTCTCTCCCTTTCCCTCCCACCTCTCATCCCTGTTTAATGTTAATCTTCTTCTCATGCTCTTCGACCCTACTCTGTTCTTAGTTACTCTCCTTATATCAAAGAAGACATTTGGCATTTGTTTTTTAGGGATTGGCTAGCTTCACTTAGCATAATCTGCTCTAATGCCATCCATTTCCCTGTAAATTCTATGATTTTGTCATTTTTTAATGCAGAGTAATACTCCATTGTGTATAAATGCCACATTTTTTTTATCCATTCATCCATTGAAGGGCATCTAGGTTGGTTCCACAGTCTAGCTATTGTGAATTGTGCTGCTATGAACATCAATGTAGCAGTGTCCCTGTAGCATGCTCTTTTTAGGTCTTTAGGGAATAGACCGAGAAGGGGAATAGCTGGGTCAAATGGTGGCTCCATTCCCAGCTTTCCAAGAAATCTCCATACTGCTTTCCAAATTGGCTGCACCAATTTGCAGTCCCACCAGCAATGTACAAGTGTACCCTTTTCCCCACATCCTCGCCAGCACTTGTTGTTGTTTGACTTCATAATGGCTGCCAATCTAACTGGAGTGAGATGGTATCTTAGGGTGGTTTTGATTTGCATTTCTCTGACAGCTAGAGATGGTGAGCATTTTTTCATGTACTTGTTGATTGATTGTATGTCCTCCTCTGAGAAGTGTCTGTTCAGGTCCTTGGCCCATTTGTTGATTGGGTTGTTTGTTCTCTTATTGTCTAATTTTTGAGTTCTTTGTATACTCTGGATATTAGGGCTCTATCTGAAGTGTGAGGAGTAAAGATTTGTTCCCAGGATGTAGGCTCTCTATTTACCTCTCTTATTGTATCTTTTGCTGAGAAAAAACTTTTTAGTTTGAGTAAGTCCCATTTGTTGATTCTAGTTATTAACTTTTGTGCTATGGGTGTCCTATTGAGGAATTTGGAGCCCGACCCCACAGTATGTAGATCGTAGCCAACTTTTTCTTCTATCAGACGGCGTGTCTCTGATTTGATATCAAGCTCCTTGATCCATTTTGAATTAACTTTTGTGCATGGCGAGAGAAAGGGATTCAGTTTCATTTTGTTGCATATGGATTTCCAGTTTTCCCAGCACCATTTGTTGAAGATGCTATCCTTCCTCCATTGCATGCTTTTAGCCCCTTTATCAAATATAAGGTAGTTTTAGTTTTGTGGATTGGTTTCTGTGTCCTCTATTCTGTACCATTGGTCCACCCGCCTGTTTTGGTACCAGTACCATGCTGTTTTTGTTACTATTGCTCTGTAGTATAGTTTGAAGTCTGGTATCGCTGTACCGCCTGATTCACCCTTCTTGCTTAGCATTGTTTTTGCTATTCTGGGTCTTTTGTTTTTCCATATGAATTTCATGATTGCTTTCTCTATTTCTACAAGAAATGCCGTTGGGATTTTGATTGGCATTGCATTAAACCTGTAGAGAACTTTTGGTAATATCGCCATTTTGATGATGTTAGTTCTGCCTATCCATGAACAGGGTATATTTTTCCATCTTCTAAGATCTTCTTCTATTTCTCTCTTTAGGGTTCTGTAGTTTTCATTGTATAAGTCTTTCACCTCTTTTGTTAGGTTGATTCCCAAGTATTTTATTTTTTTTGAAGATATTGTGAATGGAGTGGTTGTCCTCATTTCCATTTCAGAGGATTTGTCGCTGATATACAGGAATGCCTTTGATTTATGCGTGTTGATTTTATATCCTGCCACTTTGCTGAATTCATTTATTAGCTCTAATAGTTTCTTTGTAGACCCTTTTGGGTCTGCTAGGTATAGAATCATGTCATCTGCAAATAGTGATAATTTAAGTTCTTCTTTTCCTATTTTGATGCCTTTAATTTCTTTTGTCTGTCTAATTGCTCTGGCCAGTGTTTCGAGAACTATGTTGAACAGAAGTGGAGAGAGAGGGCATCCCTGTCTTGTTCCAGATTTTAGAGGGAATGCCTTCAATTTTTCTCCATTCAGAATGATGCTAGCCTGAGGCTTAGCATAGATTGCTTTTACAATATTGAGGTATGTTCCTGTTATCCCTAGTTTTTCTAGAGTTTTGAAAATAAAGGGATGCTGTACTTTGTCAAATGCTTTTTCCGCATCTATCGAGATGATCATATGATTCTTATTTTTAAGTCTATTGATGTGGTGAATAACATTTATTGATTTCCGTATATTGAACCAGCCTTGCATCCCAGGGATGAATCCTACTTGATCATGGTGCACAATTTTTTTGATAAGTTTTTGTATCGAGTGGCCAGAATTTTATTGAGGATTTTTGCATCTAGGTTCATTAGAGATATTGGTCTGTAGTTTTCTTTCTTTGAAGTGTCTTTGTCTGGTTTAGGTATCAGGGTGATGTTGGCCTCGTAGAATGAATTTGGAAGTTCTCCCTCTTTTTCTATTTCCCGAAGTAGCTTGAAAAGTATTGGTATTAGTTCCTCTTTAAAGGTTTTGTAAAACTCTGCTGTATACCCATCTGGTCCTGGGCTTTTCTTAGTTGGTAGTCTTTTGATGGTTTCTTCTATTTCCTCAATTGATATTGGTCTGTTTAGGTTGTCTATATCCTCCTGACTCAATCTGGGCAGATCATATGACTTAAGAAATTTATCTATGCCTTCACTATCTTCTAATTTATTGGAGTATAAGGATTCAAAATAATTTTTGATTATCTTCTGTATTTCTGAAGTGTCTGTTGTGATATTGCCTCTTTCATCCCGTATGTTAGTAATTTGAGTTCTCTCTCTTCTTCTCTTCGCTAGCATGGCTAAGGGTCTGTCGATTTTGTTTATTTTTTCAAAGAACCAACTTTTACTTTTGTCAATTTTTTCAATTGTTTCTTTTGTTTTGATTTCATTAATTTCAGCTCTGATTTTCATTATTTCTTGCCTTCTACTTCTTTTGCTGTTGTTTTGCTCTTCTTTTTCTAGGATTTTGAGATGAAGTATGAGATCATTTATTTCTTGGTTTTTTCTTTTTTTAAGGAATGAACTCCAAGCAATGAATTTTCCTCTTAGAACTGCTTTCAATGTGTCCCATAGATTCCGATATGTTGTGTCTGTGTTTTCATTAATCTCTAAGAATTTTTTAATTTCTTCCTTGATGTCTTCTATAACCCATTGATCATTCAGTAACCTATTGTTCATTCTCCAAGTGATGTATTCTTTTCCCTTCCTTCTTTTATCGTTGATTTTCAGTTCCATTCCATTATGATCAGATAGGATGCATGGTATTATCTCTACTCCTTTATATTGTCTAAGAGTTTCCCTGTGACATAATATATGATCTATTTTTGAGAAGGATCCATGTGCTGCTGAGAAAAAAGTGTAACTGCTTGATGTTGGGTGGTATACTCTATATATGTCAATTAAGTCTAGGTTATTAATTGTGTTATTGAGTTCTATAGTTTCCTTATTCAACTTTTGTTTGGAAGATCTGTCCAGTGGTGATAGAGGTGTGTTGAAGTCTCCCATGATTATTGTATGGTGGTCTATTAGACTCTTGAACTTGAGAAGAGTTTGTTTGATGAACATAGCTGCACCATTGTTTGGGGCATATGTATTTATGATTGTTATGTCTTGTTGGTGTATGGTTCCCTTGAGCAGTATGTAGTATCCCTCTTTATCCCTTTTGATTAACTTTGGCTTGAAATCTATTTTATTTGATATGAGTATGGATACTCCTGCTTGTTTCCGAAGTCCATATGAGTGATATGATTTTTCCCAACCTTTCACCTTCAGCCTATGTATGTCTTTTCCTATCAAATGCATCTCCTGTAGGCAGCATATTGTTGGGTCTTGTTTTGTGACCCATTCTACTAGCCTGTGTCTCTTGATTGGTGAGTTTAAGCCATTAACATTTAGGGTTATTATTGAGATATGGGTTGTTCTTCCAGCCATATTTGTTTATTTATGTTACTAAACATGGTTTGTTTTCCTCTTTGATTATTTTCCCCCCTTTAGTGTCCTACCTCCCACTGTTGGTTTTCATTGTTATTTTCCATTTCCTCTTCCTGTAATGTTTTGCCAAGGATGTTTTGAAGAGATGGTTTTCTAGCTGCAAATTCTTTTAACTTTTGTTTATCGTGGATGGTTTTAATTTCATCTTCCATCCTGAAGCTTAATTTCGCTGGAAACACAATTCTTGGTTGGAACCCATTTTCTTTCAGTGTTTGAAATATGTTATTCCAGGATCTTCTAGCTTTCAGAGTCTGTGTTGAAAGATCAGCTGTTATCCTGATTGGCTTACCCCTAAATGTGATCTGCTTTCTTTCTCTTGTAGCTTTTAAAATTCTCTCCTTATTCTGTATGTTGGGCATCTTCATTATAATGTGTCTAGGTGTGGGTCTCTTATGATTTTGCACATTCGGCGTCCTGTAGGCTTCTAGGATTTGGGGTTCTGTCTCATTCTTCAAGTCTGGGAAGTTTTCTCGTATTATTTCATTGAATAGATTGCTCAATCCTTTGGTTTGAAACTCTGTACCTTCCTGTATCCCAATGACTCTTAAATTTGGTCTCTTGATGTTATCCCATATTTCTTGGATGTTCTGCTCATGGTTTCTTAACAGTCTTGCTGAGCTGTCTATGTTCTTTTCAAGTTGAAATACTTTATCTTCATTGTCTGATGTTCTGTCTTCTAAGTGTTCTACTCTGCTGGTAGTATTCTCAGTTGAGTTTTTAAGTTGGCTTATTGCTTCCTGCATTTCTAGGATTTCTGTTTGTTTGTTTTTTATAACCTCTATTTCCCTGTGTAGTTGATCTTTTGCTTCTTGGATTTGTTTATGTAATTCATTGTTGAAGTGATCTTTCATTGTCTGATTTTGCTGTCTGATGTCTTCCTTGAGACTCCAGATCATCTGAAGCATGTATATCCTGAATTCTTTATCTGACATTCCATCTGCTGCAGCTATTACCTCTTCTAACGTTGAGTTGACCTGCATTGCTTGTGGTCCTTTCTTTCCTTGTCTCTTCATACTGTTCGCGTTCCTTTCTACTTAGTGAAACTGTTGTGCTATTGAATTTTCCCCCTATATATTTATATTGGTCTTGTATAGTTGCAAAGTCTCCCTCGCAGGCGCGGGCGGCGGCTCTGTCCCTCTGCGGGCCGCTAGGCTTGTTCTGTGGGTGGTCACAGTTCTGTCTACTTTGCAGGTGCAGGCAGCGGCACTGCCCCTCTGCAGGCCTCTGGGGCTGTACTGCCAGTGGGTCGCAGGTCTGCCTACCTTGCAGGTGCGGGTGGGGGGGGGCGGCTATACCTTTCATCAGGCCACTGGGCCTGTTCTGTCTCTCGGTTGCAGGTCTGGCCTGTTCTGATGGTGGTCACAGTTCTACCTACCTGGCAGGCGCGGGGGGTGGGGGGCGGCTCTGCCCCCCAGCAGGCCCCTGGGCCTGCTCTGTACGTGGTCACAGTTCCCTCTACCTTGCCGGTGCAGGGGGAGGGGGCGGCTCTGCCTCTCAGCAGGCCGCTGCTCCTCTTCTGCCAGTGGGTCGCAGGCCCGCCTACCTTGCAGGAGTGATTGGAAGCTCTGTCCTGCCGCGGGCCACTCGGCCTTTTCTGTCGGTGGTCACAGTTCCACCTACCTGGCAGGCGCGGGGGGTGGGGGGTGGCTCTGCCCCTCAGCAGGCTGCTGGGCCTGCTCTGTGCGTGGTCACAGTTCCCTCTACCTTGCCGGTGCAGGGGGAGGGGGCGGCTCTGCCTCTCAGCAGGCCGCTGCTCCTCTTCTGCAGGTGGGTTGCAGGCAGAAGAGGAGCAGCGGCCTGCTGAGAGGCAGAGCCGCCCCCTCCCCCCTGCACCGGCAAGGTAGAGGGAACTGTGACCACGCACAGAGCAGGCCCAGCGGCCTGCTGAGGGGCAGAGCCACCCCCCGCCCCCCGCGCCTGCCAGGTAGGTGGAACTGTGACCACGGACAGAAAAGGCCCAGTGGCCCGTGGCGGGACAGAGCTTCCAATCACTCCTACAAGGTAGGCGGGCCTGCGAATTTCAAAAATTTCTACAGAAATAGCAGCCCATAAGTATTGGGCCCCCCTAGGTCTTCCCATCTACCTATGGTCTCATGAAAAGATCCCATAACAAATGCATGGGATGGTCTGGGGCTTCTCTTAACCATAGGTGGAGGGTTTACATATGTTAACAGGAGCCTCACCCCATCTGGGTACCAACAAGAAATGTCAGACCAGCCACCGATTTCCAAGCTCCGGAAATTGAGCCTGGAAGAAAGAAAGAGACCACCATGACCTCCCCACTGGAAGACACGCAAGATAACCTGGGGTAATATTAAGGCCCTATCAGATCAAACTCAGAGCATGTCACCTGCTGGAGACCAGAGCCCTGGTAACCTCATGTTGCTTATGTGTGCAATTATAACTTGGAACCCACAGGTAAGAGCACAATAGTTAAGTATGGGAAAAGAAGGACCTCTGTCTAACAGCCTGATAACTCAAGGTCCTATGCTGACCTGTCGAATCAAAGTGGGCATACTTCAAAGCGTGGCCCCAGTTGTCACTCACAAAGGGCTGTCTTCAGGACAGTTCTCTTCTCATGGATGACCTCTGGCACCATCTAGCGGCGAAAACCCTTCAGTGAGCAAAATACTCATGCCACTGCAATTAAAAAAACACAATTTAGTACATGGCTGGCTGGCTCCAAGACAGAAACATTATGGCAGAAGGGCATGGTGAAGAAAAGTTTTTGAGTTCCTAGCAATTGGGAAGCAAAAGAGCAGAAAAAAAATAGACTAGGGAGAAGATAAGGCATATCCGCAGTGACCATTTTCTTTAACTACTTCCCACCACCCAGTCATTCATTCAGCTATCAACAGATTAATCTATCAAATAATTTAATCAACTGGTGGGTCAGAGTCCCCCTGATCCAATCATTTCTGAAAAGCCTCAACTCCGTATATATGTGGCTTTGAGGGACTTCCCAGATTAAAACAATAACACAGACCTTTAATTTACTCCTCACTCTTTATAGTTGAAGAAGACTTGCTCTAGCCTCACTACATAATAAATACTTTTATTCTTTCATCTCATAATCATGGATGGACACATTGTCTTCTGCCCACATCAATTTGATAGCCAGTTCTATATGAATTTTCCCCCTTTCGTTCTTATCATAATTCTGTTGTATCCAACCACCTTGAGGCTTCCAACATACTAAAATAGTAGATCCTTGATTAAAACATCTGTTCTTGATTTATAAATTAGTTAAATTTATTTTTAGTACACATAGCAAAAGCTAAATCTGACTGCTTAATGACACAAGTTATGGGTAGAGTTCTGGAGCATCCAACATATTATGAGGAATAGCTGAATTACCGTAGTTAAAGATGTGGTAAAGCCAGGTCTTTACAAGAGAACTCCAGAAAAGAACTTTAGGGATCTTCCCCCCAGAACGTGTAAAAATGAGGTCCAGTGACACTTTATGTCTATGTTTATTAAAGGAATACATTTTCCTTGTTATAGAATCTGATTGGCCTATCCAGATTAGATACCTACCATTGATATTATTACATGTACTCAAACAGTAGATTTACTTTATTTATGACCAGTGGGATTCTCCTTTCTATGTTTGGTACTAATAGAGATTGCAATCATTCATGGATTGGAAAGGCAGTCCAAGATTTATCCATATTGACTGCATAACACTAGCAAAGATAAAATGGAGAACTATGACAAGTATGTTGGATAATAAAAACAGCATATTTTGAGCCTCAGAGATTTTTTGTTATTAAGAAAAATGTTTAAATTGCAATATTGAATGCAGGATATTCCTTTATACTTCACCATTTAATATTAATTTTTATCATGATAGAGAGTTAAAAAAGGAAGAAATCTACATTGTGCAAATAGGCACAGTATAACTCTCTTTCTTGAATGAAAGATGTAGAGTGAATATATTCAATTTACTTTGCCTTTACCCAATCTTATCTCAAATTCCAGTAGGTTTCTCTCACTAAAGATAATTATCTAATGCTTTGCTGTGCAGAAGAGATTTTAAGTATGTTTAGCCTTTAGAAGTATCCAAGCCAGTGTGTTTTCTTTAGTGAAAAAAAATGCACCCCAAAAGCTCAATTCCCTAAACATACTAAGTGATGTTCTTGGTTTATCCCACTTACTACAAGGGCAATAGAAACAGTTTTAGCAGAACTGCAGAATTAACAGTATATCTCAGTGGATAGTCATAAAAATCAATATATTACCATGACACCCTAGGATGCTATATTGACAGATTAAATTCTGTTTTCTTCAGAATTTTTGTTGATTATATATTTTATTATTTTGATTAATTTTGTGACTTCTTTGTGCATTAGTAATTCCAGGGGAAATGTTGTACTTACTTATATTTTGGGGGGTACCAGGGATTGAACTCAGGGGCACTGGACCACTGGGCCACATCCCCAGCCCTTTTTTTTTTTTTTTTCACTGAGTTGCTTGATGCCTCACTTTTGCTGAGGCTGACTTTGAACAACTTGAGATCCTCCTGCCTCACCGTTCTGAGTCGATGGGATTACAGGCGTGTGCCACTGCACCTGGCAGGGTAACAGATGGCAAATATGTCAACTATGCTATTTTATAAAGTTGATTTGGTACATGAAATATTTAATTTTTTAGTGAGGCAGCCAATAGTATGTACACATTTTTACTTACCCATGAACTTGCCTCTCCTTGACCTCCTCTTGACTTCAAGTCAATTAAAGTATAAAACAAATACTTATTATCAAGGCTCAGTAAACAAATTAAGCAAATGCTTCTTTTTATAATTATTCTGTTTGTTCAGAGAGGGGGAATTACAGTAATAAATTGAAATATGCCCTCTCAGCCCAAATGCTCCCTGCCCACAATTCCTATGCTGAACCCAATCCCCCAAAGTGCTAATATATGGAGATAGGTCCTTGGGGAGATCACTAGGAGTTTATTGGGGTCATGAAACTAAAGCCTTCATTTTGGGATTAGCATCATCATAAGAAGAGACAGAGGAAGGTTTGCTTTCTCTGCCATGAAAGCATACAGCAAAGTGTTATAGTTTTCAGAGAGGAAGAGATCTGTGTTCAGAATGTGTCCAGAAGCTGATTGTGTTGGCACTATGACCTTGGACTTCCAGCCTCTGGAGCTGTGAGAAAATAAATGTCTTATTTCAGCCACCAGTCTGTCAGATTTTGTTACAGAAGCCTAAAGAGACTAAGACATGTAGTAATAGGACTCTTAATAAATGTTATTTATGGTAAATATTTTTGTGTTAAATATTCAGGGAACTTGTGAGAGTTAACTATATATCAGGAAAAAAATTGTAATCAGTTCTAGGAACAACTAATTATTTCTTAAATATTTGGGATTAAATGCATGCATTTCATTTTAAAATTTATTGTTAAATTTACACCTTTTAAGAAAGTATGTTAAAAAAGGTTCGAATAATTTTATACAACTTGAGCAATCAAGACTGTAGGCTTCAGGGCTGGGGTTGTGGCTCAGTCGTAGTACACTTGCCTAGCATCTGTGAGGCACTGGGTTCAATTCTCAGCACCACATGGAATACATAAACATACTTAAATAAAATAAAATCCATTGACAAGTAAAATTTTTTTTTCTTAAAGAGTGTAGACTTCATAATATAAGAATATTATTTATAATTAAGAATATTCTTTATAATTTGTGTATTAACCTAAAATGTGTTTAAAATTATCCATTTGGAGGATTTGAAATATGTTTGTGTTCATTGTATTATTCATACCTGATGATTTAGATTCCTCTTTAAAGTAAAATAAAGAGAGGAACTATTTAAGACAGGAACATTGTAGATTCACTACTTTAGTTAATACATGTTGAGAAATACATACTTTTTTTACCAAAAATATATGAATTCAATTTGTCTAAATTCCTCCCTTTCTTCCACTTGGATAGAATCAGATTTAATAGATGATTGCAATTAATGTATGACAAACTAAATATTAAAATATTTCCAATAAACTACTGAATAAATGGCCCAACTCTTTGATGATGAGATTACTAAAATTTCTTAAGAGAAAAATTATGTGTAAAATACATTAGATTATTTATTATATATACATATATAAAAATAAATATATATGTGTATGTATAAGGTGTACATACACCAGCATATATAGGTATACATATTTTTTCATTTTTCTTTTTCTTTTTTTGGTACTAAAGATTAAACTCAATTGTGCTTTACCACTGAGAGCCATATAAACCCTTTTTTAAATTTTTTATTTTACTTTTTTTTTTTTGGACAGGATCTCGCTTAGTTGGTTAGGGCCCCAATAAATTACTGAGGCTGTACTTAATTCTCTGGCATCTGCTCCTGAGTCCCTGTGACTATAAATATGTGCCATCAATCCTCACTAAAAAGTAATATTTTTCACCTTCTTTCATTCAAATAAATATTTAATTTAATTTGAACAAGTTTAGAATTTCCAAAATCATCATAATATCAAAGGTTAATATTTTTATTCCTTAATGTTTATTTGTTCTCTCTGATGTTGACGAACAGAAACATGTTTTATCAGAAGAAGAAATTCTAAATAATACTTTACAAATGGAATCTGTATACTGTGATTCATAAGAAGTGACAACTGTTCTAATTACATTTGATTGTCCTCTTATGTATCTTCTACTAGGAATATATTAAATCACACTAGAACTCCTAGGTAGTCTTTAGTTCTTTTACTTTTGGTCCAGATCCTAAACTTCAAAACCAATAAATTCCTTTTTATTCATGAAACTGTCTTTATTATTTTTTCTGTTGCTGTGTTCTTTGGTCTTCTAATATTTGAGTTGATTCCCTCAGTTTTATTGTAATCATTACATCTCACAAACAAGTATAAAACAAGATTAAAGAGTTTTCCATAGTCTGAGGTCAAACATAAGGCCTTGACTTCCATTCTAAAACAAAACGGGGATGTTAATTCAATGTCTTTCTGGAAAGGAAGTCTGTTTTCTCAACATCTTATTGAAATTAAATTCTGTAAGAAGCCAACTTTTCAATGTATTTCTTATAATTGTAGCTCCCAAATGAATTAGCAAATCAAAATTGAAATTATTTTCTGTACACCAATAAAATTTTAGTAATCTGCCAATGAAGGATCCCAGTCAGAAGATACGAAGTTTCATATTAAAGTAATTTATTTGTTAATTAGATATAAAAAGTGAATCATACAACATTTTAAGAAAGAGATAATAACAGAAGTTTTTATATTTTAAAGTTCTTTGATAATTTCAAATATACATTAACTTACTGAACTCTACACTGGCAAAACAAATTTCCTGTCGAATACACCAGGTTCATTAGAAATGAAAAATTCAGGGAGTTGCATATTGTTTTCAGACATGTGAATTTAGTATATAAGACAATTTTACAGGATGGATTATATGTATTTACTGCTTGTAATGATAGATGATAATTTATAGATGGTCTTTTTCTTCATTACTTATCTGAGTAATAATATTTTGCCACTAATTTTGTACCATTTATTTCCCTACGATAAAGATCTTTTTACGTAGTAAACATATCATCTTTTGCTCTATACACAAAACTGTACTGGGCTATAATATGACTTGGAGCAGTCATTATTTAAATTAATTACAAGAAAATATTTTACAATGTAGTTCTAAAATTTCACAAGTTTAAAAATGAGAAAATTTTAACATAGAACCCAATTTAAATCTGAATTTCAATGACTTTTCTATCTTAGCGTATATGATAAATTCTTGACAAGGTTTCAAAGAATTATAAATGTTATTCTTTATGTATCCTTTATTCATGAAAATATATTCAGTGGTGCTTATTGGTTATAAACAGAAGATAAAAACATTTGACAAATTTATCAATAATTTGGACATTCTGATTAATTACCTTGTAATTATTACCATTTCCAAAATTAGGATGTGTGTGGTCCCTTTTTAAATCTAATCAATTTCCAAAAATTAAATTAATGAAAACCTCTTAAGAAATATGCATTTTGTATTCTAATGACAAAATCTATTTTCTGAAAAACACGTTCTTATTTAGTGTGTCATGGCAAACATAAATTTATTGTATTAAGGAATTAAGTAGAGGAATTAAAAATAAGAGCCATATGTTTTAAATTACTATTGATTTAAAAGTATGACATTATTTATATTTTTTCTGTAATTCATAGGAAAAATATTTAACAACACATTTATAGGTATGTGGTTACATAAATATATAATTTCCTTCAAAATGTTATAATAAGAAACAGTTTTCTACCTGATTAAAAATTAAGGCAATGCTAAATGCATGTACAACAGTGAAGATAGAGCAAATCTTTTTTAGCTTATTTTCTTATTTTAATACTTTATCTTGTTGCTACAATTTGTTTTTTTTAGTTAACCTTTAAATTATTAAATAGGAAGGAAAGTCACCAGAAATAAGAAAAATACAAATTGCTCTATGTGGATTAAAGATTGGTGATCATTTAGCAAGAAACAGCATAATCATGTTTTCATTGTTTCTTTGAAAAGCAAAGACAGACAAGACAGTGTTCATAATTAAAAGATTAAACAGACTTTTAAAATTACACAAGATGCAATTGATGCTAAAACAACTTATCTCCTAATAACAAAAATAGTAGCCACTGCTTAATGCATAATAAATACTTGCCAAGAATATGCTCTGTTACATATTACCTATTCAATGAATTCACACAGCAAATATATCATAAAATCATCAGTTTTTCCATGTTTCAAGATGAGAAAATAAGAATTCAGGACATGCATCTAAAGCCTAAGATTTTAATTTGTAATCTTCATATATTCATTGATTCTAAGCTATAACAGAAACAAAAATTAGTGACAGAAACATCTAACTTTAAAGACTATGTTTTCTTCAATGCTACACTAAATGGGCAAGGCTTATATAATCAAAACTTAAAAATACAGACCTAGACTTTTCTGTTCTGCAGTATAAATGAATTGGTTGACACCATTAATTTTGGACAAGATTGAGAGATTTTAAGTTACACTTAAGAAATTGTGCCTGTGTGTATTAGTTTAAATTTGTGTGATAAGTTTAAATTTTAGACTTCCAAACTGGTTTTTCCAATTGTAACACTCTGAATTTTCACCTAGAACTCTGTGCATAAGCCACTTAGCAAGACCCTGTCTCAATACAAAACATAAAAATGTCTGGAGTTGTAGCTCAGTGGTAGAGCATCCCTGAGTTCAATGCCCAGAACACAAAAAGGAAAACTACATACTCAATATGTCAAACCACTTTGTCACACATAAAAATTAATAAAATTGTTTAAAGTAAACTTACCACATTCAGAATTGAATTAAATTAAATTAAATTATTTGAAATGAAATCTCCAACAGTTCATTTTACTATGAATTCATATTTAAATTTTTTTTGTTTTTAATTTTATAAACATTTGTTTTGATTTGTCAAGAAATGTGTGTATAAAAATAGGGGATAAGCTATATCTCTCCCATTAATTTAATATCCCTTAATACTCCTAGGATAATTATCATCAAGTGAATTAATTCAAATCCAAATACATTTTATTGACTTCCTATTATTTGCCATATCTTAGGGTAAGTATTGAGAAGATAAAAATTAACAACAACAGCAAAATTAATGCACAAAAGGTTTTCAGTTCAGTGGATAAAAAGGGTAGAGATAATAGGCATTAGGATCTTCTTATAAGTCAAGAAACAGAAGTTTTTAACCTGTTTTATCTTATTGGCAATATAACAGGAAGGTTAACCCTCTGAACTACAAAGATAAAAGAGTTCCTGCTTTTAATGAATAGTTTTAAGTTTGTCTGTAAAACACCTTAGCTTATTTCCCATTTAAATTTAGGCAATAATAGTTCTTGTCACTGATATCTAGGAAGTCAAATATTGAATTAACAGCATGAAAATGGAGGGGACTTGATCTTTGGAGGATTCTAACTCTAATATCAGAGGACCTAACTCTATGGAAGATAATTATTCTCCTCCTGTTTTTCCTTCTCGTCCTTCTCTTCATCTTTTAAGTATTTACTAAAAACAATTTGGGAGATTATGTGTGATGTGTGTTATTTGTAACCACTGTGTAGCTGAGCTTGACAATATGGGAAGTTAACAAATTGAAGTAAATTGTGATGTTATAAAAAATTCTAAACTCAGTAACATTGGTGCAGTATTTGAACAATAGCTTATAAAAAGCCTCCTGAGCTACTCTCTTCAGTTTCTCCTTTTAAACTCCAAGAAAATATTCGACTTTTTATTCAAAATTTACCTATTTTACAAATATTTAACAAAACCCTAAATCCTGAAAATATCACCTCACTAACTTAAATTTAATCAATACAATTAATCTGCTTCAAGGAGCAAAAAAGATACTGGAAAATAATTGGTATTCAGGGAATAGTATGTCTATTACACAATATACTCAATGCCAAGGAGAATAGCGGTGAGCAACAAACTGAACTTGGTGATTCAAGAAGAGCTTCATGATGAGGAAGCCTTTAAATATTTTAAAGGGGAATTTGGCAGACTACAGTTATATTCAGTTTGTCTGGCAGGGAGAGTGTTATATCTGGGTAAGAGAAAGGGCTAATTCAGGGACTCACCAGCAGCCTCTGGTGCAGGAATGAGGAGTGGCACTGATGTAAGGCAGGGAAGGTTGGTAATCGACAAGTAATAAAGGATGTCATAAAATGACAAAGATCATCTGTTCATATTTTTTAAGAGATAAGCATATTGATATTATATGGGTGGTAGATGAAAGGGAGCGGGGGAAGGGAGAGAAGGAGAGAGATTGGAGGCACAGAGAGATGCTTAAAAAATATTTTCCATTTGGTGATATATACAGAACTCTTGAAGTGAGCAATGATCTTTGATGGAGTAGAGAAGAGATTTGAGGAATATTTAGGAATCATTTGGATATAAGTATCGAAAAGAAAAGAAGAAGTAGAGAATGAGTTCCTGACTTGAAGAAATGTGTATAATTGTAAATATATGCACTGCTAGGTAGTTATCTATGTCAGAAGAGCAAATTTAAAGATAATTCCAGTGATTATTTTAATAGCTTTTTTGGGTGGTCTATGCAACACATAGGGAATTATGCCCATTAGGTAGAGAAATTGGATAGTCTCATTATAGTACACATATGAGTTTAATCATATAATTAGACAAACATGACATCTAGAAGAATTATAGCTCCAGATGCCAGAAAATACTCTTACACAGTTCTCATAACTCCCTCATTAATCAATTTTCCCAACTTGTAATAAAAAGTATGATCTTTTATTTTAAAAAAAGAGTTTAGCAAAACACCTTCAAATGTATAAATGTTAAAAATATACATTGTCAATATAAAACACACTTGCTATTCTGCAAGTTCTTCATTTCTTGAGATTTCCAATTTGCTAGTGTGTTTATGCTTCAATAAAACATAGAAGATTTAATCAGTGTATTATGTCTTTAATTTCACAACTGTTATAAAGCAGGTGCCATGCCTTTAAGAATATTTCTGAGTAATGCCAAACAACAAATCATCCACCTGAGAGAGTTTAATACATAAACATCCAGATGCTCACCATTTGTGAACTACTCCCCAGGTGAAAGTTAAGCACTTTGGCAATGTGTCAACGTGTTAATAAGTATTATTCTGGTTCTTATTCTCTCATGTCATTGGAGTATTATACAGTAATAACTCCAGTACACTTGATCATGATCATGATCATCACCAAATAATCAACATGCAAGCTCATCTGGGTATGGTGCTGGTTACCATGAGGAGTTCATTAACACCTTAAGAGACTGAGAATTAATTGGTGATTATAATGATTCAATATTTTATGCAGCTAACATACTACCTGCTACTTCTTTGTTAGCTTTTAAGACAGAATTGAAAAATCTACATTATTTTGCTTAGGAAAGTTTAAGCAATATACATTTTCAGGTTCCTTTTTAGAAACATGTCCACATCATATCACTCAATTTTTTTAAACCTAAAATGTAACTTTAATTTTCAGAACACATTATCAGTAGTCTGCAGTATAAGCTCTACAAATCTGTTTTTATAGGTTTCTTTTCATAAATAGACATAAATATTTGCATATATACAAATGGAATATTATGACTTACCTTCAAAAATAATTTGATTTTCACAAGGAATCATAGAATCATTTCCTTTCTGTTCTGCACAACTCAAACTTTGGATGTAGCTCAGTGGTAGAGTGCTTGTCTAGCATGTGCAAGGCCTGAGTTCATTTCCCATTACCATGAAAATAATACAATGAAATAAAATAAAAATAAAACAAAATAATAAAATATTCTACACACCTCATAGGATATTAGTTACCAAACCTCAAAAAGCCATAAATAAGAAATGCTATCAGAATAAACAACACTAGATACATAGTTACATGTAAAATATATCAAGTTTAATTGGCCTATCTAATCATAGAAATAATGACTATTTATATAAGAAAATAATAAAGATTAAAAATAATTAATTTTGACCTGGTTTTTGGAAACTATCACCTCACCATCATTACCAAATTCACACATGTAACCACCATAGTTTACTTTAAACCTCAGTCCACATTCATATTGTTTTTATACATATGAGGTTCATCACAATGTAGTAAACGAAAGTTTCATCTTCATGAAAAAAAAACAAGTATATTTAAGAACCATAGCTTGTAATCTTCCGAGAGCCAAATACATCTTTTTTTCTGTGCAGTAGAACAGCTATAATTACAGCTCGATTTTATTTCACAATTCTTATACGTGATGTTGTAGCAATTATCAAGAATTTTCAGAGAAAAATGCCACAACTGATGATATCCCTTAGAGAAATGAGACATCTTCGTCAATTAACAGATGCTTCCATATTCACGCTGATGTCCTTCCTATAGGCTTTTAGCAATCAGACAGCTGTATTGTTTCATTTGGTTTCATTTTGTTTTAAACAAACCAATAAGTAATATTGAAATCAAAGTAAAAAGGAAACATTAATTAACACTTTTCAAATTCTAGACTGCTCAAAATCAATATAAGTTTGAGTTCACAAAATAAAAACCATTGTTTAGGACAATTTTCAACACTAGTTTGAAAATAAGGATGTGAAAATATTTACAATTTAATTATTTATGATTATTGAACTAAATTTTTCTGATCACTTGCAATAAAAGTTATAAATAAAGTTATAAATCATCAAGAAAATCTTTGGAAACTATACAAATACATGGAAATGAAGTAATTTAATTTTGACCCACAATGGATCAAGTAAGAAATTAAGAAAATAAATTAAAAATCTATGACACAAATAAAAATTAAAATGCAACAACCAAAATCTATGGAATATAGCAAAGGTAGCACTCATAGAAAATTTTGCAGCAATTAATGCCTACATCAGAAAAGCCAAAAGGTCTAAAACATATTATTATACCTCAAGAAACTAGAGAAAAGAACTAGTCTATTTAATATTGCAAAAGAAGTAATGAAGATAATATTAGAAATGAATGAAATAGATACAATAATACAAAAGGTCAACAAAATGACGAGCTGGTTCTTCAAAACGGTAAACAAAATCGATGAACACTTATGTAGACTAAGAAAAAAGAACAAAGAACCAAATAATTAAATCAGAGATGAAAGGAGAAGCAATACAACTCACATCACAAACATACAAAAGAAAATTAGAGATCATTCTGAAGAAGCTTATGCCAACAAGTTTGATAACCTAGAACAAAGGGACAAATGCATGGACAATTGCACCTTTCTATGATTAAATCATGAAGAAATAGAAAACATAAACAGATGAATTTGAGTAAGAAATTAAGTCAGTTTAAAATACTATTTTTCATCAAAGAAAAGCACGAAAACAGATGACTTCACTGCTAAATTCTACTAAAAATTTAAAGAATAAATATTAATTTTTGATAAATTCTTCCAGAATAAGTGAAGAGGAAAGAATTCTTCCAAATTCATCCTATAACGCTAGAATTTCCCTGATATTAAAACTAGGTGAGTACACAACAAAAGATGTATCTACAGGCCAATATACTTAACTAACATAGATGCAAAAAATCATCAAAATTATTGAGCCAACTAAGCCCAACAACACATTAAAATATTGCTCATCAGAATCAGCAGAAGAAAAGATGGTTCAAAATATGCCAAAAAAGGTGATATAGTACATTAACACATGAAGGACACAGCATGTGATTGTCTCAATGGACTCAGAAAAGGGATTTCCTGAAATTCTATATTTCTTCACAATAAAATTTCAGAATAAATGAAGTATGGAAGAAATGTATCTGAATGAAATAAAGTGATATATTAGTCAAGAGTTAACATCATAATTAATTGAGAAAAGCTGAAGGTTTTCTTTCTAATTCCTAGAATAAGATATGCATGCCAACTTTCACTTTATTAAGCATAGTATTGAAGTTCTAACAGATAGGCAGGAGAAAAAGAAAATAAAGGGCAAATAAATAGGAAAGGATAAAATAAAAATGTAGAAACAAGAAGTTCAAGTGTTTTATGATATACTAGAATGACTATATTTAAAGACAATATTCAGTATATATTTTTAATAACTTAGAAAAAAGGATTTTGAAAGTTTTTTCCATAAAGAAATGTTAACTGTTTGAGGACACAGTTTTGTTTACTCTGATTTGAACATTACACAATGTATACATATATTGAAACATTAAATGGCAACAGAAAATATGGAAATTTTTATGTATCAGTTAAAATAAATTTTAAAAGTGCATCATTGAGTACTTACTTGATATCTCTTCTTTAGATCTATGATACAATGCAGATCACCAATACTATTAAATGCAATATATTGAGACTAAAATTAAAAGTATGAGGGATGGAATAAAAATGTTTGACTAGACTAAGAGTGAATCAGTAACAATTGAATTTCATTTTCACAACTGCGTTAAAAAAATAGTGCTAGGTGCAGTGGTGCTCGCCTGTAATCCTAGCACCTCAGGAGGCTAAGACAGGGGGATCACAAGTTCAAAGACAGCCTCAGCAATGGTGAGGTGCTAAGCAACTCAGTGAGACCCTGTCTCTAAATAAAATACAAAATAGGACAGGGGATGTGGCTCAGTGGTTGAGTACCCCTGAGTCAATCCCTGGTACAAAAAAAAAAAAAATTGCAAAACTGACAGATGAACCACATGGAAGTTGATTCTCTGTTCTGAGTCCATAACTGTAAACATTATTTTGAGTAAACTCAAGCAGTGCTTCCATATTTGATTAATTCAAATCTTGTGGAGAGGTAAGCACTTTTCTGAGTGACAAAGCCATTATCTATAACTTGTGTTTTAATTAATGACTCCCAAGATAAGCAGGAAAGAGGACCAGGATGAAGGACTGAGCTGGAAATCTGAGTGATGACAGAATGCCCATCAGTTGTTGTGTAAGTCCCAGAAACACCTCATTTTTTTTAGGGCAAGATCAATCTTGATAAAAGACAGAGTGTAAGTATTGCCTTTCATACACATTTTAGAACTCCTTCATTGAAGAACTAATGAAGTTAAATTAAAAGAAAGACTCAACTGAAGAGCTGAATGTATCCATAGTAAAAATGCTGCAATAAGTATATGAATACTTCATTGAGCTGGTCCTGTCTTTTCTCAAGGAACACAGCTGTAACAATATAAAGATTCTTCAAATAGATCTTTCCCTAAACCCCATAGGAACCACATTAATCCCATTCACATTAATCATGTGTGTACATAGAACTATGTAAAAAAATTTCATAAGTCAAGCAATTTTTTTTCATTCTCAAAAGGTTGTATATTATTAACCTCATCATAAATTGTGTTTCTGCTCTCAGAAGATGACAAATTACATTTCATATGTTCTGACTAATTTCTAGAATGATGCTAAAAGTATAATTTTTTGATTTTTAAAATATTTTTATTTATAGATGGACAGAAAACTATTATTTAATTTGTTTTATATGTGGTGCTGAGAATCAAACTCAGTGCCTCACACAATTTAGGCAAGCACTCCACCATAGAGCCACAAATCCATCACTAATTTTTAAATTTTTGATATGATGAAAAAGAAACTCAAATTGCTAGTCAGAGTTCACAACAAGAGATTTAAATGTTTAGGCTTAATATTTGTGGAATTCTTTAATTGATCTACAACTGTATTCTAAAACTTATGTTTGAAACTGAACTGTCAATAATAATAGAATTATTGATATGATAAAATTTAAAATCAAGGAGCATAATTATATAAATAGTGGATAAATTTTCTAAATTGAAGTGAGCAAAGAGATGCAGAGAAATGGGAGGTACAATATTATAACTCAGCAAAACACTGAATCTATATGTTTTTGAAACAGGAAAATATTTAAATATTATTCTCACATTAATCTTTGAAATACTATCATTGAATGTAAATCAAATTATTTCCCAGTAAAATATAATAAATTAACATTTAACAAAGAATATATTAAAAATAATATAGGCAAAATGAGTTTAAGATTCATTTTAACATTTTAAATAATTTCACATTTGTATTACCCTTTTGAAAATCAATGCAAAGTTTATGAATCTAAAAATTATTATCGTATGTTTTAGAATAACAGAGCGTCAATATTAATAAGGATGTTTTATTAAATGTTAAAACTAATATACTGTATCATAATTAGCAATACATAATTATATCTCTATTTTAATTCAGCTAATACTACTTTCTATAAATTTCTTCTTCAAAAATATCACCTATGAAACAGTACACAGAAGCGCATTCCATAAGATTTCAGGTTATCCATAAGTAATTTGATTACAAGTTTAAACTAAGTTCATGGTCAATCTAACTTGTCTCATAACAGGTATTTTGAATTAAAGAAAAAATTTAAATATCATTAAAGTTCAAGTACCTACCTTTTTGGCAGAGCAATTTTTGAAATCTTTTTAATAAATAAAATGATGACATTTGGTATAATTAGGATCAAACCTCTTGTGAAATACCATCCATTTAACAGTTTGTATATAGCAAACTACCACAGCTTTTGAAAAAACAAATTCCATAATGAACAGTTAAAGCAAATGTCATCTCTTACTTAACCACTTTTATTTATTTAGTGGAGAAAACATTAATAGAATTTCAGATACATTAGGACAGTATAATAATCCCATCACATTAATAATGCAGATGGCACAGGGAGGTTAATTACTTCTAAAGTGAACAGGTTTTGTTCATAATGTTCTTTCTTTAGATACTGCCCACTCCACCTCCATGAGAAAATGCACTTTGGTTCTTCCCCTTGTCTTCTAACAAAAATGTTTCACATGTGGGCATCAAATCTTTAATAATGATGACTAAATCACTCATTCTGAACTCATTACCATCTTAAATAAATTAATTTGACATTTAAAGCAATGTTCTCTTTAGAACATTTTAAAACTGTTTAGTACCCCAGGTAATTTCTGTATGAAAATATGGAAGAATTACTAAATCTAATCCCAAAAGTTTTATATGTGGTAATACAGTTTGAATAGGAAAATTGTTCTCCAAAGACCCATGTGTGAAAAGCTTAGACCCCAGCTTGGTACTATTCAGAGGCAAGGCTTACTGTTCAGTCTTCTGATCAAGTCCTTGGGGACATGCCCTTGAAGAGGATAGTAGTCTCCCACTCCTCCCTCTTTCCCTTTTACTTCCCTGCCACCATGAAGGGAACAGCTTTGCTCCATCATGTGCTCTTTGCCATGGTGTGTTGCTTTGCCGCTGGCTCAAAAGCATTGGGAACAACTGTTCATGCACTGGAACCTCCAAAACTGTGAGCCAGAAATAAACCTTTGTATTTAAAAATCAATTACCTCATTGTTTAATTTTTTGAGTTCTTTTTATACTCTGGATATTAGGGCTCTATCTGAAATGTGAGGAGTAAAAATTTGTTCCCAGGATGTAGGCTCCCTATTTACCTCTCTTATTGTTTCTCTTGCTGAGAAAAAACTTTTTAGTTTAAGTAAGTCCCATTTGTTGATTCTTGTTATTAACTCTTGTGCTATGGGTGTCCTATTAAGGAATTTGGAGCCCGCCCCACAATATGTAGATCGGAGCCAACTTTTTCTTCTATCAGATGCAGAGTCTCTGATTTGATATCAAGCTCCTTGATCCATTTTGAGTTAACTTTTATGCATGGCAAGAGAAGGGGATTCAGTTTCATTTTGTTGCATATGGATTTCCAGTTTTCCCAGCACCATTTGTTGAAGATGCTATCCTTCCTCCATTGCATGCTTTTAGCCCCTTTATCAAATATAAGATAGTTGTAACTTTGTGGATTAGTCTCTGTGTCCTCTATTCTGTACCATTGGTCCACCTGCCTGTTTTGGTACCAGTACCATGCTGTTTTTGTTACTATTGCTCTGTAGTATAGTTTGAAATCTGGTATCGCTATACAGCCTGATTCACACTTCCTGCTTAGAGTTGCTTTTGCTATTCTGGGTCTTTTATTTTTCCATATGAATTTCATGATTGCTTTATCTATTTCTACAAAAAATGACACTTCTCAGTGGAGGACATACAATCAATCAACAAGTATATGAAAAAATGCTCACCATCTCTAGCAGTCAGAGAAATGCAAATCAAAACCACCCTAAGGTACCATCTCACTCCAGTAAGATTGGCAGCCATTATGAAGTCAAACAACAACAAATGCTGGCGAGGATGTGGGGAAAAGGGTACACTTGTACATTGCTGGTGGGACTGCAAATTGGTGCAGCCAATTTGGAAAGCAGTATGTAGATTCCTGGGAAAGCTGGGAATGGAACCACCATTTGACCCAGCTATTGCCCTTCTCGGACTATTCCCTGAATACCTTAAAAGAGCGTACTATAAGGATACTGCTACATCTATGTTCATAGCAGCACAATTCACAATAGCTAGACTGTGGAACCAACCTAGATGCCCTTCAATAGATGAATGGATAAAAAAAAATGTGGCATTTGTACACAATGGAGTATTACTCTGCATTAAAAAATGACAAAATCATGGAATTTGCAGGGAAATGGATGGCACTAGAGCAGATTATGCTAAGTGAAGCTAGCCAATCTCTAAAAACAAATGCCAAATGTCATCTTTGATATAAGGCGAGCAACTAAGAACAGAATAGGGGGGAAGAGCATGAGAAGAAGATCACCATTAAACAGGGACAAGAGGGGGGAGGGAAAGAGAGATAGAAGGGAAATTGCATGGTAAAGGAAGGAGACCCTTATTGTTATACAAAATTACATATAAGAGGAAGTGAGGGTAAAGGGGAAAAAAAACACAAGAGAGAGAAATGAAGTACAGTAGATGGGGTAGAGAGAGAAGATGGGAGGGGAGGGGAGGGGAGGGGAGGGGGGATAGTAGAGGATAGGAAAGGCAGCAGAATACAACAGACACTAGTATGGCAGTATGTAAAAAAGTGGATGTGTAACCGATGTGAATCTGCAATATGTATACGGGGTAAAAATGGGAGTTCATAATCTGCTTGAATCAAATGTATGAAATATGATATGTCAAGAGCTTTGTAATGTTTTGAACAACTAACAATAAAAAAAGAAAGAAAATAAATAAAAATAGATTACCTCAGATATTTGTTACAAAAAGAGAACTATGAGTAACACATGTATTATACATTATAATCTTCGTTTATTGTGTGCTTACCTTATTCATTCACTCCATGAATATATACTGCATTATAGACAAAGTGTAAGATAACTGAAAATATGGTAAGTACAGATAAATGGAACTCTTGCATCATGATTCCTATAGTCCACTGGAAAATATTGACAATATTCAAAGAATCACAGAAATAACTATAAAGTTACAACTGAATGATGAAATGTATGCAGTGAAGTAATAAGGTATGCTAATAGGCCAATTTGTTACAAAAACAAACAAGAGTATTAAGAATCAAATACATTTACTTGGTGTGGTGGTGTTTGCTCAGCTTATTATCTGCTGTGACTAAAAGACCCACAGGGCACAATTATAGAAGAGAAAGAGTTTATTAGAGGGCTAATGGTTTCAGAGGTCTTAATTGATACAAGGCAGCTACATTCCTTGGAGACCAAGGTGAGGCTGAGCATCATGGCAGAAGAGTGTGACAGAGGGAAGCAGCTTATATGATAATTAGGAAAGACTCCACTGGCCAGATACAAATATATAGCCCCAAACTATGCTCCAATTCCCACCTCTTCCATTTTCACCCTACCACTTCAGTTACCACTCAGCTAATCCTTATCAGGGGATTAATTCACTATTGGCTTAAGACTCTTACAACACAATCATATCTCCTCTGAATCTTCTTGCATTGTCTTACACCACATCTAAACCATAACAGGTGGTGCATACCTATAATTCTAGTGACTTAGGAGGCTGAGGAAGAAGGATCGTAAATTTGAGGCCAACCTCAGAAATTTAGTTAGGCCACAAGTCACTTAGTGAGACCCAGTCTAAAATTAAAAAATAAAAACCCCTGGGGATGTGGCTTGGTGGTAAAGCACCAGTGGGTTCAATCCCACATGGAAAAAAGAAAATACATTTGTAAGCTACTTTATATTTTTCGTGACAAGACCTTTGGAAGATATCACTTGGAGTAGGAGTCAGGTCAAAGAATGCTTTCAAGGCTATACTGAGGAATACAGATGTAAATATTTAGAAAAGGTGAATCCATTGAATGTTTGAAATTACTCAGTAGTAGTGTGAACAACAGTAATATCTAACTGGAAGGACAGAGGAATTTGAGTCAGACAAACTCTAAAACCTGAGGCATGAGATCTGAATTAGGGCAGTGAAAATTATAATCTAGATTTTGGATTTTGCTTATGCAGGAAAAGATTTTTATTAGTATATTGTAAGCCACATATTTTGTAGTAATATTTGGCTTTTTTTTTAAAAAAAAAAAGGTTTTTTATAGTTACTAATCTGACAAAATGGGTATACAATGTTTTCTTAATTCCTTTTAATTGTTGACCAATTTGATATCTTCAAGAAAGTAGATGTTAGCATTAAAATATTACTTTATTTAGCACAGGACTTTTCTCCATGTTCCAGAGCCATATTTTATTGGAAGTAACCTGAATTGAAGATACTTAAAGAACTAGAAAATTATTCAAAATGTCCATAGTACTATTTGCTATAGTATTTGAGTAATAAACCATATACTTCTGAAAAATAAACTAATCTTATAGGTTTATATACATTTTTTTAAAAAATATTTTAATTTTTATGAACCTTTATTTTATCACTTATTTATTATGTGTAGCAGTGAGACTCGAACCCAGTGCCTAACACGTGCTAGGCAAGTTCTCATTCCACTAAGTTACAACAGCAGCCTTAGATTTTCATTTAATTTTAAATTTACAGTTGTGTAATAAATCTGCTTATAAAGAGAGGAAGTAAATATATGATATTTTTAAATTAACCACTTTTCTTCTTTAGCTGAGGAAATAGTCTCTCTTACTTTAATGTAGCTTTCAGTTAAAGGAAACTCATACAATAGGCTTTATTGCTAATATTACATTAACTGTACTTCCTTTGAAGACAAGTTTATTATAAGAACTGCCTCTGTTAATAACAATTGAGAAATGATAAAATTAGAGCAATTTGTAATAATAACAATTTATAGAGCTTAATAATGCCATCTCTTTCTAAAAATTTCTTAGTACAAATATATTTTTATTTCCATGGCATATAAATTATCCATTTAGTGCAATGAGTACACATTGTTAATGTTAGTGCATAATGAGAATTTAAGTCATAAATTTGTCAGCTTTTTCTTCTAATTTCCAAAACTGAAAACATCAAATGCAACCCAGATATAAATGTGCTGTGTGCCATGTTTCTAAGTTCTAATTATTTGATATTTAATGAGCAGGTAATTATGTGAGCAGGTGTATTAATACAGTTCAAAAGTCAGAATAAGGTAAATACTAATCATGAGTATTTATTTTATGATATTTACAGCAACTTTCCTGGGAAGTGCTTGCCTCTTTTGGCACAGTGATTGTAAAAATTCCATAGTTTTCTGTGACCCAGGAATTCACTGGATAGCTGAAGTTCCCATCAGTTTGACTGAACTTTAGACAGCTTTCTTAGTTACCTTGGTTTTAGAACATTTGCTATAATAAATTGGTCATTGTAATCATTAATCTTGAGATAAGAAATCTTTTATGAAGGCTTTATAACCCAGGAATGTCTTTCCCAAGGGCTGTGGGGTCAATCCTTTGAAACGTAAACATTAAGAAAGATATATTTTCCTACCTTCTATGGGAACCTAGTATCCTAATGTCTGTCTTCCTCTTGCCTCAGGTAGTAAAACCACTTCCTACAAAGATGCCCCCCAAAAGTTCACTCTTCCTTTGGTTAAAGCTTATTGTCAGCCATGGATTATGACCTGTGCTCCCCTTCTTATTCCACCGTTTTACTACATTTTCAGGTGCCACCCAAAAGAGTACTTATTTTTGTAAATGTAACATACCCTGCCATAAGGACCACTTAAGTACCTAACATATATGGGAGGATAGGGATTGGTTAATGAGAGAGAGAACTAATGAGATGCAAGGCGTTCAAAGAACGACAAATGGTCTTCTGCCAACCAGTTGTTAATCAGAAGTTACAAATTGGTAGATTAATCTCATTTCATGGGAATGCATTTTTTATATGTATTCTTTTTTCCTAAATTTGTTCTAATTAGTTATATATGAAAGTAGAATGCACTTTGACTCATCATACATAAATGGAGTATAGCTAAATTCTCATTCTTCTAGTTGTACATGTTGTAGAATCACACTGGTCCTATAGTCATATAAGCACATAGAGTAATAGTGCCTGGTCCATTCAATCATTCCTACCACTTATACTCTCTCCCCTCCCTTCACTCCCCTCTGCCTAATCTATTCTTCCCAAGCCCTCCACCTTATGGTGAATTATAATCTGCATATCAGAGAAAACATTCACCCTTTCATTTTGGGTGATTGGCTTATTTCGCTTAGCATTGTATTCTCCAGCTACATCCATTTATTGACAAATGCCATCATTTCATTCTTCTATTAGGCTGAGTAATATTCCATTGTGCATTTATACTACGTTTGTTTTTCCATTCATCTGTTGAAGGACGCCTAGGTTGTTTCTCACTTGCATTTTAAGGATATAGCTTTGGGTGCATTTGAGGAGAAAAGATTTGACTGTATAGTTAAGGGATATTGGAAGTAAATGGACTAATTGGGAGGCTAATTTATTATTTCAGGTCAGATAAGATGCAACTTAATGTAAGTTATAGAAATGAAGGTGATTAGAAATGATTCAAGTCAGCAAGTATAGTTGATTGGTTGCTTATCCAAAAACTGACTAGATCCATTAACAAATTATGAATTGGGTTTTGTAATGGGATAACTTACTAATTCTGCAACAAAGTGTACACATACAGAAGGAAAATCTAAAACCTGTGAGTAGTCTTTCATGATTTTAGATAATGCTTGTCCCTCCAGCTGAGTTATTGAGAGAGGCAGGTTATCTCACCAAGGGAGTTGTGTACAAGGAAAGTGTTTAGGGGAATAGATAATGAATGAATGACTTGAATGTGACTTGGAATGAAGAAAGTGTCATATGAAAATATACAGACACTTAGATGAGTTGCTGATACATCAGAGTGAGATTTTATTACAGATGATGAAACATTCCTGTAGCTAGTAACAAAGTTTGATAGAGATGCACAAACAGAACTTGTCATTTCCATTGTATTTATGTTCGCCTGTTGTCTTGAACTTTTCTCCTAACCTCCATTTATTTCCTTCTCCCTTAACCTTCCCATATGGAAAAAACAAATGTATATTTATTCCACTAAGACATTTTTTGCTCCAACTAAAATTAACACACAAAACTTTTCTTTAGGACAGTTCCTCAGCTTGGACTTGCTAATTGGTATTTATTTATGCTATCAAAATAAATTTATCTAGTGATATTATTCATGTTGAACATCAAACTGTCAATATATTTGACATATTAAGGAAATATAAGGTTGTTACTATGAAGCATAGGTTCTGGGAGCAGCAGTTCTAAATTACATCATGTAGTAACTGTGACATTGGATAATGTTACTGTATCTTAATTTCTTCCTCTTTATAATGAAGATAATCATGATCCTTCACAGGGCTGTAGTAAAGATGAAGAGAACATTCATAGAACCTTTGAACAGTACTGAACACAGTATAGTATTAAGAGTTTCTATTAAATAAAAGTTAATTAAACAATGAAAAATTGTGTATCACCTTGCATAATGTGTCTAACAGACTTCAACGTTTTCAGCACATTTGCTAATGCAGGAATCACTTCAGATTCAAGTACTCAAGCATGTGCAGGTGTACACACACAAGCATGCACACATCTGCTGTCAAGCACTAGCAGCCCTGGACAAGTGTTTATAGAGGTGTATTACTTAGATGTAAACCAATCTTATCCTAGTGGTTTTTGTTTTTGTTTTTAGAAATTTCAAATGATGAAAGGTGCTGGGAGCCATTAGCCAAGTAGGTATGACAATTTCCTTGCCAGCGTACCCCATGTTGCAGTGACATTGAATGTAGGTGACCTTGCTCAAGGACCAGAGCGGATTAGGGTGTTCCCGGTTTAGGATAATCGGGTTTAGGGCGTTCCAGGTGTAAGACTATTCCTGCTGGGAATAGGGCATATCCTGCTGCCTGAGTTCCCCTTGAGTTCTCACGGGATTCAGACAGTATTTTTGGGGAGATAGAAGCCCAGTGGAGGTGGATTTGGGCAGAGAACGTGGATTTCCCCAGAACGTGATTGTAGACGGCTGGTGTGAGTTCGGGAATAAAGAGTTGCTGTTTGAATCTACAAGCTGTGTGGTGGCTCCTGATTGTGTGCCCAGCCAGACTGCGGCATTTGTGCCCAGCCAGACTGCGGCAGAAAGGCAATGTTTTTTGAGGGGGAGGACCTCAGTTAAAAGCCTGGTTGTTGTGTATGTGTGTGCTGTTTATATTTTATTTTGGTGAATTATTAATTTACCTTAGTAGATTGTTTAGTAGAACAGTGTGAGTGCTATTTGTTGTGAAAATACACATGATCTTCGTGAATTAATATCCTTCTTTAGCCTTTTGTCTCATCTCAATGACTGATGGCTTTCAGAGTCATTTGACCTTTCTACAAAGTCTGATGTGAACATTTTGTTGCTATTATCCTTTTATGCATTTGTGACAGCCAACACACAGTACCTTAGACAATATCTGTAAATCAATGCCTGCCTCTGCCTTCTTGTTGCCAGGTAGATCATTGATATCCAGCATTGCAAATATTTATTTTTCAAAATGATTCTTGTGTTCTGGAGGTTGATTGTTCATTGTCTGCTCACACATAGAAGCTCTCATACTTCCACTGTGGTGGATTGACATTAAAATGATGTTTTTACTCTGAAAAAAATATTTTATTTATTTATGAATTCATTACTCTGCATACTTCCTTCAGAACATTTATTAAAAACACAGCTTTCATACATTGTGTGAAAAATCCACCATGAAATTTTGTGTATCTACAAAATGTATAGGAAAAAAAAAGCCTTTATTTGACATTTTTAAACTAGTTCCAATCTTTTTTAAAAAATCACTCCCTATTTAAATTAATAAGGATTTCTTTAAAAGAACATCTTATCTTTCAGATAGATAGTTTAAATTATGCTTAGCATATTCTAACCTTAAAAATGGAAAATTTTACAATCTCCAAAATACAATATATAATAATTTTTATTCCATTTGCCCATTAGATGCTACACAATGATTAGATGAAAGAACATGGTGTTTCAAAACTGATAAAATACATAGAATGGAAAAATATTATACACATTAAAGAAGTGAAATATTATTTCTATAAAATTTCCATTTCATATGTGTTAACTAATTCAAAAATAATCAATGGTATTAAAAATAAGAAAACAAAACTCTTTTCAATTATTATATGTGAAAAAATTTTGATGTTAAAATGTATAATGTTCATACTATAAATAAAATATTCGCATTTGCATGGATGATTAAGTTTTACTATAGGGAGAAATATATGAATGTGTGTTATGTCTATAGTTCAAGTAATTTCAGTCTATTTTCACAGACATTCCAAAAAGACTTTATTATATTTTGAAGAAATCATTGTGCTGATCCATGAATATGTCATGAAATTAAAAAAAAAAAAACAAAAAACTTTTTATTGCTACAATTGTGTCCTACAGGCATGAGTAGCATTCAAAGGGATATTTTTTGAATTTGCAGTAACAAAATTAAAGTTGCCATAATTTAAATGTGTGCATATCTTTGGAAAATGAAGGATAGCTAATATATCTGCATATAATAAATGGAAAATCATAGAAAATGTGCAAACCATTTTAAAACATGGCTTTTCCAACCCTTTTCTCTTCATTTTTAGAAAGTAATTCAGGAAAAAAAAATTGGCAAAGGCCAGGTATTTTTTATCAAGATGATGCTTTTGCTAAATGTATTGGATTCATCTATGTTTAAATAATGTACTACTGTTTTTGTTTTGTAAAGTAATGATACTATTAGAATATGTAAAAACACCTGTAATGAACTACTCTATTTTTTCATTTTATTTTCTTTGGGGGAGGATACTGGGTACTGAACCAGGAGTACGTAAACATGCTCATCTCTAACCCTTTTTTTTTTTTTTGAGACAGAATCTCTTTAAGTTGCTTAGGGCCTTGCTATGTGCTAAGACTAGCCTTCAGCTTATGATCCTCCTGCCTCAGCCTTTTGAGCTGCAGAGATTATAGGTGTGCTTTACCACACCTGGCACACAATTTTATTTAAAGTAAGAGAAACTAATATTTTTCCTGAAAAACTGCAGTGGTTTCTTTTCTAATATAACTATGCATCATTTTTTCCTTCATAATATATTTCTCAAAAATTGATCTCTATCCATTAGTAAACTCCATCAGTGTATGTGCTTTCAATGAAGGTGACAGTTATCACCCAGGGCAGAAATCTTTTCAAATTATTAATTCACTAAGTGGATTAATGCACTGATGAGGTTATGACTCTTATAATCTAATCATAAGCTTTTGGGTTCACTTCATAATTGAACCATGACAGATGATGTTTTGTGGCATGGCTAGGATTGAGAATCAATAAGTATAAAGAATACAACATCTTGTCATTCCTTGTGCCCTGAGTTCTCTAAGCAATCCTCTGCATTTCACAGTCTTCTTATGTTTGTTTTATATATAATGTGTGAGGTTTTTAATTGTATTTACTGTGAGGAATAGAGAAAAGTGCCTCTATTTAATCTTCTCAAAGGCCTCCTGCTGAGTTATGATGTTTACTACCACTTAGATACCCTGAGGGCATTCCCAGTGTCTGTCAGTGGAAATTATACGAGGATGAAAATGAGTCACACTTACCTCTCACAACCAAGGCGGTATCACTAAAATATTATTGGGGAGCTTAAAATCTTACCCCAAGATAGTAATAGCAAGAAGCTTACCCTCAAACCTTGGAAGAAAATGGAGGCCAAACTGGATATGTTGCTTTTGTTCTTACCTGGAAATGAACCTTTCTCTGTTTTAGCAAAGCTAGAGACATCCAGCAAAAACAACAGATTTAGGTAACTCCCAGGTCTCTTAACATTGTCCAATGATCCTGTCAACATGTCCGGGTTTCAATTAAGTTACTACATCAAAATCAGAACTGGAAAATTCTCAAATTGAATAACAACACACACACACTAGATTACTTGGCAAAGATTTGAAAGCATCCATCTTGGACATTTTTAATAAGCAATTACAAACATGTTCCAAAATGAAAAAAATAAAATGTCTCATCAATGAAATAGAATACATGAATACGAATTAAATAGAAATTTAGGACTGAAAACTATAAGTGGTAAATTAAGAACCCAACAGAGGGGTTCCATATAGGACACAAAAGAGAGTCTGTGAACTGGAAGATAGATAAAAGAAATTACTCAATGTGTAAACAAAAAAGAGGCTGAAAAAATATCAGAACCTCAAGGATCTGTGGGATTAAAATGAAAGTTTTCACATTTGTGACATTGGAATTCGAGAAGATGAAAGAAGTAGGGAAGGCTAAAAACATACTCCTAGAAATATTAGCTGAAATCTACCTAAATTAGACAATATAACAATGTCTGTTCATGGTGATTTAGAATATATGTGGAAAAAGTAATTAAGCTAATTATAATATAAATGGAAATGACACCTGTAAACAAAAGGAAGAGATACTACTAAAATTTAGCTAAAGTGCTAAAATGCTGACACTACTAGATAAGTATAATTAATGTATACATGACGTGATTGCTATAATACCAGTAAATAAAGCTATAAAATTATTGAAAACACTATAGATTAATCATAAAGGAAATAAAAATCAGTAAAATTAACAAAAAATTTAAAATAGCCAACTTAACTGTAATGTAAAACAAATTAACAAAAAATATATAAAATAGCCAACTTAACTGTAATATAAAAATGCTTAAACTAAATGTGTGTGTGTGTGTGTATGTACTTATATGTATGGTCTGAATCTATCAATTAAAAGACAGGGATTCACATCATGGAATATATTATAGTTTAGATCTGAGGAGTCTCTTTAAAGCTCATGTATGAGTCAATGCAAGAAGTTTAGAGGTAAAATGATTTATGAGACGCTTAACCCAATCAGTGAATTAATATACTAATAGGAATTGACTAAATGGTAACTGTAGGCAGGTAGGGTGTGGCTGGAGGAGGTGGCTTATTGGGGACATGCCTTTGAGGTTTATTTTGTTGTAATGAGGAAAGCTCTCTTTCTCTGCTTCTTAATCTTCTAATCCTCTTTCTTCTAACACACTCTTACCAGGATGTTCAGCCTTACATCAGGCGCCATGAAATGGTGTTGGTCATCTATGGACTGAGATAATGAGCCCAAAATATACTTTTCCTCCTGTAACTGTCCTTGTTTGGTCTTTTAGTTACAGCAGCAAGAAAGCTCACTGCAACAGGATATGAAAGTAATATGTACTATTGTCAAAAATTCTCATTGAAATATTTGAATTGTGAGAGTAAATTGAAATAAAATTTGGTAAAAGCTATGACATGCGAACAAAGAAAAGTGTGTCCTTTGGTTGTTATCACATAAAGTACATTTTAGAATAGAATATATTATTGGGGGAAAGAGAGAGAAAGAAATACAGAGATGATGATATAATGATAAAAGTGTTAATCCTCCAGGAAGCTATCTCTCCAAACCTTGGAACTACAAAATATGTAAAGTATAGTGGATCTGAAAGGAGAAATAGACAAATCCACAATTTACTGGTAAATATAAATGCTCCTCTCTCAACTCACAAATCAACTAGAAATATATTCTATAAGTGTATAGAATAACACAAAACACTGTGTGTTAATTAGCATTTATAGAATGTTCCAACTAGAAACAGCAGAATATTCTTTTTCAATGTACAGAACATATACTAAGTTAGACCACATACTAGGGCAGAAAACACACTTCAACAATTGTGAAAAAATAGAAATCATATGAAATGGACCAAACTAGAAATCAGTGAGAGAATTATTACAGGGAAAAGTTCCTAAGACTTTAAACAGGTATAGAATCATATCATCTGCAAATAGTAAAAACTTGATAAATTTTGAGTTTATCAAATTTGATTTTTTCCCTATGAAAGAAATGTTTATGGGGATTAAAGGAAAATCTAAAACTTGGAGAAAATATATTCAAAACAAGTAAGTTATAATAGGCTATTGTTTATAATACATAAAAATCCTCAAAACTCACAAATAATAACAAAGTCCAGTTAGATGAAGATCAAAGGAGATGAAGATACTTTTCACTGAAGAGGTTATCTACATGAAAAAATAAACACATGAAAAAAATGTTCAACCTCATTAGGGACTTCAAATTTAAATTGAAATGAGGTGTCACTGAACAGTTATCAATGGCTAAGTAAAGAAAAAAATTGGGGAAAATACCACATAGGAATAAGGAGGATAAAAATCAGTATCACTCATTGCTGATGTAAATGTAAAATGGTACACGCTCTTTGGAAAATGTTTGTGGGTTAAAAATAAATTATGGCATTTGCCCGTAAATGGATAGAACTGGAGACTATCATGCTGAGTGAAATAAGCCAGTTCCAAAAAAAACAAATGTTGAATTTTCTCTCTGATTTCTGGATGCTAACACACAATGGGGTTGGGAGAGAAGAATAGAAGTAGTTTATTGCATAAGACAAATAGGAATGAAGGGAAGGGAGGAGGAATGAAAATAGGAAAAATAGCAGAATGAATAGGACATAGCTTTCCTATTTTTATATATGAATATGCAACCAGTGAAACTCTCTCTCTCTCTAAATATATATATATATATATATATATATATATATATATACACACACATATATATATATATACATACATATATATATATATATATATATATATATATATATATATATATCCCCTTACACACACACACACACCCCACACCAAACATAGAAGAAGAAATGTTTATGAGAATGTTTAGTTTATTAAAAATATCTTTTCACCTGTCTCATTAAGTGTGTTATTCTGTGTACAACAGTATTCATGAGGATCAAGCTACTGTATACTTTTGGTGCCTAGATTTCTATCTTTAATGCTATTCTGTACTAACAGAAAATAGGGCTTTGAAATAAATTACATTTTGCATGTGTAGGGCATGGGAAATTATCATGTTCTTGGATATACTCTCAAGTAAAGCTCTATAATGTAGCCATCAGTCACCTTTCAGTTTTATAAGGTTACTCATTATTAGTTACTCATGATTAGTCACTCCAGTCCTAGCAGTATTAGTGCTCCTGAAATTTGACCCTTCATCCCTGGGGCTTCCAAATGCACAAGTATCTGAGTACTGTAGTTCTCATTTTCTCTCCACTTAACCCTGATCTTGAGTCTGCAGAGTGTCTTAATTAAACTATTTTATTTTTAATATCCCAGATTGTGTTTTACAACCAGATCATGACTAATGTACTAAGATAATATAAGCACAAAAGAAGTAATACATAGCTTATTATAAAATTTTCTTTCAGAGTAGGTATACATTTTCAGTTATATAAGCAAATACTATTTTTGTTTTAATTCTGATTATATTTGATCCATTTTTTTTAGTTTTAGATGGACACAATTCATCTATCTATCTATCTATCTATCTATCTATCTCTTTATTTAGTGTGGTGCTGAGGATAGAACCTAGTACCTCATGCATGCTAGGCAAGTGCTCTATCCTGGAGCCATAACCACAGGCCACTTGATACAAGTTTTAAGGTCTTCAAAATATCTTAGACACTCACTATTTCAGAATTGTAACTTACAATTTAATATACATCACAATTTAAAATATTTTAAGGGAATTAATTAACTAAGTTTACAAATGCTATTATTTACTGAATGGAATTCAATCTTTCAAACTTGTATGTTGAGTGTCAGTCAATGAGCAAAAGAAATTGAGGATTATTGATTTTAAAATGTATAAGAAAATAGAAAAATTCACTAAAGTTTATATGTTTATTTAAATTTATAAGCAAAAATTGGTTATTGTATTTATCATCCTTAAACCATTTATGATTAAAATATTCAAAACTCACTTAGATATTAAATACAAATTATCAAGTGTAAGTGTTGCCATTCATCTGTTCTCATATTCAAAACTTTTTCAAAATTTCTATTAATATTATTGTAAAACTAATAGTAAAATTAAATAAAGGGAGAGAAACAACACACAATTTTCAAATTGTTTTCCTCCCTTTTAAAAATATATTCAAATGATCTGATAATATGAACATCAACCAAAGATATCTAAAGATAAGCTAGATGTTTTGTTGATGGAGAAATTAAGTAGAATCATTCAAATTGATAATATAGTCTTATTATGACATTAAAATCTTCAATGTTTATTAATTTGCCTAAGATAAATCTACAAGAGCAGGCTTTATTACTTAGATAATTTATCAATTTTCCAAAGATCAGGCAAATTTCAGCAATACAGGCAATATGCTTCTTGATTCTCTGGTTCTCTGACTGTGAACATTCATGCATGCTTCAAAGCAGATTTTCTGTCTTTTTCTCTCTCTCATTATGGTGCTGGAGTTCTGGTTTCATTTTTTTCAACAACAAAAGACATTTGTTGCTGTTTTTAAATCAGCCTTGGTGATTATAAGAGGGTAAATTGTCATAATATAATTGCATTGAAAAATTCTAGCACTTATGATTATAGTTTCTGATCTTCCAGAATTAATATTCCATGTTTACTTTATGAAACTTCATTTTTATTTATATCTTGTTTTGTGAATTTTAGTTGGGATCTTTTATTTTATTTTTAAAAAATCTTAAATTTTCTGTACATTGGTATTGTGTTTTAAAAAGGCTCTTTCATTTAAAATTTGTATTATTTCATATTCTTATTTTCTGAGCACTACCCCATTTAGCATGCATATTTCCATTAGCTTTTTGCTACCTATTAATTTTATAACATTGTTAAAAATTTTATAGCCTTTTATGGGTTTTATTTATTTTAAGCTTAGTCTCCTAGTTTCTTTAATATTTGTCTCAATAATTTAATTTCATACATTTTAGTAGTGTCATTTATTTTTATTATTTTGAAAAATTTTTATTATAGTTTTGAATTTTTAATAGAAATACCTGCCTTATGAATTAACTCCACATGATATACATATTTATTTCTCTGTTGTTTGCAGAATCTTACCATTCCCCAAATGTCCACCTTCTAATTTCTGGAATCTGTGAATACATTACTTTAGGTGAATGGAACCTTGCAGATGTGATTAAAATATGAACCTTGAGATATCTTGGGTTATCAAGGCAAGGTCAGTGTAATCATATGACTCCTTAAAGTGAAGTTGAAATGCAGGGTGGTTCAATAGGAAAGAAAAAAGAAAAGAAAAGGGGAATAAAAAATGTATGTCCATTTCTACTTTATGATTTTTCTAATTTATAATATAATTAAAATTACAGAGTATGGTCACTATTATGTCTCAACTTTTCTGTTGTGCATTAATGATTAAACATGTGAGATGAAAGATGAATTTTCATATTGTTTTTTTCAGAATGTTGGTCTCTGAGAAAATTTTTAAAGAGATTCAGAACATGAAATGCTTTCTGCCAAAGAATCAAGAAAACTTTTAACATTATCTAATCACTAAATTTTTGTCCATGAAATTAATTTTTGTGAAGTCTTCAAGTCAGAACTAACTCTACATAAAGTTAATGCTTTATTGATTTTTTAAGAGTAGATGAATTTTATACCATACACCCATATATTTTTCTTAGAGTCCCTGTATAAAAGAAGAAAAGTGTTAAAGTTTATTTTTACCAAATCATTTAATAGTACAGAAAGACAGATTTAAAAAACTCATAATACATAAATAGTTTTCTGAACAGGGATACATTTCATTAATTGTTCTACATCCACTATAAGTCAGCATATTTATTACCTTATCTAATTTTAAGTATTTAATACAGTCTCTTCTGTTACCAAATGTATTAATTCATTTGTGATTGGTATGTAAGTATATAGAGTTACCATGTTATTGATTTTCACTAGTGTCCATACATGGCTTTTTCTACCATATTTCTGTGGTGTGTTACCAAGTAGTAGCAGCTAAATGCAAAGTATTCTAATAAAAACAGGAGGCAGCATGGTACCAAGAGCTAGAGGGCTGTGTAGCACACCTTACCGCCATGTTCCTCCAGCAGCTAGTACAGTCTGGTGAATCTTGCTTCTGTCTTTGTTACCTTAAACAATCATTTCTTACACTCATTCATGAGATAATTTTTTTTCTTTGAAGTCTTTATAGTTACTCTAGTTTTTCAAATTGTTTATTAGGAATTTAAAACCTCTTAGCTGTGTTGTTTATAGAACTTTAGTCTCACACCTGTATTTGGCTTTGAGAGGACTGCCTCTAATTTTATTTCCTCTCAGTCTCTTTATACTTTAATGTTAGGCATCACAGAATGTATAACATATAAATATCATGTATAACAATGACCTCTTTATTTTCAGTGTGAAATTATAGACAATTCTATAAATTTCCAGACTCAAAATAAATCTATCATTGCTTCTATTACTATTGTATTACCATTGTTAACACCTCTGCTATTATTTATTGTATTACTATCTCCATTATTACCATCACCTTGAATCCTTATTATAGTACTGACTCAGGTCACTACTTTCTGGTAGGAATGCATGAAATTCTTTAAGGCATCATTTCACATCCTGCTTACATCAAGTCTACAAGATATTTTATAGATTAATGGATTAGACTTTAGAAAAGGAAATAATTTGCTGAATGTTTTTAGTAGAGGTGAATAACCAGATTTTGAATCTTGATTTATCTCATGTTTTTTGTTTTTTTTTTTGAAATATTTATCTTTTGGTGCAGATGGACACAACACAATGCCTTTACTTCCATGTGGTGCTGAGGATTGAATCCAGGTCCCGCATGCTAGGCAAGCGCTCTACTGCTGAGCCACAATCCCAGCCCCTTATCTCAAGTTAATGGCTGTATTTATAAACATTATGATATACTGTTCTTCCTTTTTTTAGTCTTAATATAAGAACATTAATTTCCTTGTGTAAATGTTAAGATATCTTTATTCTTAATGTAGCAGGAACTCAAATGAATCTTAATTTTTAATTCACTCTTCTGCAGCGTTCAATAAATAAAAAAGTAAATCAACAAATTGGCCTGATTTGCTTTTGTTGAAGCCTGGTTGTACAAGGACCAAGGAACATCATGTAAATGAACTTACCTTGCACATAGGAATGACATTTTGATATGATTATTGGATGATGTGTCCAGAAAATAAGAAGGGAAAAACTAAAAACATTGGCATTTTTGTGCATGCTGTGTGGAAAAAAAATGGTGAACAATTTCATTGTCTAGAAGCCATTATAATGGAAAGGGTCCTAGAAGTGTATAGCTTTATCCAGAAGGAATGTTTGAGGGAGAAGTAATTCAGGGTATAACTTGGGTTATTGACTTTGCACCAGATAGAGCAGCACTGGCAGTGGGTGTATGGCAAACAGTAAGTACCTTCAGAGTTGGGGCATCTGAGCTACAGAGAGCTACACAAAATAACTGTGATGCAATGATAAAACACAGATTCTATAGAATTGGATTTGCTCCAAGCATAAATGATACATCTTCATCAGTTTGAGGAAAGTCTTCCTGGACTGGATGTGCTGTAGGTATTTTGCTAGGTTTTCTGTATGAATAGTTAAAATGACAGACAAGAATTTCTAACTCCTTCTGATAAGATTTTTAAACATGTAACTTCCTTTGTGAATGAATGATATACTTACAATCTTTATATCCTGAAAATACAGAAAGATGTTCATAGTATCTTTAATTTCATGATTGTCAGATAAAAAGTGATTTTATACTAACAATCACAATAGAATCATTCATTGAGTTTTCTAATAATATGTTACACAATAATGACAAAAACTACATATGACTACAGGGGCAAATGGTTATATAGTGTGTGTCATGGATTTAATCAATGACAAAAAGGTAAAGGAATAAAAATACAAGGTTCCAAATAAATTCAGGTCTTTTGTAATTTTTAAAATTACACTCAAGACAATATTCTCTAGAAATTATACTTTTCACAGAACTTTTGTCTGTATGATTACATTTACTAAATTAAGTTGCAAATTCATATAAATATTAAGGATTTCCATGAATTTTAAAGAAAAACTGATCTGAAGCTTTATTTTTTCCATTGTAAATGGTTTTAAAACTGAAAGATAAAAAAGGGGAAAAAAGTTCTTAGTTATTGGATATCGGAACAAATCTGCAGTCATTTACATAAGGAAACAAATGAAGTGAGCACTACTCTCCTCCTAGGGACCTGCCTGGGAGGCCCAGTTCACATTTTCATGGACCAAGGATTAGGAAGATGGAACTCATGTAGCCCCCCATTTTCTAGGTGCTGAAGAGGCAAAGAAAACTGATAATCCTGTAGAAATAGTTAGAATATGTGGGGAGTGGGTATATATGAGAGAATAGGGAGCATCATTGGGAGATGTGTCTGAAAGATTGCTTGGGGTTCTCCCTGGGTCTTTGGCAAGATTCAGCTATGCATGCCAAAGAGTACAAGATTCATGTAGAATTTTTCATGCACCCATTGAAGATGATCAAAAGTACAGGAACTTTGTTATATTAGATTAGATTGGAGTTTTCTCCCAAACCAGGTCAAATAAATCTTCCTGAGGACTGTGAGGCTTCCAGTTGAGAGAGCAGAAGGGAGAGACATTAAGAATAATACTTAGGCTCTGGAGGAAGAATTGTTCCCTAACACAAAAGAGACAAAAGGAATAAAATATAAAAAGGAAGCATTAGATCAAGCCTAAAAAGTCAAAACAATCCCTGATAATTTTAAATTTTCATCATTATAAAATGTAAACTCAGAATCCCTCAAATGCATCAACTCTGAATATTAGAAAACATAAAAATTACAGTATATTCAAAAGATCAAGAAAGTATGATCCGTAAACAATAAGCAATGCATCACCAAGTTACTGTAGACATTCTCTTTCATCGTTTGTCCCAAGGATACTCATGAACAGTTACTGTAGTGACTTGCTCCTTGTCTAAGCTGTTCTTCTTTGGTTCACAGACATTGTCAAGAGGATGGAGAATGAGATATGCTGAATCCATACTTCAACTCCAAGTCTTAACATTGTCTTCAGTTCTAGCTTTTTTCAATAAGTTAATACTTTTCTTTCTTTTAGGATTTCTGCAGTTAAAAAAGTGCTCCCTTCAATATGACCTCCCACAGACTCAGGCACAAGTATTAGTTGAGCACAATCTATAGAAATTATAAATATTATGTAGCATTGAGCTGTGGGTGTAGTTTAATAGCAGATGACTTGAGTATCATGTGTGAGGCCCTGGGATAAAGCTACAGCAATGAGGAAAACTAATATATCAAACAAATAAATAAAATACCAAAATGAATTTAATACATTCTACTTTCTTTCCTTAACATGCATTTAAAATGTATGATTTCTTCAAATAACAACTACTTTAAAGTATGCTTAGCACATTATCATTCTTAGAAAGTAAATATTATATTTGATTACTATTTATTGAGTTGAACCTAAAACAAAATATTTTACTAAGTACTAATGACAAATCAGAATGCTAATTATTTTGTAAATAATAAGCTCATTTTTTGTAAATGTTTCTCCTGTAGCTAAATACCAAAAAGTGTATATGTGAGCACTACTAATATAGGAAGTAATCAAGTTTCCAGTTTGAAGTATAAGCTATATGAAAATGAAAGCATAAATATATTTCTTATCTTTATTTTGTAGTTATGATTGTGGAATCTTGAAATTAATACTACTTGGTAACTACAATTCCTTTAATTTATAAGATTATCTTAAAAAATAACTTTGTTGTATCTTTTTCAACCAGATTTTTTTTTCTTGCAATGCACTCTGAAGCACCTGGGAATCACGATGACTCTTACATGAAGATTAAAGACTTTCAGAGTATTTAAGTTGTTTGAAGGTACAGACATATAGAACATCTACTCTTTCAGTATTTAGGAAAATTTGCTTTTTCTGTCTTAATTTTCTTTTTGTCAAAATTTTAGTCAGTTCAACTAATTTAATCAGGAAATGGATAACTAGGTACGTTATTTCACAAATGATTTTCAAATATTTCTCTATGTATGCTCATGATGAACAACTATACTTATCAATACTTGTGAGATCACCAGAATTCCTATTAAAAGTTAGACTTTTCTTCTACTTTGGAAAAGTGAACGTAGAAAATCATTCCATCATAGTCATGATATTACAGGATTATTATTGTAATTATTAACTGGCAACATATAGAAAGAAATTTGTATCGTGGGCAATAATTTAGTTTTTTTTTAAATGGAACGTTATAACCAAATCCTTTCTTCAAATGTCATCATTAGTCACCATTGATTTAAGTTTGTTTTCCTATTGTTGTGAACTTGCTACCTCACCCAGCTGCACTGACAGATGGTTGGTGACTTTCTTATGATTATACCTTGAGTTACTGCCAAGTATAATTCCAAGGGATTTGGGGTATTCATAAATACCACTGTGATGCACTAACATTAATGTAGCATTAGCAAGGTTTTTGAGTCCTTAGTGCACAGTATATCTAAGCTTAATATCCTTATCAATGTACTTGGAAAATATATTTTAGATTACATAGCTATTATGTCAGCAGGCAACTAACTAAATGGTAATCTGAAAGTAATAAATAGGGGTCAGAGTAGAAGCAGGGGATATAACAACTGGTGTCCTAAAGGATTAATCTTAAACTCAAGTGTTTTATGATTTCATCAATGTCCATAATGATGGAATGGAAAGTATAAAAATTCTGTTTGTAGATTATGCCACATTAGGCTGTTTCACCTTGGATGAAACAATTAGAATTACAAGTGTCCTTTATAAAGAGAAGAAAGAAGTTATGACTAACGGTGTGAAAGCTAATATAAAATCTCTGTGGATAATAGACAATCTAATAAATTCATGGTGAACAATTGTTGGTTCTGTGATGTTGTAAAAGAAAATAAACACCTCATGGGTTCAAAAACAGATGTGTTGTGGTTATTTGGGACACAAAAGTCTCTGAATATGAATGAGGATATTGCTCAATGGTAGAATGCTTGCCTTGCATGTACAAGGGCTTGGGTTCAATCCCCGCCACTTGGGGAAAAAAAAAATCTGAACAAATCTGATTATAGAACACAGAGTAAAATGAGGCTTGTTTATTAGTAAGTCTATTCTGTATAGAGGTCTTACTTTGATTACAAAATATATTAAAATAATATATACTTAAAGATTAAAATGTAGATTTTCATAAAGAAAACAAAATAAGAAGGGCACACTGCACACACTTTATTAAAATGTCTTTAAAATGCATAACAGATATTTTAAAAAATTCATTTCTGTGTAAATGCAAAGTTATGGTGATTCCATGTAAGATGGCAGTGAAAAAATTGTATTAATAAAGAAGTCAGGGATTGAAGTATGCACAAACATGGGCTGAAGATGAAAAAATGCTGTGATTCCATAGTTGCAGTGGTACTTGAGAGACATTCATTGCTGAAGAGAGCCCCTGGCGAGTGTGTTGTGGTATCAGATCCATTCTTACTTACAGCTCTTCCTGTTGGGTGATACAGAACACAGATATTTCCTCCTACAAGCAGGGAATGTGAATCTTACAAAAGATGACCGGGAGTTCTAAGGAGGGAGCAGTAAGAACTGGGAAGTAGGCAAGTCAGGGATGACAAACAGGAAGAATAATTTTGCAAGGGGTGGAAAGATAAGTTCCAAGATCTTCATTTGAACTGATCAACCAGTTCATCACACTCAGCCACAAGTGCAGGCCTTCTTCCAGTTTCAGGGGAGTCCAGAGTCAGTTCCATCTGCTCCTAAGAGAGTCCATATCTGCCTAGTTAATCTAAGGTAAACACCTCTTCCCATAACCATCTCTGCATATTATAATGTTAATTTCACCAGAGCACTTCTTATCACGTACATCACCTAGTTTGTTTACAACAGATACACACACACACACACATACACCACACAAACATACTATATATTGGGAGATGTGTATTTTGAAATCATTCATAATTATTTTTTTTCTTCAAATATTAGCACATTTTTAAAATTTTAATGAGGTTGGTCCAATTAATGTTGAAATAGACCATGGGACTTTTTAAAAGTATGTAATAATAACTTGAATGTCAAAGGAAAACTATTAGTGGGGAAACAAAAAGTTATTGAACAATAGGGTTTCAAAATATTTGGATCATAGTAGGAAATACGGTTTCATGGGACTGCTGTAACCTTAAATGCTTATGAAAGGCAAATGAGTTAAACATTAAAGAGCTAATTGTTCAAATTTGATGTTGAAATAATGATCTTTATGAAAGAAAGCAAAAAGTAGATAACAAGATAATGTTTCAGGAGACAGAAACCACAACTATAAATGTGATATTTGATTATTTACTATTTATAAATTAGTTATTAATGAGTTATTTGTTAAGGGAGCAAGAAGAAAACAGAACGTTCTCTAGCTATAGGAGTGAACCATCACAGTACAGTCAACCTTCATCAGAGAGACTATGCTTGAAGCCATCTCTGGATGACAGAGAGAGTATGTAGGCTTATGCTGGTGGTCAGGCAGCCAAAGGGCTTTGCTGACCACTGTGGTGTCAGTAAAGCTCATGAGAATGTTGCTTAGGAAAGGGTTTTGACCTTGTTGGAAGCCATCTTTATGAGGGGCCAGGTGAAGGGTGAAATGGTATAGAGTAGGGGAAGGGCTCCTGAACTCTTACCGTGAAGCTGGCCTGGGCATCTACTGCATTTTTCAGTAAAACTGCCCCTGCTTGCACTGCTAAACATGCTGGGGGCACCCACTGAGGGCACTCACTGAGTGTCTCCCACATGAAAACCAATCATCTGCAAGAACCAGCAGTGAAAAAGCATATTAGAATCTATAGTTCATTCTGAATTGTACCTCCTTTGCTTTTTGCTCACAGAGTTTGAGACAAAAAGGGAGATTACAGTATAAAAAGCAAGACAATAGAGACTGGATTGGACCTAAGTGACAACAGGTGAATAACTAACATTGTTAAGAACTGCAATCAATTAAATAGTGTAGAGAAGATAAACAGAGCTAAACGTTGCTTCTCTAAAAATAGTTAATAAATTTATTGCAGGATTGATTAAAATAAGAAAGGTTAAAATAAATATAAATAAAAATCATGTATATGAAGAGTTATACAAGCATAAAAGAACTTCTTTGAAAATGGTATATCAATACATGTGAAACAAAACATAAGATGTTCAAACATCTGCAACAAATAAAATATAAAATGAATCAGAAGAAAATTAAAGGAATTGAAGCAATAGTTTATTGATTATGATATTGATAAATGAGTAAATCTCAAAAAAAATCAATATAGGAACTACTATTATAAAAATTCTTCTCAACACCTGGTAAGGAAGTACATATTACCAAACCTATGCAGTGAAGTGATTTCAACCTAACACAATAAAGTAAAAGAACTTGTAATGTTTTCTCCAGTTTTGTTAATAGGAAACTTCAATTCTACCTCATTCATGGTTGTAAGTGCTGATGTCATGATCCTAAAAAAATGGTATTGAAGTGTAGCAATATTTTCAAAATAAACTTTTAATTATTTAAAATTATTTACTACATCATAGTTACATTGTGATAAAAAAATAATGTCAGGAGTGTTAAACCATTAGAGATTTAAAATTCCATTTACCATATCATACATTAGAAAAATTATATGATTGTTTTTTAGATAAGCAGAAGGACTTGATGAAGCGTACCATATTTTATGATAATAAAGTTGTTCTTAATTGTAGCAAACAGCAGCTACTGAAAAAATTTAATTTTTCTAAATTAGTAGAAAAATCATTTCTGAATGAGAATCTATGGAAATAATTTAAAAATTAGAAACATGAAACAATCTGACATTATCACTGATTCTGGTCTATAGCTAAGTGCTAGCCAAGGAATAGGACAGAAAAACAAACAAACAAACAAAAAGTCCTATCATCTAGGGAGAAATGAAACAATAACTCTACATAAAAAATCAAAATGGATATATAAAAACATTAGAAATTTTAGAAGAAAATGTAGGAAATGTCATAGTTCCTTAACTTTCTAATAGATAAGAATTTTTTGCATAAGATAAAAAGGCTAACCTTAAAGCCAGAAAATATGTGAAACATTAGTAAATTAAAATTAAGAACTCTATTAGGTTTTAAAAGTAAATATGTTAGAAACTAAAGTATGAATAAGATTTGCAATTTAGTGGAAAATATAAAAATAATTTCTATAAATCATTAAGAAAACAAAAATCAAGCTAAAATGGGAAAAACTTATGAAGACATTTTAAAATGAGTAAAATACATGTGATCAATGCACTTGTAAAACAGTGTTATTTTAGCAATAAGGAAAATAGAAATATATTACATTATAATTAAAGATTACCAAATTATATGTAATTCAATAATATAAATATTTCTGAGAGCATTTGGATTACATGGGACTTCCATGTAATTTAAAAGTGATATAACTATTTTAGTAATGATTATGATAATTTGAATATTTGTATACCTCTCTATAAAAATTTTATCACTTATTTTACAATTGAGAAGAAACTGTAGTAGCAATATTTTAAAAGCTAGATACTGGGAAAAAATAATGAACATTTCAAATCAACAGGTGAATGTGTATAAATATATATTTAGATTTAAAAATGAATAAACTACAGGTACATTTGAGCATGGCCATACAGTCATATACAGGAGACTATACTAGGTTTGTGTGTGTGTGTGTGTGTGTACTGGTACACCATAAAGTATATGGACTCTACAAATATATGAAAAGACATATATATTATGTATGAAATATAATAAAACTATAGTATACCATTTTTATATTAAATGTGTAAGAATATATACAGCACTAATGCATAGTATATGTGATAAAATATAAATTAAAAAAATTAAATATAAAAATTTTGAATAGTTTCTATTTCCAAGAGAAAAGAAGATGGAAAAAACTAAAAGTACACAGGGAGATGAAAGTAATTGATATAAGTAAACAGGTATGTTTGAAAATGTATTTGTACATGTACATCATTAAATACATGTTAAAATTTACATATTTTAATATCCATATATAAAGAAAAATATTTAACACTGATGCTCAAATTACAAAATAATAATATACTCATTGCTAGGTATTAAATGATAGAGAATTATCTCTCCAAATGATATATACAAAAAGTATTTATCCAATATCTTCCAAATCCATATGTGATGTTGCTGTTGCTCAAACTATTGTTGGACTCCTTCATTCTTTATGTTGTTGTTATATTAAGAAACATGGAAAAATATAAGATGTTTTCCTATTTTAAAAGTAAGAAAAAACCTTTGCATTTTAATTTATTAATATTAATTTAAAGACTTACTTATACAACTCTTGAATCATTCAAGCACATTTTAAATTCATTTTTTATATAATCACTAAGAAAAAATAAAAAATAATTGTTATAGCTCAGCACATTTGTGCACACCTATAATTCTAACAACTCTGGAAATGAGGCTAGAGGATCACAAGTTTGAGGCCAGACTCAGCAACTTAATGAGACCCTATTCATTATATTAAACCATTATTTATATATATTGTATGTGTTAAACTATTCTGTATTGTTGGCATATGTCATAATATTAGAGGCATAACATTCATTTTGTTAAGATATTATTCATTACTCTTATAGATAATTATATATTTAAAAATCTTACATAAGTGTATATATATATATATATATATATATATATATGTGCATATATGTATATATATACTTAATTTTTCTCAAAATTTTATTAAAATTCAACTCATCTTCTAAAGTAGCATTTAATATGGATTTTATTTATGATTAGCAAGACAAAATATTGAATGTTTGCTTTGGCAACATATTCAAATCTCAAATTTTATTTATTTATTTGATAATAATTTTATCAATACATCTTATGAAATATTTATATATAGTTGTTTTTAATGTTAGATATAAAGATGAAGGAGTGAAAAATATCTGAGCATTTATCCAACTTTGTGTTAATTTCTCATCTTGTAACATAATATATCTCCTCTTTTTTTCAGTTTTACTGCACTCTGAGTCGTAAGTTAAGGTTTCAAAATGCCATAGGGCTTAAAATACAAGGCATAAGTCTCTTAAAGACGACATGAAAAGCCAATAGAACCTTACAGTTGCATTCTAATTCCTCTCAAGCTTTATGCTGATCCTTTAATGTTCATTCATAGGGTGAGAATTGAAGATAGAAGTAAATGTAAGGCTAAGGAATATGAAGAAATTTTAGCAGCTACACATTGCTGAAGATGCAGAGTTTTAAAACTCCACTATTGTAGACACTTGACATAATAAATGGGGTTTTCATTTAAATTCCTAAGAAGCATAATATAAGAGTATGTATGTATGTATTAACAGATGACAATCTACACCCCTGATTAAGTTTGATGGGAAAATAGAACATACCTAATAATTTCTGTATGTGAAAATACAGAAATTAAGGTGATCGTTTGATGATTTTGTTCCTACATTCATTAACTCATGCATAAGTATAGAACAGAATTCGGTCAATACAAATCAAAATTTGTTTTTCTTCTTACGAGAAATAGGAAGAAAAATAAAGCAGGAAAATTAGAAACATGCAATTATGAAAAGACACACAGATGATACAAATGTTAGGATGGGCACACAGAGATTTAAGATAACTGCTATGCATGAGTTAATGAAGGTAGAACAAAAATTAACATGATACTGGTGGCTCCTCATGGACATGCAAAATAAGATAGAAAAATGTCTAAATGCTTTACCTGGACAGGAAATACTCAAAATCATCCTGTAGGATATTGTGATGCCAGAGAGCAAGGTTGTGTTAAAAAAAAATTAAAACATAAGCAATCAACACACACACACACACACACACACATACACAAATAGGGATAGGTCAAAGGGATAAAGGGGCCAACTGTAAGTTCTACCAGTGCTAAAGCTGGACAAATCTTAGCAACAAAATAAAGTAATATTGGATAATAACTACAGCATAAAACAAATATCCTTAAATCCATGATGATACAAGTAAATGTTTATATAAATTACAAAATGGGGGCAGAGGGACATGTGTCCTAATGACATGGGTGGCAAATGATTTTGTAGATACTCTGCTTTCAAGGAAAAGTGGTGTAACTCTCCACTGACTGATACAGCTTATAGTGACTTCTTTTCAATAATTACATTATAAGAATAGTTTTATAGTGCAGAATACTGAGAAATATTACCTTAACCAAGTAATATCTTAACATAACACCAACAGTTATGTTGATAGTATAAAACCTTAAATAATCAAATATATCCTCAACTGACTACCAAAACAAAACCAAATATAAAAGTTTCAATATTCTTTAAAAGTCAACAGAACTCAGAGACGTAAAGTGTAACAAGTACATTGGCAAGCATCTTTGCAAATATTATGGAAATACCAATTCTACTCAGGAGAAAAATCAATCTATAGACATAGAACCAGAAATGAGGGAGATGATGAACTTTGAAGAAAGATGCTTTGTAGGTATGCTCAAGAGTGAAAACACATAAGTCATATAAAAGGGAAATCAATAGAACCTCTGGAACTGAAGATATTGCATCTGAAGTGATAATATCATTGGAACAATTTAACAGCCTATATAAGAATTGTGGAAGAAAGATAATTTAAAAGGATTGAAACAATAGCAACTACTCCAGATAAATACAGGTTTGATGCTTCAGTTATGATGGAGTAATTGCTGTTCAGTTTGCCCTTCCTCCCTAAATATCTAGAGAATGGGATAATAATCAGTATTAGACAATAATCTTCTGAGATTAAGAACCCTACAATAGCACTAGGTTCTGACTGGAGACACATTGAGAACTATGTCAGGGGAAGAGGATCCTAGATAAAGAAAGGGTGTATCCAGAATATGATCAATACCACATTGGGGGGAGTGTAGTTGATGAAATGTGTTGAATCTAGGGGAAAGGAGAAATCTAGTTCAATAAATATATTGTCTCTCTCTCCATTTGGGGTTTATTTTGTTAAGTAAAATGAATGAAGGTATGTATAATTTCTCCAATTGAAAAAGTAACAATTCAATTTCCATTCTATTAAGTTAAAAGAAGTTAGTTTTTTCATCAGTAATGTAAATATTTTCTCATATATATATATATATATATATATATATATATATATATATATATATATATGTGTGTGTATGTGTGTGTGTGTGTATTTTTTCTTATATATTATAAAAAACATTATAATGATGTTTTCCAAAAATTATAGGCTCTAATAAGATGACAGGCAACAGCACATGTGTTATACCAGTGCATCAAATGCTTGTATACTCTAATGGTATAGAATCATACAAAATCTGTTTTATTAAAACCAAAATATACAAGACCATTTTCTATTTTAATTCTTCATTCTCATCCAACAATTTTTTACTTTATCATTTGTTACCATATATATGTGTGTATATATATATATATATATATATATATATATTTAATATATAAATATAATATTAAATATATATATATTTAATATATATAAATATATATATATATTTAATTTATCATAACACAACATACTTAGTAGATAAAATTACCCTAAAGATACAAAAATTGGATCAGTGACATTCTAATGTACTATATAGTAATAGTGCACTAATCATGGATATTTTCCAAGGAATAAATCTGTTATTCTTTTTTTACCTCTGTTTCCCACGATTGAAACTACAGTCTCATGCATGCCAGGCCAGTGTGGTACCTTTGAGCTTTATCCATAACCTTCTTCAAATGATACTCTTATCACCAATCTAGCATAAAATGGAATTGATATTGGATGACTACAGAGAGTAATAATATGAATAAATAAAATGAGAAAATGTAAATATTTTAAGGATAATGAAGAGTAGACTAAATTGAAATGAAGGAAATTACACTTTCTATAAACCATTAATGCAAAGTACATAAAATAAAATGTGTGAACCTGACAAAAAACAACATTGTGTAAAATTGACACAAAAAAATTCTGGACAAATTTAGATTTTGATTCAATGAGAATTTTGACCTGGTAAAAATGAGAGCAACAAACATAATTAGCCATTAGAAAACAAATAGTCAATAATATTTTCTATGATCAAATAATGAATAAATAAAATTTTACTTAGACTATCTATCTAATCCCAGTAAAAATGGTGTCACTGAATCATGATAATTTTAATAAATTAAAATAATTATGTATTATAAAACCTATCAAAAATTATTTAATTCAGTGGAAAATTAATAATAAAACCCCCAAGTATTTGCTTAAAGATTTAATGAAATGTCAAAAATACAGATGATTTATCCTGTACACTTTTTATTTATCATGTCCTTCCACGCAGTTTGAGTGCCAAACTGTAAATACATAGTATATGATCACATCCTAAATATACTAAACAGATTCAATTTTCTCTTTAAGTTTATAATGTGATTTTAGCATAAAAATAAAGTATATATCTTTGTTTTTAATCATGATGTAGATAACTGAGGAAAGGTTTTTTTGCATATTTCACAGAATGCAAAACTTACAAAATAACAGCTATTTAAATTTGCATTTGTTCTGTATTGTGTTGCTCCAACTAGTGTTTGAGGTTCTTTCAATTTGTAAAAATTAACCTTTAGCTCTAATGTCAGATATTTGAGGTTTTCATTGTTTATAGCCATGAAAGAAGACACTTTAATATAATCCTCTCACATTTTCAATTTTTATGTTTTATTCTTGTATATTAATGCTAGTGGAAAAACCACTAAACAGATGTTTATACTATTACTTGTTCACACCCACACCTGTTGCATTCCTGTCAACATGTAAATTTCACAAGAATCCTATGGTTCCCAGAATTATAGAATGACTTTGATGCTTTAATAAAGCAGGTATTCATTTTTTATTTCTATGAGTTAATAAATTCAATCCTTGGGCTGGGGTTGTGGCTCAGTGGCACAGCACTTGTCTCACACATGTGAGGCAATGGGTTCAATCCTCAGCACTACATATAAATAAATAAACAAAATAAAGTTATTGTGTCCATGTATAACTGAAAAAATAAATAAATAAATAAATTCAATCCTTATGTATTTGAACCTATGTTCACCAAAAGCATCTTTGAATTTGTTGCTCTAATTTTCAGTCCAACTACAACTTTTGACATACATCAAAACTTTGAAGTACCTTTTCTTCATTTTCTTTGGAGTACAAATCAATAAAGATCTTGCCCATTGTATTCCATCAAATTAGTTGCTGAAGAAGTCAAGAGTGATCTCCACACAAATAAAATCAATATTCAATTTCTATCATTCATCCTAACCTGTAAATATTTTGACAAAAGATCGTATGCTTGAAACTTTCTTTGCTTGCCTTCCATTCCCAGTCAGTCTCCTTTAGTAGCTCCTTAGGTTTTATATTTTAAAGTTAGATTATCCAATCAGTACTTTGATCAATTTTGTGCAAATTTACACTCATTCCAAAGGTTGTTTCATTCATCTACAACTTTAAGTATTAATCATTCCCTACTGGGTTCACAAATAATCCAATTTGGCCTGAATTCATTTCTAAATAACAGACTCCTATGGCCAACTTAGCCAACTTGACTGCTCTCAAATTTTTATGCACAAACCACACTCCTAATTTTCCATTAACACCTAATTTTTCATCTCTCTCTGTATCTGTTTCTTAGAACTACCAGTCCAAATTACTATTACTTGAGAACTTCATACAACATAAATTAATCATCTCATAGTTTTAAAACCTATAATCAAGTTATTGACAGAAGCTCTGAAAATAAATTTATTCCATGACTTTATCCTAACTTCAAATTGTTTATTATCTTTCTTAAACAGGAAAATTCAAGTGAGTTTCAGTCAAGGATTATTTTACTTCTATACCTATTTTTTCTTGTGGTTGATATTCAAATAATATCTGTTGAATTTATGAACCAATGAATTAATCCATTTGAAGTTCTGTCTTTTTAATACATGATTCAACTCCACTTTCAAATAAATAGGGTCTGTCAGAAATACAAGACAATTCTTGCAAGCATCAGCCTGTATACTCTGCTTACTACTCTAATAGGATTTTAATTCCTGGAATAAACATTGACTTTGAAATGTTTTTAATGTAAGGATTTGAAAGGAGATAAATTTTAACTAGTGCAATAAGTTCACACATATTTTTGAGAATAAAAAATGAATTATTTGTTTTTTATTAACTTAAAATAGAATTTTTAGCATTCTCTTTGATATTATTTTGTCATTATTAATATAAAATTTATATCTTTAATATACAACTTGTTATTTTTCTCATCTATTATAACATTTTAATAAATCTCAAAGGTGTTATGACTGCAATAAATGGAAAATAGTGAAGTTCCATTTACAGAACAAAAGGTGTTTGACATGATGTCAAAGGCTGTTCAAATATATAATTCATCCCATCTGTTCCTCCCCCTACAGAGCCAGCTGTAGAAGTTTAGAAGTGAAAAAAAGAAAAACCTTGGCAATTCCTAACTCAGTTTTGATTAGCATAAACTTCTATGTTCTTGTCAGGAACTTCCTCCTTGACATTAAAAGGCCCTAAAATTAAAATGCCCTAAAAGTTGTCATTTAATTTTCTTCCCTTATGATGCATTGTGATTAAAAAAAAATAAATAAAAGCAAGATGCCATGTTCTATCTCAAGAGCATGTTCTATGTAATGTCCAGTGGTACAAGTTGCCCAGTTTATTAGAGGCTGGAGCTCCTTAAATATAAAGACGTCATTCATTCCAAACTTTAGCTGTGTTGAGGTAAATTCTTAGGGAAAACATAGATGGGAGATTTATGCCAGAACCATTTCCCAGTAGCAATATCAAAGAGAAACAAAAAATAATTTTCCTAATTGGAAATATGTGGGGAATACAAGGTAGGGAGGGTGTAATTAATAGATTTGGAATAAGGCCAGAAGTGCAGGGTTAATACTTCTGCTATTTCAAAGGGTGTCCTGGGATTTTGACTACCTATGAGTGGTCAAAATACCTGGCACATTTTACTCAGGATTAATCATAAAATGGCTTTAAACAATTTCTTTGGTATAAATGTTTTATGAAAACTGCTTAAAATGTGAATTTAATGATTTAGAAAATGATATAGTTCAACATAATATGATAATTTTAAGATAAGCTATTTCAAAATATTAAATTATTACCAACATTTACAAACTTCACAAATCAAATTTCTTACTTAATATGTTTTAAAATACACATATTCATTTGCTTTGTATTTCTGATTTTTAAAATACAGCTAGCACATAATATAGCTAACTATCAACTTTATTCAATGCATAGTAATTTAACTCATTCATATTTAAAATGAAATATTTTAAAAGAATATAGGGGCCTACAAGAACTATAATTGACAGCCTTGTATCTCATAAAACATGGTATTTCTTGTTTCTACCTGAAAACTTGATTGAGCTATTGTAGAATTTCTACGATCATTTGCCAGTTGATGTGACAAACTCTTGCTTCATAAACAATCAATGTACAGTTCCACATGTCATTTACATGAAACGATAATAATGGTCAGAACACAGAAGACATAGATGGGCAAGAGATTGCTTATTTGTTAGAAATAAAAGGAGCATGACATACATTATAGTTTACATTTGAAACTGGCATAAAATTTGTACAATGATTGGATTCCTTTGACAATGAGTGGAAGACTTGATGATTTATTTACCAGTGGTTTGAATGCAAAGATTGGCTCATATTTTAGGCTCAATACATGTTTCCATTGCAAGATACCACAGGATTGGTTGGCTTAAACAAGAGAAATACATTTTCTTACAGTTATGGCGACTAAAAACTAAAAGTCAAAGTGTTAGGAGGTTTGGTTTGTCATCAGACCTCTCTCCTTTGCTTGCAGGGATCCCTTTCTCACTGTGTCCTCACCTGCCTTCTGTGTATGTAAATCTCAGGAGTCTTTTCTACTCAGGACACGAGGGAGCCATGTTGGATAAGGGTCTCAATCGTAAATCCTCATATGACTTATATAATTAAATTGGGGGGGCCGGAATGCATTACATAATATTCTTCTTTTTATCCCCTGATTCATATTTTTCTTCCATGAAAAATACATGCACTCCATCCCATTGTAGTCCAAAGTTTTGTCTAAATATCATTTGAATTTGTTATGGGTGAGAATTGCTGCATGATTCATCCTGAGGCAAAATTTTTTGCCAGCTGTGAACTTGTAATACCAGATAAGTTGTGTGCTTCTAAAGTGGAACAAGGATAAGATATGTATTTCCATTTCAAAAGAGAGAAATCAGAAAAGGGAGGTGATGTGTCCCAAACAAATGCAAACCTAATGTAGACAACTTCCACCTGGACTTTGGAGTATCAACATATTTATTTTTGGACTTGATGCTCTGCCTTCAGGCCACATGTGGTGACCCTATCTTGAAGGTACTTGGCAAGGGCAGCCTGGACTACTGAAACTGAGGAGGGAAAAGGCTTGCTCCCTTGAGGCAGTGGCAGCCATGATAACCTTGGAATCATTTTCAGAGTCAGTCTTCCCTTTCCTAAAAAGATAAAGAATGCTCACAACCATTGGTGCATACTGTAGAATCTCAGAAGTGGGAATGCTTTATTTTATTGCATTTATGTTCTTTTTAGTCCAATCTGAGAGTGTCCCATATAATTATATAATCTCACCTCCATTCCTGGATTCTAGTGAGAAGGCTAATCAATTTTATGAATAATCTAAAGAAGTGATTGGCCCGCCATATCCTTGAAGTTCTTTTCAGAAGGCAATTTCTCATATTTTTTATACTATGAATAGAGACCAAGAATTTCCCCAAACTTCTTCATGATTTGGTTCTTTAATGATTCCTTTAATTTCAGTTCTCTCATCTGATGTTATTGTACGCAGCAAGGCTAAACAAGGCCATATCTTTAACTCTGCTCAGAAATCTCTTCAGCTAAATATTGCTTTCAAGTTAAATGTTCCAGAAAATGTGAGAATGCAGTTAAAACAAGTTCTCTGCCATGTTACAAATGTAGTCTTTTTTTTTTTTTTTTTCGTTTTCCGATAGCATATTCCTCACATCTATTTGGGAGCCTGTCAGAACCAATTTTAACGTTTCTACCAACAATCCCTTCAAGAGATCTGTTTTCCCTGTGCACTTCAGAATTCATCCAAGTTGTACCCATTATTCAGTCCCAAGGTCACTTCTGCATTTCTACTTATGGAAGCAGACTCCTGTTGTACCAAAATCTGTATTAGTGTGCTTGGAGTATTACAACATAATGTCATAGACTGGATAGTTAAAAGAACACAAATTCACTTTCTTATAATTCTGGAGATTAGAAGTCCAAAATCAAGTTGCTAGAATGACTGGTTCATGGGGAGGTCTCTGCCTGACTTGTAGAGGGCTGTCTTCATTTGGCCTTTATTATTTGCAGCTGTGAACAAGGGGAGAATGCTCCATGTCTCTTCTTTTTCTTATAAGAGTACCATCCGAACAGATTAGGGCACCAATTATAATCTCATTTGACCTTAATAATTTCTCTAAATTCACCTTCTCCTCCCTGTTGTTTCATTTCCAGGTCAATATTTCAACACATGCATTTGGATTGTACACAATTCAGTCAGTAAGCTATGTAAGCATAATTAAACTATGTATATTATCTTTCTGTGCAAAAATAGATGAACAACATGGGATAGTTTTTTGAAGCATAATCTAGCAAACATTTTGGAAAATTTTCAAAATATTTTCATAAAAAATTCCCAGAATCAGTAAAGCTATAATTTTTCACTTATGTTACTTTTATTCCTTTGTGTCTCATATCAATATTATGTGTGTATGTGTACAAAGATGCACAAATAAAAATATACCCCTTCATTAATGATATCTAGCTTTCCCCAAATATTTAATTACTGTCTTGGTTAGATGAAAAAAAATTATAAATGAACTGGCATGTGCTATGTGTGTCATGATATACCATGAATAAACTTCCAGTTGTTAACCTATTAGTGGATTTTCTATAAGTGTTTAAAATTACTCCACAATTGTTTACAAACTTCATCACTTAATCCCCCTGCAATTCAGACAGACCAAATCTTGAATATTACACTTTGTCACCATATCTAACTACTGAAATGTTCAGTATTTTGTTCCAATATGCTGGAACAACTGCTGTTATGAGTATAGCAAATAATATTTTCAGCAACTGTAACAAAAGAGATTATTGAAAGTAGATGATTCTACTAGATAAAAAAATGTAAAGTCTGCAGAAAAAAGCTAAGTTTAGAGAAAATTTCTGCAGCTGATTATTGTATCCACAATAAGGCAAGAATTTTCCAATTTCCCTTTGAATAGACAAAGATAGCTCTCTTTATATTGGACTTCTCAATTCACATTCATCTATCTCGATAAGCAAACATTTTATACTATAATATATAATTAGAAAATAGCTTACATGCTCCTCATTTTTCTACTCTATAGTTATATTAGATATATATGTTGGAGAGATCAACTAATGCAGTTCTTGGTTTGAAATAAGATAGTTAAGCCTTGAATAATCATAAATTGGTTAGCATATTTACCAAAAACTAATAGGAAAAATCAGAAAATTAAATTTTTGTGTATATGTCACTAGGCAGACAGGTTGTTCTCTATAAAACGTACGACTGCTTTTTTCATGGTTTATATTTATCATCACTAAGATATTATGTGAGTTTTAATCTTTTCTGAAAGCACAATATAAATGATTATTAGTCCTTTGTTAGATATTATATGAACACCATACTATTTTAAAATATATTCAATGTTGTCATCAGGCTGTTAGACATTTTTTGATATGTAGTATTTTTATAACATTAGAAAATATTAAAATTTCTTCCAAGTACAAAAATACACATATACACAAGACACACATACACAAACACTAGTATACTTACTAGTATATTTACACAGAATGAACAATTATTTGTTCATTCTAAGACATATGGTTTGTTTGAAATGATACTGCTTTAAAATGAAACATTATTTCCTATTTATTAATTTGTTATGATTCAGTTAATCTAGAATTTTAGTACATTTTGTTTTAGCTTATTGGTATATTTTTTTTCCTATGAACTGTATTTTGTATTTCCTTGAACTATTTTTCAAGCTGGAATAAGATAGTCACAACTATACTCTCACCATAAGCAATTTAAAAAGTATATGAAATTATTTTTAGTGTACATTGCAAAAATGTAATTACCAGGTAATGGCCAATGAGAGGCAACAGAGGAAGTAAAGTCCAGTCACTCTGATTGTATGCTTGGAGGCAATTTCAGAAATTCAATGACATGGAGCAAGTCCTCAAAAAGAGCTTGGAATTCTCAGTAAATTAAAACATGCAGTTGGCATTCAAGGAGTCTGAAGCAGCTGAAAGTTACAGTGAGGAGTTCTCACAAGGAGTTACATTCAAAAAGAGCATCAAAGATATGCAGACAAACATTGCTGTATTAAGAAGTATCTCTCCAACAAAAATGGGGGAACATGGGAAACTGTCAGCCCAACTGTTGCCAGAGCTCACACTGGTTGCACAGACTTTCAAGCTTGACCAGATAAGATGGCTGCATCTGGGAAATTCAATACACAATCTTAAAGGAGCTCATTCAATGTAAAGCTAAAATATCCCTAGAGTCATAGTATTTTAGTCCTGTGTTAGTAAAGTTTAAAAACAAATCACATAAGAATCACACTGATCTGCAAATAATTTACTTGCCAAAGGCTGAAAATTTCCTTATTTAATGAAAAACATAATATTTAAATATTGAAGCTCTTAGTAACAAAATATTTATAATCTTTGGCATGAAGTAAAATTTTCTAATTATGCCACATTACATACTACATTATGCTATAATGGCTAACAATAAAAAGACTGAGAGCAGTATGAGTTGGCAAAGACACAAGCCTGATAAATGTTCCTGATATGAATCAAAAAAATAGAACCACTGTGGGAAAGTAGTATGTTGACTTCTAAAGGTTGACACACATGTGATCCAACCCCTACCCTGTGAAATATCTTAATCTTAAATCTCAAGAAGTATATAAAGATCAAAAGAGACCAAACATACAGGAGTTCATTATACAGCATACTGTGACTCCATTTATATGTAAGTCTAGGTAATATTTTATCTATGGTGACAAAGTATTGATGACTGCCTGAGACTGGGTATATATATATATATATATATATATGGGGAAAATATGAGAAAAGGAAATAAGGGAGCTTTTTGTTGTTATGGAAGCATTACTTATATTGATTGTAGTGCCCATTATATAGAAATACATTGGCTAAAAATCATCAACATGCACCCATAAATGTGTACATTTTACTTTTTGATTATACGTCATTGATATTTAGTTAAAAATGCCAGTCATGTTTATTTTTTAAATTAGAAACATTTAGTTTAGTGTCTTTTTTGTGATAAATAATTTGAGATGAAAACAACTTGGTCTTGGGTTAAAATTTTACAACTCCTTGATATGATGCCAGCTCATAAAAGGCATATTTCTGTAATGTATTTTGAAAAAAAAAATGAATTTTTTAATGAAGACTAAAGATTATTCAGAAAGTCACATAATTTTCAAGGTTGCTATTAAAGTATATATATATATTTATAAACATAAAGGTGCATTTGCTTCAAAAAAGGAAAGACACTTTTATAAGTAAAATATTTGGTTATCACAATTGTTATTTAAATATACAACTCTTTGGTGGAATTAATTTCACCTTTCAAAACATATAAAATATAAAATATGTAATTGTTCACTATTTTGAGGGGGTGCCAGGGGTTGAACTCAGGGTCACTCAACCACAAAGCCACATCCCCAGCCCTATTTTGTATTTCATTTAGAGACAGGTTCTCACTGAGTTGCTTAGCATCTTGCTTTTGCTGAGGCTAGCTTTGAACTCAAGAGCCTCCTATGTCAGCCTCCCAAGCCGCTGGGATTACAGACATGTGCCACCATGGATGGCCTCATGTTCTATTTTTTTCTTCTTTAAGGTATAAGGTAAAAAATGATTTTATAGTCCCCATCAATTTGCTGATAATACATGATAATTTGATTAAGGTAATCTACTTTGAGTTATTAATTACATCCCCTTAAGTATCATACTGGAATATGACTTTAAATAGATATCTGTTGAGATGTTATAATTACCTACTTATCAAATATTTGATTATGTAGAAATATTTTAATGATAAACTATGATGTCTTTTGACTATTTCCTTATTATCTTCATGTCTATGTATAAATTCAGTGAGTTTTCCTACTTTCTGATTATCAGTTGACATAACTCAAGCCAAACCAATACCTAATGGATTAAAACATGGTACTTTTTATTACAAATCTATAATTGGAGCAAGTCTTAGCAGGGACCACATTTCTCCATTTGGCATGAATTGGGGCATCATTCTGATTGGGAGTTGAATTCCTCTGAGGGTTTTCTCACTCATATTTTGCTAACTACATGCTGTCAGATGAAATCTCAAAATATGATGAGTGGGTTTCAAAGGTGAGTATTCTAAGAGAGCATGCCAAATGTAAACTGTATCACCACTTTGCAAAATATTCGACAGAGTTTAATGTACAGTGAACACATGCAAATATTATAGAAGTTGAACTTATTTATGCCAGAGAAAATGTACAAGACTTATAACAGTATCATTTAAATGAAATAAGGGGGAAAAAACGTGAAAACATCACCCTTATTCATCAACATCAAGTGGGCAAACAAGAACTTATTTACTCAGTAAAACACCATTAAAATTATTGCTATGTATGGTAACATGGCTGCATTCACCAGCATAGTCCTAAGTAAATGCTTGCAGTTGAACCTATACTTGTAAGAGCCATAATGCATAATGTTTGAAATCTATCGAGGTACAACTATGAAGATATAAGTCAGCATTATTATTACCTTAGGATGAGATTATTAATGAAAGGAGGCATTAGGGGGTAGTTGGTTCTGTTTCTTATTTGGGTGCGGGCTACATTAAAGACTTGACTTAATTAAAATGTAAAGACCTGTAAATGTACACGTTGTGTACTCTTCTGTATGAATGTTATGTGGCAATAAAAAATTTACTCAAAATGCATGTATAGATGATTGTTTCATATAATTTGTACATTCTTTACTTCATGGTGCTCTGGGATTCTTTTAAATGCATGCCTAGGTGACATTAAATATAAAAATAACTATAAAATCTTTTAAATAGCAAATATTTATGAAAAATCTACTATGAAATATTATGTCAGGTAATGGATTGTCTATAAGCCCTGAGATAGCTCAGTAAGAGCATTAATGTAAGTCTCTGAAGGAACCAACTTCTGAAACTTAGCTCAAGAACATATGCGTTGGTACAATAAAATCACAGTGATGTGTTTGTTTGGATGGTATTCCTTTAAACATCCTTAAGCAAATAAAATAAGAAATGATAAAAAAAATAAACTGTCACTTTAGTGCCATTAATATTATAGTCAACTTAGAAATGACAATTCTTATACTGTGAACATATTTTTAATTGATTTAAAGCTGTTCAAATTCAAGGTTAAGGAAGTGAGCCTGATTTTGATATTGCAAATAAAAGTGATATTACAACTTATTCTCACATATGGGGCAATGATCATTTATATAGTACTTTTTAAAATTTAGTCACCCAACAACTAAGCTTTGGAATATAAACATTTACTACCTCCTTATGAAGACCAATTTGATGGGGACTATTCTTGGTTGAGTTTTCACCTTCCTTCTCAAATTCATATGCTAAAGCCTTAACCCCCAAACCTCAGAATGTAACTATATTACATGATAATGTTTTTAAATGGATGATTGAATTAGTATGAAGCTATTAATGTGGAACCTTAATCAAATATGACTGGTGTACTTATACAAAGAGGAAATTTGGATGCAAAAGGAGATTCCTGGGCTGGGCACACACACACAGGAAAGTTATGTGAAGACACAGCCAGAGGAAGGCCACCTGAAAGCCAAGGTGAAACCAAACCTGTCAACACATGAGTTTTGAGTTTCTAGTTTCCAGGACTGTGACAACCGGGCTGCTGGTTTCCAGAGCACAATTTTACTATATTTAGCCACACTTGTCTGTGATTTTTAAAAATAATTTATCCTATCAAATTAATAGAGGATAGTATATCACTGCAAATAATTGTACATGGGAATAAAATTTGCTATTTTTTAAAGAATTACATAAGAGAAGTATGAGGTTCATAAAGTGAATCATCAGTTCTTATCCATTCAGATTTCAGGGGAAAAAAATCAAGAAATTGGTTTTTATTTGAACCAGAGAAATGAGATGGATTTAATAAGGTGAAATGAGCATTATTCCAGGAAGATAAAACAGGATGGGAAGAACATTGGCCAAGTCTAGCATTAGTGTACCAGCAAAATAGAAAATAAAGACGGGAAAGTGACACATGCTAAGGTTGTGTTGGTTTGCAGGGGACAAATCAAATACAATTATCCCTTCCAGCAATAATACTCTGCTGTTACAATTATTGAAGTACATAGGCATATACATAATATATACATATCTATGTATATAATCAAAATTCTAATATATCTACCATTTGTTCTTTTTTCAACAAAGCCTTGTGTTTTATTTTTCCACATAATTTTAAAATCAATATTTTGAATTTTACCATATATGTTATTTTATAATACCTATTTAAATACTAAAATCCTTTACATTTATAAGATATTTGAGGAAAAACTAAATTTGTACAATTGTGAGAGCATCCTTCTGTGGATACAATATCACTGTGGAGATACATATGCTTATTTATTCTTACTGGTGGCCAAATTTCATTCATTAGAAAGTCTTACTTAACAGATACTAAAAATAACAACAATTTAGAGTGTAATTTGCCAGAGACAAAATTAGTCAAGTCAGTGAAGACAATTAAATGAGACAGTTTAATAAAAACTCCATAAATATTTTATCTAGCCCATTAGTGATTTTCCATTCTACAAAAAAAAAAAGAAAAAGAAAAAAAAAACAATTCTTCCTTTCCTTCTTAATGTACGTTTAATTAACCTAATATGATCCACAATTTGATTAAAGGATTTCCCTAATTTTTCTAACACATTAACATATGAGAAAGGACAACATATCTTTGAATGCATCCTGGAGGAATGTTGGATGCTTCATGTTTTCCTGGTGAGGAGACCATGAAGGGCAGCAGAGTCTGGTAATTAGGAACACAGGTGCTGGGCATAGCCAGCCTGCTTTGAATTTCAAATCTGCATTTTCCCAGCTGCCTGCCTGAGGGTAAGCTGTTTCACCTATTACTCAGTTTTTCCACGTGGGGAATAGAGATGATAGAAAACGCATGATAGTTATTCTAAACCTTAAATGAGGTAATATTTAATAAAACACCCAGAACAGAATCTGGGATTTAGCATAAATGAAGAATTTGCTATTGTGATTTGTACCTTTGTATTTATCTATTATCGTATGAACATGGAGAAAAATATGGGAAGTTGAAAATGTGGAAAATAATAACAGTATTGTGATGAGGATAGAAAAATGAAAGTGGAGACATAAAAACAAAAAATAAAAGGCTAACAAGAAATAAACATGGCTGGGCACAGTCATGTATGCCTGTAATCCCAGTGGCTCCGGAGGCTGAAGCAGGAGGATTGCATGTTCAAAGCCTGAGGTGCTAAGCAACTCAGTGAGACCCTGTCTCTAAATAAAATACAAAATAGGGTAGGAATGTGGCTCAATAATCAAGTGTCCCTGAGTTCAATTTCTGGTACCCTCCCTTCCCTACAAAAAGAAAGAACCATGATATAATTAATCATAGGCCTTTTGTGAAATGACATGCCTCCACTTGCTTTGTGAATCACATTTCAAATCAATTACCTCCTGTTTACAAAAACAGTTGAACAGTTGGAACCCTTTTTGCCTTTTCTCCTATTTATCTCTCTGGGGTCACATATATTACAAGGATATAAAACAAATAAATTGTATATATATATATATATATATATATATATATATATATATATATATATTTTCATTTATGACAATTATAAGCTGTTTATTAGAAATTCCTAGAAAAAGTAATAATTAAAACTTTATTTTTTCCTTGAGTCATCTAGTAAAATCTAATCTATTTATTTTAAAATGGTAATATTTGACCATTGATTCAAACAGATGACATGGTTGGATATTTCTAGATAAATATCATCTCAAAGAGTTCAGGAAGAAGAGAAATACAGGAGAAAGGAGGCTTAGAAGGTGGCAATTTGTGAAGACTTTTGGAGACTTCTGTATTCTATGGGAATTAGAAAGTGAGATTTTCAGCTTTAAGGAAGAATAACAGAAAGATGTTTTTATGGAATAAGGTATAAAAATTTTCTGAAAAATAATAAAATTTCAGAGCATCATTTATTTATTTGTTCTTTTTTGATATACATGACAGTAGTGTGTATTTTAAAGTATTATACATGCATAGAGTATAGCATTCTAATTAGGAGCGCACTCTTGGGATTATACATGATGTGGAATCACACTGGTAGTGTATTAATATATGAATGTAGCAAAGTTAAATTCAGTTCATTCTACTGTCTTCCCTAACCCAACCCCCTTTTCCTTCATTCCCCTTTGTCTAATCCAGTGAATTTCTAATCCTGCCCACCACTGCTTATCATGTGTCAGCATCCACAAATAAGAGAAAACATTGGGCATTTGATTTGGGGGGATTGGCTTATTTCATTTAGCATGGTTGTCTCTCATTCAATCCACTTACCAGCAAATGCCATAATGTCATTCTTCTTTATGTCTGTGTAAAATGCCACTCTGTATGTATACAAACTTTCTTTACCCATTGGTCTGTTGAAAGGCACCCTGTTTAGTTTCATAACATAGCTATCGTGAATTGAGCTACTATAAACATTGATGTGGCTGTATCACTGTAGTATGCTGAGTTTTAAGCCCTTTGGGTATAAACTGAGGAGTGGGATAGCTGGGTCAAATGGTGGTTCATTTGAACTTTCTCAGGTTCCCATACTGCTTTCTGTAGTGGTCGCACCAATTTGCATTCTCAGGAAGAATTTTCCAACTGTTCATACTGTTAGAAAATTATTCATTTCCTTTTGCTTCTTAATTGAGTTTTTAGATAATACTGAAAATCCTCTCATCTCTTTTTCATTAATCTGTCCTGTTTCTTGGTTGTTACTATAATCACTCCTTCCCCTTTTTCATTTATCTTTTACTTCTTAAATTCCTAGAGCTTTTCCTAGTTTTAAAAGATTTAAGTTTATATATCTTTTCCATTCTTTCGGTTTTATTCTGTTTTTATATCAACTTTTAGTCTTATTAAGAGATAAATACCTCCAAGAGAGTTTTCTTTTTTTCCAAATATTTGGTTTTTGTTCAATTTACATTGAAATTCCTTTGGGAATTATGATTCATATGGGATTATCCTGGCCCAATCTTCCAGATATATAGTCCTTCATGATTTTTAGCTTTCTATGTGTTTTTCTTAACTTATTTATTTGATTTAAACTTAAACAAACAAAGAAACAAACAAACTCCTTATAAGGATGAGATATTTATTCCATTTTGTTTTCCAGGTCTTCCTTTGGATTTCAAGCACTACTATTTTCTTATTTGATTTTTCTACTAAATTATTTGTAGGGAAATACTATTTTGTTTATTTTTTTTAACCCTAGAGAGTCTTATGTAGCAGATCTTAGCATACTTAAATGCTCTTCTTGATATTGTTTTTAATTGAAATATTCATCTACCTTGTTTGAAATCTGTGTTCGAAAAAAAAATGCAAGTGTGTGAAATGCGGAGAATAATGAAGATAGTTAAGACCAAAAACTTTCAGAAATAGGCTTATTATTTTCAAAATGCTAAAACACAAAGGCAAAGAAAAAAAATTAAAAAATTAAAAGTCAGTCAGATTTTTAAAAAAGATATATAGCCTATATGTCTTTTATGATTCTTTATAAGAATTATTAAAGAATTGTAGCAAGCTTATTTTCAGAAAATTTGCAAAAAAGATTAAGGAATATAATAAAAAATTTACACTTATGAAAATATCCTTCAAAATGCAAGAGAAAATAAAGATTATTTAAAACAATTAAAACAAGGAACTTTTTGCTAGCAGATCCTTTCTATCAGAAATATTAAACATTAATCTAATTAAAATGTTAAATATTAAACATTTTTGTTAGAAAGCTCTTTGAGATAAAATGAAAATGAATTTACTATATATTTATTTATATGTAATATATACATATTACATATACATACACATGCATTGGAAATGGAATAAATGAATGGAAAATAAAATTTGCGGTACTGGGGATTGAACCCAGTGGTGCTTTCCCACTGAGCTACATTTCTAGCCCCTTATTTTGAAACAGGATCTTCACTAAGTTGCAGACGCTGTCCTCAAACTTGTGATCTTTCTGACTCTGTCTCCTGAGTCATTGGAATTATAGGAATGTTCTGATGTTCTGCTATTGCTATGCCTGTTTTTGTTTTTTTTCTTTTCAATTGCACTAAAACTTTTTTTTTCCTCTTGGAAGGCAGTACTTCAATGTACAATGTATTTCTCAGATTGGCCTCAGTCTTTTGAGGTCCAGGAAATCGTGCCTCAGCCTCTTCAGTATCTGCAACTAAGACACATGTCACCACAGTTTGTTCTTAAGGATTTTGAATCAAAAACAATCACCTATGTGTCTTTAGAGAATATATATAGGTAAATACATATGATAATGATATAAAGAATGGGAGGAAAAAAAGAAGATATATTTTTATAATTTTGTAATTTTTTGTATTATACATAAAGATATATATATATATATATATATATATATATATATATATATATATACACACACACACACACACACACACACACATACACTCTCTCTCAATTTAGATCAAAATGGACTCAGTTTATTTAAAATGCAGACTGCATACAAAAGGCAATTCAAAATATTTTAATGTACCAAAATATATCAATAAAGGAGATAATGAGTCTTAAAATTTGTTCCACTAAACAGAGAAGGCCTTAAAAATGACAAAGAAGTTTAAAACATAGTAAACCAATGGAACAAACAGAAAATACCTGTGAAGATAATAAATTTTAATCTAGTCATTTCAAAAATCATTTTAGATGTGGGCAATCTAAACATCCCAGTTAAAGACAGAGATCAATATATTGCATAAAATAGCAAAATTGACTTAAAGCTGTGTAGCAGAAATCATATTAAATATAAGAAAACATTGGTTAAAAGTGGTTATCAGGCTTATTTCAGGGAAGATGTTTTGACTATCAAAGGTATCTAATGGGAAATTGTAAAATGATGGAACTTTGGGGGCAGTTAATTCATAACTATGCATTTGTCAAATTTGACTACAATATACAAGAGTGATGTTTTTTTTATGCACCTTAAAAGAATATCAAGCAAGAGGTGAGGATCCAGAAAAGAATACAAAAATTAACAAATAAATTTAGTTACATTAAATCCTGTAGAAAAAAAGTTTGGACAATCTCAGGTTGGCCTCAGTCTTTTGGGCTCTGGGTAATCCTGCCTCATCTTTCATTCAAGTTCACTAACTCTTCAAGGTCAATAACTCTAGTAGTGTTGAATCTAATGTCAAGTCCATTAAAGACCTTCATTTTATTTCTACTATTTCCATTTGATTCTTAACTGTTTTTTCTCATCACTTAAATTACCCAGGTGATCCTACAAGGTGTCTGAAAACTGCTCCATTAGAGCTTTTAACATTTGAATGACATTTATTAAAATTTATTAAAATTTCCTATCTCATAATACTGAAGTCTGAACTGAGTCTGACCCTGGATTGCAATTTCAGACTGTCTTGTAGACAGACAATGACTTCTGTGTCACATATTTTTCTGTTTTGTTCTGTTTTTCTGATCATTGAAAAACATACATGTATAAGAATGGAAGAGTAAAAACAGGGGTAAATGTATTAGATGCAGTTACAAATATTGATATGGTTATTTATCTCTCTTGGTCCTCCCTGATCTATTTGGTGAATCAGAACAGTGTACTGATTACTGATGCTAGAGTACTACTTAACTACATGGAAGATAGAAACAATCTTCACTATATCAACCACCAAGAATTCAGATCCAAGACCTGCTGCCCATTCTATCTTGGTGTTAGAGTCACCAAGGAAAACACAACACAGTCAAGCACTATGTTGAAAACTTTATGTAGAGAAAAGAACAAAAGTATGGTCAGCAATTGGCCTTATTCACATCTCTCTCTTGCTATTGTGCTCCCTTCCCCTGTATCCATTGCCCATGGAAATTTGGGGCATGCTCAAGGGCTAAATGACTCACAATTTCAGTTGACTTAGAAGGTTTTGAAAGACTGTGCATATGAGATTACCCGTCCCAACATGTCTTATTGTTAGTTTTACTTGTGTATGCTAACATTGTGATGGGGTCTGGGAGAGGAGAATTCTCTATAAGTAGGTCCAGTGAATATTAGTCTCTGAGAATTTGAATCCTCAAATGTGTTCTCAAACCTCCTCCATCTGTAGTGCAGGACTTACATATTCCTGCCTCTCCTCCAGGACAGAGCTCACTTGTTTTTGAAGTGTTACTATTATAACATATGAATTTATTTGTGCAAGAAAAAAAATAAATTTTAAAGTAAATAAATATGGTTTGCACTAATATGGTCAAAGTATTAGGTCAGTCAGTATAATTTTCTTTGCAATGAAAAGTGATTTGGAGATAACTTTTATATCACTATTGTCTGGTCTTGTTTTGCAGAATCCAGTAAGCTTGGAGATATTTCATATTTTCCAACTTCCTTTATAAGCTAAAAAGGATGTCTATGTATGGTATATAAGTATACAGAGTTAGAGCATAACTCCTTTCTGGAACAATGAATGACAGATTAATACACGTTGAAATGAAATTATAATTTTTCTTGAAGCATTTTATGAACTTCTGCAAAGGTATTTAAACAGTCAAAAAAAGACATATTTTCTCTCTATGAAAAATATTGTGACATTACACATAAAAATTATTAGCCATTTAAAAACTCATAACATAGATGAATGTGTCTAAAATATAAAATGAAAATACACTGTAAGTCTCTGATGGTTTTTTATTACCCTGCTACAGAAGCGTTTGCATTGTATTAATTATGAAGGCTATATTAAACATCTAAGTACCATTGTTTCCAAAAGAAATTTTGAAAAATAGATATTGATGAACATGAACTTAAAGTTATAAAATAATATATAAAATACCAGTTGTTCATAATTCTGTGCTTCAGGCCAAGTAAAATAATCCATATGCCTGAAATCAACCTGAAAACACTATACCACATTTGAAAATATTGTCTGTATCATCTCAAACATTCTTACCATCATTGACTTTGCTCTTTTCCATTTCCAGAAAAAAACAATATCTTCATGTGAGGGTTTTATTTTCTAATATCTGCTTTATCCTGTCATCACTGAAAACATAGATAACTGTTTTAATAATAAGATTTATCATTTTTTTTTTACTCAAGGCAAATATTCCAAATTCATTTGATGTGCTCTAAAGTGCCTAAAACACTATTTGCCATTGTAACCAAATTTTGGCTAAATCACACTGATTTATCTCAGGAGCTGTGTACTAACAAAATTCTGAGTTGTATTCTCAGATTAATCTCTTTGATTATAAACATGTTTATTTTTTGAAGTGCATTATTCAGAACATAGGTCCTATCAGATGATCTGGGGCCTACTTTATGGTCCAAAAATCTTAGGAAATATTATTAATTTTAGACATATAGCATCCCATTCAATTGACAACATTGATACCTTTTATGGCAGCTATTATGCATACAAACACCTGGGTTGATTCCATAACGTGGCTATTTTGAATAGTGCTGCTATAAATATTGTTCTGAATATGTAACTATAGAATGTTGATTTTACAGAAACATACTACTTCTTTTAAAATATAGATTTCCCCTAAAATTCTCTCGATTCTTTTCTTTCATACAATTTGTTTTAAAGCACCTGAATGTATTACTTCTAGAATTTTCTAAATTCACTCTGTCTGCATTATCACTTTATTTCAAATAGCAACATTAGCTTTAATTGTTATTATTATTTACTATGCAAACATGAGTTTATTCCAAATTCAAGCATAATTGTAGTTCAAGTTTACTATTATCATTCACCACATAAATAAGGCATTTTCTTTATAATGTTATATTTTATACAAATATGACACTAGAGAGTCTGAGATTTTGGCAACATTATCAATTTAAATCAAATAAAAATTTGGAGGTAGTTAGCAAGCTGTTTGTTCTTGGTTGCGATATCAGTCTTCAAGTACAGAACTTCTTAATGGGTAAGCTATGTAATTTAATATTCATATGTTGCCTAAAGTCATTTATTCATCTTATTTTCCAGACTCCTTGGTGATATTAATCTCTCCAGTTATCACATTGAATTGCATTCATGAATGCACTCATTCTTACTCATACCAACACCTGATTTCTATGAATCAATCTCAGATATTTAACATGGTAACTCATAGTTTCACTTACTGAATATTTATTGAGGATATATTATTGTATAGGACATGTAATAAAAGGATAGGACATAATAATGCAGCTGATCTCAGTTTATACACAGATGTATGGGTTCAAGAGAAGGGAAGACATGCAGTGTTATAATGGAATACCAAGTTCTCTAGTAACAGTACAAAAAATGCTTTAGACTACTATACATGAATGGCACAGAAAGGGCCTTTTTATCTTGGGTATTATGTACATCCATAAAACTCGAATTAAAAAAAAACACAACTCTAAATAAACAGTAAAAAGATCAGTAGAGTAGAGGAAAGAGTATGGGGGAGGGAGCAGGAGAAGGTAAAGGGAAGAACTCGGGCGTGAATAAGAACAAATTGTTTTTCAAATTCCATGTTTTGTAATTATATTAAAATGAACCTTATTGTTAGGTAACTGAAAAGTTCTACTAAAAAAGGCAAAGAGTGAAAGGAAAGAGTAATAAAATGTGGAGCAAGGAAAGGAACAAGAGAGTCAAATGGAATATTCTAGAAATATTCTTCCACTGCTCCACTCCTTTTATCAGGTATTTTAGCATACTGGGATAATGACCTTGTTATCTCCCACCGAATTAACAATCCACCTCATAGTTTATAACTTTAAAATATGAAAAATGAGTTATTTGGTTCACAAATATGCAACTGGAAGGACCTTGACAGAGCAGCATATTTCTGACGTAAATAACATCATCTACTGTCATTTTACTGGGTGCCAGAAGATCTCCTTCTGAGCCTGGTCAATCATATGGCTGTCAAATAGGACTGGAGTTTACCAGGTGGCTCTGCTGGGAGTGGATGCTGGGGTTTGATTTCTCACCACATGTCTTTCTACACAGTTTGAGCTTTGTCCTAGCAGTGTAGATGAGTTCTAATCATAAGCATTTTAAGAGAACCAGGAAAAAGATGTATCTTCCTTTATGTCACACATCATGTCACTCCACTGTAGTCACCAGTGTATCCAAATCCATGAGATAAAACATAGACTCTCTACTCTCAAGTATAGACACCAAAGGCACATTGAAAGAAAGACTGTTCATGGTTGAAATTGTTGTACCTTTTTTAGACAATAAAGGTGAAGTCACTGAGAATTTTGTTTTAAATACTAGAAATATTTTCAGATAATCTTTTAAAAGTGGCCCTCAATTAGGAGAGAAGTCATATAATAATGAGTATTTGACAGCTTCTGGATTCACTTTTGGCTCTGCAATTAAGAAATTGCTTCTGGTATCCAGTGAATAGAGGTCAGGAATGCTTTTAAAAGTCTTACTATAAATGGGATGCTCCTCCCCAAAAAAGAATTTCCTTCTCTAATTAGAAATGTTCATAGTGAGAAAGCCAGATACAAATGATAAACCCTTTAACACTTAATGGGAGCATATTTCCTTATTGCCAGAAGACATCCATATTGTTGGCATATCCATTTCTGATGGAAATTTTGTTCCCTAAAGTATTATAAAAATAATCACTGGTAGAAAAGGAGAAAATTGGCCTATTAGTTATTGGAACAATAATCAATTTGGCATTTTAGAGAATGTACTGTTTTCCTAAGGTTTTCAGAACAAATTATCACAAGCATTGTGACTCAAAACAACAGAAATCTGTACTCTCAAAATACTGGAGGCCAAAGGTGAATGATCAAAATGTCAGCAAGTGTGCATTCCTTGCAAACACTACAGAAAAGAATTCAATGTATTCTTCTGCTAGCTTCTAGCATTTACCCACTCCTTGGCTTATGACCACAACCCTCCAATCTCTGTCTCCATGGTCTTTTCCTAGTGTGTCCTGCATTCTACTGATCTTAACTCTTCATCTGTTTTTCTCTTATAAGTACATTTGTCTGTAGATTTAGAGTCCAACAAGTAGTCTCATCTCAAGATCCTTAACTTTATCACATATACAAAGACCTTTAATCCAAACCAATTCTTAATTCTAAAGAATTAAGATGGGTATCTCTTAGGAGAACATGACATGTCCTAAATTAGAGAGTAACTAAATTTTACTGTAACCACCAATGTTCAAACATTGGAAATTAATTTCTAAATAAATTGAGGTGCATACAGTCAACCAAAATCTAAAATGAAGGTTGCATCAGCAGCTAACAAAAATACAATTATATGATCACTTCTTTGTGTACACTTTAATATAATGGAGTATCTCTCCACATTACAATGTATTAAAATAAGTAAAAGCATCCAAATTAATTCTGATATTTTAGATTAAAGTACTTTTACTTAGGGTTATGAAAAATATATTAAAGTAAGGAAATAGGCTTTTAGATCAAAATTTTAGAATACAATGTGCTGCATGACTTATTTTGTTTAGTTTGGGAAACCATTAATTAGAAATGAGAGTCAATGTGATAGATATTATATAGTTTATAAAATTTTCATACTTTAACAAAAAATCATTCTACTTGATATAAAATTTTATCAACATAAAAGCAGCAGGGTGTGGTGGCACACACCTTGTAATCCCAGCAGCTCTGGAGGTTGAGGCAGGAGGATCTCAAGTTCAAAGCCAACCTCAGCAATTTAGTGAGCCCCTAAGTAACTCAGAGAGACCCTGTTTCTAAATGTGGCTCTAGATGTGGTTCAGTGTTTAAGTATCTCTGGATTCAATCACTGGTAAAATAAATAAAAAATATAAAAGCAAAAGTTGACTGTGGTATTAATACCAATTACATGAAATTTTAAAATAACAATTGTTTTTTTATGATACTATGAGAACAGAATTATGATCTGTACAGTTATTAATATTTATGATTAAATAATACTAATATAGAACTGATGAGGTCTAATTATAGAATACTAATAGCATAATTTTAAAAAAGAATTATAGTATTCATGCTTTCATCATTTGACTTTCACATGAAGGTTAGCTTCACCATTTGAGAAATATGTTATTTAAATTTTTTAAATTTTTTTTAAAATTTTATTTATTGTATTAGTTATATGTCACAGCAGAATTCAATTTAATTCATACTACACAAATAGAGCATGCTTTTTAATTCTGGTTTAATACAAAATAGAGTCAGACTATTCATGTTGTTTAATATATGTACTCAGGGTAATGAGTCCATCTCATTCCACCATCTTTCCTACCTCATACCCCACTTCTCCTCCTTCCTGTTTCCCTATCTACAGTTTATCTAATCCTCCCATGCTTCTGTCTCATTCCCATTATGAATCAGCATCTCTAAATTAGAGGAAACATCAGGCATTTGGTTTTTGGGATTGACTAACTTTACTTAGCATTATATTCTCCAACTCCATCCATTTACCTGCAAATACCATGATTTTATTCTCTTTTAATGCTGAGTAATATTCCATTGTGTATACAGACCACAGTTTCTTTATCCATTCATCTATTGAAGGACATCTAGGTTGGATCCACAATTGAGCTATTGTGAACTGTGTTGCTATAAACATTGATGTGGTTTATCCCTGTAGTATGCTGTTTATAAGTCCTTTGGGTATAAACAGAGGAGTGGAATAGCTGGGTCAAAAGGTGGTTTCATTCCAAGTTTTCCAAAGAATCGACATACTGCTTTTCATATTGGTGGCACCAATTTGCAGTCCCATAAACAATGTATGAATGTGCCTTTTTCCTGCACATCCACACCAACACTTATTATTTATATTCTTAATACCTGCCATTCTAACTGGAGTGAGATGAAATCTTAGAATAGTTTTGATTTGCATTTCTCTAATTGCTAAAGATGTTGAACATTTTTTTTTCATATATTTGTTGATTGATTGTATATCCTCTTCTGAAAAGCTTCTGATCATTTCCTTGGCCCACTTATTTATTGGCTTATTTTTTTGGTATTAAGATTTTTGAGTTCTTTATATATCCTAGAGATTAGTGCTCTATCTGATGTGCATGTGCTAAAAATTTGCTCACAAAATGTAGGCTCTGTATTCACTCACTGTTTTTGTTGTTGTTGTTTTGTTTGTTTGTTTGTTTGTTATTTCTGAGAACAAGCTTTTGAGTTTGAATCCATCCCATTTATTGATTCTTTTTTAAATTTGTTTTAATTAGTTACACATGACAGTACAATGATCTTGACATATCATACTACTCAGCACTAAAAAATAACAAGATCATGGCATTTGCAGGGAAATGGATGGCATTAGAGCAGATTATGCTAAGTGAAGTTAGCCAATCCCAGAAAAACAAATGCCTAATGGAATGTCTTCTCTGATATGAGGGAGGTGACTCAAAATGGGGTAGGGAGGAAGAGCATGAGAAGAAAATTACCTCTAGATAAGGAAGAGAGGTGGGAGGGAAAGAGAGGGAGAATGGGAATTGCATGGCAAAAGGAAGGAGACACCCTTCGTTATACAGAATAGAGGTATGACAATGTGAGGGGGAAAAAAAAGGAGAAATGGGTCCATTTATTGATTCATTTATTTTTCATTTTTATGATATTAGGAGCCTTATTAAGGAAGTTGGGGCCTAATCAAACATGATGGGGATTTGGGCCTACTTTTTTCTCTATTATGTGCAGGTCTCTTATTTATTCCTACATCTTTGATTCACTTTGAGTTGAGTTTTGTGAATGGTGAGAGGTAGGGGCTTAGTTTCATGTTGTTACATATAGATTTTCTGTTTTCCCAGAACCATTTGTTCAAGAGGCTATCTTTTCTCCAATGTATGTTTTTGGCACCTTTGTCTAATATAAGATAAATGTATTTATGTGGGTTTGTCTCTGGGTCCTCTATTCTATACCAGTGGTCCACCAGTCTATTTTGGTGCCAATACAATGCCATTTTTGTTTCTATGTCTCTGTAGTGTAGTTTAAGGTATGGTATAGTTATGCCACCTGCCTCACTTTTCTTGCTAAGGATTGCTTTAGCTATTTTTGGTCTCTTATTTTTCCAGATTAATTTCATGATTGCTTTTTCTATTTCTATGAGTAATGTCATTGGGGTTTTGATTGGAATTTCATTAAATCTGTATAGTGCTTTTAATAGTATGGCCATTTTGACAATATTAATTCTGCCTATCCAAAAACAAGGGAGATCTTTCCATCTTCTAAGGTCTTCTTTAATTTCTTTCTTTAGCATTCTGTATTTTTGTTGTTGTTGTTGTTGCAGAGGTCTTTCACTGCATTTGTTAGGTTGATTCACAAGTATTTTATTTTATTTTTGAGGCTATTGTAAATGGGGTAGTTTTCCTTATTTCCCTTTCAGAGAATTTGTCACTGATATATAGAGGAATGCCTTTGATTTATGGGTGTTGATTTTGTATCCTGCTACTTTGCTGAATTCATTCACTAGGTCTAGATGTTTCTGATCGATTTTTTTGGGTCTTCTATGTATAGAATCATATCATCAGCAAATAGTGCTAATTTGAGTTTTTCTTTTCCTATGTGTAACCCTTTATTTTCTTTTATCTGTCTAATTGCTATGGCTAGTGTTTCAAGAACCATGTTAAATAGAAGTGGTGAAAGAGGGTATCCCTATCTCATTCCAGTTTTTAAAGGGAAGGCTTTCAGTTTTTCTCCATTTATAATGATCTTGGCCTGGGGCTTAGATAGCTAGCTTTTACAATGTTGAGATAAGTACCTGTTATCCCTAGTTTTTCTAATGTTTTTAAAATTAAGTTATGCTGTATTTTGTTGAATGCTTTTTCTGCACTATTGATATGATCATATGATTCTTATCTTTAACTTTATTGATGTGATGAATTACATTTATTGATTTCTGTATGTTGAACCAACCTTGCATCTCTGGGATGAACCCTACTTGATTGTGGTGCACAATATTTTGGTTTTTTTTTTAATTTTAAAAATTAATATTTTTAGTGACACACAAATTGTACTTATTTATGTACAATAAGGTGTTTTAATACATGTATATAATGTAAAATGCTCAAATCAGCCTAAATATATCTAACTCCTCAAACATTTGTCATTCTTTTTGGTGAACACATTCAAAATCCTTTCTTCTAGCTGTTTTGAAACATACATTTTTTATTATCTATAGTTACCTTACTATGGAATAGAATATCAGAATTTGCTTCACTTAACCAATTATATCTTAGCACACATTGATCAACCTTTTTCCATCCATTCCTCCTCCTCACTTGCCTCAGGCTCCTCCATTTTACCAGGTGACTACTACTCTACCCTCTTAACGTTTTTACATTTCACATAGGAGTGAGATCATGAAGTAGTTGTCTTTCAGTGGCTGCTTATTTACTTCCACATAGAATTTTGTCTTTCTCATGGATGAATAGTAATAAATTATTTACATGTACATTTTCTTCATCAATTTATCAGTTGATGGACTCTTCTGTTGATTCCATGTTTTTTCTAAGTTTTTTGTTTACTTTAAATAGTTTTGCCAGAAAAAAAGGGAAGCACAGATTTCTCAAAAACAGACTGATTTCATTTTTAAAAAATGTATATCTAGTAGTGGAATTTCTGGATCATATGGTAATTTCTATTTTTAATTCTTTGAGGAAATATTAAAAGGTTTTCCATAATGGTTGTACTAGTTTATGTTCCCATCAATAGTGTGCAAGGTTATCTTTTGCCTGTATCTTCATCAGAACCTGTTACTTTTATCTTTCTGATATCTTTCATTCTATCTGGAGTGAAAAAAAACATTTTATGATGGTTTGTTGTTCAATTCGATGATGACTAGTGAGGTTGAACACATTTTAATTTACAGATTGGTCCTTTGTATGCCTTCTTTTGAGAAAAGTTCAATTTATACCTATAGCTTATTTTTAATTTTTAATTGTTTGTTTTGATTGTTTTCATTTTCACAATTGAGTGTTTGGAGCTCCTTATATATTTTGGATATTAAGCCATTGTAAAAAGTTATAGTTTTAATATATTTTCTCCCTTTCTATAAGCTGTGCCTTTTCTCTTTTGATTGTTTTCTTTACTGTGTATAAGATTTTAATTTTATATAATACTATTTCTTTATTGTTGCATTTATTGCCTGTGTTTTTGAAATCTTATAAAAAATTAGTTGTTCATTCTAATATCCTGAAACATTTTTTTCTGATTTTGTTTATTGGTTGCAGAATATGTGTCCAGAAAATCTTATTAATGAGACTGTCTTCTCCCCCCCCCGCCCTGACAATGTTACTTTTTTCAAAGATTAGTGGATTATAGATGTGTAGGATGACTATTTGGCTATTCTGCTCCAATAGTGAAAGTTCATATTTTTAAGTCAACACCATATTTTCCTTAAGATAGCATACAGTAAAGAAATGATTACAAAAGAAGAAGAGCAAGAGTGAAAAAGCTACAGAAACTTCACTTTTGATTAACAAACAGTCTTTCTATAATTGAAACTTTAGCTGCATTCTTCCGGTGTTCATGTGATAATGGCAAACTAAGGACAAACTGTAGGCATTCTACATATTTTTGAAATGGAATCCAGGCAATCCCATTTTCTCATGGATTCTACACAACCCAGGACCGCTTTGAAAACTTTGTGTCTGAACCATTATTGAGGGACACAGTGAACAATAACATGGGAAAAGAAGAATTGTAGAATGGAATGGAAAGAAAATAAACATGGCATATGTTATGTGACTAAATATATTCATAAAATTTCAAGAAATACCCTCCAATGTAACTGCATAGCATAGATACTGCTGGTAGTGAAAGTGGAATCAGTAGTTGCATGAAAGTCAATGTGAGATTTGGAACAATGTAATAATGGTGATTATTTCACTGCCTTGATTTTTAAACACTAGGATTGTGTTGTCTTGGGAATTATGCACAGTTGACCAATTCATTCTTCAACAATATTTTCTTCACATGTAAGATTTTTCTTGATCTTATGTCTATATATTCAAAACTTTTAAACATTTTTTTCATTTTCTTTACATAGAACAAAATAATAAGGATGGAATCATTATTCTGTTAAGAAATATCTACCTTCCTTGTTAATGGAGTTACTATTATGTTTATGTGAAACACTTTATTTGGAGCAGGAAAGACTGAGATTGACATTCTACACTCTTTAGCAAATGTTGTTTTTTTGTTTTGTTTTTTTACTCTTTGCTTCATTATATTGAAAAATATTCCTATTTTCAAACATCTTCCTATACCATGAAAATGCTCCCAAGTGCCTGGTAGAATTGCATTTACTAATCATACATTTTGTGTTTTTCTAAACTTTTATACTAAAATTTTATGTTAAATTAATTTTGGAAATAATAACAATATTGCCTCCCAAATCACTAAAAATACTCTTTTTAAAATAGGTGCACACAGATCCACCTACACCAACCTGTGCAGGACATAAGCTCACAATACACCTGGATTCAACCTTCCACCTGCGGAGCAGACATTCACCAGAGCCTAGCCTCTAGCATCGTACTGCCCCTTTCTACCAGCAGACTACGTTGGGAGGCCAGGCCCAGCCCAGACTACCCATACCAGCCCATGCAGAACCCAGGCTCCCAATAGGCCCCGGTCCATCCCTCACCAACAGGCATCCGACAGAGCCCAGCCTCCAACCAGCAGACTATACCACAGAAGCTCAGGCCTAGGCCAGATCCATCCAACATGAACAGGACTCAGGTCCAGGGTAGATACAAGTTCACCCTTCCCACCTGGTAGCCTAAGCCTAACCCACTTCCATCTTGGGACACTGCAGTCATCACCATAGCCTTCCCCACACAGTAGCCCCTAACTTCCTGACAACAGGCAGGGCCTAGAAGCAGCTGCATCTCAGAGCAGGCATCCCAAAGGGAGTGTGAGGCCTATCTTTTCATCCCCATCTCTGTAAGACATTGCTTCCACCTTGGGGCACTTTAACTATTATTGTGAGCTACCTTGACAACTGCCACCACCATCTTTAGATGCAGTAGTATACATTGAGGGACACCAGCAGGGTCTGGAAGCCAAAATCAAGGTAAGGTGTAGACAATCTGCACGGGTACTACAAGAATGTAAGAAATCAACTGTAATATCGCAGATCCACACTATAAGAAAGGAAGACACAGACAGCATTGAAAAACAAGGGAGGAAAGTGCCCCAAACAAACCAGGGTACTATAATAACAGAACCCATGGACAGAAAAGTTGATTAAATGTCAGAGAAGGAGGTCAGAAGGTTCAGAATTAAAATGATCTGTGAAATAAAGAATGACCTAAATGAGCAAATACAGGCAAAAACTGTGAAATAAAGAATGACCCACATGAGCAAATACAGGCAAAAACTGATCACTCCAACAAATACAGGTCTGGCACAGGACTGCCCCTGTGCATAAAAAATTACTGATAGAGAGAGAGAGAGAGAGAGAGAGAGAGAGAGAGAGAGAGAGACAGACTCTGGGAAAAAAGTCAGAAATCCTTGAAATGAAGGATATAATAAACCAAATAAAAAACTCAACAGCGAGCATAACCAACAGACTAGATCACTTGGAAGAAAGACTGTCAGATAATGCAGACAAAGTATACAATCTGGAAAATAAAGTTGATCACAAACTAAAGATAGAAAGAACAGAACATCCAAGAAATCTGGGACAGCATCAAAAGACCAAATTTAAGAGTTATTAAGATAGAGGAAGGCACAGAGTATCAAACCAAATGAATGCATAATCTCTTTTTGTTTTATTGGTTGTTCAAAACATTACATAGCTCTTGACATATCATATTTCATAATTTAGATTCAAGTGGGTTATGAACTTCAATGAGATAATATTCAGAAAATTTCCAAAGCATGAGGAACAAATAGGAAAACCAAATACAAGAGACTTATAGGACACCAAATGTACAAAATACAACAGATCTACACCAAGGCACATTATAATGAAAATGCCTAACATACAGAATAAGGATAGGATCTTAAAAGCCCAAGAGAGAGGAATCAGATCACATACAGGGGAAGACCGATTTGTATCTCAGCAGATTTTTCAACCCAGACCCCACAGCCAGGAGATTGTGGAACAACATATACAAAGCTCTAAAAGAAAATGGATGCCAACAGAGAATCTCACGTTCAGCAAAACTAAGTTTAGATTTAATAATGAAATAAAAACCTTCCATGATAAACAAAAGTTTAAAGAATTTACAATTAGAAAGCCTGCACACTTTCAGCCCCATCAGAACATCCTCAGCAAAATATTCCATGAAGAGAAAATTAAAAACAATGATGAAAATTAGCAGAGGGAATGATTACACTAAAGGAAAATCTAATAAGAGGAGAAGCCAAGTCACATTAAATACCAAAAATAAACAAAAATGGCTGGGAATACAAATCAAGTCTCAATAATAATCCTGAATGTTAATGGCCTAAAATCACCAATCAACAGACATAGTCTAGCAGATTTGATTTAAAAAAAAAAAAGACCCAAAAATATGCTACCTCCAAGAGGCTCATCTCATAAGAAAAGACATACACAGAGTGAAGGTGAAGGGTTGAGAAAAATCATGCCACTCACATGCACTGTGGGAGCAAGCAGGGGTTTCCATTCTCATATCAAATAAAGTAGACTTCAAACTAAAGTCAATCAAAAAGAATAAAGAAGGACACTATATACTGCTCAAGGGAACCATACACCAACCAACAAAGCTTAACAATTACAAATATATAGATCCCAAACAATGGAGCACTTACATTCATCAAACAAACTCTTCTCAAATTCAAGAATCAAATAGAACACAACACAACAATTTTGGGTGACTTTAATACACCTCTTTCATCACTAGATACATCTTTCAAACAAAAATTGAACAAAGAAACTAGAGCTCAATAATACAACCAATAAATTAGACTTAACTGACATATATAGAATATTTCATCCTTCAAGAGAATACACTTTCTTCTCAGCAATACATGGATCCTTCTCTAAAATAGATGATATACTATGCCAAAAAGCAAATACTAGCAAATATAAAAAAAAAAAAACTAGAGATACTGCCCTGAATTCTATCAGATCATAATGGGTTGAAATTAAAATCAATAATAAAAAAAGAAATAAAAGCCACTCCAATACCTGGAGACTAAATAATGTACTACTGAATGAACAATGTATTGCAGAAAGTCAACAAATAAATGACTTAACATTACATCTCAAAGCCCTACAAAAAGTAGAAAAATCAACATCCAAAGCAGTAGAAGACAAGAAATAATTAAAATTGGACATGAAGTCAATGTAATTGAAACAAAAGAAACAATTGTAAAACTTGATAGAACAAAAAGCTTGTTCTTTGAAAAAATAAATAAAATTGACAGACCCTTAGCCATATTAACAAAAAGAAGGAGAGAGAAAACTCAAATCACATACATGATGAAAAAGGAAATATCACAACAGACACTACAGAAACACAGAACATAATTAGAAATTATTTGAAAATTTATACTCCAATAAAATAGAAAATATCAAAGGCATTGACAAATTTCTAGAGTCATATAATTTGCCCAAATTGAATCAGGATGATATACATAATTTAACCAGATCAATTTCAAGTAAAAAAAAAGATGTCATCAAAAGTCCACCAACCATGAAAAGCCCAGGTCTGGATGGATAAACAGTAGAGTTCTATAAGACCTTTAAAGAAGAGCTAATACCTTTATCAAATGTAAGATAGTTGTAGCTTTGTGGATTAGTCTCTGTGTCCTCTATTCTGTACCATTGGTCCACCCACCTGTTTTGGTACCAGTACCATGCTGTTTTTGTTACTATTGCTCTGTAATACAGTTTGAAATCTGGTATCGCTATACCGCCTGATTCACACTTCCTGCTTAGAATTGCTTTTGCTATTCTGGGTCTCTTATTTTTCCATATGAACTTCATGATTGCTTTATCTATTTCTACAAGAAATGCCGTTGGGATTTTGATTGGCATTGCATTAAACCTATAGAGAACTTTTGGTAATATCGCCATTTTGATGATGTTAGTTCTGCCTATCCATGAACAGGGTATATTTTTCCATCTTCTAAGATCTTCTTCTACTTCTCTTTTTAGGGTTCTGTAGTTTTCATTGTATAAATCTTTCACCTCTTTTGTTAGGTTGATTCCCAAGTATTTTATTTTTTTTTTAGGATATTGTGAATGGAGTGTTTTTCCTCATTTCCGTTTCAGAAGTTTTATCGCTGATATACAGTTGTGAGGGGAATGGGAAAATAAACAAGGAGAGAAATGAATTACAGTAGATGGGGTAGAGAGAGAAAATGGGAGGGGAGGGGAGGAGGGATAGTAGAGAATAGGAAAGGTAGCAGAATACAACAGTTACTAATAGGGCATTATGTAAAAATGTGGATGTGTAACCGATGTGATTCTGCAATCTGTATTTGGGGTAAAATTGGGAGTTCATAACCAACTTGAATCTAATGTATGAAATATGATATGTCAAGAGCTTTGTAATGTTTTGAACAACCAATAAAAAAAAGAGCTAATACCAATACTCTTTAATTTATTTCAGGAAATAGAAAAAGAGGGAGCATTTCTAAACTCATTCTATGAGGCCAATATGACCCTGATTCTAAAACCAGGCAAAGACACATCAAAAAAAGAAAACTTCAGACCAATATCTGTAATGAACATAGAATGCAAAAATTCTCAAAAGAATTCTGGCAAATTGAATACAAAACATATCAAAAATATCCTGCACCATGATCAAGTGGGACTCATCCCAGAGATGCAAGATTGTTTAAATACACAGAAATCAATAAATGTAAGTCACATCAATAGACTTAAAGATAAGAATCATATGATTGTCTCAATAGATTCAGAAAAATCATTTGACAAAATACAGCACCACGTTCTGTTCAAAACACTAGAAAAACTAGGGATAACAGAAACATATCTCAACATCATAAAGGCTATCTATGCTAAGCCCCAGGCCAACATCATTCTAGATGGAGAAAAAATGAAGAAATTCACTCTAAAAACTGGAACAAGACAGGGATGCCCTCTTTAGCCACATGTATTTAACATAGTTTTTGGAACACTGGCCACAGCAATGAGACAGATGAAAGAAATTAAAGGGCTACACATAGGAAAAGAATAACTCAATTCGGCACTATTTCCAGATGATATGATTCCTTACCTGGAAGACCCAAAATGTTCCAACAGAAAACTTTAGAACTTGTAAATGAATTCAGCAAAGTAGCAGGATAAAAAAAAAATCAACACCCATAAATCAAAGGCATTTCTGTATATCTGTGTCATATCCTCAGAAAGGGAAACAAGGAAAACTACTCCATTTACTATATCCTCAGAAAGGGAAACAAGGAAAACTACTCCAAGCCTCAAAATAAATAAATAAATAAATAAAATAAAATACTTAGAAATCAACTTAATAAATGCCGCAGTTCGGCTGGCTGGGCAAACTAGCCAGGGGGTGACATTGAACTTGTGTAGATTGAGACAGCAGGAGTGGGAGCCATTTATTCTAGGACCAGAGGGGTATATATACATTACACACAGCTTATCTTAATTAACATAAACTAGATACAGCAGTCAACCAATAAGGAATCTCCACACTTAATGGCTCGCTGGCGTTCCTTCACAGACCACTCCCTCTGCAAAATGCCAGGTGCCATCTTGACTTGTTTACAGACTCTAGCATTTCCCCCTTTTGTTTAATTTAAATAAAGACCATAGTGGTTTTTACACAAACACCATAAATAATCTGCTACAAGCAGAAGGGGAGGATACAAATGCCACAATACCAAGCCAATTGATGGCTCCATGCAACAAGCCCTTGGAAAAATTATACCAGCAATGACACCATTAGCAAAGATACCGAGTTACAATTTGTTGTAGATTACAGTTTGTTGTTTCAGTCCAGGTAAAGCAGTGTCTCAATAGATTAACTCACAGTCCAGGTAAGTTCACAGGCAGCTGGCTTAAATCACAGTCCAGGTAAGTTCTGCAGACAGCTAGCTTGATCTGAAGTCTCCTCCAGTTCCCAGCCGAAGTCTCCTCTGGTTTTCAGCAACACTGGAAATTCTTCCATCCTGGTCCTCACCAGCACTGGGAGGAAAGAAGGAACTAGCTTCCAGGTGTGGGAGAACCATTGTAGTTATTGGCCTTGGAAATGATCAAACTTCAGGGACTCGGGCCATCTTCCACCTGCCTGCAGTGTCCCAGGCAGCCCCAGATGGCCCCAGAGAGAGTCCGGGGAGTGTCCCGGACTCCTGGGGAGAGTCCCAGGGAGCATCCCATGCTCTGCCACTGGGCACAGGGAGCCAGAGCCTATGAGACTGTGCTTCCGGGTCAGGTTTTGATTTGTGCTCTCACAGTGGTGTCCTGCTCCCCTGGTGGGGGGCCTGGAAGAGCCTGCTGCCGCAGCTTGGAAGCTTGGAAAGTCCTTGCTGCTCCATGACCGGCTCAGGCACGTGGTGGCTGCCGCCAATTCACACACCCTCCAGTTATGAAAAGTATTCAGTAATAGCCTTTTGCTGCAACTTTTTTCCTGATAATCCTTCTTCTTCTGAACTTTCTTTTTCTTTCTGACTAGAGTTCCTGGGCTTCCATCAACACATGCCCTAACTGCTCTTGGTTCCACTGGGGTGCCTCCTTACCTTAGTAATTTACTTCTCACCCCTTCCATATTCTCATCACAAAGACAATACAACATTTCAAGACAAAACAAGACACAACATACTGTATTAATCTTCTCCATTTTCTCAAAATGACCATTTTTCCTCTCGCCCTATCTGCCTAGGGACGAGCAGATTTGCTCCCATCCTATCTATGGATGGGCAGCTTTTTTTTTTTTTTCATCACTTACCCCAGAGTGTCCTGGGGCTCCCTGTACAGGCCACCATCTGCCGCAGTCCGGCTGCAGCAAAATAAATGGGGGTGATGAACAACTTGTGTATATTGATACAGCAGGAGTGGGAGCCATTTATTGTAGGACAGGAGGGGTATATATACATTACACACAGCTTATCTTAATTAATGTAAACTAGATACAGCAGTCAACCAATAAGGAATCTCCACACTAAATGGCTCGCTGGAGTTACTTCACAAACCACTCCCTCTCACAAAATGCCAGGCGCCATTTTGACTAGGTGAAATATCTATGAATTTCATTGAAATTCATGCAAACATTCTTCTCTGTTGTTCTAACTTAAAATTTCAGAACCCTAAAGAAATAAATCAAAGAAGACCTTAGAAGATGGAAAGATCTACCTGGCTCTTGGATAGTCATAATTAATATTATCAAAATGACCATACTTACAAAAGCACTACACAGATTTAATGCAATTCTAATCAAAATCCCAATGACATTTCTCATTAGAAATAGAAAAAGCAATCATGAAATTCATCTAGAAAAATAAGAGAACTGGAATAGCTAAAGCAATCCTTAGCAGGAAAAGTGAAGCAGGTGGTATCACTATACCAGGACTTAAATTATACTACAGAGTAATAGAAACAAAAATGGCATGGTATGTTTACCAAAACAGACTGGTAGACTAATGGTACAGAATAAAGGACACAGAGATTAACCGACAAAATTACAATTATTTTATTTTAGACAAAGGTGCCAAAAACATGCATTGGAGAAAAGATAGACTTCCAAAAATGGTGCTGGGAAAACTGGAAATCCATATGCAACAAAATGAAATTAATCCCCATATCTCTCACCATACACAAAATTCAACTTACAATGGATCAAGGATTTAGGAATACAACCAGAGACCCTGTGTCTAATAGAAGAAAAAGTAGACCCTAATCTCTATCATGTGGGATTAGGCCACAACTCCTTAATAAGACTCCCATAGTGCAAGAATTAAAATCAAGAATCAATTAATGAGTTGGACTCAAACTAAAAAGTTTCTTCTCAGCAAAAGAAAAAATTTATAAGGTGAATGGAGAGCTTACATCTTGGGAGCAAATCTTTACCCCTCACACATCAGATAGAGCACTAATCTCTAGGGTATATAAAAAACTCAAAAAGTTAAACACCAAAAAACCAAATCACCCAATCAATAAATGGTCCAAGAACATGAACAGATATTTCTCAGAAGATTATATATAATCAATCAACAAATAGATGAAAAAATATTCAACATCTCTAGCAATTAGAGAAAAGCAAATCAAAATTACTCTATGATTTCACCTCACTCCAGTCAAAATGGCAGCTATTATGCATACAAATAACAATAAGTGTTGGCGAGGATGTGGAGAAAAAAGGTACACTTTTGCACTGCTGTGGGACTGCAAATTGGTGAAGCCAATATGGAAAGCAGTATGTAGATTTCTTGAATGGAAATAGAACCACCATTTGACCCAGCTATACCTCTCCCCTGCTCTATATCTAAAGGACTTAAAAACAGCATACTCCAGGGACACAGCCACATCAATTTATAGTAGCACAATTCACAATAGCTAAAATGTGGAACCAACCTACATGCCCTTGAATGGATTAAAAAAAATGTGGTATATATACACAATGGAATATTACTCAGGATTAAAAAACCCTTTCAAATGCCAAATCAGGGCATTTGCAAGTAAATGGATAAAGTTAAAGAAGATAATGCTAAGTGAAGTTAGCCAATGCCAAAAAAAAAAAAAAAAAAAAACAAATGCCAAATGTTTTCTCTTATATAAGGAGATTGATTCATAGTGGAATAGGGAGAGGGAGCACTGGAGGAACAGGGGAACTCTAGATATGGCAGAGGCTTTGGAGGGAAAAGGAGGGGGCATGGGGTTAGAAATGATGGTGGAATATGATGGTCATTATTATCCAAAGAACGTGTATGAAGACACAAATTGGTGTGAATATACTTTATATATAAACAGAGATATGAAAAATTGTGCTGTACACGTGTAATAAGAATTTTAATGTATTCTGCTGTCATATATAAATAAAAAATGAATAAAAATTTTTTAAAAATTACTAAACTTAAAAAAGTTGCATAAAGATTTTTAAGTAATATATTAATACCTTACAACAACATAATGATTCTAATTAGGCATTGACATTAAAATATTAGAACTGAAAAAAAATACCCCAAAAATCACCAGACAAGGCAGGGGTTTGGCTCAGTGGTAGAGCACTTGCCTCGCATATGTGAGGTACTTAATGTGTTTTATCCTTAGCATCACATAAAAATAAATAAATTAAGATATTGTGTCCTTCTACAACTAAAAAAAAAATCATCAAGCATAAATTTCAGAAATTCTCCTGCTATATTAATCAATGAAATTCATGCACACATTCTTCTATGTTGTTCTACCTTAAAGGTTTAGTCTGCAGTACAGCACCTGCAAAGAAATCATGGATATGCCAAATTCTGGCAGGCATACTGAAAACTCACCCACTCTAAAGTGTGAGAGAATGTCATATACTGAGAGATAACACATTTTAATTTAGGAAATTGCATGCCTAGCAAGAATTACAAGCACTAAGCTAAATGAGGTGTTCTGCAAGATTTTTACCTTTATTGTGTTAACAATAATGCTAGTAATCAGAGTCTATCAATTAATATCAGATATTGAACCTCAAATTGTCAAAATTAAATATGTGTATTTTATTTAGAAGAGATAGTTAAGTACCAATCATCTTTTTATTTAAAAATAATATTTTTGTGTGTTCAGAAACTAAATGTCATTCAAATGGAGGAACAGCTGGCACAGATGTCAAAGAATACTGTGCTCTTTGCAAGTCACAGCTGAGGCTTATATCTAACTTTCCTTGGAACCTCAGAACATAAGGAGTGGTCACCTTGAAAGAAAGAGGAGAAATATTGCAATTTCATTTTATAGTAGTTAATTTTATGAAAACATTATGCCTCTTCAATATAGTAAGGACAATTTTAAGTACATGAAAATGTGGGCCCACATCTGTCACAGCCTATCAACACCCATGTGATGTGACATAATGACCCTGCTTATGCCATTACTGTAAAGAGAGAATATTGAATTCCATTTTTATATATCTCACCATGAAACCTTAAAAAATACAAAAAAAAATCAAAGTCTATAAAGACCAGATTTCAGAACTTTTTCTGCAAAAGTCATTTTATATGATCCCAAATATTTTATAGTTGTCCAAAATGTGACTAGTGAGTCTTGGTAGAAAATCTAAAGAACACTCATACTCTCAAATATAAGCATAAGCATTATTATCTTATATTATTATACTCAATATAAGCATTCAGTTGTTTTTGTTTAACATTGTATCTGAAAAATATTGCTGAATTTTTTTGATAGCTTTGGTTGCTGCTTAGATAAGTTTTCCTTATATATGATAAAGTGTGCTCTTTTAATTGCTCCTCCCTTTAATTCATAGGTTTTCATGTGAAATTTAAAAAAAAAATGCTTAAAAAAGAGAGTATATTTCCATTTCAAATTTTTTCTTGCAGGTTTGTTATAAAAACACAATAAAATATTTTTAAAGCTCCTTTGTAGTATTAGTTTACCGGGATTTTTTCCAATTAAAAATTAATATTGGATTTTTCAAATATTATTTTGCTCCAACTTTTGAGACATTATGTCTTTTTCTTTTTTTATTGTATTAGCATTGTGAATTACCATTATAGAATTTGATTTTTTAAAACAACCATTAGTTTCTAGATAAGCCACACATAAGTAGCTATGTTACCTTCTTTAGATACTGCTGAATTGAAGTTATTGATATTTTATTGAGGATATTTATTTCTATGTTCAAAAGAGGTATTGACTAGTAATTCATTTTTTTTAATCTTTTTACCTATAATTAATTTTTAAATCTTTTCTTTTAAATGGCTAAGATTTTAGTATCAGGGTTATTCAGGCATCATAAAAGTAGTTAAGAAGTGTTCCACATTCTTCTGTTTTGAAAGTTTGTATAATTTTGGCACTGTTTTCCTTCCGTATTTCATAGGTTTCACAAGGAGTCCATATGGCATGGATTTGTGTCTTTGAAAAAGAAAGTTCAGATGGTATGAATAAATACATACATTTAAAGATGCTATAAGTTAAAAGCACAATTTACTAATGGATTGTTTTTAATTTACTTCAGTGTTTGGATTGAGTTTATTCAGTGATTTTCAGATACACCTTCTCCATCTCAGAAGGTCATATATAAACAACAATTTAAACAGACACATTGAAAGGAAAGTTAAACTCCCTACTAATATCATATAAATGATCAAAATAGACTTCTCTTCATATTGAATGGAAACATCTACTGACAGAAAATTGAGATAATGTCAAAGTTACCATATGTTTGTTTTTGCAAGTTATCAACAGAAAACTTGCTCCTGGGTGGTTGCTAATTTGTCAGCCATTATTAATAGGTATTGACACTGACAGAGTTTCCACTGGGGTTTAGCCCTTGCAAGAGCTCAGGATTCAGACTCCATCAGTAAGCAGCTGCTGCTATTATCAAGTGCACACAGCGGTTTTATTTTGTATGAAACTGTTCATAGTAAATAGAATGCTTTGAAAGGATATAAAATTGATTTTTATTTTTAACCTTTAAGAATATCTATCAGAACAGAGGCGGGTTTTGGAAATACACATTTCAAATATATCAATTTTTAAATTGAATTCTGATTTCTATTAATATTCTACAAATTGTACTAAAAACATTAAATAAAATGCTTGAAGAAGCACAACAACTATAGGAAATATCCACCTTCAATCCTCTTACCAGTTGTGTTTGGGTCTGTGGGTGACACTGTTGTTCTTTGCTGGGCTCACTTAGATGTCTACTAGAATATTGGTTTAGCTAAGCCACCAGCACATTGGATGAGTAGAGCAACCTTGCTGTACTTCACATGTCTCTTAGTTTTCAGTAGACTAATCTGGGCATATATTCATATTCATACACTGACAGAAGAATGAGAGTGGAGGAGACCTAATTATGTAGGCACATTTCAATCTCCTGCTTGAAATACATCTGGTGACATCCAATTGGTCACATCATATTACATGACAAGGCCCAATGTCAAGCTATAGTTAAAGTGTTATGGAAAGGATTTGATTACAGGGAGGAAGGAGACATAGGGTTCAATGAAAAAATCTATACCAGTTACAGGTCATAAATATAGAGTACTATATGTTCTCACATTTATCATATTTTTGTTCCTATGTGGAATTATAACAGAAAGTGTATAAATCAAAATTGCTATATTCAATAGCACTTTTAGTTTTTTAAAAGTATTGATGTAGCTTCAGACCAATGTAAAGGAGATAAACAAAATTACATATGTTAACAGAAAAATTAGTGGTTAAAGAAGCACATAAAATGCATTAATATTGAAGAAAAATTTGAATGCCTATTTGGAGGGTTTTTTTTTGTAGGGTGGGATACTGGGGATTGAACTCAGGGGCACTCAACCACTGGACCATATTCACAGCCCTATTTTACATTTATTTGGAGACAGGGTCTCACTGAGTTGCTTAGCACCTTGCTTTTGCTGAGGCTAGTTTTGTTCATGCAATCCTCCTGCCTCAGCCTAAGGAGCTGCTGGGATTACAGGCATGCACCACCATGCCCAGCCTACCTGGAGTTCTTGATGTCCTATTTTCTCTAATTTCAAGAATGACTTATTTTTAATATATCAGTTGTTAATATGAGGATAAAATGTTAGTCAATAATTTAGATGTTTCTATTCATCAAATTAATTAAAGAAGTGTCAGATCATATCAATTGATAATATCCACTGAACCTCTTCCACAGGGGGAGGAAAACAATGAGAAAGAATGCACAGTAGATAAATAGGCCAGAAGAAAGGCATAGACTAGGCAGGTGGAATCATATAAAATAATGAGAAAATTAATTATGTAACACTTAATGTTGTTTTATACCTTTCTACATATTAACAGTTTAATACTGTATAGAGGATTATTATTATCACCTATAACCAAAGAATTAAAGACTTGTTTGAAATTTCTAGGTGTGGAAATAATTTTTACATAATCCATTGCATACAATTTTATTTGTAATTCATATTATATAAATATAGCAAGAAAGGAGAAATACCTTGGTGAAATAAAAAAAGCCATAATGTAATTAATCTACTCTGAAAATATTCAAAATCTTGGAATAATAAAGAAAGAATATTTATACATTATTTATAGAAAACAATATGTTGAAACATACATGCAGAGTAAATAACATTAAAGTCAGAATTACTCTGTTGTGTAAACTTATGGATTGACCTTCTGAGAGTTATTAAGGAAATGGCAAATATGGTAACATTTTTAATGTACTTAAAGAAGATATAAAAAATATTTGTGTACTTATAGACTTTTAGACCTGTAGTGATATTTAACAATGCTACATGATGTGAAGAACTAAGTAGAGTAAATTTTTAAAGACTCTTACAAAAAAATCAAAATTTTTGACAAGGGAAAAAAATCAACATCGTTAAATAAGAACAAAACATCATACTTTCTCAATAAAATTTTCTGTATGTCAGTTTGTTCTCTATAAAGATAAGTGAAGTGTGAAATATTACATATATACAGAAAACACACTTAGTTAAAATACAAAACTCAAAAAAATTACAAAAAGTGAACTATACACAATCAATAGTAAAATAGGTAATAGAAAATTTTTCACAATCCTAACTAATGATATTTCCTAACAATTGTGTCCTGCGCTCTGTAGTTTTTGGGATGCTTCTTCTGTTTCAATTCTTAAACTGAGGAAAGTTTCCTGTGATTATTTCTTTTGTGAAAGCTAATCAAGGTATTTGCTTAAAACCAGTGTATATATTTTATATTTCAATTAAAAGTACTACAAAGAGGACCGCCCCATAGACCCATGTGGGAGCCAAGGCCCAGGCCCCAGCCAAGGACCACCTTGCCAATGGGAAGACACACACCAGATCCCAGCCCAAGCATAAGATCACCCCACAGATCTGCTCAGGAGCCAAGGCCAAGGTTAGTTCTGGTACCACCCTGATGACTTGCAGACCCATGGTGGAAACCAAGCTTACCCCACCTCAATCTTGGAATACTGCAGCCATCATCATAGACCTCCCTATGCAGTAGCCTGCACCTTGGGACAACAGATAGGGCCTAGAGGCAGCTGCATCTCTGAATAGGCAGCCCACCCTTTCAGCCCCATTTCTGAAAGTGGTTGCATCTACCTTGGGACACCCTTACTGCTATCTTGAGTTATTTCTCTGCTATTGCCACCGCCACCTTTAGTTCCAGTAGCATTTATTGTGGAACACTGACTGGGGTCTAGAATCCCAACACCAAGGTGAGGTACAGGTAATCTGCAGGAACCTAGAAGATAATAGGGTAGAAACTGTTATACCTCAGATCTCCATGGTAAGAAAAGAAGACACATGGACAACATGAAAAAACTAGGGAGGAAAGTGCCCCATACAAACCAAGATACTACAATAATAGAATCCATGGACAGCACAGTTGATGAAATGTCAGAGAATGAGTTCAGAATGTACATAATTAAAATGATCTACAAATTAAAGAATGACCTACTTGAGCAAATACAGGAATAAATCCATCACTCCAACAAAGAGTTTAAGGGAGCAAATACAGGCGGCCATTGGTCACACCAAGAAAGAGATATGGGAAGAAATACAGGTAGCAAAAGAAAAAAAAATCAGAAATTCATGAAATGAAAAAAAAAAATAAACAAAAAATAAAACTCAGTAGAAAGCATTCCCAACAGACTAGATCACTTGGAAGACAGAACCTCACATAATGAAGACATTATTTGGAAAACAATGTTGACCAAACAATGAAGATAATAAGAAACCATGAACAGAATATCCAAGAAATCTGGGACAGCATCAAAAGACCAAACCTAAGATTTATTGGGATAAAGAAAGGCACAGAGATTCAAACCAAAGAAATGCACAATCTCTTCAACAAAATAATAATAGAAAATTTCCCAAACATAAAGAATGAATTAGAAAATCAGATACAAGAAGCTTGTAAAAAGGATTGAAGAAGGATATTCTGCTTAAAAAAAAAAAAAACATACACAAACAAGATACAACAATTATAAATAAATATGCCCCAAACAATGAAGCATCTATGTTCATCAAAAAAACTCTTCTTAGTTCAAGAGTCAAATAGACCAAAACACAATAATTTTGGGTGAATTTAACACACCTCTTCCATCACCAGATAAATCTTCCAAACAAAAGCTAAACAAAAAACTATAGAACTCAATAACACAATCAATAAATTAGACTTAACTGACATATATAGAATATTTCATCCATTAAAGAGTAAATACACTACAGCAGCACATGGATCTTTCTCTAAAATAGACCATATCTTAGGCCAAAAAGAAACTCTTAGCAAATACAAAAAAAAAAAAGAGAGAGAGAGAGAGAGAGAGATACTACCCTGTATTCTATCAGATCATGATGGAATGAAATTAGAAATCAATGATAAAATAAAAAATAGAATCTACTTCAACACCTGGAGACTAAATAATATGCTATTGAAAGAACAATGGGTTGAAAAAGACATCAAAGAAGAGATTAAAAACTTATTAGAGTTAAATGAGAACACTGATACCACATATCAAAATCTCTGGGGACAGTAGGAAGGCAGTATGAAGAGAAAAGTTCAGTTCATGAAGTTCAATCCTTAAAAGAAGAAAAAGGCAACAAAAAATGACCTAACATTACATCTCAAAGCCCTAGAAAAAAAAGAACAAATCAACACCAAAAGCAGTAGAAGACAGGAAATCATTACAATCAGAGCTGAAATCAATAAAATTGAAAAAAGAGCTATTGAAAACATTAACAAAACAAAAAGTTTGTTCTTTGAAAAAATAAATAAAATTGATATACCCTTAGCCATGCTAAGAAAGACAGGAGAGAGAAAACTCAAATTACTAACATCTGTTATGAAAAAGGAAACATCACAATGGACAACAGAGAAATGCAGAAGGTAATTAGAAATTATTTTGAAAACTTGTACTTCAATAAAGCAGAAAATATTAAAGTCATTGACAAATTTTTAGAGTCAAATGATTTCCCAAACTGAATCAGGATGATATATAAGAGTTAAACAGATCAAATTCAAGCAATGAAATAGAAAATACCATCAGAAGCCTACCAACCAAGAAAAGCCCAGGACCAGATGGACACATAGCTGAGTTCTACAAGACCTTAAAAGAAGAACTTATACCAATACTCCTTAAATTATTTCATAAAAAGAGGGAACACTTCCAAACTCATTCTATAAGGCCAATGTCACCCTGATTACAAAACCAGACAAAGACATATCAAATAAAAAAAAAAAACTTCAGAACAATCTCTCTAATAAACACAGATGCAAAAATACTTAATAAAATTTTGGCAAATTGAATTAAAAAAGTATTAAAAAGATCATGCACCACAACTAAGTGGGTTCATCCCAGGGGTACAAGGTTGGTTCAACATATGGAAATCAATAAATGTAATTCATCAAATCAATAGACATAGAGATAAAAATCAAATAATCATCTCAATAGATGCAGAAAAAACATTGGAAAAATGTGGAACCCCTTCATGTTTAAAACACTAGAAAAACTTGGGATAACAGGAACATATCTCAACATGTGAAAGCTATCTATGCTAAGCCCAAGGCCAACATGGAGAAAAATTGAAAACATTCCTTCTAAAAAGTGAAACAAGACAGAGATGCCTTCTTTCACCACTTCTACTTAGTTCTAACATAGTTGTTAAACTCTAGCCAGAGCAATTAGAGAGAAAAAAGGAATTAAAGTGATATAGATAGAAAAAGAAGAACTCAAACTATCACTATTTGCCAATGACATGATTCTATACCTAGAGGATCAGAAAACTTCTAGAACTAATAAATGAATTAAGCAATGTAGCAGAATACAAAATCAAGACACATAAATCAAAGGCATTTCTGTGCATCAGTGACAAATCCTCTGAAAGAGAAACTGGGAAAACCACCCCATTATAATGGCCTCAAAAAAAAAAAAAATACAACACTTGGGAATCAACAAAAGAGGTAAAAAAACCTTTACAATGAAAACTACAGAACACTAAAGAAAGAAATTAAAGAAGAACTTAGAAGATTGAAAGTTCTCCCTTGTTCTTGGATAGGCAGAATTAATATTGTCAAAATGACCATTCTACCGAAAGCACTATGTAGACTTAATGCAATTGTGGAACCAACCTAGATTCCCTTCAGTATATGAATAGATAGGGAAATGTTGGTATATATATATATATATATATATATATATATATATATATATATATATATATATATAATGGAATACTATTCAGCATTAAAAGAGAATAAAATCATGGCATTTTCAGGTAAATGCATGGAGTTGGAGAATATTACGCTAAGCAAAGTAAGCTAATCCCCAAAAACTAAAGGCTTAATGTTTTCTCTGATATGTGTATGCTGATCTTTAATGAGGATGGGGTAGAGAACATGGGAGGAATAGAGAGGGGTTTGGGGGTAGGAAAGATGGTGGAATGAGATGAACATCATTATTTTAAGTACATGTATACAGACACGAATGGTGTGAATCTACTTTGTGAACAACCAGAGACATGAAACATTGTGCTCTATATGTGTACTATAAATTGAAATGCAATCTGCCATCATGTATAACAAATAAGAATAAATAATTTTTTTTATAGAAGTGATACAACACTTTGTTAAGAAGTCTTTTAACAATACTTAACTACTATTTTATCATAGCTTATTTTATACAATGTAAGTCTCTGGTATAGTTAAATTTCAATAATGAGTTCAATGAGAACTATAATAAAAATATCAAATAAACAAATCAATATGAGAGTTTTGGGACTAGAGTTATGTTTTCTACAAAATTTTTCTCTCTCTAGTTTTACTGGGATGGGTTCTGCTGTATATGTTTACGGGAAAAGTGTTCAATACTAAGAGGTTATAACAAATTAAAGTGGAAAAAAACTGAGTCAATCTGAAAATATTTCAATTTGTATAGGAATCTGAAATATTTCCTTCAACATAAGAATTGAAATTTACATATATAGACAAATTACTTAATTTTTTAAGTTTGGGGATTATAATCTTGAAATCTGAATAATATCACAGAGTTGTTAGATTAATTAAATAGTATATTACATATAAAACTTTGATTCAATTCTGCATCCAAAAATGTACAGTGAAAGATGGGCATGATCCCATCTGTCTCTGAGAATTGTAAGTCATAAAGAGTGCTCCTAGATTTGGGTGCTTTATTTTATAAGAGTTAACAGAAATGATAAATGTGAGTGTACTTTTAAAGCTAAGAGAATAATGGTGTTTCTAAGCATTAATTTTAAATAATGTTTGTATACTTCTCTGGACAGGAGCTTCTCCATGCTGAGCCAGAATAAAAGAACAAGTCAAGAAGAGAACTTTAATCTATAATGACCACAAAGGCATCACTGGAATAAAGAATCTGCTCTCTATACAGTACTATTTCTTCACATAACTTGCAATATATATTTTCTCTCAATCCTCATTATTTTTCTCAAATGGAAATTTAGTGTAATAATGATGAAGTGTGCTTCTCAGTAATATAAATAAAAGTAAAATAGTATTAAAAATAAAATAGTATTAAAATAAGCACTACCATCCAATTTTTAGAAACTTCTTACTTTAAAATTGTCAAGTCTATTAATGAAAATAAGAAAGGAAAATGAAATGCTAACCGAAGTTTCTATTTTATGAACTCTCAAGAAAATGGTACATATTTTAATGGTTTTTTTAAAATGTAGAATTTTCTCACATTTGTTAGCATGTGCAATTGCATGTAGCTACCATTGTTAATTATAGGATAATGTCAAAGGCATACATAAATTAATAGAAAGTTTAGTCAATCAGATATTCAAACAATTCCATTAAGTTATACATAATCTTCTATTTCAGGAGCCCACCTGTAATATATTAATTAGGATACTTCTTCTCTGAGAATGCACATCATTTTGTAGATTATTAAAATCACACATAACAGAAAGTACATAAGGGTGTTTTACAGTATTCCAATATTTTATCCTTGAATTATCTTGCTTATGATGACAGAAAATCATTATTAAATCATCTGTGAGAAACATGTGAATGAGAACGTTCCGAATGAGAAGAATGAATTCAAAGGATGTGGCAGTTTGAGTTCATTCAAGATGTAAACAGCACACGCAGGTTAAATAGCTAATGTTTGACACAAAGCAATGTTAACTATGGTAAAAATGTAGGCAATGGTGAGATGTAATGAAACTGTTTTCTAGTACAGACAGGAAGTATTTAAATAAGTGCAAACTTATAAGGGGTTCAGGCCAAATTGGAGAAGACATGGAGAAACTTATGAGATAGCAAGAAAATTTCTTAAGTTTGCCAGAGAGGACTGACCCCAACTATTTGGTAAATAAGCGGCTATTTTCCTGGGTACAGGGCTCCAACAGGGCATCAGCAGCTACAGGTGTGAGCACACAGTGGACACCAGTCAACTAATAGGGCTGGAGGCCTTCAGAGCACACAACCTGTGAGGGATTGGGGTTTCCAGGAAGAAAGGGCTGCAGAAAGGTCATTGCCAGGCTAATGCTGCAATGCCACAGAGGGATCCGAGGCTGGGGAGGTGACCATGGCAAGCTCTGCCAGATATGTAGACATCTTGCTGCTGATCCTCTTCCTCCTGTGTTATTACTTAAGCACCCCTATTGTTTATTTAAGGAGAAATTCTTAAATTATTTTATCAAAGAGATGAAATATTCATTTGGAACCTAGAAACAATAAACTGACAACTTACACAAATGGCTATTTTAGGGATATATCTTTAGACATAGTCACCTGAGGAGTAAGTCCTAAAAAACTTCCAAAAGCCCAGTAATAATCCAAAGAAGCAACTTAGTTATAAAAGCATATATATATAAATATATAAATATAATGTAGGTAGTATAAATTCAATCCAAATCCAGTCGGATAGGTTTTGAAATAATAGGCACGTCATATCCTTCATCAAATCATCAAAATATAGCCTACATAACAAACCTAAATAGATTATATTCACATGTTGATAAGCTTAGCTATGCAGGATGAGTGGTTCTTGAAATAATTCTATTTTTGTTTTTGTTGTTGCTGTTGTTTTCATTTTACTTTCTTACTTACCCTTTCCTTTATCACTCCCACAAACAATCCCATATTTTTTTTTTAATTTTGCCATGTAGGATATCAAAACTAGGGCCTCATGCAAACTAGGCAAACACTCTATCACTCAACCATAAACAATTCCTCTTATCTACTCCTAATTCAATATGTATTGATATGATCTCAAAACCATACTTTACAGGATGAATACAATGCTTAATTTTTTTTTTTAGAATTTTATGTGTTAAAATTTTCCTGTGCTATGAACACATTGGGTAAAACAAATATGCTCCCTCACAAATTACTTATCTAATCTTTCATACTAATGACACAATGGTAGAAAATATGGGAAGAGAGTTAGACAATTCCATTACAGTTTCATTCTCCTAGAACCCAATAAGTGACATAAGTCACTTACTATGCTGGCTGAACCAGGCTTCTCTTCCCACTTCTTGTTTCTGAAATGTACTGTCAACCTGGTACATATCAAACTGATCAGGAAAAGCCAGCAAGATTAAATAAGAAATAGGTGGTGCTGTGCAAAAAAAAAAAAAAAAAAAAAAAAAAAAAAAAAAAAAAAAAAAAAAAAGTTGTTTCCTTAATTCAAAGAAATACATAAAGAAATAATAGAAATACTCTACAAGAAGAACATGAGTAATAACTCATTAGACTAAGCACTTGCAAGAGGATCAGAAACTAGCGTTACTCATTAGTGAGTTTCCAGACATGATTTTGTAGCCGAAGTCATAGTCAAACCTCTAATGAGATGTTTCTTTATAAAACTAGAAATATTTTAGAATGTACATCCTTGAGATGAAAAAGGAAAGACGATATGAGATCGGGAGTATTCCCTCATGTATTTGAATGAATAGATAGACTTAGTTTGTAAAAATGAGCATTTAAAGTTTTGGGTGTTTAATAAGTATTCCAAGTAGTATTCATAGTTGTCATTATGATTGTTGTTATTAAAAGTATTCATAGTTGTTATCACATCTGTTATTGTAATAGGGTAGCCAAATCATTTGTCAATCACATAATATAATAAAGTGTATGGTATAATCATCCATAGATAAATGTTTTTAATGTGATCTGGGTACATGAATTTAGTGTAATAAAATGTTACAAGTTTAAAGACTTTTACTTTTTATTTACTATTTAATTTATTTTACTTAGTTATGCTCTTATGTGTTTATTTATTTTACATTCTTCTATCTTTTTATTATTTTAAATTTAGGCAGATCAATACCAAACATGATACATTGCAGACAGGATTTGCAAAATTGTGTGTCAAGCAGAAAAAGGAAATTGCAAAAATAACTTGATCAATTTTCAAATGTTTTTAAGAAAAATTAGAATGTACAGGTATGAAAAACAGAGAAAATATTGACTTATCAAACTTGTTCAAAGTAGATGATAAGGACTCCCTGATCATACTAATGCCAGTATTCTGCTTCTCAAATTGGTTCACAATTTGCAATTAGTCCTTTTGTTGAATGTCCCTAAAACAACCCAAATTTAGTTTGCTATCTGCTTTGTGCTAGGACCCAAAAGGTTTAAAGTGACTTCTCTTCACTTTTTCACAATAATCATACCTGATGGCCATACAACAAAATTGAACCATCTGTGATTAGATAGAGGATTCTTGTAATGCCAGAGGAAAAAGACACTATGAGTAGTTTTGAAATTTTGAACATATTTTCATTTAGACATATTCATCAAAGTCAGAAAATAAATGATATGTACTCAGACAATAATATTTTTACAAAATGAATTTAAAGATTTAAAGGACACTACCATATTAGAAATAAAACTTTAAACTTTTAAATAAAATAAAATTATTCAAGTCTCTGATTTTAGAAGTGCTGAATGAATCAGATTAAATCTTATAGATAATATACAAAATCAACCAGCAATTGAGAATGAATTATTTTGAGTGAATGGGAAAATATCTTCAAGAATTTTGCTTATTGTTCTTAAGGTTCTCTTCAATAAGAAATAATGTACTTCTGATGTTAAAAATTATCTATCATCTTCAAATCATAATTATAGAAATACATTTACATATCTAAATAATTCCCTTGTGGTCTTCTATTAGTAAGACACAAGCAATTTTGTCTTACAATGTGTGTCAAGATCCTTTATACAATCTCAAAAATTCCCCCAAATAGATCCCTTAAGCTCCTTCTCCCTAGGTGATAAGATGAAAATAGTTTCCCTTATTAATTTCTCAATGCAGTCTGCCTTGAAAGATTGTTAAGAACTAATATGACCATTTTTTTGAGAGAATAAATATTTATATTATGTTATAATATAATACAAATAGGTTATTATGCAATAAATGTTATAATGTATCAAGCTAAACTAAGCAAAGAAATAATAGTTTGGGGATGCAAGATAAATTCCCCATTAGGGGTTTCTCAATAGTTTTTATTTCATTGTTGTTTGTTCAATTGCTATTCCTAACATTTCAAACAAAATTCAAAAATATAAAATAAAAATAAATAAAAGTAAAAAACAAAATCTTCAAGAATTCATTAAACTGATTAAGTAAACAAATGCATTTGTCTTACTTTCATCTAAAATATCATTTAAATCTTAGTAGATAGATATGCAAAAGAAACTCATAACTGGTTTTGTACTACTGAAAGATGAGAGGCAAAATGCTACATCCTGATACAGGAAAGAGAATGGAGAAAACGAAAGGCCAAGAGAAAACATAGTGTTGACTGGCACAGTGGCACAAACCTGCAATCCCAGAAGTTTAGCAGGCTGAGACAGAAGGATCATAAGGCCAAGGGGTTGGGGATGTAGTTCATTGGTAAAGTACCCCTGGGCTCACTCACCAGTATGAAAAACCAACCAAACAAACAAACGACAACAAAATGCAGAATTGGGGCATACCTTCCCAGTAGACTACAAGAAAGGCTTCATGCAGTAATATGGAGTTGCAGTGTACAGAAAACTTACAAAACAGTAATAAAAGGTAACCTCTACTAAGTACATTCATGTGCCAGGCCAAGCAAGTGTTCCAGGGTCCCAATGAGACACACGCTATTTCCATCTCCATTTTACAGATAAGAAAACAGAGCACATTATCTCCTTGCAGCTGCGTGTGGAATCTGGAATTTTGTACTGTGGAATCTTGGATAAAGCTCTTGCCAATTACATGTTGCCACACCCCTGAGGGAGCTGGCCATAAATAAGGCCCGTCTCCTATCAGCTTCCACAGTGTTGCAATGTTCTCTTTTCTGAAAACATTATTATTCTTCCCTGAGTGTACCATATGTTTATGTAAATAATCTTTGTGTTCAGCACAATTTTGTTATTATCTTTATATTTTTGTTAATGCATATTTTAATATGCTACCTTGCATTATAGGTATCTATAAGTCCATATTAATCTTTATACTGCTAGCATCTTGTAAAATATCTAAAATATTTTAAGTACTCAAATGTTTATTGAAAAAAATTGAAGTTATGCAGGATATGTCTATTGAAAATAATTACTATATTGATGAGAATAAAGACAAATTTACCCTTATAAAGAACTAGTTACACATGTCAAATTTTAAATAATAAAAGTTTACATACTCAAAATAGAAGTAAAAGCAACTGTGACTTTGAAATAAAAACATTTATAGAAAGAAAAGCATGGCATATTTTCTATCATTAATGTCTTATGATGAATCACATTTTGTTTAGTATGACTTCTTTTTCTAATTCCAATTGAGTTACATGCCTTTAGGAAAATTAGATATATAAAATTTAGTCTACTCTTATATGAAAAATTAAATTCTCAGGAGACTATATAAGTTGAAATGAGAAAAAATATCAATTTTAATATCTGTTTTGAAAAAAAAAATTCAGTTAACTGTAATAAGCTTTTCTTCCATACATATTTTAATACTTCTCAAAAATATGAGTAGTACTCCATAAATATTTGTTGTCCAAAGTGATATGGTTCATCACCACTGCTATCTAGTATCTGATGTTAGAAATGTCAGGAGAGGAGCTGTCACTATCAGTTAGCAAGTAACTATGTGAATACTAGAAATAAATCAGTGTGTCAGGAAAATCTTCTTACAATTTTCCTGGCAAGTCTGTACCTCAGATCAATTTTCATTATGAGAAATGCAAAACAAATTCTAAGAAAAATATAAATAGCTAACATTCTAATATAGCATCTCTAAAAAACTATTCCATTATACAGTGTTAAAACGGGTTTAGCTTTCCAATTTCCTTTCAAATATGTGTGTGTTATATTTTTTCTTTTAGTTACAGAACCATGTTAGTTGATTTAGAAGGAAGAAATCTCATTAGCATTAAAGATAACAAAAAGGAATTCCAGACATTGGACATATACATCTAAAGACCCCAGGATGAGCAAACAGAACATAGATGGTACAATTTAATAGTGTTTAGCAATGCATGAGAAGATGGTGAATCACCTGAATTTTCTTCTTATTATCCAGTATGTTTTGAACTGTGCCTTTATTCTCTTTCATTTCCTAGAGCTTTTTACAGAAGTGTTTCTTTTAAAATTTGCTTTATTTGGTTTAGTGTCAATTAGGATATTAAAGAATCAGTTTCTTTTCTAGTTTATTCATTGTAGACATTCTTTATTTTCCTTAGAAAGTTTAGCCTCGGGGCTTCATGACAATGCTACTCTATTATAGAATATAAATAGATCTCTAGTCTCCCTTTCCCCCTCAACCCCTATAAATTCATTTCTAATGACTGAAGAGCATGCAGAGGCACTCAAAGATATATCACAGTTTTGCAAAGTCCTTATTTTCAGCATGAAAAAAGAACTCTAAATTGGAACTCATTACTTATAGCTCATTTATTTGCTGGTCTAGGAAAAATGAATAACCTCATTATAGATCAGCTTTGTCTTACACATACAAGAAATCTTTCATCATTATGATACAGTAGAAAGAAAAAGTAAAATTATTCTTTTAGCAGACTGTCTTCCTCTCTACTTATTAGGTTGTGTTAAAAGTACATTTCTTACAGAAAATGCCAATGTCTCATTGGATTTTTAACACACTCACGTTGAACTGTCTGCATATTAAATTAACATAGTTTTCCAGGTTGTGTTTTTCCTCATCCGATGTTTTTATTCCTTTTTAACTTCAGAAATTAGTAAGAATATGTTCCACTCTATTTGTATTTCAGAAGTTCTGCCTTAGTATAGTTTATACCAAACTACGAATTGGACTCAGTGAGTGTGATCTTCAAATTACTATGATTCAGGAATGATATATCCTTATTATTGTGTGAACAAATAAGAAAGAGGTTTTAAAGTGAAAGTGCATAATAAAACAAACTCTGTGCAGAACAAAGGTAGTAGTAAGTCAACCATAATATATATATATATATATATATATATATATATATATATATATATTATTGTAAAACATACCCTAACTAAAATTTACATGTGAACATGTAAATTATGTTATATATATAAATAAATTATATAATATATAATTGTATATGTTATATATAATGTATAAATATATTATATATTTATAATATATTTATACATAAATTTGTTATATATAAATTTATATAACATATTTATATAATACATATTTATGTTATATGTAAATTATATATAAATATATTTTATATATATATATATATATATATATATATATATGAATTCAAAATTCATGTTGTGTTTTGAAATACACATAGATCTATAAAAAAGAGAATAAAATCTTCCTTTGGAATAAAGTCTATCCTGTTGAAAATATATTCTGAAGAGCTTAATAAGGCTGACTTCATAATCAGCAAGTTAGAGAAGAATGTAAAATAAAGAAGAAAGACAGAATGGTAAACTAGCTGTGTCCAAAGTAATTAATGTAGCTACACTCATAAATGGCAAAAAAGTGTGGTATGCCTATTGCCCAGGAAAATGTAACTTAGAATAACTTATTAGACCTACTTCACCTTACAAAAATATATATTTCATTAGTTACTACATATACACATTTGCAGAATTACCAATAAATGCATTTTTAAAAATTTAGATACAATTATAATATTATCATCATAGTCAACAGTATTAACAATATTTCCTTACCATCTATTGTCAATCTGTTCTATTAAATTGTATCATACAAATGTATTCTTTTAAAAATTGTTTTGTTCTAATCGTTTCAAATGAACTATTTTATTAACTCCATTGATCAGAATTTCTAAGTATTTTTATTGTAATTTTGCTTAAAACTATTTTTGTAAGGAATAAGCAATTTATCATAAACTGCATATTTAAATTGCACAATTTTATGAGATTTGACATATATCTGCAACAAAAAAGGGTGGAGCATCATTAAAGCTGCAGAAAAGCTGCTCTAACCCTGTATGACACACTGGAATCAAATGATAACCAAAAATTGACATCTATTGGTGCAGAAATATCTGTTTCCTCACCCCTTGCGGAGTGACTTTGAAGAAAATCCTATGCACCTTTCTACTAGCGTTTCTCAATGTAATGAGATTGGGCTTTGATTTCCCTAGTGGTAAATATCATGTAATGCAGGTTTATGACTCCCTATTTCATCCTCTTCCCTTTCATGGTTTCTGCAGTTTAAACATTGTCCGAGAATTTGCTTCTAGGGAAACCGAAGTTAAGATCTGCCTTATATATTTTCTCATAATTAGAACTTGGTTAATGCCTTGATTCCTTTCATTGGATTCCTCTAGTTCCCTGATGTCCTTAAACTAGTACTGCTGGATGTTTTAGTAGATAAGAATGTTTTTCTTTCACTTTATAAAAGGGGCTGCACTTTCTTCTTTATACAGCAGAATATGATAGTTTATATGTCATAAGTGTGCTTTCAGATTTGTATATGTGTTTTCACATATTTTGTAAAACATACCCTAACTAAAATTTACATGTGAACACTCAGTAATCAGGTTAAATGTAATCCTTCAAAGTTCAACTCAAAGCATTTTTAAATCAATTTTTAATTTAAATTTAGTTTTTAACTGAAACATAAAACATAAAAATTTTACATATTAATGGGGTACCATGTTGTGTTTTCATATAGTATAATGCTTAAACCAGGTTAAGCTTAACCACATCTTCATTTTCAATAGCATGGTGCATTATTGTTAACTATCGTGATCTTACTGTACAAGAGCACTCTCAGAACTTTTTATTTCTATCTTAGTATTGACTGCTTGACCTTTCCCCATCCCTCCATCTACTTTCCTCTCCCCAACCTCTGATAACTAAAATTCTATTTTCAACTTCCAATAGATGAACATTTTTAGGACTACATATGGGTGAAATCACGCAGTAGTCATCTTTCTGTTCCTGGCATATTTACTTTAACATAATGAGCCCCAGTTCTATACACTATGTCACATGGTGCAAGATTTTATTCTCTTCATGACTGAATAATATTCCATTCTGCATATTTTCCATTTTATATTATCCCTTCTTCAGTTAATGAACATTTAGATTGATGCAACTTTATTTCCTTTGGATATATACCCAAAAATGTGGTTGCTGGATCATATGATAGTACCATTTATAATTTTTGGGGGGGACCTCCATACTGAATACTGTTTTGCATAAATTTTTCTGTAATACACATTCCCAGCAATGTGAATACATTTATCTCCACATCCAACACCAGCATTTTTAAACTTCAGTCTTTTTGAAAATAATTATTCATACTGGTATAAGGTGATACCTCATTGTGGTTTTAATTTGCTTTTTCCTGATTATTAGAGATGTTTAGTGTATGCTTATTGTTTATATTTCTATATGTCTTATTTCAAGAAATCTACCTATACCTATTGTTCACTTTTGAATCAGTTATTTAGGGTTCTTTGTATTTTTTTTTTGTTGCTTTTTTTATTGAGTTTTTGGAGTTCTTTATTCTCTGCATAAAACTTTGTTATATAATGTAAAAGTTTAAGGGCTGGGGCTGTGGCTCCATGGTAGCACACGTGCCTGGTATTCTCAACACCACATATTAAAAAAAAAATAAAGATCTATCAGTAACTAAAAATTAAAAAAAAATTTTTTTCTCCCATTCTCTATGTTAACTATTTATTGTTTCCTTTGCTTTTCAGAAGCTTTTTAGTTGTTAAATCAATTTGAAAAAAAAAGGTTTTCTAATGAAAAAATATGTTAATTGAATGGACTAATTGTATTTTACTTCATGTTCAAAAATTATTCCTTTAAACAGTAAAAACATTTTAACTAGAGCATTAGAAGTAAAATATTTCATCAATAAATCAAGTAATCTCACTGAGTGAACAATAATATACAATCTCAAATTAGTTATAATATCCTTTTGCTTTACATAAAAACTACATTGGAAAAGTAAAATATTGATCATACTGCAAATCCCAAATGCAAAATGATTTGTGAAATAAAGTGAAAAATATTTAATTTCTTTTTAAAAGTTGTAATTTCGTCTGCCAACAAGATAGTTGACTATTTTATTTAATCACATTGATTTATTTATATTTTTATGCACAATACTTAAAAAGGGCTATCTAATTAGCATGCAATTTTTTAGACTGTGTCTTTAACATGGAGCATTAATATATTTTATTATATCTGATTTTCTTCTCTATATTTCCACATGTACTTATAATTTGTATATTTATGTTCATCTTATCAATGTTAGCATGTAAGAGTGAAAGGATGCAGAATTAGTTATTTTCATCTATTTTTAGAATGTCCATAATTTATCCATGTCTAAACACAACATTTTTGGACAGTCTTCCACCATAGAAATAATTCCTCACAATTAGCACTAACATTGTCCCTGGCTTCTTCCATGTTGAAATAAGTTGCATTTTGTGTTTAGTAGTAGTTTTTCTGCCATCCTCACTTATGTTCCTTCACAATTTCCAGATATTAGAATTGTTTAGCTATTAAAAAGTGTGGAGTTCTCTGAGACCAGTAAAAATTATCCATTTTCCTTCTTTAAAGTTTCATTTTACAGATTATGAAGCTACAAGATAAAGAGATTAAGTTTTAAACCAATGGAACAAAATGATTTATTCATTCCACAAAATGTAATGACTGCCTAACTATGACCTAGAACTTCTTCTATGTATTGAAGTTATACTGTTGACATGAATATAGTTACACTTACTAATGTGGATGGTGATAGACACAGATATAAGATAAGCAAGCATCCTAATTTTATAGAGTGTATATTCTATTTAAATTGAGGGGAAAAAAGATGTAAACTTACTCAAAATAGTAATAGATAATAAGATGGCAATAGCTAGAAATTGATACCATTGTTCAAAGAAGGAGAGTTTATGTTAACATTTTCTATTGATATAAAAACAAATATGTGTGATGTTCAACTGAAAAAAACATTGGGATTGAAATTATTACATTCAAATCTGCAAATGAGACCACAAAAAAATGCATTTACTCAACAATTTCTTCCCTATACCCACCTGGACATTCAGAATTCATCATGTCAATAGGAATTTTCATTTCCATATGAATTTACTCAACTAATTGTTGCTCATTATTTCAAAATATTAACTAAATTTGTAGTTAGTTTTATTATGGCCATCTGGCCTATATTGTAAAGTAATTTTTAAAAAGTCCTAAAACATTTTTCCTTGTGTATTAATATTAGTAATTGATTCTGTAGCTCCTTTAATCTTGCTTTTTGATTTAATATGAAAACTGATTAGCCAACATTCTTTATTAGTGTGAATTTTTCAGTCATGAAATATTTTGATCAAATGAGATTTCACCTATATGCCAATACATTAAATATATTGGACTAGGACTACATAGTGATAAATCTAGCTTCCTATCTTTTCTTTCCCTCTATCCAGAGTTGATTGAAAATAGGCTAAATAGGATGTCTCCTGTTGACTGAAAGATATAACTTAAAAATAATTTACTTTTTTGATTTTATAGATATTCATGACAGCAGAACCCAATTTGGTATAATTTCACAAGTACGGAATATATATTATTCTAGTTAGGAGCCCATTATTATTTATGTGTATTATGGTAGGAGTCACTGTTCTGTTTTCATATATGTACTCGGGAAAATTGTGTCAGATTCATTCCACTGTCTTCTATCCTTTTTCTATCCCTCTTCCTTCCCTCCATTCTCCATTGTCTAATCAACTGCACTCCTATTCTTCCCCTCTTTGCTCCCCTTTATTGTGGGTTAGCTTCCACAATTAGCAAAACCATTCAGCCTTTGTTTGGGGGGACTGTCTTGCCTCACTTAGAATGGGGTCTTGAGATCCATCCATTTACTGGCAAATGTCACAAAGTCATTTTTTTATAGCTAAGTAATACTCCATTGTGTATGTAAACCACATTTTCTTTACCCATTAATCTGTTGAAGGGCACCTAAGTTGGTTCCAGAGCACAGATATTGTGAATTGAGCTGTAATAAACATTTGTGTGGTTTCCTTAATGTAGTTTGTTGATTTTAAATCCCTGGGGTATGTAGTGAGGATTACTGGAAAAAATGGGCTAAATGGTTGTTCCATTTCAAGTTTTCTGAGGAATTTTCATGTTGCTTTCCAGAGTTGTTGGACCAATTTGCAGTCCCATCAGCAATGTATGAGTGCACCTTTCCCCCACAACCTCACCAAAGTTTATTTTTACTTGTATTCTTGATCATTGCCATCTGACTGGAGTGAGATGGAATCTTAGCGTAGTTTTTTTTTTTTTTTAATTTGCATTGCTTTAATTACTAAAGATGTTGAACTTTTTTTTTCATCTATTTGTTGACCATTTGTTGAAAAGCAGGAGGTATCATAATACCAGACCTAAAATTATATTATAGAGTGATAGTAACAAAAACAGCATGGTATTGGCACCAAATCCGGCAAGAAGACTAATGGAACAGATGACACAGAGATAAACCCACACAAATACAGTGACCTCATACTAAACAAAGGTGTCAATAACATATATTGGAGAGAAGATAGCCTCTTAAATATACTTTCTTAATTTAGTAAAATGTCTCTTAGATTTTTAGATTTTGGCTTCAGGTCTACTTTCATAGGCATTGTGCAATTAAATAATATGGAATTGTTCCAATAGTTTGTATGTAAATAGGATCTTAATCTTTCTGAGGTGAAATTATAATAAAGAAGTTGAAATAAATTTTATCTTTATTATTTACCCATAGCAACATTGTTCGAGTCACACAAAAGTTTTATTCACTCTAGTAAATTCAATTCATGCTCCTTTTTAGAATATGCTACCTCAAGTTGCTGGCCTTGGATATTGTTACAATGACCTGGAAAATTTATTAACTCTTCTTGAGCTAAAATCTTTAATTTTTCTCTATATAGAATACAGAAACTTAACAATATTTACATTTTTATTGTGTTCATGCTTTTGTAACTGAAATAATGACTTATCTGATATTGATTATGTTTTCAGGATTATTCTTAAATTATTAATTTAAATCAAGCATGATGCTATTGCCAAAATGTAACATAGACTCACATATTACTTATGAGTGGATTTGATGCATAAGACCTTCACATTAAAATGACTCTACTTTGTTACAGAAGAAGAGGGAGTTTTATCATTATTACCATTCTGTGAAATATTACACAATCTGATACATATTTTTAAGTCATTTTCGCAGCTTCCTCTGTATACTGGAAACCTCTGTTTATGGAAGCAATTAGTGTGTTGAAATTTCTCTACCTCTAGGTAAAGTGCACATGCTATTAAGCAACTTTCATGTGAGGTACTTTTCCTACACATGATGCATTGCCTTTTCACACACTTAGCAGTCACATCCATGCTAATTGCTTCCTAGAGTTATCATTAGCCTCAGGAAGGAGTTGCTGCTAAGTTACTGATGTGTACTGAAGCATTTTTTAACCTACTCCACATGCTTTTGTGGTTCCTTGGTCCTTAAGTATCATACCACTACCATTGATCTGGATATTTACATTACATTAGTTCTATTAATAAGTAATGGCATCATGTAGGTGCTTCCTTAACCATTACTTCAAAATAAAATAAAATAAGATAAAAGCCCAGATAATCAATAGCTGATTATAAAATTGTGATCAGTGAAAATCTTCTGTAAATATTATTGGCATCTCTAATCAAAAATGCATAAATAGAAACAGACTTAATTTTTTTTTCATTTATAAAAGCAAGACTTTCTCTTAGAATAACCAACAAATGAACCTTGTTAATGGGCCAGAATATAGATTCAGTGCATGGTACTAATTGTCTAGACTAACTTATTTCTCAGTCTGTATGATGTATTTTCTATTGGTGTAAAATTATTTATCCTTTTGTTTTAATACATAGATCACTTTTTTCTTCATATAATTATCTTTGTTATTATGTTAGTTCATTTTATTATGTATCACAGAATGTAAATGTACTGGTATTAATATTTTTAACAAATAAATATAACTCTGATGTTTATATCTGAGCTTGCTAATGAGACAAATCAAACATTTAAAAACCCTTGATGAACTTCCAATTTGTTCCATTTCCCTTATTTCTTCTCACGGCATAATAAAAGTCCAATAAAAAATTTGTTGTCCAAAATAAAAATGAATGCATAAACTCTACAAGCTGGTGTTATGTTTTTGAGTGTTTTCAATTTCTGTAGATTTTAAATCTGAGCTTTTAGAATAGAAACTAGTATTAAGCCACTAGTCTGATAATATATAAGCTTTGTTTTCTTTCAGGAACAACCAACATCTTTGATTTAATTTTATTTCTGCTAAATATTATTCATGTAAATAAAGTAGAACCTTTATTTGGAGGATGTTGGATTCTAGGTTCCATATCTCAGGAATCATCTATATAGAATAGAAGTTGTATTATTTTGCTTGTTTTATCTAAGACATTTTAAAATTTAGAATCTATGCATAGGGTACTCTAGAACATTTTAAAACTAAAATATTAATAAAATATTGCTTTAATAGCTACCAATATAAATATGATTATAAGTATTTCTAGGGTTTAAAAATGTTTTTCTGAGATCTTTTATTTCATTATTGTTTAATTCTCATGATCTACAGGTACAATGAATATAATGATAAAAATATAATGCAGAAATTCAGGCCATCTGATCTTATGGACGGATGCTATCTTTAAGGCAGCTAAGAACGGAAGCAAGAAATCTTGAGGAAATAATGAGCAAATATTATTTGTCTAAAATTAAAACAAAAATATGATTATTAATTTCAGTTTACTATAAATTGAAAAGTACAAAATAATGGTAATTTTTCAAAACATTTCAGATAATTATGTAATCATAAATTCACCACAATCCTTGTTTCCTCTCATGAGATTTATATCATTAGAGTTCTTAAATTTAGAAAAAATACAGTATTTAACTTCTTGCTATGACTTTCAAATATAAAAGAAATGTATTACATTTAAAAAATATAAAAACAAATTAAACTATGAGTCTTATGTTGATTCTAATATTAGATGCATTCTTTCAACAAATATCTGCAGACATACACTAAATATATTTATTTAACTATATCAGAAATATAGTTAAAAGGAGTTATTTAAACATAGTCATATTAATCCTTAAATTTATTCCCTCTTTCTCTGCCCTGCAAGTGACAAAGGAATTGTAAAAAAAATAAAAGCAGATAAGAGACACCACTAAAATTTAGATAAATTAAGAAAAAATGTAAGATAAATTTGTAGTTTGGGAACTAAGGGGTCAAAGTGCTAAAGAATTCTCATTGGGGAGTCAGCATCAACAACAAGGTTACTTTAACACTTTATTTTAATGTTATTGCTGGTTTATATTTAGGAAACAGAAAAATATTATGATATAAAATGGACAAATATCCTTGTTCAGTCTTCCTGTGATTAGTTGTTTGTATAAATAAATAAATACAACAGACACTAGTATGGCAATATGTAAATCAATGGATGTGTAACTGATGTGATTCTGGAATCTGTATATGGGGTAAAAATGGGAGCTCATAACCCACTTGAATCAAAGTGTGAAATATGATATATCAAGAACTATGTAATGTTTTGAACAGCCAACAATAAAAATTAAAAAAATAAATAAATAAATAAATAAATATTTATTTATTTGTTGATCAGGATTTACCATTTATTGTTGGAATGGCTCTCAGATGAAATAAATATTTTCCAGGTATAAATACCTATTTCTTCATGGTCTGGTTTTATTTCATGTGTTCTTGTCTGTGTGTACCACAGCATCATTGAATTTGTTGCTCCTTTTCCCATAAGTTGGAAATCCTTGGTCCATGAAACAAGGCTGTTCTCACAATCCATCATTTTTTGTTTGTTTGTTTGTTTAACTGAACAGCAAAACCAAAGGATGCACATCCAATATGCTTTCAAACACAGATAAACCATGACCTGCCAAGTAAGCAAAAAAGAAAAGAAACAGTTACCAATGACAGGTATTTTATAGCATTATATCATAAAAAAGATGAGATTGTATATTTTTGCTTAACTATACATTGTTTTTATTCATTCTAACTAAAAATGGATCATATATTTAAATGTATATATGCATGTACTTATGTTGTGAGTTTTTATGTGTATTAGAAATGAATGTGTATACACATTTATTGAGTTAGACAAACTATAATGCATGAATACAATGTTTAATATGTTGTCATTTGATTTCATTAAAAGTAGTTTGAGGAGTTATTATTATGTGCCGTTATTTTTTACTTTTGCAAGTTCTGGAGAAAGGAAGATAGAAACATATTTATCTTTTGAACATAAAGATTCAAAGAGAATTTCTAAATATCCTGTCACAAATTCTAAAAGTGGCTTCCTTCCACTTGTAAGCTAATCAATACCCTCACTTGAAACCTAGCATTAGCACTAATTTCCAGTGACAGACAAGCTCTCATTTATAACACTTTGGATAGAGTCTTTCTTCCTATTACAGACATCCTCAGGCATGCTGGAAAATCCATTAAGAGACATGATATTATTTGATTTAAGGATTTCACTACATAAGATTATTAATATTTTCTGTACTACTCTTTCCTTGTAATGGTGACACACATTGTTGGGCTTAATATATCTACGTTTTAATTTTTCATAGAACAGAACAAAATCTCGACAAATGTATTTTTATAGTCCTATTTCTGTCTCAGAAAAAAAATAGAACCTTTTCAAGTAAAAGATAACCAGTTTTCATGAAAGGTTTTTGCTTGTTTATTTTAGTTTTTAAGACATTTTTAAATTAAAATCTGACAAAATCACAATGTTTAATCATAAAATTTTAAGTTTATTCAGCCTTAACGCATTCTTTTCTTTTCTTTTTCCCAATACACTGCAAAAGTCAGATAAGCTATCAATTTCTGAAACACACTTGTCCTGTGGGACTGCTTGTCTTAGCAAGTATGTCCAATCTGTCAGCAACTTGAACCTGTTGATATTAAAATCTATATTCCCAAGTTATTGGTACTTCTTGAAGCATCCTGTTATGTGTGACCTTGCCCTGACATGTGTTATGTCACAAATACTAGACTCCCATAAAAATAAAAATAAAAAAAACTTGAGGGAAAGGTACATACGTGTGGGAAATCTATTTTATTTTCCTTCAGAAAAATATTCTGATTTCTGTTGGTATCTGTCACAGAATGCATAGTGCATTTCAACTTAAAATAAAGAGAAGCAGTTCTCAGTCAGCACAGGATGCACCTGGTGTTCATTTTCTACCTCCCTATAGGCCAATGAGACAGAGAAATAGCTGCATACTCATTTTGCATGTAAGTAGTAACTCCCTAAAGTGCCACAGCATTCCTGAGAAGAAGCCTGAGATCAAACATTAAGATATTTCAGAAAATAGCATTAAACAGATCATTTACATTAACCCATAAATGGGTGTGTGTAAGTCAGGGAACAAGACAAGTTGTGCCTAAGGCTGTTTGCATTTAAATTATTGATACTATAAAATTAACATAAGATACAAAGAAATTATTCAACTCTGTAAGTCAAGTTATTTCTTTGTAAGTGAACATATTTCTCACATTCTATCATATAGTGTACTTTCAGGAGATATAGGTTTCAGGAGATATAGGTTAATTCAGGAGATATAGGTTTATATCATGGGCAAGTTTAAGTTAGATATCTATCTCACTTTTACAAATCCCAGTCCCCCCAAAAAAGAACTGAATTATAATTATAGTCCTAACTCAAAACTTCAGAAAAACAAAACATTTTTCCACAAACTATTTTTTACCCAGAAAATGGAATGGTTAACAACACAGATAAAAAGATTGAGAAAATATCCAATTCACATTTGTGTGTTCTCTATTATTTATGGAGTGTGAAGTTCATATAAAATGCAATTAACTATTTTATTTTTTTACAATTCAGTGGCATTTAGCTTATTTGTAAAAGTGTGTGGCCTCCATCTGACATTTGGATGTGCTTATATCATATCCTTTGGATGTTCTACTGTATCTCAGCTAACATCTTCTCTCCCATGTTTATCCGTCTTGCTGCACAAAGTAAATATGTCTTTCTTTGTAAGGTTAATAATATTCCATGATGTGCATACATTTTTTTCCGATTCATTCATCTGTCAGTGGATACTTAGGACCTCTCCATATACTGGCTATTCTGAGTAATGCTACAATAAACAGAGGAATGCATGTATCTTTTTTTTTTTTCTTATGTTGCTTATGTTTTTGATGTCAAGTCTAAAATCATGGTTAAATCCAAGGTCATGAATATTTACCCCTACATGTTCTTCTAGTGTTATAAAATATCTGTTCTTTTACATATAAAGTATCAATCTATTTTGAGTTAATTTTTGCTAGGTAGTGAGTTAGGGTACCAATTTCATTCCTTGGCATATGTGTGGCATTGCCCTAAAACCCTGGTTCCATACTATGTGATGATTTAACATCTGATCAAAGAGGGAAATCCTTGAATGGCCTAACTTCCAGTTCCTCTTCCCATATGCTTCAGCAGATAAGATCTCCCTCTAATAAGTCACCTTATCAAATGGACCATGTACAGCGCCTGTTTATCCTTGAGTAGGTTGGTTTCAGCTTCCTACCAGTTCACAGAATTATTTAAACAAACCTTCTGCATCTTAATGCAGGGAATAAGAGTCATGCAACCTCTTACTAGAACAAAGTATGACTAGCTTAGCACTCGGTTGTTTACTCCTGAATGCACCTCCAGTATGACATTGCACAGTGTGTGGTATCTTTTACTCCCTGGTTCTGTGTGTGTGTGTGTGTGTGTTTGTATATGTGTGTGTGTATCTAATTAACTTCTTAAATATATATATATGTGTGTGTGTGTGTGAGTGTAAGTGTATGTATAAACTGCTTTAAAACTTTCAAGTGATGATTGACATATATTCAGTTTTTACATAAATTTAGGATAAGAATACTTCCTCAAGGTTAATAGAAAGGAATTAATACAATGCAGACATTCCCTTGTTCCAGGGCATTTGTTGAAAAGTATTATTTCCATATTGAATGGTTATTACTGATATTGATTGGCCATATATTTCTGTATTTAGTTTTGAAATGAACTGTGAAAATTTCAACTTTGTTTTTCTTCCTCTGGATGATCATTTTGTCCACTTGAAACTCCTTGCAAATTCATATGAATTCAGGGATTGAATTTTCAAGTCTACAAAAGGGCCACTGAAATCTATTGCATTGATTTTATAGATCTCTCTGTAAATAATTGCCATCTTAGTAGTATTGAATGTTTAAGTGTTCAATTCATCCACACAATGTTCTTCTACTTAATTAGGTCTCTCCTTCTCTATTTCTCTCTCTCTCTCTCTCTCTCTCTCTCTCTCTCTCTCTCTCTCTCTCTCTTTTTATCTCTCTCCCTCTCTGTGGATTTTTCATGAACTACATTTGAGTGTTAAGAAAGTCCTATTCCTACTTTACATAGAGAGCATTTTTATCATTAAAAGAGTGCTGAATTCTGGCAAATGACTTCTCTGCATATTAAGATGATCAATTTTTATCTTTTCCTTAATAAGTATGATTTTTTTTATTAATTGACTTTGGGATTCTGAGTTACCCTTACATCCTGTAATAAATGACATTAGGTCATAGGGTATACACTTTAAATGTGCCTGATTTTATTTGCTAGTATTGTGTTGAAGATTTTTGCATCCATATTTTTAGGGAATATTGGTATTTAGTTTTTATTTCTAACAACAATATTTATTGCTGTCTTTAGCATCAAGGTAATGCTGGCTTCATAATATAAATTACAAATGGTTCCTTCCTCTTTAGTTTTGGAAAATTTAAAAACTGTTAATGTTAATTGTCTTTTAAATGTTTTGTACATTTTGAATTAAACCATACACTCAGTATTGGTTTTTTTGGGGGGAGAGAGTAGGTTTACTGCTTCTCTGTTTCCATTTTGGGTGTTAAAATTTCAACTTTTTTTTGTGTCAACGTTTGTGATTTGTGTTTCTACAAAGTTGTTCATTTCATGTAGTGTTCCCCATTTTATTTCTTATTTTATTCACTTGTATCTTATCGCTTTTGCTCTTTTTCAGTCTAGTTGAGTTTTATCAATCTTATATATTTTCAGAAAAACAAATTTTGGTCTTGTTGATTCTACTGTTTTGTACTCTCTATTTTGTTCATTTCTATCCTAATTTTTATTATTTCTTCCAACTTATTTTTTATTTTATTATTTCTTTTTGATGGCTATGTGTTTAGTTTTCTCTTCATTTCTTAGTAATCTAAGGTATAAAATTACATTGCTGATTTTAGATTTCATTATTTATTTATTTATTTATTTATTTTAGTTATAGTTGGACACATACCTTTGTTTCACTTATTTATTTTTATGTGGTGCTGAGGATCAAACCCAGGGCCTCGTGCACGCAAGGCGAGCACTCTACTGCTGAGCCAAAACCCCAGCCCTAGATTTCATAATTTTATTTTTGGGAGGAGGTACTGGGGATTGAACTCAGGGGCACTCAACCACTGAGCCACATCCACAGCCCTATTTAGTATTTTATTTGGAGACAGGGTTTCACTGAGTTGCTTCGCGCTTGCTTTTGCTGAGGCTGGCTTTGAATTTGCCATCCTCCTGCCTCAGCCTCCCAAGCCACTGGGATTACAGGTGTGTGCCACTGCACCCAGTTAAGATTTCATAATTTTAATGTGTGGTTCAAAGGTATAAATCTCTCTGAGTACAGTTTGTGCTGAATTCCATATCTATTGTTAGTTTCTGTTTTCTTTTAATTCATCTCAAAGTGTTTTACTATTAATTTCCATAGTAATTTTTCTTTGACCTTTTGTTTAATGTATATTGTTAATTCAACAGGTATTTGTGAAAATTTCAGTTTTTCTTATGTTATTTATTTCTAGTTTCATTCCACTGTGACTATAGAGGATTATTTTATGGTTCATCTTTTCAAATTTACTAAGAATTATTTTATAACACAATATACAACCTTGAGAATATACCATGTACTCTGGAGTAGAAAGTATATTTGGCTATTTTTGAGTGGAGTTTTCTCTATATGTCTGCTAGGTCCAGTTCATTTAAAATATTATTCAATGTTCTTCTGGCCCTTTAATCCTAACACTAATCCTTACCTTTATTTTCTTAGAGATCTTATGCCTAGGTAATCTATCACAATTGAAGGTGGCCTTGATATCTCCAACTACAGTAGAATTGTGTACTTATCTCTTCAACTTGGATGTTTTTCATTTATATATTCTGAGCCTCTGTTGTTGGATGCATATATGTAAAGAGTAAATGTATATGTGTTATATATATATGTATATATGTAATACCACTTACATATTTGTACATATGTAATTTACGTATATTATTAAACATATGTATATGCACACATATTTGGTCTTTCTTTATCTCTTATAACAATTTTTTACTTAATATATATTTTATCCATTCATTTAGCTTTCTTTTATTTTCATTTGCATAGAATGTTGTTTTTCATCCTTTCATTTTTCAGGGTACTTATATCTTTGTGTCTAAATGAGTCTCTCATAAGGAGCTTAAATTATATAGCATTTTTTAATCAATTCTTCCAATCTCTGTCTTTTAACCAATTAGTTTAATTCACTTAAATTTAAATTTACTATTAAAAATGATTTAATTTTTTCATTGGCTATTTGTTTTATATATACCTATATCATTTTCCCCTCAAGTCTTTCAATTTGGCTCTATTTTGTATTTAATTGATTTTTTTTACCCTAGTATGTTATTTGGATTCTTCTGCACTTCCTTTCCTTGAATTTTGTCGTTATTTTTTAGTGGTCATTCTTGGTTTTGCTGATAACATCCTAAATTTATACCCATCTAGTTTATTCTTACATGTACTCCATGCAGTTTTCCCCCTTTTATTTTGTTTCTGTCACAAATTATGTCTTTATACATTGCATGTCCTTTAACAGCAAGTTACAATCATTGTGTTATTTATTCTTACTAAAAATTTTGTGGACAAAAATAAGAATTATCACACAAAGTTCTGTTACACCATCTTTAATTTGTCTATACAGTTGACTTTTCAAGAAATATTTGTTTTATCATATGACTTTAATTTACTGTGCAGTATCCTTTTATTTTGGTCTGAAGTATTGTATTTCCTGTAGAGCAGATCTACTAGCAAAAACTGCTTTCATTTTGGATAAGTGGTAATATTCCTACTTTTGCTTTCACATTTCATTTTTGGAAGATAAAGAATTCTGAAATTCTTTGTCGCTTTTCCCCCTGCCCAACACTTTAAATATATCATTCTACTGTCTTATGGGCTCTGTTTTTCTTATGAACGACTGATATGCTCTTTACAGAAGGATTCACTTCTCTTTTGTTACTTTTAAGATTTTCTCTTACCCTTTCAACAATTAATTATAATTTCACTTTTTTCAAAAATCTTTGAATTTATTGTTCTGGGAATCTGTTATAGTTTTTCAAAAAATTTAGGGAAGTTTCAGTCATTTTTTTCTTCATATGTATTTTGTCTTTACTTGTCTCTCCTTTATCTGGGACTACCATACAATGCACATTGGTACACTAGATGGAACCACAAAGCATCATATTTTTTATTTTTTTTCCTTCAATTTTTTTTTTTTTACTTTCTGTCCTGAATAATTTCAGTTATCCCACATTCAACGTCCCTTATCTTTTTGTTGTTATTGTTTGCTTAACCTTTACAAATTTGCTACTGAATCTCTCTAGTGAGGTCTCTCAAGAGATCTCAAATTCTTGGAATGTTTGGATCCAAAAAAAGAAAAGAACAGAAAAGTGGCTCTGTCTTTTTGTGTCCTCTCAACAAACATTACACTAAACTCTTTGTCATACTCAGGGGGCCTTACTTAACTAATAGCCTGTCTCTCTTCTAGTCTTTCAGGGAAACAGAAGGTTGATGCAACATTCAATTGAAATATTTTGGAGTTAACAGTTTTTTTTGAAATGCAAAAATTCACATAGCATAGATGCCTGTTTCCTAACTGTCTGTTACTGGGGTTGACCATGAAGGATGGTAGTTGCTCTGCAAAACACCAGAATTCACTAAAAATGTACCCTTGTCTTCCTTTCCCAAGCAATCTCCTGAAATCTAGCTTGACTAGATTTCTAAAAAAGGTTGATTTTAACAGTCCTTTTCAGTTCAGTTCTCATGCTGGTGATGAATTGATTCATGGAACTCCTTACAACATCACCTTCCAATGTTCATCAAATTGATGTTGTATGGAATTTTAAATATTAGAATATTGTGCGTGTGTTTGTGTGTGTGTGTATGTGCGCATGCGTCCGTGCTATAACGGTAGACTGCATTTCAATACCTTGAAATAAATATAGCAAAAATAATTGAATAGTAAATTATATCAACAAGATTTTTAGGTTAATGACTAAGACCATGATTTCATGGACTATCAAAATATCAGTAATATCAAGAGTAGGAACAATGATCTCCAAAAGGAATTATAAGACCTTGGGAGATATGGGAGAGATTAGACAGAGAGGTCTGTGGCAAAAGGATCTAAAGGCATTTATGAACAATTTCATCTTGTCTTAATATTCTAATTATGTTATATTGTAGGAAAGCAAAGCTTTCCCTCTTTCACTTGCATACAAATTGTAAGTAAATATACCTCCAAAATGGGTTGGAGTGTCTGGGGAAGATGGAATATTGAGGAGACTAAGGGATATATTTAAAACTCGGGGTGGCAGAGTGATGAAAGCAGACAGGCTTTAGAATAAAGTGAAAAGACCCAAAACATAAATCAATGAAGTTCAAGCAGCAATTTAAAGTTGTTGAGAACTGTGATATTCTAGGACTTATTATGATATGTTTCTGTATTATAGATTTTGATAGAATGGCTTGAACTTTGGTATCAAAGATAGGTACAAGAAGATCCAATTCATACTTGAGTCAAATATATTTTGTACAAAAAATCTTCAAACAGATAATACAAACTAAAAACTTTTTAAAAAATCATATTACCTTTTAATGCAACCAAAAATTTTACCTAATTTTCTTTACATGGACCAAAATGTGTGCTTCACTATCCATATATCTATCTACCTACCTATTTATTTATTTATAACTATTGTGAATGATATTCTTCATATATTTTGATTCATGTTTGGTTGTCCAATTTTTTCAGATTGTTATGTAATAAATCATTTTCATATTTAGCATTTATATTTGGCTTATAGAATTCTTCAACAAGCCACATTCAAAACCCCTTAAGATGCAGTTAGTATTACATATATTAACTAATTTCTGTGTACGTCCTTATTGCAGAAACAGAAATTACCTTCTGTTCAGGGAGAGTGGACCCTATTAAAGAAAAATATTGTAAAGATCTAAATTCCTGGCACAAGGATACCTCTACAACTTCACTTCTTGCAATTTCCATATGCAAAACCAAAGAAAAACTAAACAAAACCAGCTGCTTTGTTTTAATTATTGTTTTTTAGAGCCAACATTCTTGGGGAAAATAGTGAAAGAGCAGTTCTTTCCAAAAAATGAGTTTCTCTGGATTATATTTTATCTTGTTTTCCTTTTTATCATGAACATTTAGCATATTAAGTATACTTATTTGGTTTGATAGAGACAAATTCCTGAAAATATCCTGGCTAAAGAATGACAAATCAAATTTTATAATGTCATGTCAAGGAAGATTTGAACAGAACTTTGGCCATAGTTAAAGGTAGCATTTTAACTTATTAGTTCATTGCATGTTTGGAGGTTTTCTAATAAAATAAAGTTAAAATGAGGTCCAAGGAAATAATGAGTGCAACTAAGTACAGATCAAGAGGAACTTTCCAAATTAAGATAAAGGCAAAACAAAGCTCAGTAAAGAATGAAAGAAAAAGAGTACTTAACACTTGTGTAAGGAAAGAGTGATTACGACAGGGAAGCACTATCAAGTGTGTTATATTAGAATAAAAGAAAGCAGAGTACAAAACAAAGTCTTTGACTCCATGTTCATATAAGTAAATGAAGAATAAAAAAATCTTTAGAGAAGAACTCACAAAGCTCCACAGTTACTTTCCAGAGGTGTAGCAACAAGTAACGCCCCATCCCTTCACTCAGAGTTGTGCAGAGGGACTTCCTTCCAGAGAAAAGCACCACAACAGGCCTGGGGTAGGGAGAATAACCTTATGAAACTGACAAACACCACCTTTTCCAGGTGAACATCATGAGTATCTTTGATAAGATGTGATGGGAAGGGCATTTTACCTCTGTTGCATTCCTCCCAGAGAGTCACCATTCGAGCCTAACCCTGAGAGAAGTATCAGACAAACTGAAATCAAAAGACACTTTATAATATGTCTGATCATACACAGAGCTGTTAAACAAAACAAATAAAGTAAGAAAAGCTGTCACAGTCCAGAGGATGCTATGCAGGTATCACAACAAAATGTAATGCACTCTATTAGATAGGGTCCTGGCATGGGGAAAAATATAAATAAGGAATGGAATTTACAGCTGGTACAAAGGCAAATTCATGAAGTCCCTTATTCTCAGGAGGCTGTGACAGGAGGATCAAAAGTTGTAGGCTAACCTAGGTACCAGAGCAAGATCCCCCTCTGCAAAGTGAACTTTAGCTAGCAAAAAATATCAATATCTGCTTATTAATCAGAACAAATATACTAATACTTTTATATAGGGTAACTGGGTGTGGGGTATGTGGGAATACTATGCTATGCTCATAATTATTATGTAATCTCAAGCTATTCTAGATACATTTACATGTATGTATTTATATATTTAATGTCAAAAGATGTTCCTCTACCCAAATTCATTAAGGTCACATATACATACATGTATGTGTGTATATGTACACACACCCATACTCAAACACACTTATAACTCCACACACTTATCATGCAGCTAAAATCATTAAAGTATCATAATCACTTAAAGGGCACAAATCAATGCAGTATTTCCTATTATGTGATTATATATGTAGCAATGCATGAAATGTTTTTATTAATTCAGATAAATGATCTCCACAACTATGTATAATCTTTATTTTGGTTTTAGATCCTTAGAATTATTTATTCACCTGTTAATTTGTTTTCAAGTTAGCATAATAAATAATGTTGGGGCTGATTTTAAGACAACTTTATCTCAAAAATTGAACTTTCTATTTATAAATTTTCATACAGATTATCAATACATATGTCATTTTATTTTTCATCAAAGCATTTGAAAATATTTTGCTCTTTTAAAAAATTACTTTCAGGTTTTATATGTCTTTATTTGACTTTTTACACTGCCAATAAAGATCCATTTTAAAATTTATTTTACTGTAATTTTAATGCCCATACTTATGGTCATTTGGTTTTATAAACCCAATAAAAAGTGAAAGAAAACTTGTCAACATATTTTACTATTCTGCATGTGATATACTTGTGGATATATAATTCTAATGCCTCCAATTATGACCTAATAATATAAGAAAAGTTAATAAGAAAATTCAGAAACAGAAACAAAATTTTACAGGTAAATTAAATAATGTTAAAAGCTCACTGTCTCACAATATCTGATGGCAAATTATAATATGAATAAGGAAGTATTACATATATCATATTCCTGGAATTTATTAGTTACAGCAAGAAGGAAAATTATTTCAAATTAGTTTAATTTGATGAAACTGTATTTGCAAAACACAAGAAGTAATATTAAGTAGGTTATATAGATTGTATTCCCACTAGAGGGATTTTTATTCAGTTGAGAGCTTGATTCACTACAGATTAATTAGATAGCTTTTTGAGTTTAGTGCTAAGAAAGAAAAATAAGTATTTGGTCAATATGCATATTTTCAGTTTGTTTTTAATATATGAAATATGTAATGACTGGGGATATTACCATAAAAGAAAAAAGTACTCCAAGATAAAAGTGTATAGTCATTTCCATTTAGTTGATATAATCTTAAAATTGAAATGTTTTCTAGAGGCTTCACTTTGAAGAAATGCATCATTTCCTTCTAAAAGTCCATATCATCATTATTATTATTCTAAAGACTATACTAATCCAATAATGTAATTGATATAGGCAATCATAAATACTCATTCTTTTCATCATGAAATGACAAGAGCATGGAGCAATTTATTGTGGATAAAAGTATCTTTGAAAAGAAAAAAAAATGGGGTGAATCAATTAATGATACTGTGTTTTTCCTCATTATTGTACCCTGGTTTTGAAATATTTGATTCCTTTTTATATAATATTTTATTCTTCAGAGAGAATAGAAATGAAGTGTCAATTCTTTTCTCTATTTTTTAATAATGTTTGTGTAGTCATAGCATATCTACCATTGGTAGGTACACTAACAATTTTTCATAATATCCATTCATTTTGAATTATAATAACTCTAGAATTACATGGGTCTATATTAAACGTATGTGTCTGTATAACTTTTGCATATTGTGTTATGCCCCCAACACTTAGCTTTCTTCAGCATATTATAGAGATAATATTATTTCAAGAATTTCTGGGAGCTGGGTACAGTGGCACCTGTAATCCCAGGTACTGGTGCGGGGGATGAGGCAGAAGGATCACAAGTCCAAGTCCAGCCTCACCAATTTAATAAGATGCTGTCTCAATATAACAAATAAAAATGGCTGAGTGTGTAGCTCAATGTAGCTCATTGGTAAAGCATCCCTGGGTTCCACTCAGTACCATAAAAGAAAATAAAACAAAAATAATAACCAAACAATTCCTAGGAAGATAAGTGACATAAAAGATATTAAGAAACCAAGTACACTATGTTTGTAGTATGCCAACATTTTCATAAATTTTTCAATAAATTATATCACAACATATTATATTGTGATATTAGTTGTGTTATTATTAAAAATCTTCCTGATTTCAATCTCTTACAGGTCCAAAAGCTTATGAAGAGTTGAGATCAAGATTCACCTAAGAATCTGACATAAAATTTGCCAATGTAATTTGTGTTTTATTTTAAATCTTATGAATGTCATGAAACTGAAACTTATTTTATATTCTAACAACCGGCTTTCTCTAATTTAGTCCTAAGGACTAAACTTAACTGAAAATGTACATTAGTACGTTTTACTTCTCACAATTTTGAAGATTACACTTTTGTGTAATGAGCATAAGATCTCCCATGCATATTTTATACATACCTGGAAAATTGACATTTTGTTACTTCTTAAACAAAAAGTATTTTAAAACTGTATTTGTGCACAAGCATTCCATTGACAAAATATATCTTTCCAATAATGTAATTGCAAAATGAGAGAGAAATAACTACATTATTAAATTACATACAATTTAACTGTTGGAAATCTATCAGAGACAGAAGATTATTTAATTGAATTATTTTGTGATAATCAGGAAAAATTCAACTTTCTTTGACAGACTGATATTTCCTATCATTTTACTATATAATTTCTGAACTGAGTAATTATATGTTTGTGATGTTATCTGAGAAATGCTAACACTTAAATCCCTGTTATTTTCAGTGGTATGTTTAGCATATAATTTCAAAAAAGCATTAAATTTCTTAGAGAAATTTTGTTAATTTTAACTATAAAATAAAATTGAATTTTACTGAGTTAATCTAAATTTAATCTGAATTAGCATTTCATATGTTTTAGATATTAATCACAAACATATCTATTTTGGTTTAAAAATTTATTGAAGAGAACAATACCTTTATAGTATATTATTAAGCATCTAACATATTAAAAGTTGTTATACTTGCCCATAAAAACCCAATGAAAATAGACAGTAACAAAAGTGTTTTAGGTTAAAAAAGGTCTCTAGAGAAAAACCTCAGGAACCAATAAAGAGAATTAAAAGAAGTGAGATATAGGCAAGTTTGTAAATTAAAATTTATAAATATATACTTGATATTCCTCATGAGCCTTTTTTAAAAATGTAAAATAATGTGAAGTATTGTTATTAGGTTTTTAAAATCCATGGCTGTGTGTGGAAGTGACTATAGCAGTTCAAAGGTAGCATTTCTATATCACACAGATATAAAGTTAGTAAAATCTGAAGCTCCTTCTGTTTAAGACAGATGTTGTAAACCCTAGAAAAATAATAAAGAAAAGAAACTATATCACAAAAAAATTGTTTACTGAAAGTAAAATTTTAACTAGAAGAGTTAATGAAAAAGAAAGCAGTAAATTAGGAACAAAGAAACAATAGAAAAAAAAGAGGTCATATTAGTAATGCAATTATACATTTTTAAAGAAAGGGCAGAGATCATCAGACTAAAAAAAACCACTCAATTGCATTTTATGTACAAGAGATATGCCTGATATTCAAAAATACAGAAAATATTAAACAGAAAATTAGGGAAAAGATATTTCATGCAAATAGCATTCACAAAATACTGTAATGTCTATGAATAAGAACTTCAAGAAAAACATTTTACTAGAGATAAAAAGGGATATATTAAAGGTATAAATGGATGAATTCATTAGGAAATGATGAATTCATTATTTGGAACATATGTTCCAAATAAAAGAGTACACTATCACAGGAAAACCTGACAGAAATAAAGAGGAAAGAGACAGTTTGGCAATAATATTTGGAGACTTCAATATCCCCCTTTTATTAGTGAAAAAAATAAAAAAAAAAAAACACAAGAGAAAAAAAGATGATTTGAATAATCATGAGAACAACTAGGCCTATGAGAATTCTTTTAACCAATTCACCCACAAAAGCAAAATACCTATGCTACTTAATGGTACATGAAACATTTTCTGGGATAGTTAAAAAATAAACCATAAAATATTTTTTTAAAAAAATTAATTAAATGATACATACATGTTTTTCCACTACAGTGGAATGGTATTTGGAAACAAACAACAGCAGTAGCAATAACAACAACAAAAACCAACCAACCAACAAACAAACAAAAAACAGGAATTTGAGATAATCACATATAAGTAGGTAGAATTATCACATTTCTAAATAATGAATGGTTCCCTTGAAAAAATTAGAAGCGAAATAAATATACAAGTTATCCCTTAGTAATATAAAAGATTCTTTTCTAGGATCTCCCACAGATATCAAATTCCATGCTTGCTCACATCTCTTTTATAAAACGGATAATATTTGCATATAATCTATACATAAACGGTAGCAAAACTGTTGTAGTTTTGCTGATTAAAATGTAAAATGGTCAGCCACTTTGGAAAGAAATTTGTTACATTCATAAGAATGTTAAATATAGAGCTATCATATGACCCAAAATAACCCATGCCTACATAAACACCCAAGAGAAATGAGCCAGGCATTGTGTTACATGCCTGTAATCCCAGCAGCTTGGGAAGCTGAGATAGAAAGATAATATGTTCAAATTCAGCAATTTAGCAAGGTCCTGAGCAACTTAGCAAGGCCCTGACTCAATAAATAAATACGTGCTGGTAATGTGTCTCAGTAGTTAAGTGCTACTGGGTTCCATCTTTGGTTAAGAGAGAGAGAGAGAGAGAGAGAGAGAGAGAGAGAGAGAGAGAGAGAGAGAGAAATGAAAATATGCTCACTCAAAACCTGTTCATAGCAACATTATTCATAAATTAAACAATGAAAATAACCTACATGGTCATCACTGTTCAACTGGAAATTTTAAACATGGTGTGGCTATACAATATCATTGAATATCATTTGGTAAAGTATCTGTGCTTGAAATCAAATCTGACACAAGATCACATGTGATAAAATTTAAAGTGTACTTTCCATATACTTTATTAGCAGTACACAGCTCCTTCTCTAAAGTAGACTATATCTTAGGCCACAAAGCAATTCTTAGGAAATATAAAAAAGGAGAGATAATACTTTGCATTCTATTAGATTATAGTGGAATAAAATTAGAAATCAATGATAAAATAGAAAATAGAAGCTATTCTAACATCTGGAGACTATATAATACACTACTGAATGACCAATGGATAGCTGAAGAAATCAGGGATTAAATAAGAAAATACTTAGAAGTAAATGAGAATAGTGACAAAGCATATCAAAATCTCTGGAACACTATGTAGGCAGATATAAGAAGAAAGTTCATCGCATTTAGCTTATTCATTAAAAGAGTAGAAAGTCACCAAATAAATAACCTAACATTTTATCTCAAATTCCTAGAATAAAAAGAACAAATTAAAACCACAAGGAGTAGTAGGCAGGAAATAATTAAAATCCAACCTGAAATCAATGAAAGGAACTAAAAAATAAATAAAACAGTTTGTTCTTTGAAATAATAAATAAAATTGATAAACCCTTTGCCAAGCTAACTAAGAGGAAGAGGGACAAAATAAACAAATTAGTAAAATCTGGGATTACAAAGGAAGTATCATGATAGTCAATGAAGAAATACAGAATAATCTGAAACTATTTAGAAAATTTATACTCCATTAAAATAGAAAATCTTGGACATCAACGAATTTTTAGAGACATATGACCTACCCAAATTGACTTAGGATGACATAGAAAATTTAAACAGATCAATTTCAAGCAATAAAACTAAACATTCCATCAAAAGCCTACTGACAAAGAAAAGCGCAGGATCAGACAGATTCTCCAACAAGTTCTACCAGAACTTCAAAGAAGAACTAACATTAATCCTCCTCAAATTATTTGATGAAACAGAAAAGATGGGAACCATTCCAAACTCATTTTGTGAAGCTAGTATCATTTTAATACCAAAACCAGACAATGACACATCAAGGGGGAAAAAAGGAACTTTAAACCAATATCACTGATGAACATAAATGTAACAGTTCTTAATAAAATACTGGATAAACACATACAAAAATATATTGAAAGGGTTATGCACCACAATAAACCCATACCTAGGTTCATCCCAGGGATGCAAGGTTGGTTCAACATATGGAACTCAATAAACTTAATTCAAAATATCAAAGTCTTAAAGACAAGAATCGTATGATAATAGATGCAGAAAAGGCATTTGACAAAATAGAGCATCCATTCATGTTCAAAACACTAGCTAAACTGGGGATACTAGAATCACAGCACTGTAAAAGCAGCATCTATTTAACAGAAGGCCAACATCAATCTAAACAGAAAAACTGAAAGCATTCCCCCTAAACACTGGAACAATACAGGGATGAACTTCTATTCAAAGTAGTCCTTGAAACTCTAGCCAGAGCAATTAGGTAAAAGAAAGAAATTAAATGGAAACCAGTAGGAAAAGTGAGCTCAAATTATCTCTCTTTGTCAACAACATGATTCTATATTTAGAAGACCCCCCCAAAAAACTCCTAGAACTCATAAAGAAATTCAGCAAAGCAGCAGGATATAAAATTAAAACCCATAAATCAATTGTGTTCCTATATACCAATGATGAATCAGCTGAAAGAGAAATTAGGAAAACTATCACATTCAAAATAGCCTCAAAAATAAATAAATAAATAAATAGATATATAGATAAATAAATAAATAAATAAATAAATAAAACCTTGGGAATCAACCTAACAAAAGAGGTAAAAAACTTCTATAATGAAACTTGGATATCATTAAAGAAAGAAAGACCTTAAACTCCCATGCTGTTGGATAGGGAGAATTAATATTGTCAAAAGGGCCATACTACCAAGAAGCGCTATATGGATTTAATAAAATTACTATTAAATTTCCAATTACATTATTTATAGGAATAGTTAAAAGAGTCATGAATTTTATGTCATAAAATATGAGGCCTAGAATAGCCAAAGTAATCCTTAGTGAGAAAAGCAAAGGGGGAGGCATTGCAATCTCAGACCTTAAACTATACTACAGAGCTATAGTAACAAAACCAACATGATATTGGCACAAAAAAAGACATTAAGACCAATGGAACAACATAGAAAACACAAAGACAAATCCACATAAATACAGTCATTTCATACTGGACAAAGGTGCCATAAACATATATTGGAGAAAAGATAGACTCTTCAATGAACAATGCTGGGAAAACAGATAATCCACATGTAGCAGAAAGAAATTAAAGTTTAATTTCTCACCCTGAAAAAAAAAATCAACTGAACATGAATCAAGAGCTTAGGCAATAGACCAGACAACCTGTACCTGCTAGAAGAAAAAGTAGGCCCAAATCTCCATTAAGTCAGCTGAGGAACTAACTTCCTCAACAAGACTACTACAGCACAAGAAGTAAAATTTAAAAATCAATAAATGCAATGGTTTCAACCTAAAAACCTTCTTCACAGAAAAATAAACAATCAAAAATGTAAAGTGAGAGTAATGGGAGAAACTTGTTGCCATCTGTACCTCAGATAGAACATTAATCTCCGGGATATATAAAAAACTCAAAAAACTTAACACCAAAAAAGTAAATAATCCAATACATAAATGGGCAAAAGAACTGAGCAGACTTCACAAAAGAAATATGAATGGTCAACAAATATGTGAAAAAATGTTAAACAACTTTAGCAAGTAGAAAAATGCAAATTTAAACTACACTGAGATAACATCTAACTCTAGTCAGAATGGCAATTATCAAGAATAGAAGTAACAATAAATATCGGTGAGGATGTGGGGAAAGAAGCACAGTCATATATTTTGCTGGTGGGACTGTAAATTTGTGCAACCAGTCAGGAAATCAGTATGGATATTCATCAGAAAACTTGGAATGGAACCAGCATTTGACCCAGCTATCCAAAGACTCAGTTTATAATCAAAGAACTTAAAATCAGCATACTACAGTGATGCAGCCATATCAATGTTTATAGTAGCTCAATTCACAATAGCTAAACAATGGAACCAAGCTAGGTATATAGGTGGTTTATATACACTGTGGAATATTAATCAGCCATTAAAAAGAATAACTTCATGACTTTTGCCAGTAATTAGGTGGATCTGGAGACTATCATGCAAAGTAAAATAACCAATCTCCCCAAAACAAAGGCTGAATGTTCTCTATGGTATTTAAATTCTAACACACAATAAGAATCGGGGAGAATAAAAGCTCAGCAGAGTAGAAAAAGGAGAATTAAGCAAAGGAAGAGAATAGGAAATACAGTAGAATGAATTGGAAATAAGTTTCCTATGTTCATACATAAATAGAGTATTAATGAAACTCCATATCAAGTAAAACCATAAGAATCAGATCATAATTAGAATGTTATACTCTTTGTTTATGTAATATGTCAAAATACACAACAGTGCCATGTGTATCTAAAAAGAACAACAAAAATTATCCTGAATGTATATGTCTTTGTCTTGCTGTGCCTGAATTTCAGGAAGTTGCATGGATAGGTTTAAATAGTGGTTTTATTTATTTATTTATTTATTTATATGCATTTTAGCATTGGGGACTGAATCCAAGGGCTCTTTGCCACTGAACTATATCCACATTCCTATCTTATGTTTGATTTTGAGACAGTGTCTCACTAACTTGCCTAGACTGGCATCAAACTTGGAACCTTCCTGCTTCCGCCTTTAATCACTGGGATTTCAGGCATGGACCACTGTACTGAGCAATAGGAGCAATAGTTGCTTTATGTATTTATAGAAATGTTTATTCTGTTTTAAAGGCAGTGATCATGTGGCATAAGTTGGTTTTTAACCATATATTTATTGATAACTATATTTCATTATTATATTTCATCAAAAAGATCTTAGTTGAATTATGGTATAGTGGCAAATTTCTGGTGACTCATAAGATAAATTTGGACATTATAACACCCAAGAGACACTTTTTCAGTATAACTACATGCTTCATATAGAAAAATATCCTCATAGTACACTGATTATGTTATTTCATTCAACAAAGACTTTACAATAAGCTTCACAAAGTAAAATAATGCATTTAGAATTACTCCATTCATTGTGCTCAAATTCATAATTTCGGAATTGCCAACAAATTGAAAATTCATTTTTCAGAGTTAAAGTAATGAGAAATAGCATCTGGTTCTATAAAAATAACAAATTAAGTAATTAAGTAATGAGTTTATTAAATCACAGAAGTGAACAAAAATGGGTTGGTATCTACAGTATTTATAGTAAGAATGCATAGAGAATACATATGGAAAAAATTGTAAAAAATTATATATATTTACTTGAAATTTACTAGCATATTATTTAATTAATATTAACTTTATTAACTTGCATGCTAGAGTAAAATCACTGTTTTTTCATTGGTGTACTAGAAAGAAAGAATTCATTCTGTCCACTTAAAGCCAGGAGAATCTATCATTCTGTTCTCTGTTAGAGAATTTTTTATTCATTCATTCATTTCACCACCCATTCATTCAGATTTTCTTATATTACATAAAATAAAAGATTATGTAGATAGATAGAGATGGAAGGTTAGCTATATAGATACATAAGTGAATAGAAAATTGTGATGGATGGTTGGATGGATGGAAGGATAGATGGATATATAGATGATTAACTTGATAGATGGATATAGATACATTGAGCATCTTCTGGGTACTTGATGTTGGTTTTCATAAGTAACTTCATAAATACTTGGACTGGAAAGTAATTCTTATCATTAATCACAGGCTACATTTATTCTTTGACTATATGATTTCTCTGACTTCTAAGAATAACTTTCCTGTTAATTCAGGTTAAACTTGTCATCCTCTTCTTCTAGAGAAAAGTTTTGCTACATTTTCCTGGAAGGTACACTTGTAGGGACCAAATGGATACCAAGATTAACAATTACTAAATAGATGGCAAAGGAACAGCACAAATATCATAAAAAATTGTTTAATTTATTGCATATGTACTACATGCCAATCATTATTTTTATATCTTTATACAGGTTGATTTTTCAATTTTTACCACTGTTTTATGAAATAGATAATGTTGTCTTCACATACAGATGAAAAATAATTCACCTCTATTTCTCTTCTATTTCTATTTCTCATTCAATTTTACACACCAATTTTTGTCATAACCTAGAATTATACACATCCTGAAAGTTAACAATGCATTTTTTTCTAGCTTCCATCTCCTCTTTTTCTTTTTTTCTCCTCTGTTTATTTTTTACGTTCTTCAGATGAATTAGGAGTACCCAGTTGTTACTCCACTTCAATCACCATCTATCCAAGATTCCTTTAAACAATTACACTTAGCTTCCCCCTTTAAAGGAAATTAAAATATTCCTACTGAATGCTAACTCTAAATAAATTAAATCACTCAAATATAGAAAAACTCGTTAAATTGGTTAGATATGATAGAAATAGTACCAACGAAAATTGGTTACCATACAGGGAATATCAATCTATGTTCTTCAAACTCAGTTGAATCTAAACCTGACTTTTATATACCCAGTAATGTTTTCATAGGATTTTAGATATTTCTTCTCCCCGTTTTGCCCTAAACTTTTACTTAAATTATAATTTGAAGCATTTTCACACATTATTTCCAAAAATTGCCTCTGTCCTGTCCTTCTTCACTATGAGGATTAAGGCCATTTCACAGGACATTGCTTAGTTTCATGTTTCCTGACAGTGAAATTCTATTTGCATACTATCATATTCCTACATTTGCTTATTATAATGGAAATGTTGCTGATTTCTACTTGCTTTTTTTCTTTCTCTTTATCCATTCATTTCTAGTACATAACTCTTAATTAAAAACAAATTAATTGATCCAAGAGTGTATTCATTTTATGTGCTTATCTATATTTCTATTTACATTCATAATTCCTAATTTCCCTACTATTTACTTGTCAAGTAATTACTTCTTTACTAGCATCCCGAAGTGACTTGCTTTAGCATAAGATAATGGAAATTTAACTGATCAATTATCTGCAGGATTAGAACAAATCACCGTTTTTTTTTAATATATAATATATATTATATATATATATATATTTTAAATTTAACTTTTTTATTTTGTGGACGTAGTTCATTCTTTGGATTTTACTTTTGCTTTTTTATCTATATTTAAAGATTTTAATTGTGTATGTATATTGCTTTGATAATGCCTTCAATATCTTTGAGCACTCATTGTTTAGCTTGGTCTTACAAATGATAATGTTCTTTTAGAGATTTCCTCTGCATGTAATGTACTACCCAATGGACTCTAACACCTAGGGGCCATCCATGGTCATTTTTAATATGGATGTTTCAATTCTTAGTACACCAGGTAGGTCATCAACCTAGTCTAGTCAATTTTGTAATTGACTCTAAAATTCTTACAAACTATAGTTAACTATGTTCTATTTTCTTTTTTTTAATTCTTGGATATCTCATTATCACCTCCAAATAATATAGCTGAACTTTACCTTTCCCTCTAACCTACTACTCTCCTCCTCCCTCTCCATATCTCCAGTCTTCACTGGCACTACCATCTATATTCTCTCTGTGTGTGTTTTGCTTCCTCTGGGCTTTCACAAATGGGGTTTCCTTTTCCTGACATGAGCACACCCCATCAGCCTTCATTTGTGTACTTATAATAAAAACCTCATTTCATATTCATCTCTTCAGGAAAGCTGAAGCAAAACCCTTGTATTAAATTAAATTAGTCTAACCTCCCACCACTTACTATTTTATATTGTAAAGGCTCCCAAAGTGTATTTCTGCGTGATACCCCTTTGAGATTGACTCCAGAAAATGTTTCAATAGCTAAAAATTTCTCAGAAACACTCTGTCTTCTTTTGATATTTTCATTTTGTCTATGAAAAATTTGTTCAATGTCATTCAAAATTTTACTTTACCAAAAACTTAACCCTAAATGTCTTTCTATATACGATCTGATGACATCCCCACAGTACAAAATATTAGAGGTATGTAACTAATTTTCACTAAGCAATCATGATGCACATCAAATAAATTTGACAGAAATGACTAGAGATTTATATTATAAATATTAAAAATATAATTTTCAGACTGATAATGCCTTTTTTAAAAACCTGAATATAATACATATAACAAAAGGCATGACAACTGAATATTTTAGGTAAATGGTATCTAATGGCTTTTCTATTATGATGATAAAGCTAACTTTCTTCACTGGTAATAGACTGATTTTTCCACTACATTGTTTGTATTATTATGGGAATATTTAAATGCAATTGCATAATTTTATGAACTTTATATTTAATGATAATATTTTCATCATTATAATTATTAAATTTATTTTTGTAAGTAGGAATGGTTTATGCAAAATGGTTGTAAAAATGAAAATATAAGGGAAACCAGTGAAAGAAATTGGCCAAACTATGCTATGTACATAAATAAGTATACCAGTGAATTTCACCTTTATGTGTATCTGCAAAACAGCAATTTTAAAAACTATAAATAAATAAAAGGAAGACCAGTAGATTATAGGAAGGGGAAATGAGAAGAAACCGAGGGAAAGGAAGGAGCTGGTACAAGGGATTGAATTGGAGCCAATTATATTTCATCCATGTATCATTATGTCAAAATAAACCCCAATTATGTATAACTATAAGGTTCTAATGAGACATTAAAAATGAGAATTTAACCTATAAAAATATATTTGCATCAGATATCTGCATATACATTTGAATGCCTAATTTTGAGGGTGGGATACATATATAGGTGCTATTTCTCTAACACTGACACACTAAAATAATCTGTGGCAATTCAGATTGCACTTTAATAACATATTGATATAATTATTTGACAAGTGGTAATAAAACTTTCCATTTTTAAAGGACTTAAAAGTGGAAGAAAACATGTTACTGCATATTGTAACTTAAAATTTTTACCTTGCCCTATTATTTTAATTCAAGAGTTACAGCTTCTGACATTTTCTTACAAGACCTATTATATCCAGCCTGTGAGCACTTAATTGATAATGATAAAATCACGTCTACTTCTGTGGCATATGTTGAGCACATGTTTCTGGCTATAATTTTGAATTTATGCATGTGTTTAAACCTGAAACATCGAGAAAAACACGTTTTCATTTTTTAAATTGTTTTTTAAACTTTGGCTTGACCAAAGCAATTAAAAATATAGTAGAGAATTAGCTATCTGTATATGCAATTACACATCAGAAGAATATAGAAGACTCAGGAGTATAACGAAATCAATTATAAATATTGAGCTATAAAATGTCTGTTAATCAACCTTGCATGTATTTATAAATATGCTTCTTTCAATAATGCAGGCACACGTGAGTAATTTATCAAATTTTATACATCTATCCAAAATTTACAGGTATAAAAAATGTTGAACTGAGATGTGTGCGCTGGTGTTAGAGTCTGTAAACAAGTCAGGATGGCGCCTGGCATTTTGCCAGAGGGAGTGGTTTGTGAAATAATGGCAGCGAGCCATTAAGTGTGGAGATTCCTTATTGGTTGACTGCTGTATCTAGTTTATGTTAATTAATATAAGCTGTGTGGAATGTATATATACCCCTCCTGTCCTACAATAAACGGCTTCCACTCCTGCCGTATCAATCTACACAAGTTCCTCGTCACCCCCCGGTTATTTTGCTGCAGCCAGACTGTGGCACGCTGGACTTTTCCTTAAAAGCACTGTGAAAAGGAAAAGAGTGAAATTTTGAAAATTCGTGTTTACAAGTTGCCTGCTTAGCCAATGTTAATGTACCCCATCCGTCTGATACCAATGAGATCCATATCATGTACATTTATTTCATTCTTCTGTACAGCATCTCTTTCCCATTCTTTTTGTAAAATCAACCTGCTTCCTATAGAATCTTGACGTTTCATTCTGTATTGTTTAGGGAACAATTCCATTTATTGAAACTTATTCCTCTCTAACGTACTATTACCTGCTATTGGTATGAGCAGGACATCTAATCAAAGTAATTAGGCTTTAGCCCCTGATGAGCTGGCACACAACAATGATTCAGGAAAAGCTCAAATCAACTCCCACATACATGATCCATGGGCTCCTGACTGAAAGTTCTACTTGTGTGTGTTCCCGTCCTTCATCAGTAGCTATTTCCTTTTACCTCTTCTTTTCTCTCTGCATCTTTTAAAGATAAAAATATGAATTAAGTTAATTCTCTTTTTAAAAAACAAACTTAGGTGTTTGTGTTCCTTGAAAGAGATGAATTCTAACCAACTCAGCACTTGTCCTCAAATTTACAGAGTTTATTTTTATTTGAAGAGTTAGGCATTCTGTCTTTTCTTTAGAGCCTTTGCTCTCTCTGAGTTTGTAACTCCTCATCACTTTTCTTAAGCACATTTTCATTTATCAAAATATTCATGTCTTAGGCCAAGCACCAAACCTTTAAAAAGAGTCTCTATGTACTTAAAAGTAACCGATTTCCCCACAACCTTGTCTATTGATCTTTTCAGAACTAACCTATTAGTTTGTCTTTTATCGTACTTGATATCTAAAATTACTTAATTTCTTCTGTCTCTGCCTCATCTCCCTTTCAAGCTCATTGGAGGTAAAAGGCTTATGTCTTTTGTTATAGAACATACATCTATTGCCCAGAACAGAGACACTTAGTAGGAATTACTTCAGGATTTATCACATTTAAAGTATCACCTCGTGAGTTGCCATTTCACCATTCTATTTGAATTAATATGCCTGAGGTTGTCATCAAATCTGCCAAATGCTATAGCAAATGAACAGCCCAACTAAACTAATTGAATGAACTTTTAAGTTACAAACATATGTGGCATGTAAATACATATGTGTATATGTGTGTGTATACATGTGTTTAATGAATGTTGAGTATAGTTTGATTTTAATTCAGTCACCCAGTAGTGAATAATTAGTAATTTGGCTGTTAATTACCTATATTTGTTCTCTGTTAATCAAAGAAAGTTATGTTATATGGAAACACTTAAAGTAAAAGCAAAAAATATAGTTCATTGAATGTAACTGCTCATAGTGAGACTGATTTTGCTTCATTTTTTCTTATCATTAAAATGGTGATGATATACTGTTACTATAATAAAGTTATGCACATTGAATGAATTTATAGAAATATATCTGAAATGGTTTATAAAGTGAGAGATAATAAAAATTCAGTAATTATTAGTATTCAATTTTTGTTAATTTTTTTCTTTTGCATTTTTACTGATTTTTAAAAATATTTTGATGTTGATTTTATGTAGGTAATAAACAATTTTAATGGCTATATTTTAATAACTATTTCAATTAATGAAGCTACTTTATTTTTACAAAAGATCTGTATTTTACTTTCATAAAAATCAATGTGCTAAATGTGTTATCTGTTATACACAAGAATATCTCTCAGTTTGATTATTCAACATACAATTTCAGCAACACAGATAGCAGCAAGAGAGCAATGGAAGTCCCTATTGTTTGTATAAATGCATTCAATGATTGCATTTCAGCTGCACTATCATTTAATTTTCTCTCTTTTTTTATTTCTTTGTTTGTTACTGTAAAGCAAGGACTAGAAAATAGAACATATGACAAAGACCTTATGGGAACTACAAATCCAAAATATTTCCTATCTTGTCATTTGCAGATTTTTTTTTTCTTTGTGGGATACTGGTGATTGAACCCAGATGCACTTTACCAAAGAGATACATACCAGCATTTTTTCATTTTTTTTTTTCATTTTCAGACAGAGCCTTTTAAGTTGCTTAGGTTGGCCTAGAACTTGTAAACTTTCTTCCTCAAACTGCCCAGCTACTAGGATAATAAGCATGCACATCCGCTCCTGGCTCTTTGCTCCCTTGATATCTTCTAGAACCTTAATTGCTCATGTCCTGGAACCTTAAATACTTCATATTTTCCCTCATCCTAGCAAAGGTCTGTTTAATTTCATTCTTTCTCTATTTACAGTAGATTCTATTTCACTAACTTTTCTAGTGTTAGCATGCTATTCTATTAATAGTATTTCACTTTAGATTTTTTAGTTTTCATCTCAACATAATGCATCTAAATTTTTTAAATCTTCTATTTCTTTTCATTATGGTCATGCTGACTTTTTCCTCTTATAATATATTTATAATAAACAGCTGTATTAAAATATTTGTACTAATCCACTCTCTGTCATCTCCAAATGTGTTTTTGTTGAGTATGTTTTATTTTTGCTTATAAATCATCTATTTCTGATCTTTTGCACACACCCTAACATTTTACTGAATGGTTGGACATTATGAATTTAATATTGGGGTAACTGTAATTTGGAGAACTTTTAAAATTAAGAGTGGTAGATTTGTTTTGATATGTAGTTAAGTTACAGATAACTTTGATCCTCTAAAATTTTATTCTTGAACCTGTTAGATCAAAGAAGCAACTTTAAGAATTTCTGACAAAGGTCTGACGCTTTTAAGGATGCCATCTCATCTCTTGTTCCTGTTTTCCATTTCCCTACTGCAAACAACAACAATTTTAACATCAGTGAATTTAGGGAATGCTTAAGCCTACTGTTTTCCAGCATTTATTCACTTGTACTCCTGCACCACTTGAGAAGAAATAACAGAGGGACAATTTTAGTGATTTATTCTTGTATTTTTTTCCTATTAAAATGCTAGTACCTTATAAATCAAGAAAACAATGTATGTGTTTAATTTACTATTTTGGATCATAATCTTGAGCATTGTTTCGTTTGTGAACCCATTAGATCAACTGGGAGCTGGAGTATATCTAGGACTATTTATTACCTGCTCCCCAGAGTCTCATTCTTTCTTTCTAACTATCTATCTATCTATCTATCTATCTATCTATGTATTTTGGTACCAGGGATTGAACCCGGAGTGCTAAACCACTGAGCCACATTCACAGCCCTTTTTATATTTTTATTTTAGAGACAGATTCTCACTGAGTTGCTGAGGGCTTCACTAAATTTCTGAGGCTGGTTTTGAACTCACAATCCCGCCTCAGGCTCCTGAGCTGCTGAGATTACAGGCATACACCACCACACCGGGATAAATGTTTCATTTTTACCAGGCGTAATGGTGATACTTTTGAATTACTGGATGTTAAAGTTAATCCATCATTACACCCTGTACAAAATGCCACTTTTGTCTTCTACCCACTGTACCTACTCATGTTAATTGACATAAAGGCTCTCTGATCAAAGAAGGATATGGGTAATATGTATTAAATGTATTTTCGATGGCGATGAATAGTCTGGGATGTGAACTCTGTATCTGATAATTGCTCTGGAACTAAATATATACTCAACTCTAGAAAATAGGAAAGATATTTTGATTCTTTATTGCTACCTCTGTCCTTAGCCTCTGTTTTAGTCAGCTATTTTATTGCTGTGACTTAAATACCCAACCAACATTTGTATGGGGAGGAAGAGTTTATTTAGGGGCTCATGGTTTCAGAGGTCTCAGTCCATAAGTGGCTGGTTCCATTCTTTGGGGCTTAAAGTGAGGCAGGAAGAGTATGGCAGAGCAAAGCAGCTCACAAAATCATCAGTAAGCAGAAAGAGAGTCCCCACTCTCCAGATACAAAATATATACCTCATAACCATGTCCCCAGTGAATTACTTCCTCCAAACACACCCCTCCTACCTCCAGTTATCACTCAGTTAATACCACTGACGATTAATTCACTGATTAGATTAAGGCTATAACCCAATTATTTCTCCTCCAGATCTTCTTGCATTGTCTCACTCATGAGCTTTTGGAGGATACTTCACATCCAAACCATACAGTCTCCAAATTTATTTTATAATTCAAGTCAACTTTAATATATTTCAATTATATACATTTATTGCCTATCTGTCTTTGTTATAGAGACTCCTTATCCTAGTAGCCTTCTTAACATTTTGCTCTAAGTCAATCCTTCTGGCTGCCACTCTGGTCATTTTCACTTAAGAAACATAATTGTTTTATCCATTTCTGATGATTAAATGTCCATAAATACATGTTGTTTTATTAAGTTCTATCCTATTTTTTTAATAATAGGAAATCCAGTTGTGAAACAGACTCTCTTCA